>NC_068969.1:114919669-115637169 GCF_026419915.1 Harpia harpyja | reverse complement strand
CTGAGATACCCCCTGACTTAAAAGAAATAGCAGGAAAGCATAAAAGCTTCCGCCTGCATAGTTTTTTCACAATTATTTCTTAAAACGAGGGGCCATTTTTACTTTGTACAGCAGTTCATACAATGTGTTCCTGGTCCTCGGTGGGACCTCAGTGTACTGGTGGAATACTGATCTTAACAATCTGAACTGGTGGTGTTACAGATAAGCTTCACATTAGTTCATTTTCTACTAGTAAGGAATTGGAGCTTGCCTTGGTAAGGGCCAGATAGTGCTTGTCCTCTTATGCAACCAGTCCCCTTGACTTCAGTGGAGCTGCTGGCAGGAGTAAGGTCAGAAGTATTTGTAGTTAGAAAGCTACAGAGAAACTGTGAATACATTATCAAGCTTAAATGCATCTCTACCATACAGGCTCCTTAAAAAAAAATAATCATAGAGGCCTTATTTGTATGTTTTTCCTTGGGGAGGAGCTGAATAAAAGATTTTTTTTTTTTTTTTTTTTAATTTAAGGTGAATGGGAAGCAATGGGATCTTGAATGGACTGAGAGAGATGGTTTTGTTCTTAGCATGAAGGGAGAGAAGCCTTTGTATATAAGCACGCCATATATTTTATTTGTGTTTATTTGATCGTATAAAATCACAGGGCACTTGGGGTAAAATATTCAGAGCTGACTGCTGATTTCAGCATGCACTGTGTGACACCCTGGGTCTTTGAGGAAACCAGAGTGCTCTCATAAACTTTATTTTAAGTTATGAATACTTCTTTCTTCTGAAAATCAGGCCTTAAAGTGATGCATCTGAAATTAGTGACTGTTTCCAAGGGGAAAAAAAGAATTTGCTGGATTAGAAGAAATAAACAGCTCAGCAGTGTTAAAAAAAAGAAAGTAAATAAATAAAATAATTGGATAATTTTTTCATCGTTGCAATATTTCGTAGTGAGAAGCCCATTCCCACAGCCATCCTGGCAGGCTGTGGGAGCACCCGCTATAACAAAGCATTCACAGGTTCTCAGTGCTTTTGCAGGGGAGAAGAAGAAATTATCCCAGGGTTTCAAACTCTGGTAAAGGATAAAACCCAAGAAGATCAGATTGTCGTCTTATCCTTCTAACTTTGGATTTTTTTTTTTTTCAAAAATACTTTTTCAGGCCCATTTTGGCATCCTCTTAATTTTCATAGGAAATAAATTTCATAATTAACCAGGACATTTTATGCTTTAATTCCAGAAACCTGTACAATATTTCCTCTGTTTTCTGAGAAATAACAGTTTCCTGTGAAAGATGGCTTTCTTTCTCCAATCCATAGAAAAGTTCTGATTTGATTGGCACTTCTGGTTTACATTTAAAAAAATGCCCTTGCAATTTCTGTGTGAGTACTTTAACACTTGCAAAGCTTGTTCCAAGTTCTGCTCTGGTTCAAAATTTTACCTTTTCAGAATGTTATCATTCCAGTAAGAATTCATCTGGGAACAAGCAGCAAACTAGCTAATAATTTATTGTCAGAAGTAGAAATATTTGCTGCAGTTGCTAAGGCAGAAAGTGGAAAGTCTAGGGTGAACCAACCCTGGTCTTACCAGGAGTTGTTCCTGATAGGAAGAAATTACAGCACTATGTTAAAGGGTTTTGAAGACGGCTGAAAGTTAAAATTTTTGGAACTTTCTTCTGTCTGGCTGTTTTGCAGGTGACAGTGATACCTAGCTTCTCTGTGTTAAGTCTACCACCACCTTTGTGAGAAAATTTTCTATAAGAGTATTTTTTTATTAGAATTCATTAGTGTAATAATTCAGAACTACAGATTGTCCACAGAAGGAGCTATGAGGTTCAAAGTTTCTGAAAATCAAAGCATATTTGTCATAAATACATGTATCAGGGTGCTTAACAAAGTGCAATGAATAAGTTGTTATTTCTCAGGCAAAAAATAAATAATTTTTTATTTTTATATAAAAAAAAAATAACTCCAGATTCTTGCTGGAGTTTAACAGGCTCTAATGTCCATTTAGGTCAGTTGGGAGCTTTCTATTTGCAAGCAGAAATCGGGATCGTTACACCTCTCCCTGCACAAGCCCCAGCAATGTATTTTGTGCAGGTGGAGTAACACAGCAAATAGACTCATTTTTTCTGGGAGACAGACACCCAGGGTTTTCTGGCTGGGAGCAGACTGATGACTGCCGCCTTTCCCCACGCAGCTGGGTGCGGCCAGCGTGCTGGATGCAGAGACGCTCGTAGCTGAGCTCTTGCTCGATGGCAGAATTTAAGGCGAGCAAAGTTTTCAGCTGCTCCTGCAGCCAGCGAGCACTGCTGAGACCGTCCTTGGAGAGATGCTGCAGCCGACCTCCTTGTCCTGCATCACCCGTTTGACATTGCCAGAAGGACCGATGAGATGAGAATGGCCAACGGTGTGTGCCAGCAGTATCAGGCGTAGCTTGCTTTTCTGTCCTAGTATCCCAAATGTGTAAAACTTGTGCCCCAGTGTGGACTTGGTGTCCGAGCGAGGTTCTGAAACACTTTCCTATGGCAGGTTCTCTGTGTTGGGTCTCCAGTACTCACTTCATGAAAGTGGGTGAATTTTGGATGCTAACAACATACTAGGCTTGTACTTGAACAAATTTTTAGCTGCATTAAATTTTGTATCTGGTGTATTTAACTTTCTGATAAGAAGACAAAGAATAGTTCCAGTAGTTGGTTTTTTTAACTTTGCTTTTCCCTTGTTTTTAAACATCTTTTGATTAAAACCATGATATAGGGAAAGTAAATACTTTGCTAAAGTTTTTATTATCTTTCATTAATGGCTCAGAAAACAGTGCATTTGAAAATAAATTCAGGCTAAAATTTCAGATTTGCTAATGAAATGCAGAAGTCCAACACTGATAATTGCTGTACTTAAAAGCTTCTTGGATCAGGTGTTGTTTTACTGTATGGACATTTTAATTAGTAATAAAAATGTTAATCAGGATCTAGTAGTGGAATCTAGAAAGCACAAATACCTGCCTCGTTTTGCTTTGTTTTACTGGTGTGAATTTAGCTGTATTTCTCTTTCCATCTCCCTTCTCTGCTTCATTTATGTGTACACATCTATTGCTTTGGATAGCCAAGCGGGTAGTCACATCGGTTAGAATATCGTGAAGCAACGAGTTTATTCCGTGAGCCTATAGAGCTGTGTTACAGAAAACATCAATTTTAAACCGTTTGTCTTCTCGGTGGTGCTAGCCCAGTGGCTCACCGATGCCAGGAGTGTTTTAAAGAGCCATTATCTATTTGGTATGTGCCCAATTAAACAATAAATAGTTTAGAATGGCACATGCACTTTCTGTGAGGGTGCCTGGGAATTTTTCTGTGAAAACAGTGAAATCACATACAAAATAAACTGCCCTTAAGCGTGCAAAGTACTCGGGAGCTGAGGAAGGCTGTCTCCAGGCGCACGGGATGGTTCCATTCCTGCCTCCGCATCCAGCTCCCGTGGGCATGTCGAGCAGGTTTTCCCACGCGTGTCCCTCGTGGCAGGGCCGAGGATGACCACGATTCCCGCTTTTCCCCAGGCCTGCTGGGGGCAAATTGCCCATCAGCGTGCCCGCCTCTCCCTGTGCCAGGATGAGACCCGTGGCTGGTTGCAACTCTAATATACTCTGTGACAGCCCCCAACAAACCAACCCAGAAATCCTTCTCTGTCATCTCTGACAGTAACCTTAAATTGTAAAAACACATTTTGAAAGATGTGTGACTTTTTAAGAAGTTGATGTCCTTTTAATATGCAGGATCTTTGGGAAAAAAAAGTACCCTTTTTAAAATTAAAGCACGTGCCACAAAAGCATGCATTTATAATCATAGGGGTCTTTGTTCCAGTGCCTGCAGTACTAAATGCTAAATCAATAATAAATTTAAGATCTGTGTGAAGAACTGCAGCACTATAGTAATGGATCCGACTCTTTTCCAGCATTGGTTTCATAATGGTCTTTGTTCTGCCAGCGCATCAAGAGTACTGCCTGCCATTCACCTTGCCTTTCTGCCTGGGGTAGTCCTGAGCTATCAAGTTCAAAATAGTAACTTACTGATTTATGTAAAAATTTTCAACATTTTTAAAGCATTTTTTCAGGTTTTCTGCTTTAATCTTTGTTCATGGTAGCAAAACCAATGATGGTTTCACAAAAATATAGAAACAACAATAATATGTTTAAAGTAATCTAGAACCACTTTCTTACAAGGAATAACAAAATACAAATATATTTTTGAAAAATTACATTTTTTTTCCCCCACTGAAATTGATGTTTTAAAAGTTCATTAATGACTGCTTAAGTAAAGTGATCCCTAGTATTCCTATTAATGATTTTTTGGTTTTTTTTTTTTAAATCCCAATTTCCTGAAATCTTGAAATAGGGATGTATTTAAACTTAAATTTGTATTGGTCTCTGTCAGTGTAGACGATGGGCTTTTCAGGGGGTCTTGTGAGACAGGCGCAGCACTGCATAACCCTGTGCATAAAACTACCAAGGTCCTCCGTAAAATGATTCACGATGTTCCCCAGCAGACCCCAGAACCTCCCTGGTCGTCGGATGGCTCCTGCTGGTGGGATGGCTGGTGGGCATCAGGGCGGTGCTGTCCCTGGAAGAGGGGACCTTGGCGCAAGCCTTGATAAGAGGTAGTATGAAAGTCATTTGGAAAATTATTGGTTTTAAGCCTTAAAAATGATGAGAAAAACTCATTCTGAATAAGAACGCATTTAATACTAGGAGAAAAAAAAGTTATATTACAAACCTACTGAATAATTAAGCAGTGACAACATGCTATTTCGGGCTTAGAAAGGCACAGTTTGGCCATGGGCATACTGGGTTCAGTGCCCCTTGGTTTCAGTGAAGGCATTTCCTTGTTCCTCTGTGATCCCTCTGGAAATCTCTGGGAAGTGTCTGTTGATCCCAGCACTGGGCAGGATGGACCCTTACCGGTAGCAGTGTTGGCTCAGCCTTTACAAGGTCAAAACTGGAAAAAAAAGGGGGGGGGGATTACAAAAATAAGTGCTTAAAATTAGGTTCCCAATTCCAGAGCCCAGCAAATGGTTTGTTTTGGTGAGTTGTGTACCAGCAGCTTCCACTGCCACCAGTGACACTGGCTTGGATTTTCTCCTGCCTATGAGACTCTATTTAAATGCCTAAATAAGGATGTAACTTTGATTACCTACTTTATTTTTGCATCGTGACCCCAGGGCATTGCCCAAAAATGGTTAGGCAGTTATTTCTGCAGATTTTATTTCTGAACGATAGCAGACCTGCATGATAGTGGACCAGAATAACGACAAGTTTACGGAAGTCCTTCTGTCCTCTTACACAGAGGAGAGTCTTTGTAAGGAGTTCTGGAAATACTAGTTACTGTTTTCAGCACTGCATTTCCAAATTATTTAGGAACTTCATTACATGCAGCTAATTTGCATGGTTTTTCTTCTAATTGGTCCATTTGTTATTTATGTCAGTCAAGATCAATCTCCATAGGTGTGGCAAAGCCAGTATTCCCAGTTCATGTGGTTTCCCAATCCGCTGCTGCAGCAGCTGGTTACAAGGATTCCTTCGTAAGAGCCCAAGATTTAGGCTTGTCAAAAGAAAGTGATTATGGGTGGTGGGTGCCTTACAGAAAGGGTTAATGTACTATTCGCATCTTTGGTTAATTCAGTAGTATGATTTGGTAATCAAAACAATAAAAAAACCCAACTGTGGCAGCTGTGGGCTCATGCCTGGTAATCGCTCGGACTTGGGTCTAGTTGTGTGCACGTGTGTAACGAACACATACGTAACGTTGAACGGTGAGAAGGCTCGGGGGGGTGCGCGTAGCTCCACCGTTTGCGCCATAGATGGAGAAGATCTTTCAGACCATCAGTGCTGTTATCTTGCCTATGTAGGAGTTCTCCTGACAAAAAGGGGCCGATCTGTTAAAAAAATACGTACCCAGAGATTGTGGTGGGTTTCAGTAGGATGACTCCAGGATGCCTCCTCCTGCTAGCCCTCGGTCTCAGGGGTCCCAGCCCTTCGTTGGGGTGACATTTCTACTGAGAACTTACCACCAAGGCTTTGGGGACAGGGATTTTATGCTGTTTTCTTGGTTTTTTTCAGCTTTACTTTTTCTTTGGTCTTCAAGCTACTAATAACATTTATGCTTGTTAATAATAGAAATGCCCTACACTTAGCAAATTTGCCAGGTATAAAAATGGCTTGATCAGGAGTACTATTCAAAGTAACGAAGACCACAAGATTTTGGCGAAAATAATTTTGGCGAAAATAATTTTGGCAAACCACCTGTTTGTGTATAGCTATCTTGGTAGATCAGGTAGAGGCTTTGGAAGGGCTATATGAAAATTGAAAGACTACACTATCCGAAATTTAATAAAAAATAAAGTAAATCAAAGTAAAGTCTATAGTCAAACTCCTTAATTGTGATGCATTTGCTGAGTTTCCCTCTTCCATCGTCGGCCCTGCTCCGATGCCATATGGTCTACCATGGAACATTTAACTTGTCAGATATAATGGATTGTCCTGGAAGCAGATTTTTGCTTTGAGCGTTCGGCTCCTTTCTTGCATTTCACTCTCAGCTCCAGGCTGCAGGATGAAGGATTGTGGTGGAAATGCAAAGAAGAGACACACAGTTGATTCCCCTTAAGAGAGTGACCTATATGCCACAAAATTTTACCCACGTAAAGAGGCATTATCCCTGTCACTGACCCTAGCAGGCTGCATGTCAGAACCATTTAAATTTGTCCGGACTTAACAGATTGTGCAAATGTTTCAGAATCAAGTGCTTAGGAATAATAAAGGCTTGTCATTTCAACTTAGGCAGTGGCGGCGCAGCTCGCGCCGGCCAAGGGATGAGTATTATTTATTGTGACCTACATGTAACCTAAGCTGCCTGCCTTGTAGACCTTGTAAATTAAGTTCATCTCCCAGGGCTACTGAAACTTAAAAAAATATATTATCTGATAAGGAATCCAAATAGCCATTACTCTGTGCTGTAAAGTAGAGGTTAAGGTTGGGCGTGATCATCTCCATGGATGGGCCAGTAGCAGTTAATTACCGTCATACGTTTTGTGGTTGCAAGAGGCAGTGGACGTTTCTCCTTGGTGTGTTTGTACCTCGCTGAACACCGGGAACCTGCCGGAGTTGGAAGGGGGGACTTGGTTCGGCAGCTGTGAATAAAGTGCTTCCACTGGTGGACTCCAAAGTACGGGTAGACATCGTCAAGTTTTCTATAATATAAACTGAAGCAAGTGACTTCTGAAACAAACGTGACAAATGACAAATTCTTCCCTGCATCAGTTGTTTTAAAATTTCCTCTCACTTAAGTATAGTAAAAAAACAGTAAAATATTGACTAGAAACCATACGTAACATTGCTGTCGCATTCCGTGAAGTAATTTAAGAATCTAGGATAAAAATCTGGCCCTGCTAAAGATACTCAGTTTTATTCGGTATTAGCGCAGCTGGTATTTCACCTATGAAGAATAAAGTATTTGTAAATCAATCTGAATTTTGCTCTTCAGGGTAGCTTTCCTTGCAAATACGAAGTTTGTATTGAGGAACGGTAATTTTTTTTGCACGAAGGTGGTTGTCTTTGCATTTGGCAGCAAAAGAAAAATTGTCAGCTGGTAGAAGCGGGAAATCCCCCTCTCAAGGACTTTTTTTGTTCAGTGCAGGAATCAGCATTCGTAGGTGTCTTCACGAGAGAGCTTTATCATTCTTGATCTGATAGTGTTGGAGAACATGTGTACTGATGCTATGAGTTTGCCTGTATTCTCAGCCCAAATTGCTTGTTCCCGTAATGTTTAGGAAATGTCAGTTCTCAAGTGTAAAAATCTTATTAGGGTATGCATGCCCTCTGCTGGATATTACCGATTTGAGACTATTGGGTATTTCATAATGTTACAGTATATTTAATACCACATCATTCCTGATGTTTTGCCATACACTGAGAAGCTTGTAGTTCGTTTTGTCTGCTTAGCTAATTCAAATTATCCAATCTGTTGTTTTTAAAACATCAAAATTATAACAAAAATAAATGCTAGCCTTTTAAAATTTTATTTTCTGTACTGAACAACATTACAAATAAATACCATTTCTGTAGAAATGTATAATTGAGTATTTAATCTCAATGTAAGGCAGTATTAGAGACTCAGGTAGTTCTGTCTATATATGCAGAGAGCTTGTGAAGACGGACGAAAACCAGGAAGGAAATTGCTAGAAAGGCATTGATGCTTTTGGTATTAAAACCCGAAAATTTATCTTTGCCATCAGGCTTGTAAAATGGGTCCATGCGTGCTTGTGGTCAGCATTTGTTTCCTTCTTTCTGGTGTGTAGATGATGCTGTAGGCTTAATTCGGGCTTCAGGCAGGAGGGGTGGGCTCGGCAGCCGAGCGCTGGGGTGCGGAGGGCTGGCCCGCTGGGTTCGGTGGTCCTGCTGCCGGAGCGCAGGGTCACCCCGAGTCCCGAGATGTCGCCTTTTCTGTCACTTTGGAAAGAACGCAGCCGTCTAATAAGAATGGGTGCTGTTTATCACGCTGAGGTGTAGATTTGATCCCCAATCTGAACGATAAGGCTTTTGATCTCTTTATCCTTGCTCATGTCCAACGTGGTTTGTTTTAGTAGCCTTTTAATAAACGCTACTAGATAGGGTGGTTTACAGACCAAAGATTTAGAGCCCAGACTTGGGCTGCAGGAAGGTTTATTGTCCTCTTTCAATTCTGTGTCTTTCGTGGCCTTAGATCCTTATCTAACTTGTTTTAAAGCGATTCTGTTTTCATGCTTGAGTGAAAACCCAGGTTTCCAGATACATGATAAAGATCTCCTGAACTGGTCCCTGAACAAATGATGAGGGATCACCCTGCAGTGTATTTAAATTTAAAATAGCCCTGTGAGGCTTACTTAGGATAAACCAATATGCAGCGCTTTACATTCAATTCTTGTATGTTGCTTTCTGGTCTGGAGTATTATTACAACATGTTTTTGTCTCATATCTTTATGAAAATGTTGCCCCTTTTTATTATTCCAATTCTCTAGTGTTAGAGAATGCTTTTTTTTTTGTTCTCCAATGCCTGTCTTCATCCCCTGCCCATCTTTTGACAATTGTAAGTTCCAAGAATGAGAAGGGCAAAACATGGTGAATGGGTTTTCTTAGAGTTTTTGTTTCTCTCCAAAATAAATTTGCCTATTTCCAGAGTGATACAGGTGTTCATACTTAGATGATCATAATTATTTCCTCTAGACTGAAATTCCACGCAGATATGAAAAGGAAAGGAGACTAAAGATGTTTATGAAGTCAGATGCATCTTCCCTCTAAATGAAGGATTGTCTCCCATAAATGTTCTTCCATTCACGGCTTTTGAGCGTAGGTGCCTGGTTGCTCTGGGCTTACTGAACGTGGCCATTCGTGCAGCATCAGGCTCTGCGAGACAAATGTGGTGGCCCACGACACTGAGAAGTCTTGAAGGTTTCTTCAACTCGTTAAATATAATTTCTACAGACGGCATGAAATAAACAGTTGTTTTGTTTAAATACCTAATTTAATTATGAAAGTTTATTATTCTGGTCTCAATTAGTGTGTGTACTTGATATTAAGCTCATTAATGTTCCTTGTCCACAGAACACAGTATTATTTATTGGTTGCACAATTGCAGTGATGGCTACGAAATGGCAATACCTGCGTATCCTCTGATTAACTTCAAGGTGCTGAAAACCTGTTGCAAAGGGTGCAACGAGCTTGTTCTGACTGGATTAGACACCTTCAATCCTGTAATTCAGCTGTACCAGCCAGGCAAATAACCAACTATTAGCCTCAAAGCTTTCTTTTATGGGATAGTGGGATAATCTTTACAATCTAATTGATTTTGGTGGGACTAGTCAAGGACTAAGGGACCATTTAATATAAGTCTGGTAGAATACGGTCTTCAATATTCTCTCTTCTTATTCTTATAGTTTCAAGTATAGTTTTGCCACAGCTATTTTGTTTTAAAAGCACGCAAACAGAGAAATCACATACTGCCCTGTAATAGATGCTATTATTTGGTGGGTTACAGAAATAGATCGAGCAATTTGCCTTAGTCTTTTGGTTTGGGTCCAGTATCTCATGAACTGAGATCAGTGACAAAAAAATTTGTCTGGTATTTTCACGGGGCAACCGAATATGCATAGAAGGGACCGTGGAGCTTGGGGTGGGCAGCACTGGGGTCGGTCCCTTCCCTGTGCTTGAAGCCATCAGCCCCACGGAGGGCACGGGGCAAAGCTTGCTGAGAGCACCGTGTGGGATACCCTTCAGCAGGCAGCACAGCCTTTCCCATCAATATATATGTATGTATGTATGTATAGACACAGATACATATAACCTTGCCTGTTTAAGCATGAGCACTAGGCTAGTGAGGTGAGTCAGTGGTAAAGTACCACTTCTGCTCTGAATTTCCTTGCTTTAGGTTGTTCAAGTCAGCTCTGTAGCTTTATTTTAGTATAGGTTTTAGGATTTAATTTCCTTTGCATTTTGATGGTACTGTTTAAAAAAAAAATCTCCCTTTGTAATGGTACTTGCTCTGGCATCATAACATCTCTTTAAGAACCATTACTGTTTACTGCACATCAGTGTAAGTGCAAAAATCCTCTTTCGCGTCAAAAAGATCTCTTTCCCCTAGCATTGTGCTACATTTTGGGGTGTGATGCCATTCGAATTATTGGGATTAATCCCTTAGCTTTGTATCTAGTTTGTGGACCTTCCCTGGATCAGATGCCATGTCATTTGTGCTATTTTGCGAACGTTATTGCACAAACTTTGCTTAAAATCTATTAGATTTCTTTCTTATTGTCTGTACTTCACACATAGCACAAAGCAGAAATAGCTCATTAACATGATACTTCCATTACCATCGGATGAGATTCTTTGTGATGTAAAATACGCTGTTCAAAACCTCGCTGAAATAAATAGGGTATTTTGACTGTATATCCTATGCCGGTAAGTGCGCTACTGTTGGAGAAGTACGTATATATAACCCGGGTCAAGCCGGAGTTAGTAACTTAGCCGAGCTAAGCAACTCTCTCTGCTGTTTAAACGTTGGAAGAGGAGAAATCGCAGCCGGACCCCCGATGTCAGCAGCCGCTGCTCGGACCCGCTTGTCCCCCCCAGGTCTGCGGGGACGATGCCTTCCGAACCTTTTCCGTGCCTGCCCCCACGCCTCACCTTTCCCCGCAGCCCGAGCACAAGGGCTGCCTGTTCCCCTGCCAGCTCCCTGCCTGCGGCTGCCCGGGAGCTGTGCCGGCGAGCACCGCTCCCTGCCCGGGTTAACAGTGGAGGAGACGCCGGGCTGCTAGGAAAACTAGCTGTCGCACAAAGGGGGACAAGCCTCCAGCCAGCTGTTAGCCCTGGTGCCAGGGACGGCGTTCGGATTTGCGTCCCTCAAGCGAGAGTCCAAAAAATTTCATTTCATACTAAAGGCGTATTTTTTAATTATTTTTGCTTCCCCCCCCCCCCCTTTTTTTTTTCCTTCCTCTTTTAAAGAAGAGTGTATTCAAAAGTTCTGAAAAAATAAAGAAGCTACCTGCTGGCTCCTCTGATGAAAACATGGGCAGGCTATTTTTTCTGTCAAGGGCAAAAGATAGCAAGGCCTGGGAGGCTGTCCGTGGAGAGCACAGGGTATATACATTTCTCCAAGAGCGAGGTGCTTATAGGTATAGGATGTATAGTGTACCATGGCTCATCTATTGCAGTGAGGTTTTTCCTCGGATAATTTATAATTCTATACAAATTTTAGCTTGATTTCTCTGCTGAAATGAGTCAGGTTTTCAAATCTCTGAGGCAAAAAAAAAGCAGTGCTGATAACGTGGCTGTCACTGGCAGAAGTTACTGTGCAGGGCCGGTCCTTGTGTCAGGCAGGTCCGGTGGTCAGAGACCTTCGCTCACGCTAGTGAGCACTGAGATGAGTCCCACGCTCGCTCCCTGGAGTGCTCAAATCCTCCCTTTCTCGTGCAGCCAAACTTAAACAAGCATAAGAAAATTTTGAACGCAAGAACTGTAGATTAAGGCAGAAGTAAACTGTTTCATGATCCTCATCACAATGCAAATAAACCCTGCTATGGGTGATAACACGTGTGTGTTCGTTACATACAGACAAATCTGGAACTATAAAGTTCAGCCCATTCTTCAGTTGCTCAAAACTTTTTCCCAAATATGCTCCAGCTCTGTGTTCCTCATACCTGGTCTGACTTTGACACTGGCTTCTCCTTTAATCTGTCATTCTCTGTAGGGGAATCGATCGGGGTCCCTTCAGGATGCATTTGAGACATCCAAGATCAGAGGGAACAATCATTAATTTTCAAAAATGCTAGAAATGCAGTAATAAAATAAGAAACAGGTTTAAGCAAAATTGCAGACCTGAACAGACTGAAATTTGCAGCCATTAAAATTCCAATCCCTAATACAATTACTTTTTTTTTTTTTTCTTTCCTCAGATAGGTTTCCCTTCTTCAGTCTAACCAAGAATTAAACCCCAAATGTAGGGCAGCGGAAACCTGAATTAGAATATTCTGATCGAACTCATCTCTCAAAAAATATGTCAAACATGAAATCAATGTAAACATTGAATTGAAGTCATTTATAGAAATAGCTTCACTTCCTTTTCTCTACAGATGGAAAGAGTTGCCTCATGCCTCTCATTCTGCCTACCAGAAAAAAGCCAAGGTGCCCTATCTCCCAGGGCAGGGGAAAAGAGAGTGGGGAATCAGATGACTTGCATTTGTGCTTTGGAAGTTGCTTAAATTTTCTACTTAATTTGATTAATTTTTCAAAGTACACCATGGAAAGGCAAGTGGCTTCTTTATTGATTGATTGGCAATCCTGTGCTGCCTTTATTTTCTACAGTTAAACAAAAATGCAAACAAAATATTTATGAAGCAATTGTTTTAGTTTAGTGAAGATAAGCAGTATTTTTTTCTAGAGGTATTTAGAGAGCAGAGACTTGAGATTCAGTGTTTCTCAGAAAACAGGAGCTGCATGTAGTTCTTTCTTTGTCTCTCCTTTGATTGGCATGCATTGTGTCAATTAATTGAATATATATATATTTACACACACGCTAAGTTATTGCCTCTGATAATAATGGAGATGCTTTTCTGCCTTACCTAAAGAACAAGTGCATACTTGAAAGTTATTCACCAGCCTTTGTAGGTCAACTTCTTCCATGGAGCTTTGTTTCAATTGTCAGATCATAAAGCCACGGAAGGGTATAGATCGTGTTGCGTGTTCGGAGTGCTGGTAACAAATGGCACATTTTAGCATTTGGTCCTCTAGGTAGAAAAAATTAATCAGATGTCTGACAAGATTTGTTATTCGTCTCTATTTCAGGCTCCCTTTTTTTTTTTCTTCTTTTTTTTTTTTTTTTTCCTGGCTTACAACAAATATTACTAACGGGTACTTTTAGGTTTTAAAATATGGACAACAGTACTCCATGCAGTAAAAGACTTGAACGATTAATGCTACCCTTATGCCTCTTTTGAGTAGTTTTAGCCATGGGGCTTGGCACTGCCACCATTGTCTTTGTGCCAAAAAATATCCGCAGCGGCTGCCGCATTCTAGTACTAGAGGGTTGTCTCGAAAATTCCGCAGTGAATGCGTCGGGTGTCTACATCGCTGTAGACACTCTCTCCTTTTTAAAACATTTTTAAAAAAAAGGAGAGAGAATCTTTAGCTCTTGCAAACCTCGGAAAACGCACAGTACAGGCTGGGGTGTTCAAGTGACTGAAAATGATGCATAATGTACAGTAAACGTAGAAATTCAGGAGAAGCTTTTGTATTTGTGAGCACAAATAGTTGCTTAAAGAGCCTACTCTTGCATATTATCAGCACTCTTGCAAATTTTATTATCTGAAACAAATGTGCCAGTGAATTTTAAGCAGAAAATCAACATCAAGAGTGTAGCTAATTTTAAATGGACAGTTTATACAAAAGATATTCCCCCCCCCATGAAGTGTCATTGCAAAAAGTATGATAATTTCATAATTACAGTTGATAGTGAAAATCTACGTATGTATATCTTTTTAACGGTTTCTTGACTTTTTCATGAATTTCGGTTATTTGTTCTTAATCGAGGAGGCGGATTTCTAGCTGTATGTGGGAACAACAACAACAACAACAAATGTAATAAAGTTAAAGGCTTACACTATCAGAATGAAATGTGTTCACTCATGATCTCTAAAGCTATCTGTTTGGTGGTAAAAGTGGATGCTATAGATGAAATCTTTACAAGGAGCATAATCCTAAAAAAAAAAAGTCAATCTCCTGCTGGCTGCTGTGCCGCTTTGGTACCTCACAGACTTCGACAGAGTCCTGGACGAGTGCCCATTGATGTCATGGAAACACTCAAATTACTGAGAATGATTCATGTCTATGCTGTTCTCTTATCCTCCCCCACACAAATAGAAGTAGATTTTAACCCTGACAACTTGTAATTTGCAGTGGGTTTATTTTTGTATCTGGATAAATATTTTTTAACAACTGAAATTAAGATGAGGCTGCCTGTGTCTGATACGATAGAAAAGAAGATTACTGATACCCAGGCAGCAGCGAGAAGCGCGTTCAAAGTACCTTGTGTCGCTGCTTGTACTTGGTTCCTCTCGACCCTATTTTTCTGTTTCGGATTTTTTTTTCCCCATCTTCACCGCTTGTTATTTGCATCGACTTTCTGGCCCTCTTGGGGTGATGGGAAGTAGCACACGTAACTCCAGGCGTGCCAGCAAGACATTTTGTTTTCTGATCTCGGCATTGGACTCGGGGATTCACGATTAAAATTTCATTGTCATTTCAATCTTGAATTATTTCTGCATAGGCTTCCAGTACTCTGAACCTGAGGGGGGCTATGGAGTGGGTGATCCATCATTTTTGTATAACCAGATACAAGTGCTTTCAAAAGTTATTACATGTGCAAATGTCCTATGAATTGCAAATAAATTTTGGAGGTTCCCCTGTATAAGTAACTACTGCACGTGGAAAACAACAAAACCAAAACCAATTGAGAAACAAAAGCAAGCAAGAGTCTTAAACTGTGATGAGGAGAAAGGTGATTTTTTTATTCCAAGCCACTTGCAATAGTCAAACTTTATCAATAATACCTCTGAAGGGCAATCAAACCTAGTAGCTATATATTAAAGGAAGGGCTTGTGGAGTCAGAATGTGGCCACACCATTTTGGGAACGATTAAAATGAACTCCATCATCCTTTGTCTAACGACCTGCCTCACCATGGGTCCTTTATGAAATTTGGATCGCATTGGGAAAACCGAGCACAGCAGAGCCGTGCGGCCGTCGGGCAGTAGCACTGCCAGCTCGGGACCCCTCATCCGCTGCCTGCCTTGCTCGGGCCCCGGCAATTGGCGAGGTCGGCGGATATCGTTGTTGTTATAATCTGATATTTCTAAACGCAGTTAAAGGACGTTTTTTAATGGCTCCGGTAGGTATGCTAGCACAGCGGCTTTATCTCGGCGGCGCAGGCTTTGGTGTGGGGCTGTCGCCGCATCTCTCGTACGTGGGGGTGCGCAGCCACGTGAACCCGGCTTCTAGGTGCAGAGGTGTCCCCGGCATCGCTGGGAGTTGCGCGCAGAGATAAACTGAGCATCTGGTCCCTAGTAACTGGTACTGTGTGTTGTGGGTTTTATGCCCCAGCCTATAATAAAAACTTTAATTTTATGAGTGATTTTTACTGTGTTCTTGGATGTTTTGTTAGATAATACCTCCCCCCCTCCCGTGATTATCCTCACCATAAGGGTGGTCTTTTAGTGTCAATATGTTTTGTATCAGCCCTCTTGACTGCTCTTTGTCTCCGGAGCACGTGGTGCGGTGCTGCTCAGCCATGACTTAATGCTTTGCAGAAACCACCTCTTCCCTTCTTGATTTTGTTTGAGTCTGGCCATTCAAACCTGAAAGAACCTTTATTTTCCTTTGCAAATATGGCATAACCGTAACCGGTACTGCAAGTCAGGCTGCTGGTTCTGAGTGTTAAAGGCTTCCTGGGAAAAAAAAGAAAAAGAAAAGGGTGCTTAGGGCTGGCAGAGGGTCTGGGCAGTCCTTGGGCCCCGGCTCGAGTCCCAGTGCCGCTGGGGCAGCCCCAGCCCTGGTGGCAAATGACGAATTTCCAGTCGGTGTCTTTCCCCGGTGTAAATTCCATCATCACCTTGATCACGGGGGAATTTCCTCCTGGGAAAGAGAGCGGGGAGCCGCATCCCCAGCAGCTCCTGGGTGTGAAGCTGGCTGTCTGGAGAGCCGGTGAGGGGCTGGCCGTGCCCCCGGCGCGGCGCTGGGGTGGTGGGGGACAGGTAGGGTGCCTGGGTGCTCAGCCCCCGAGCCGGGGGGGAGGCGCGGAGGAGGTCTGCTCCCACCTTCAGCCAGCTGGTGGAAGCCCGTTAAATCCCGGTTCCAGGAAGCGCGTGGAGCAGCGCAGCCGAGATTAGGAAGTTTATTTCACATCACCATCCTCAGCATGAAAAAGTGTTAATCCCTTTCTGTTGCCTACATGCATTACGCAGTCGGCAGTGCTTATTTTACATATGTAAACAGCACTAGGAAAATGTGGTGAACATCATATAAAGTGCTTGGAGAAGCTATATATATATCTGTTTATATGTGTTCTACATCTTTTTTTTTTTGTTGTTAACAGGTAAAACAGAAAGGGGTTCGTACTCATCGTATGGAAGAGATTCGAATTTACAGGGTTGCCACCAGGTAAGTGAAAGTCTGCTCAGCAGAGGGGTTGTGATAAATACTCTGATAAATGAGGTTTGCTTCTTAAAGTTGTACATCTTAGGGATAGGCTCCATCATAAACGGCGATGGCTGCAGATGTGCATTTCTCAGAAACGGGCTTTATTTGCAAATGCAGGTTTTAAAGCTCCTGCCTGAGCTTTTCTAGCCAGGATACAGTTACTGGAGACTATGAGTACTTGGGTTGACCTAATACCGCCCTAGTCAGAGCTGCTGTGAACTATTGATTATTGTCCCTTGCAACAATGCCGCACTGTTCAGCATGGCGGGTCCTTCCCAACAGCACAACTTCAGAAATTACAGAAGTGGAAACACACCGCAGAGCTTGTGTCAGCCCCTAGCTTTGGATGGCTACTGCAATAAATTATAGTTTTCATAGAATCTGTATGATGTTGTGTGAAAACAAGGTTGTATTGAGGGATAAAAATGTCTGTGAAAATATGATTTGTTGTCCCTTTTTGTTTCTGAATTGTTTTTGGCTGGAAGTCAAGGCCAGCAGGCTAACAGCAAAGCCGTCTCAAGGGAAGCATGCGTGAGCTAGAAAAATAAGAGTAGTTTAATTAAATAATAAAATGCCAATGTAATACAAAGGTATAGCATGTGTGTGTGTGCGCCTCTCTGCACTTTGCATTTGCATACTTTTAAGTCTCCAGAGAAAGTCTGAGTCTAAAAATACTATCAATAGCCAAAAGTCTGTGCTTTGTTTCAAGACAATTGATTTTTTTAAAAGACACTTTCTTTTTAATTTCAGTAGCAATATTAATCGTGTGTTTAAATTCATTTTGTTCTTGAAGAGTGCTAGGCTTCCTTTCCTTTTTCTAAGTGCAGTAGCTTCGCACTTTGGAAAACTATTGAAAGACTTTAATAGCCTTCTTAATATTCAAAGCTTTATACTGTTCAAATCTGCCAGGAAAAAAAAACCAAACCAAAAACAACCAACAAAAAACAGTCAAAATGCATATTATTTCCCTATAGGAAAGGGAAATACTTGATCTCTTCTTCCCTTTCGTATGTCCGTGTTCTTTAATAATGTGGGGAAACAGCCTATTCTTACATTGTTGGTCTGGGTTTTTTTTAAACACTTAGTGTAGAAAAATGAAGCCATTTGAGCAATTAAACAGAAATTTCTGTTCACAGTGCGCACGTGTCCGCCATCAGCAGCGGCCGGAGGCCGGGGCAGTGCTCTCGGCCGGCTGTCGCCGCGCGCCCCTTCCCTCCGCAGCCCCGCGTGTCCCGGGTCGCATCCCGGCCCCCGCGCCCGGACGGGCTCCCACGGACGGACGGACGGGCTCCCACGGACGGACGGGCGCAGCCGTCCACCGCAGGGGAAGCATCCCGGGAACGCCGAGCGGCGGCGGCGGCAGGGAGCTGGGCCGCGAGCCCCGTGCCCCTGCTGCGATGCTGCGGGCTCCTGCGCGGGACCCTGCCCGCGGGTCCGGTTTCGGAGGTGGAGGCAGGGTCGGGGGAGCCGGCGGCGGGGGGCAGTTTCCCTTGCGCAGGTGGCCGCGGGCCCCTTCCACCGGCCGGCGCGGAGCTGCTCTGCTTTACCCCTCCGCTAACGGGGCCGGCGTCAGCCCGGAGGGAGGTGAGGTTTGTTCTGCTGCCAGAGAGGCCCCTGCGCTTGCCGGTCGTCGTCCGCGTCGTTTTGAGTTTTGGGGATGTTTCCTGTGCAAAGTTTTGCACGCTGAGCTTGGACCGGGAAGGGTGATAAGGGAAGGCTGCTTTGCCTTGCTTAAAGCGCAATTAGCGATGTTTAATTCTACGTAGAACAAACTGGAAGGATGCAGAGATGCTCGCTGGTGAAGGTTTGCAGGCCAAGCCTTGAAAGTAAAGTTAGTGATGCACTGAACCTTCACATACACAACTCTTCAGTGAGTTGGTAAATGACTTGGTGATTTCACTTGCAATAACCAGCACAGATAAGTGCAGAAGGTCACATGTGTAACCTTACCCTCATCTGATCCAAACCAACTGCAGTAGCTCTTAATTAGTTTTAGGAGCCATTTCCAGCTAGTGCTCTTTGCTTTAAAATCCTTGTATGCTTTTGCTTTCTATTGCTAGGAGGTAGCAGGATGTGTTTCTGTCCCCAGTGCATGCTCAGCGTTGGGGATATCGTCCCCAGTGTGTAGTAGCACCCGTCCAAGGGTGAGACCTGTCTCCTCTGCAGCTCCAGCCTCTTGGAGATCCCGCTCTGCTGCTCTCTTGGGTCTGCTGCGGTTTCACATTTCATCTGAAAACATACCTTTTCTTTGCTGCATTTTGCTTTTTGTTTTTCTTTCAGTCTTACTGTGTTTGAATGATCTCGTGATACTGCAAGTAAGTTAGAAACTGTTTCTGAGTTCAAAACGGCACTACACTTCAATAAGTTATATGGTCTATATATGCCTTGTGTCTGGAGTCTTAATGTGACCCGTACTGTGGCCCCTTTGTGCACCCATATCTGTGAATATCTCCAAGATGCAGATGTGTATTTTCTTTACTTTGGGAGTAAAAAGTTAATCTTAGAATCTAAGGGCAGAGAGGTGCAGCTGTAGGCTTGAGAAGATAGTTTGCCGTAAACACATAATTTTTTCTTAAGCATCCTCAGCTCTACGTCCCAGCCAAAGCGAGGGTGGCATTTTGCACAGCATTTTGCTCTTGGTGGTAGTGGAGAGTGACCTGGTGCCAGATACCCCCAGCGTCATACGATACAGAAATTACTCAGTGTGACGTTACTGCAGCCTCGCCGCACCCACGGTGCTGGGAGCGTGGCGGGGTCGGGGCAGCTCTGATCAATCCCGTGGGGACAGCTGGCGGGAGCTGTGGACCCCCTCCTGGCCCTGCTTGCGCCGTGCCACCGCCTGGCTTGGCCTCTCTCGGCCAAGTGACAGATCAGCAAACAGCTGAAACCCCTCGTGGGGAACTGCCGGGTAATTGCCATAACGAGGACGGTTGCCCGCAGAAACAGGCAGCACGGTTTCTGCCTTGTCTTTTCATGCAGCACCAACCACCTGCAGAAGTCCACACGCCGCTCCTGCTCGCCAGACTTCTCTTCTGGTCCAGAACGCAGGAGAGGACAAACCTGAAAGTGCCAACGAGCTCCAGCCTTTCGGCGAGCTCCTTCATGTTGTCTGAAAAAGAGGATAAGCCCCGACGGGCAGTGCAAACCGGGGGGATGCTGAGCACCGCAGCGCCGCTGCCTGTCCTCTGTGCCAGGGAATACGGTCTGTCAAGACACCAGAAAAACCCCAACATTTATTCCAATAAACAAGCCAATGGCTGTGGCTGTAGTATGAGAGTTAATGCGTTTTTTTTCCCTGAACAATAGCATTGAATACTTATCTTTCACACTTTAGTGGACCAATTCTGGAGTTTCCTCAGGAGTCAGTTGGTACAGACATGGTCGGCTCTCTGGATGGATCCTTGATTATATCTACGTGGCAGTGCCCTGTGGTTGTGTAGCGTCAATGAAAAACTGGTGGAGAAAACCCTACCTATCCATTCTCCTTTTCTTTGGTTTCATTCATGAAAATTTGAGGATTATTAGGAAGATACTACAATAAAAGTGCAAATAATAAAAACTCCAATCCATGGAATAGGGTCTGTCTTTCTACCGAGAGCATCCACTTTCTTGAAGTGTAGTGGAAGAGTAGGTGAAGCAGATGACCAGTGCCCAGACAGGAAGGAGAAAAAAATATTTCTAAAATAAGAATCTCTTGAATTCCTGAAAGGTACAGAAGGAATAATGCTTAATGCTGAGGCTGGACCATCTGTTGTCTGTTCTCCAGGCTGCAGAACTATCAGGATCCACCAAATTATTAACAAGTATGAACCTTCAGGCTTAAAAGAAAATTAAATGCTACAAGCCTATTGCAAGATTTCTAGGATGGGCTTTCACATGTATTGAGAAAGATTAGCTTATCTAGACAGAAGATATTGAAGAAAACTTGGTGAATTCCAAAGGAAATATTGGTGGTGATGTTGCGGATTGTTGAGAATCCCCTGAAGCCTTGGGTTATCTGAGGGACTGGAGTAGTGGCAGGAGCTGTGTGAGCTCCTTTTTCCTAAACCCAGGAGGAGCATGCAGATTTTGTTGATTTCTGAAAGGTAAATTGCTACCTCCAGATGTGATGCATTGCTCTCTGTAGATGAGTTCCTGGAACAATTAAGGAAAACTAAATACCTAACGATATTGAACTTGCTACCTATTAATCTTCTGGTAGGAAAAAAACCAACAACCTCTTTTCACACAAATAGCAGCAATGATCTGAGGTTTCATCCCTGTGCTGTGTTCACACCAATGAGAGAAGAGGTCAGATACACAGCAACCCATTTACTTCAAGATGATTTTTATTTCCGAGCCTAGGGCCCAATTGGGCTCTCACTGAAAACCATAGCAAATACAACACTGATTACAGTGGGAATGGAAGAAAGCTTATCTTGGGAACTATTTAATTCCATTAGAGAGAAGTCATCTAAGAAACATGTACTGAAGTTGTTGTCAAGACACTTTTGAAACACTGGCTTCATTGAAGTTAATGACAAAAATCTCATTTCATTCAGTGAAGTCAGGATTTTGCATGTTGTCTTAATTCTGTGCTACTTACCATTTCCCCAAAGATCAATTTTTTTTTATATTGTGCTGGTTTTGGGGGGATTAGCAAGGCAGTAGTATTAAAAAAAGTGCACCTACTTGATTTCTCTAACTTTATTCTAGTTTCCTGTATTAGTCTGTATTCTTGGTTGGGTACTCAGATGGTAAGTAAGGGTCTGCACGTGGTAGTGAAGAACAATGCATCTGCTTCTTTATTTAGAGAGCTTCACGTAAGTCAGCCCTGTAAAGAGGTAAAGGCAGAAAGAGCTAGAAGAAATGAAATGGTAGGTGGAAGTGAGCATCAGCCGCTCCGCTGCATTAGCGATTGCAGAGCAGGGGCTGGTGCATGGGTGTGCGTGAGCATCGTGGTGGGAGCAGGGAAACGCTCTGGAGGAAATGTGAGTACCTTGCTCTGGCTGGAGGATCAGCTTGTAAATCACCATGCTTCGGTTTCCCAATTACAACTAAAAATGAGGGGCTGTGTTAATGAGATAGGCATGGATTTGACGGATGGACCACTCGGTGGATAAGGAATTGGCTGGATGGTCACACTCAAAGGGTTGCAGTCAACGGCTCGATGTCCAAGTGGAGATGGGTGACAAGTGGTGTTCCTCAGGGGTCGGTATTGGGACCGGCACTGTTTGACATCTTTGTCGGCGACACGGACAGTGGGATTGAGCGCACCCTCAGCCGAAGTTTGCTGACGACACCAAGCTGTGTGGTGCGGTCGACACGCTGGAGGGAAGGGATGCCGTCCAGAGGGACCTCCACAGGCTTGAGAGGTGGGCCCGTGCGAACCTCATGAAATTCAGCGAGGCCAAGTGCAAGGTCCTGCACGTGGGTCGGGGCAATCCCAAGCACAAATACAGGCTGGGCGATGAGTGGACAGAGAGCAGTCTTGTGGAGGAGGACTTGGGGGTGTTGGTTGACAAGAAGCTCAACATGACCCGGTGATGTGTGTTTGCAGCCCACAAAGCCAGCCGAATCCTGGGCTGCATCACAAGAAGCGTGACCAGCAGGTTGAGGGAGGTGGTTCTCCCCCTCTACTCCGCTCTGGTGAGACCCCACCTGCAGTACTGCGTCCAGCTCTGGGACCCCCAACATGAGAAGGACACGGACCTGTTGGAGCGGGTCCAGAGGAGGGCCACGAAGATGATCAGGGGGCTGGAGCACCTCCCCTGTGAAGACAGGCTGAGAGTTGGGGTTGTTCAGCCTGGAGAAGAGAAGGCTCCGGGGAGACCTTATAGCAGCCTCCCAGTACCTAAAGGGAGGCTACAAGAAAGCCAGAGAGGGACTTTTTACAAGGGCACGTAGTGATAGGACAGGGGGTAATAGCTTTAAACTGAAAGAGGGTGGATTTAGATCAGATGCAAGGAAGAAATTCTTCACTGTGAGGGTGGTGAGAGGTTGTGGATGCCCCATCCCTGGCAGTGTTCAAGGCCAGGTTGGATGGGGCTTGGAGCAACCTGGTCTAGTGGAAGGTGTCCCTGCCCATGGCAGGGGGGTTGGAACTAGATGAACTTTAAGGTCCCTTCCAACCCAAACCATTCTATGAATTCTACAGTGCTTATAAAACACTGATATTCCTTAGTGCAAGAGGATCTGGATACACAAAATACTATTATTAGACTAATGGTAACGTGTGCTGCTTATAGTAGTGTGGCTCCACTAATCGGTTAATAGTTGACGAGACTGACTTTGAGTAATCCAGAGCCATTGCGCTTTTCTGAGCAATAGTTAATTCAAAAAAGCAATGAATAAAGAGAACTGCAAAATGAGCTTGATGGCCAGAAAACATATACCATAGATTTCCAAGGCAACGCTCGAGATTGTATGTGGGAATAAATTAGATAGTCCTTTGAAAATTTGGATTATGCCTTTTTGGCAAATGCATAGTAACAGATACTTAGCTTTTAAGGTGTTTTAACTTAAAGCAAATCCCCAAATCCTAAGATGACTTGTTTTTACTACCAAGTCTTTTAGAAAGTGAGTCTAAATGTTGGTTTTGGATGTACTGATTTACTTGATGTTCAAGAAATACTCTCAGAGGCCATTTGGAACCATCCCACTGTTAAAAAGCTGACTCTGGAATGAAGTGCTAAGGTAAAAGCTAGTGGAGTTGTACAAGCTCAGCCAGGGTTTTTTTTCCCCCCCTTTTTTTTTTTCTTTTAATAAAACACAACTGCTACCAAAATATAGTAAACTTTATCCAGATTGAGGTCGTATCTGCTAGCCGTCAGCTTAGTTCAAGATACCATGGTAAGAGAAAAGCCAACCACCAGAATGACATAGGCATGATGTTTAACTTTGTTTTTATTGCAGCTTCAGTTCAAACAAGCAGCATTAGAGGCTGCAACAAAATGGCTCCTTCGTGCATTTACAATGCCGTAGGCATCCGAGGGCAGTCCGCCCAAACCTGCAGCAGCTCTGTGGCTTTCCAGGATTTCCTGAGGGACTGTATCAGTAGCAATTTATTCAAGGAATCCAGATCAAAAAGGAGTAGACTCCGAGATCCTAAAAAGTCAGAGGGATGTGACTGGCAGGGCAGCGTTCCTGCAGAGAGTATTTCTGCACTGTAACACAATGTATATCATTTAACTTGTCTCTTCTCTGTCTTCCTTTCAGTACTTTTTCTCCGACTCCCCTCTTCCTCCTTGCTTTCCTGTGCTCTCCTCTCTCCCTGCAAAACCTCCGCCCCGTCCCTCTGGAAGCAGTGGTGTGGGTTTCCGAGAGGCTTCTGTTCAAGGGCACAGCAGGCTGCCATGGCAAGTGAATATGCCAGTTCTGGCTGAGGTTTCTAGAAACTCATTTGAAAGTTCACGCAGACCCAACCGGAGTTCAGCCTTGTAGCTGCTAATGTTTTCCTGTATCCTCTCCCATCAGATCTGACTCCAAATATTTGTTGGACATTGCAGTCTCTTTACAGACGCTACACGCTCTTTCCTGACGTCCCTCCTCCTGCGCGCGCGTGGATCCTCTCTCCTTTACCTCCCATCTTTTCTTACTCCCCTGGCCCTCTGTGATGGGTGAGAGGAGCCTTTGGCACACAGTGGGGCTTGCGGCCCCCTCTCCGTTCAGCTGGGACAGCCAAGGTGCTTTCTCAGAAGGTTTTCTTATTAGAGGCATGTGGCGTTTTATCCTCTCTGTGTCATAGCTCGCTCCGAGGGGAGAAGTCATTGGCTTTTCCTCCTTGAGCAGGTGGCTGCGTGGCCGACACGCTCCCCGCTTCCCTCCTGTCCCACCCCTTTCTGTTCCCTACGTACAGTAGCAGACTGAACGTTTCCCGTGGAGGAAGGCAAGGAAAGCCTTGGATTTTAATTCTTGAATGTTTGTGGCTCAGTGAGCGTAGTGGAGGGAGGATATGCTGTAGCTTTTACAGAGATTTTGTAGAGAAGTAACAGAAGTATTGCTGGAAAACTTGAAAATGAGTGTAAGGGGAATGAAAGGAAAGACACAGGCGGCTTCTGCAGCAAGTGCATGTGGATTAACTCAGCCCAGCTGCCCATGCCCGCCTGTCTGTGTGTCCGGTAAGGCTGTAAATCCTTGCATAATGCTGTTCTTCTCATGCTGAGAAGGGAATGGACAGAAATAGCTATTGCCCATTTTCTTTTTTCTTCCAGAAGTGCTGGGACTTCCTTTTTCTGCTGTGAATTATTGAATTGTTGCAACATCTTTAATTATATGAAGAGGCGTCCAGCAAAGACAGAAGGGAAAAAAAAAGCAGGAGGGATTATCTTTTTTATCTGATATGTACTTTTAAAAGGTCCTTCTTCAGTGCTTCATTCAGCATGAGATTGAGACTAATGCATATTCTGAAATCAGGATTCTGATTTAAGCCGCTAAAGAATAACTATTACAAAAATAACCCTGGTAGCATCACACAGGGGCTTCCCACATCTCGGAGACCCCACCGATGAACGCACGAATGCTGCCCTGTGCATTTAAATGCTCTTGGTTTTCTTGAATTTGATCAACAACACGTTCTTCACTACCTTGCAGAGCACTTTGGGGGTTTGCTTTCTTTTTCCATTTTTTTATGGCCTGCCCAGCTTTTCATAGTAAACAATAAAAAAGACGGTGTCGTGACTGCAGACAGGGAAGGTGTGAACCGAGGTGGTGTGTGTGTGTGTCTGTGCACGGAGCTGCTGCGCTCTGAACTGCTTCTAATTTGTACTTTGTTCATGAACGTCAGGGCAAAGAATCTTTCCGTTTTATTGGTATCGTATACAATAAGTTATTAAATTTCATCTCTGTAATACACCTGCAGTAAAATAACAAAACATTACTGCACTTAAGGAACATGTGTGTGTGTTGCAATGTTCCACCCCTCCCTTCCAAACAGCTGCTTACGGATTTCAAGATCCATTGTATATATTCCCTAGAGCCCACCTCTAATAATCGAGACACATCTGCCATTGCAGTATTATAGGCATATGTAGTTTTATTGAAAACTATACCTGTATATAAAAAAATTAAATAACTCCTACCTCAATTAAATTGGCAAGCTACCTTTTCTGAAGATCATATTGCAGACCTCTGGAGACACAGCGAGTTCATTTTATTCTTCTGTTACAAATTACTTAGTATTTTTTTGCTTAGTCAAATAACTAGGTTTCCTCTCATTTTGATGGCAAGATTCCCTATAATAATTTCTCTTTCGTTCTCCCTCCCTATAAAAAACGCACAAAAGCTGTACTAAAGTGATAAAAGATACCTAAGGTACCAAGGAATTTAGGTTCCTACGAAGTCTATTGCTAATCCACTTTTTGTGATTAGATGGGAAGTGTCAATGCCCTTAACAAAAGCTTCGGTGCTTTATTTATTTGCTTTTAAGTATTTGAACACTCTGACTTCTTGACTGAGCAATATGTACTTACCAGCCACAGCTGCGTGTGGATATGATGTGCTCCATAGGAAACACGGTACAAAATAGAATTACGCTGTATTGTACGTATAGCCTTTGGCTAAAGTAAATGCAAAGAGAAAATGCTCCTTGCCCCTAGAGTCCAAAATTCCTCCTCAGCGGCTACAGCCATACTAACCTCTCGTGTAGGTATAATCTTGCATGTGGGGTAAGGAGACGGAGTAGCTGAACTTCGAATCTGGCTTCCCCTGACTTCGTCAGTACACATTCCTGCCCCAAGGACAAATGATCAATATGAATGGATGAAATTCTGGCTCCCGTGAGGTCGATGGCAGAAGTCCCATTTGGTTCAGTGAAGCTGGGAAGCAGAATTTTGCCAGGTAACTTCTGTGGTAATTTATAGTTGGAGAAGGTTCACCTCTGTCGTCATTTCTGCTCGAGCATCTCGCTTTGGGAGGTGGAATCATTGCTTCTGCTCCAGAAATTAGTTCTAGCGCCCATAAACTATCCTCCTGTGATCGTGGGCACGTTGTGGACTAATGTTTTTGATGTTACAGCACTAAAATAATGACATAAGAGATAAAATTTCCATGTTAATCAAATGTATTAAAGGAACAGACTTAAGTTCAGATGTCTGAATGGCTCATTTAGCAGAATTCCTCATGCATCCAGAAAGACATGGTTTCATTGTCCATGTCATAATTGAAGAAATGCTAAAACCCAATACTGCAATTTAGTGGTAAAAGGAGTGCTTTTCTCTTAGCCCCTTGGATCAAATGTTAAGCTGAGGGCTATTTTGTTGGAAGTGAGCATTCCAAGGGCACCTTTCTGGAGCTTATAACCTGGCAACAGAATAACACTGCGATTTGTAATGTGCAATAATAGGTTTATGTTGTGGTTGAGTGCTAATAGGAGCTTGGTTCGCCTTCGCAGTCGCTGCACTCTGACTTTCTGTGCTATCATGAATGCGATAAAAAGGGGAATGATGCTTGCGTGCAGTTGTACTGTGGCAGGTTGTGGGCTCGCTATGCTGCACGTTACTGGTTCAGGTCTGGTCAGTGTTTGATGTAAGACCTCCAGCAAAAAGACAGGCTGTGCTTTGACTAATTCTGGCAGTTTTCAGAATTGACTATTGAGTGCCATGGTGTACAAGGGTGATAGCTGGGGATGCTCTCCTTGGCATATAAGGTATGGTTTGGCAGGTTCTGCTAATGTAAATGCATAAACCCTAAAAAGCAAAAAATTGGTCTCCTGGAATAATAGCTGAGACCATTTTCATTGCATACTTGGTGCAAACGGTGGCTTTTATCAACCATTCATTGCTTTCTCCAAAGACGACAGTCTCCTATGTAGCTGTGTGTTCACATCTTGGTGGTGAACTACATGCTCCTTTCCCTGGCTCCATTAATAAGCCATGTTCTTTCTGAATCACTCATGTAACAAGCCTTCTAGGCCCGTTAGATAATGCAGCTCAGCTGCAAGGTAGTGACAGTTCAAGCAAGTTCTGAAGAAAAATACCACTTTTTGGACTATCAGAAATTCTTATCATGATTGTGAGGACAAGGATATAGTCTCACTAAAGACACTATAGCTTTGGAGCTTTACTCACAGAACCACTGAGGTTGGCACCTTTGGAGGTCACCTCGTCCAACCCCTTGCTCAAGCAGGAGCAGCTAAAGCAGGCTGCCCAGGACCACGTCCAGACGGGTTTTGAATACCTCCAAGGATGGAGACTCCACAACCTCTCCAGGCAATCTCTTCTAGTGTTTGACCGCACTCACAGTAAAAAGTGTTTTCTTATGTTTCAGTGGAATTTCCATATTCCAGGCTGTGCCCGTTGCCTCAGTTATCAAGTGGTTTGGGTCACTGACTTCCAGAGGGTTCAGTAAATCTCCAGCTTTCACTGGCAATTTTATGCAAACACGGAGAGAGAAGGAGGAGCTCATGTGCAGGCAGTGTGTACGCACACGTACACAAGACGCATACACAGCACATACTCATGTGTTTAGGTATTACAAAGGATTGTGATAGACGTGAGATAGCCATAAGAAATGGGGGAAGCTTCAACACGCTAGTATTGACCTAATTTCTGACACTTCTCAGACAAAACGGCCTTGCCGTCTGCTGGGAGCAGTTGTCTTTTGAGAGTCGTCTTCTGCTCCTCCCCTCTGTTTCTCCCACCATTTCAGCAGTAGAGTTACCCTTCCGCAGGAGGCATCTGCCCTCCGTAGCTTCTCGCCCGTCCTGACTCCTCTCGGACATAGCTAGTTGGTTGTTACCGTTGGGTTTGGCTGTCGGCGGTGGGGTGCTTTTCTGTGTGTTTCTGAACAGAGCTCGTCTCAGTCCTGTCCAGGCTGTGACTGGGATCTCAGCATCGCCCGGTTATTTTAAATACTATTTTCTTCAGGTCACCATCATGTTTCTGAACGCGATGATCTCCCACAGTTGCCACAAACCTGCATGGCCACTTTTGTAGCGTTTGCTGTACGCTGTCGCATTGCTCATTTCCAACAGACCATTTCCAATAGCCTTTTTACTGCCCAGAAGTTACTCGGTTCTCCCACCACCCCCTTCTGACATGTGGTTACCTGCTGCTTTGCAGGGGAATGAATAGCATCTTTAATCACACTTAATTACCATGCGACTGCAGGCAGGAACTTCACGTACAGAACAGCTCAAGATGGAGAAACAAGATCCTTTACAAGCAGAGACAGATACAGAACGCTAATTATTAAAATAATCACTATTTTCAAAACACACACTACACAAAATTTAGTCAGGATCTGTATTCTCTAAGACAGCTATTAATTTGTTTCTACAAGTCATAAAATTTCCCTTATTTTGCAAACTTCTTTACAGTATTTCTAGTTGCAATTTAAGCAATCTTTAAGTTGTCTGAATCTCTCCGAGTTTCAAAATCTAGTGCATCTCACTTGTTTACACTTTGCACAGGCTAATAATTATATTTTAGGTCATTCAGATACAGAAGTAAATAGTTCAGTATATGGATGCACTGAGAAATCAGTGTTTTAACAAACAAGCGCCATACATTTAGACAGCAGGTCATTCTTGCTGCGTTGCCTGTGGAATTTCTTCACCTGTTTTACTGCATACTCTCTTGGAAGGTCCAGATAAACACAAGCCCACGATCTGTATATTTTTAAGAGCTTTCACATTCCAGTAAACTCTCGCCACCTGATTTTCACAGAAAGCTCTTTAACTTCCCTCTCGTTAATAGCGGGAGAAAAAAAGAAATACCTTTACGTCCCACTTGAAAGCCTGTGTTTGAGTATCGCAGTGTTACTCCCTCAGTGTCTGGTGCCAGCCTTAGCCATTGGTCCAGCCTGGCATCAGCACTGACCTTAGTGATATTTTTTCTTTGGAAGAAGACACTCTAGCCGTGCTTCTGTCTATCGTTGTGTGATTTATTCCTTTGCTGCTTGGCTTAAAAAAGGAGCAATTACTTTTGACAAGTAGAGATTTCAGGGAATGTACGAGGATATGAATCCTACCAGCTATTTATGTATGGAATAATTAAAAACAATGACTAAGTTCTGCTATCAGCCTGCCTAAAAAAAGAAAACTCTCTGATACCTCAAACACACAAGCAACATCAAATGGCTGTAGAGTTGTCGTGGAGCATTCCCTACTTCTTTTCTAATTCTTTGTCTTCGCCCATCTGAGGATGCTTTTCCAGCTTGTTTTCATTCAGCATTAAAACGCTCCCGTGGGACAACAAAGCGCAGCGCATTCCAGGTGCATGAGGATTCGGGCCCCTAAGTCCCACCTAGGTTGTGCATGGCCGTTAGGTGACGGGCTGCCCCAAGTGCCGTGCGGCTGTTCCCAGGGACACGGGGCAGAGGACGGATCGGAGCCCGGGAGCCCGGTTCCCTGCGAGAGGTGCCCCGGGGAGGCCGGGCTGGAGGGGCCGGCGCGGGCACCCACCGCTGCTCTTGTGCGGTGAGCGGCTCCCGGAGCCAGGTTAGCTGAATCATCCCCCCTCAATCCTCCGCTCGGGAGCAGAAACCCACATTTTCAGTGCAGCTATGCCTAAGTTAGGACTCCACATCTGTAGACTGGGGGCCATCGACCAACGACTTGGCAATGCCTTGTGGTGTGTCTTTCTCGCTTCCCCTTTCCTGTTTTGCTTGATTTTCATTGTTCCCCTTTCGCAGCTTTTTTCCCCCATAACTGACTTGTGTTTTGCTGCAGTCTGCGGCTGGCGTTACGATTGCTCTGGTTAGAGGGCGAGGGCTCTGCGTTAGGGGCTGGAAGTGTCCCTCGCAGGTGGAGGAACAGCGCTTGAGCCCTTTCGTGCCTCTAAAACGTGTGTTTCATTCGGTTGCAGCCTGTGCTTCCCCCGTGCAGCCATCCTGCTCTGTCTTGTGTTCTCAGCCTTATTCAGCTTGGGAGCAACATTTTTAAAGCATTTTTTTCCCCCGCTCTGGCTTTGAAAAGTGCCGAACACATTGTTGGTGCTTAACAAATAATAAATAATAATAACACAGGAGCCAGGTATTTCTTTATGCCTTTGCAGCAGATGAGGGGCATGTCTGCCAGGCATTCGAGTCTTGCTGCAGTATGTTTAGCAACAATGGAGAAGTTAATATTTTTATTTCGTTTTGAAGTTAATGACAGAATATAGCCATCTGTCTGCATGTTTATAGGTCTGTCTTTTTTTTTGCTTTTAAACTATTTTCTTTCTTTGAAAATGGATCCTGGTTGACTGTCAGGAGAAAACATTTTTTTTTTAAATAGTAAAGATACAGGGTATGCTACGGTTAGAATTATGGGTATTTCCCACATCCTTGTCTTTCAAAAGTGTCTGGGGAAAAATGCATATAAAGCCTAATAAAAACCAACTGTATCACTGAAATATAACTCTCTTGGGTATTTCTCTGTCTCTTTTTTTACATACTCTATAATATACAGTGTTACCTTTACATTGGATAACAAGGTGCTGTGACAAATCCAATTTTTGAAGAGAGTTATATTTTTATTTTTTCATGTAATGCAAAAAATGGCAATTAACTGCCCAGCATATTATAGTCATCTACAGAGAAAATTAGCAAGAAGCTGCCCATTGCTGTATGGCACCTTACCGTCCTGTCTTCCCCATGCCATGGAAGGAGTGATGGGCTACTGCAGCTTACCGACAGTCTTTAATGTTATCTGTTGTGAACAAGAAGATAGGAAACAGGTTGTTTCCACAGTTTGAAAATCCTGCTTGCCTTCTTGGTCCTGAAAAGTAAAATTTTAAGAACCTCAGACAAAGGTTTTGTGAGGCCATCTTGTGTCATCAAGAAGAGTTGCCCATGTCTTACCCTCTGCCTACGTCTCATAGAATCATAGAATCATTTAGGTTGGAAAAGACCTTGGTAACAGAGCTCCTCTGCCTTTTTCTAATGCCCTTTCAGTGACTGTTGTCCAAAACACTACTCGGTAGTTGCATCCTGGTTCACTGCTCCCCTTTTTTTAAACCTTGGGCGTAGAAGAGTGATCATTTTCCATGAATCCTTACTATTTTCTTTTTAATATGTATTTCCAGTTTAAATCAGTCATTTTTAGAAGTTTTATTCCACGATGACCAGTCTTGGACAGGCTTTGCAAAATGATTGATTCCTAGCCCAGCTTTGGAAGACTTGTGAGAAACCACATTTGCAGTTAGTGCAAGTCACCACTCTGCTCTTCTGGCAGCATCAGCAGAGTTCTGTAGCAGCTATATCCTTCTTCATCCGCAGGCATGAGATACGGGAGTCACATATGGAAATTTCTACCGCTTGTCATATTTTATGGGCACATGGCACATCCTGATATCGTAACGATAGATTTGACGTGATTGTACACGTGTAGAGCAGCACAGACAGTTTGGGAATTGGAAATGTACAATAGGAAGACACCTTTTGCTGCATATTTTTCAGCAGCCCAGCAAGGATGAATGAGGCTTCTTCCTCATGTACCCTTGCTGCTTCTGCCTGGATAGAACAATGATGCTGTGCCAGTTACTAGAATCTTACTCTGAAGTTACCTGGTGTTACAAATGTAACTTCTGGCTCTTTGCTTTTTTTCCACCTTCATTCCTTTATCAATTCAGTTGCTCTAAGATACCTTGTATGTATAGGACGTTAAGTAAAATCAAGAACAAAGCAGTATCTCTGAAACTTTGCTCTCCTCTGTGCTTCTGTTCAGCCTGGTATTTTTCTTTCTTTTCTGTAGAGTAATTCAGCATAGTGGCTTTGAAATTTTTTTTTTTTTTTTAAATTATTTCTTTCGGGTAAACTTATTACCCATTTTGTGACAAATTTTGTCTCTAGTATTAGTCTGAATTGGTTGTACCATCCCTGCAGAGCTCTACTCCACATCAACTCTTTTCTGCATCTTTTGACTATGAAGGCATTGCTATATCTTGTGTTAGTGCCGTGAGTGAAAGCTGGAGTAAAGGACCCTGTAAAGGAGACGTAAGGGAAGACGCAGAGGGAGGCGTGTCCCCATGCAGTCCCATACTGGCTTATTTAAACCAGCATCAACCTGCATGGGCACTGGCTTTGACTGGGTGGCTTATGCTCATTTCCCTGAAACCGGCAGTATCGCAGAGCGGGAACAATGCTTCTCTCTGCAGGGTAGGCAAGATAAAACATCACCTCCACAACAGTAGAGATCCTCCTCCCCTTTGCCATGCAAAAAGGAGGGAGGAAACGCACCATTTGGATAGCGAGTGGGACGCGTAGAGGGTCTGCTCTTCCCCAGCATCTGGAATACCACCTCTGTGGGAGCGCCGTGGGCGAGATTAACTGGAATAAGTGCCTGCACAGCCTTTTGGACTGAATCAAGCACCGTATCTTTTGAATTAAATGAAGGTGCCTCTATTTACAGGCACGTTGCTCCTCCCTGCATTTGGGCAGTTTACTAGATACATCTGCTTAAATTTGTATAATAGAGGTGATACGAACAGATGAAAATTGTACTGTAAGGGCGAAGTGTTGCTGACTGTTTTTCTTCATACATGAGAATACTTGGGTTGCTATATTTGCAGTACATCTGCCTGTAGCAAGAAATCCCAGGTGTTCTCCCGGTGAGCGCAGGAAGGTGCTGCAGTAATCCCGGGTGTGCGGGCACGGACAGGCGTTGGATGGGCGCTGCGTACTAAGGAGACAATCCTGAAGAGAGACGTAGACCAGAAACGTGAAGGTGTTGAGCATGGGCAGCGCCTGGCACGGGTGAAGAAGCCGCTGGGTGATCTCAATGCACCAGGCAGTGAAACCACAGCTCCCATCCCCTCCCAGCCAGTGGGGCTGGGGATGCACTGGGGCCAGCCAGCTCCCGGCGCACGCTGCAGCAACACGGATGCGGCCGCAGCATTTTGTGCTTTGGCCTTTCACTGAACACATGCGGTCCTCATTTTTACTTAAAAGCCTTGTTTTTTTCCTCCTGCAGTGCTGACCTACCTGGGAGGCAGTTTGCAGCACGGCAAGCAGGAGCGGGCCGGGGTGGCATGCTCCGCTCTGACTCGCTGAAATACCAGCTTATTATATTTTTACCTGTGTCAGCATAAAAAGATGCTTTTTTCCCCCTTCCAATTTCTCATAGCAGCTGAATTTGCCAATTTTGTTGTTGTTGTAGGGTGACTAATTTTTTGTCCTGTCTTAAGCGCAAGGTGACCTAAACTTCACAGGCTTCACTTGAAATGAATATGCCTTTGCACTTTATTCAGCCTCAGCTATGTGCTGTGTTAGAATGTATCAGTTTCCATTGAAGAGCATGTACTTTAGCTGTGCGGAAAAAGATTGCGAGCAGCAGAGGGAAATTTAAAATAGAGGAAAAAACAAAGTTCCTGTTTTAAATACCACAAGTGTCATTAGTTGGTTTTAGGCGTGTTTGCATAACATGGTTCTGTAAAAAATAAATGTGACTTTATAACACTGAAAACATAAGGCTCCTGTAACATGAAACACGATTTTGCTACTCAAACTGCTCAAGTTTAAATTTTTAATAGTCCTTTCCCAAGAAAATGATGGCAACATACACCAGTGTCGTGTCTTTGCATCGTTTCTATCTATTCACTTGCTTAGGTCTTAGGAAGGTCATTGCCTATCTTCTGGGAAGAACCTGTTTTTTTCAGTTGCCGTCTCATCCGAGTGGGAATGCGTCCATCCTTTCTCCAGCTTTTGTGTTCCTCTGGGGAGAGCTCTTCCCCGTCTCGGGGAGTTGGAAGGGCTGCGGAAGGTGGGTCGGTGGGGGTTCCTCCTCCCCTGGCCCGCTCCGCTGGGCGCCCGCCTTGGCTTTGCCGGGTCGCAGCGTGCCGCTGCCTCGGGCACACAAGCGTGACTTATTTCCAGTTCTTGCGTACCGTTAGCTTCAAGTCCCACTTCTTCCCTCCGCTTCCTTTGCAACGAGCGACTGAGGTTTCACTTCTCTGCTCCTTACCCCAGAGCAGGCGCGTGCTCTTTCACCTCAGTGTGAGCTTTAACTAATTAAGCATCCTTTCCAAACCTGTGTGACGCAGATACACATTAGCCATCGGCCTCGTATGATGCTAGATCATTTGAGGACATGCAAATGGCTTTTAGTCTGAGGATAATGACTTTTTTCCCTACAAAATCTTGCTTCCCCACTGAAAAGGGGGAGGCCATTGTTTATCTTTCAGGCTGATGAATAGTAAGAAGTTAAAAAAAACATCCTCTGAGGCACTTGAAGTATTTAGCATGGGTTTTGTTATTTTTTGGACAGGAAGTTTCTTTGGTCTCTCAGATGTTTTTATGGTAACTTTTCTTTGGTTAAAAATATTGCTAACGTAATTTCAGAAAAACGCTGTTTCCCATGCATTTGAACTTCTGTAAGCCTTTCCTGTGTTCTCATATTCAAAGGGAAAACAATAATTATATCATTAAAAATGGGAATTCAGCCACGAAACACCTTTTTAAGACTGAGGCATGTCAGGATATTTTACCCTGTCTGAGACAACTTGAGCCAGGATTTTTGTTGTAAGCTGTTTGTAGTCGAATGCTTACACAGGGAAGAGTGATGATAATTGACTTGTTAGGTTAACAGGTCTTTTTTTAGGGTTTGTAATAATTTGCCAGAGAGGAACATTTTGAAGCAAGTAATGGTAGGACATCCTTACTGAATCATGTTGAAGTGCTTACTTGAACTGAAAAAAAGCAGAGCCCAATGAAGCAGCTCTTGCCAGCAAGTCTTCAGGATTTTTCTCAGGGAGAAATAGTGCAAAAAAGTCGTTCTCTGCACAGCATTCTTTTCTGCATGTCATTAATCCTCACTGTCTCCTATCCATCTCTCCCCCCCCCGCCCATAAGTGACTTCAGTGCTGATACCTACCAGATGGTATAGGATTGGAGATGTTTGAAAAAGTGGGCACTTATAGATGTTCTGAACTTCAGTGTTGCATGGAAATACAGATATTTGTGTACTGGGAGGTACTGTGAAAAGCAGGGATACCAGGACATGTGTTTCATAATTTAGTGAGTGGTTCCAGTATATATATATACCAACAAATACCGGGTTTATCTGGTTATTAGTCCACCCTATGTAAGTTGTTATGGTGCCCTTTTTTTACAATACATTAATATTCTGATGCTGTGTCCTTTTTCATACCTGAAGCATCTTACCATATGTATTTAGCTTGCATTTTTGAGTGGAATAGGTATGGAGGGATTATCTGATAAATTCGGAAGGTGTTGCAGATCAGCCGAACTCTCTGACGATGTGGCAAGTCTGTTTTCTAGCAGCACTGTGGTGCTCTGCAAAAATACAGCAGACAATGCTTTGCTATATTCAGCAATCCCCGAAAATCCAGCTGCTGTCCATGGGCCAAATTCTTCCCTCATTAACACCCAGGAGGCCCCTGGTGACTTCAGAGGATTTATCCTGGGCTAAACTGAGGGCTGTTTAATTCCGTACCAAATCTTCTGTCCTGGAAAATGACTCTACCAATGTGCTTCAGATAATATTCACGTTAAGCCAAACTGGCTCCATGTTTTTGTACAAACTGAGTAGCTACAGTTGCTCTAAGCTTGCTTCATTTTCTTGATTGCAGAGTCTTTTAAATGTTACCGCACAGCATCACGGTATGCAAAGATGCGGGAGCACTCTCAGGGTCCAAGGCAGTGGATTTTCACGATGTTCGACCGACTGCGGATCGTTCTGGGGTGAATTTTCCCAGTAAAGGGCTGCTATGCAGGGCCCTGTGGCTCATCTTCTCAGCTCCGTGCGGTTCCTTTCTGACATGGCGCCGTTACAAACCGGGGGCCCCCCAACAGAATATTTTGGATTATTTCCCCTCGCAGAGGGGGCTGTAGGTGCCGAAGTAGGGGTTTAATCCAGACCGCCCTGGTGCCCGGGGCCATCCCCGGAGCAGGGCGCAGCGGCTGGAGCACAGCCGCAGCCGGCAGCCCCGGCGCGGGGATAATCCTCGCTGGGAGCCACGCAGAGCAGCTTCAGCCGCTGCAAATATTGGAGCTGGTACTGCGCTGCGCCTCGGCCATCTGCAATATCAGGATGTTGCAAAAACGACTAAAACCCAAACCCAACTCTTTTCGTGGGCACGGTTAGCAGCACGGGAGAACTTTCTAACCGTAAACCACTGGGCTTTGATCAAAGTCCCTTCGATCGCTCGGTCTCATCTTCCCCAGCCGCCCTCACCAAATGCCAGCCCTTCTGGGCATTAAGAAACCCAGCAGCTTTGTTAGTTTTTACGGGTTTTTTGAGGCCCTTCGAGGGTGATCACGATGGCGCGTTCCCCACCCCATCCCCCTTCCCCAGTCACCACGAGGACTTTCCCCTTTTTGCGTTTGTTACTCAGCGGGACATGTTTATATGAGTATTACCTGTATTTAAGCATGTGTTTTTAAACACTATAATCATCTGGCTCAATTTCAGCCTGTAAATGAAAACTATATTCTGAAAGATTAATAACAAAGCAGAGAGAATGTCCTTATCGCTGCCTCCGAGCGAGCACAAAGGAGCCGGGTGGTGCTTTGCTGGGGAGGAGGCGGCAGCGGCGCTGGGCTGGGCGCACGGGGTGCAACGTGGGGCTCTTCGGTTATTAGCCTGCGGAAAAGTCAGGGAGTTGTATGGGACGCCCCATTTCATATATGCACGTGTGTGGCGGGGTGTATGCATCCCTACATACACGTTACACGTCAGATATAAGCATATTTACGCCCGTGTTTTGCTGATCTTTGCAGCAGTGAAAGCGCTAGGGTTTTCATTTCAACTGTAGTAAAGGAGGTGTTTCCAGCTCCAAGGATTTGAGCGTAAACTGTACTGCAGAAAATCATAAATTGAGCAAAGACTGTGTTTTACAAAACTCCTTAGTGGAGGAGAAAGTCCCTTCTTCCCTTTGAAATTTTTGCGCCTTCTACTTGTTCAGTTGAGGCACGTTTTATCCGTTTTTCCCATATACTAGGAAATGAAATATTTTCATTATACTAAAGCTTTAGAAAAACAGCAAAGACCGTGCAATTGGTGGTGAAATCGTTCACTGTAAATGTGAAAGATGGGGATTGTTAATGCAAACAAGTAACTAACCTTTAGTGATAATCAAGCAGCAGTATAATAATCTGAGTCATCATGCCTAATGGTGAATGAAGGGATGGGAAGAAGCAAGCAAACACCAAGAGTAAATGTGGGGAAAATTAGGTAAGAAATTGCAAATGTTTTTTTCTCCTGCTCACCTGAAATAGATGAAGAAAATGAGCACAGGAAGAAATCTTAAATCCTCGCTGGCCAGAGGTGGTTGAACCTCAGCCACATTTAAGAGCACTCTGTGTCCATGAAATGCTGCTGAAACCAGTAAATGAACTTTGAAAGTTGCTGCTGTTGTGCTGATATTATATTCAGTGCTCAAAAAGCACAACTGGGAAAAATTACTCCAGAAAGCTTTAAACTTAAAGAGCAATTTTAAATTATGCAGAGGAAGAGATAGTGAAAAAATTAAAAAAACCTAGAGAACTAACACTGATGACATTAATGCACAAGGGTTGGTTGAACATGAAAAATTATTTGATAATACCTGCAAGCATTTTTTAATGGAGAAGGTCAAAGTCAAAAGAAAACTGCTGAACACTGTGCACAGCTATCTGAAGGTGCTGCCCTAGAAGGCAGAAGAAATGAAACAAAAGGTTATTTGCCATCAGATAGACAAAATAAAATAAACATATTAAAATTTCTCTCACTTCATACATGTGAGTGTTCTTGAAAAAAATAAATCTCTGTGAAAAATTAAATCTCTGAGAGAGAAGTTCCTTTGTTCTCTAAAAGTCAAAATTTTTCTGCAAATACTTTTAAGTATTATGGTTGGTTGAGTAAAAAAGGAAAACAGTACCTTAGCTTGAAAACACACTCGGCGAAACCCAGGGAAATTGTTTCTCTGTGTTTGCCATCAATGGGTTGCAATTTACACTTGGCATTAGAGAGAAATACTGGACGTAAATGACACAGAAGATTTTACAGAGAGCTGCCAAATTTCCAAAAGCCAAAGAAAGGAGTATTTGTAGGAATTGGACAGATTATGAACAGATGCCCTGATAGTCACATGATAAGTGGAAATTTAGTTTCATAATTTGATTAAAAACAGAGGATTGAAATCACAGAAGGAAATAACCAAGAAATGATTCAGATGTGTATGCAGCATGACTTAGTTAACTTGACTTAAGTGAAAATTCATAAACTGAGGATAGAGCATGTAGGAGCAGCTGAAATCTGGATGATGAGATATAATCCTGTATCCTGTGATTTTACTAAAGGAGAGGAAACCAGGACAGTTGCAATTAGAAATTTGTTGTATTTAAAAAAAAAAAAAATCTGAAAAAAATTACCTCCTATTCATCTGTTTCAGCATAAATTAGACGCGATTTCAACAAATTCGAGTTGCTTTGTTTGCAGATTTGCAAGGGAATCGATGTCGAAAAGTCAAAGGGAGATGGTTTAAGAGCAATAGGAGAAGAGCAGGGATTTGGCAGGAGAACGCCAGTCGCTGCCGAGCACGGAAGAGCCTAGCGTTTTAGGTCCAGCATCCCACATTACCGTGTTGGGTACCTGCACGGCACACGTTAGGTTTTCAGCGTTGAGGAAGGTCACGGTACACCTGCCTTTCTGCTCTTTTTTTCTGGGAAAAACCCCGTAACGAAGTTGGGCGGCAGCCCCCCGCTGGGTGGGTAACCCCAGCAAGAGCGGGAGCTGCGGGGCTGCGTGCCCGCCTGCCTGCGCCGGAGCTCGGTGCCGGCCGGGGGCTCCCCGGGGAGGTGCGGGGGCCGCGGGACCGCTGCCTCCCTGACCTACTTTCCCGGCCCACGGAGACGTCGGTGCCGGAGCAGAGGGAACAATGCAGAGAAGCGGCGCTCGCAGGGAGAGCCGGGAAGGCCTAAATGCGAATAAAGCCAGCGAACGAGCTTTGGTCTTTATAAAGTGTAAAGGATTTCAATTTAGGAAACGGAGCAGCGTCGTGAAAAATAGCGGGGCGCTCTGTTTTTTAGGTAAAGTGCGTGAATTCTCGTCCTACACGTGAAGTTTATTGCTTTTAAAGGATACACCTTGGGCAAGCTAACTGATAAAGCAGCGTAAAACACGTAGACGTGCCCGCCTTCGCAGCGGCTCCCAGCTCTGCCCCGCGGCACCTCGGAGCGTGCCGACGCGTCCGTGGGCAGCGGTGGGAACGGGCTCGCCGCTCTGCCGTCCGCCGGGTGGGTGTCCCCGCTCCGCCTGGCACGAGGACCGAGGGCTGCCTGCAGGTGCCGAGGACCCCGGCGGTCTCAGCCTTCATCCCCGCTCCTCACCCTCTCCCGCTCGAGGGGGAGAAGCCTCTGGACCGCTCCGGCCAGGAGAGAAACCGGGGGGGGGGGGGCAGCCGCACGCGACGCGGCGGTTCGCCTCCCATCGTGCCAGCGCGATGCTTCTGCGAGGCTTTTGGCGAGGGGAACATATGTCCCGCGGTCGCTATACGTCGCGCGGGTTGGGAGCGGCGCGCGGGACTGCAGCTGTGCGCGCAGGAACGCTCGAACGTGAGCGCGACCCACAAGCGTTTGGCAATCGTTCAGAAAGGGAGCTTAATCTGTTTTCATCTAAGCCCGTTTTTCTCTTGCCTGCAACGTCCCCATGATGTTGTGTTTGATTCTGGATCACGGTGTAGCATGAAGATGTCAAAAAAAAAAAAAATATCCAGGTTGTCAGAAAAAAAAAAAAAAAAGGCCATTTCTGAGGTATTTTTCCCTGATCGGTGTTTTCAGAGGCTTTCGGATTACAGGCTTCAAGGCCGTTTTCCTTTAATCTGAATTAACGTTCTATTAGCAAAATGCAGCACTCGGGCTCTAATCTCGCCTGTTTCTGTAACAAAGGAAAAACAAAGTATCTTTTTGTAAACGTATTTCCTGCCTGTTAGGTCTGAAACAAATATTTAGGTGAAATTCACATGATTTTCATCTGAAAAGCAAAACTTCAGGTTTGCAATGGAAACGACGTTTGTTTTTTCCAGGAGGGGTAATATCATATCCATATGGATATTACTTTGTCATAGTACGTGCATATTTTCTCCCTACCCAGCTTTAATTCTTTGTCTAGTTATTCAAATTTTGGAGGCAGGATTCACTAGTCGGTGACTTCTTTTACAAATTGCTAGAAAGAGGACAGGATTGTGTGTAACAATGAGGAAAGCAAAAACATTGCAATTGATAAAAAATACAGCTGCGTGGCTCAATGGGAGAATGGATTTTACTCTGTTGCCTTTTTTTTTTCTTCTGTGATTGTTTTTAGCTCAAACTCTTAACGTTCAACTGGCAAATTCAATGTATTATTAGCTTTGTTTATTATGAAACAAATAAACTGCAAACCGCATGGGTCTGCGAGGACAGTAGGTGCTATAATGCAAGAATATGCCTGCAGGATTTATACAGATGAGCTCAAAGATTCGCCCCGTCTTGCGTCCTGCCTGCTGTCCTGCTCGCACCCAAAGATAACCCGCTCCCAGGGTACAGAACGTATACGCACATTAAACCCCTAGCGAAAGACCGGAGAGGAGTTTGACAAATGTAACACTTGGCTTTTAAGCTCATCATTTCTTAGCGGTAAATATTAACTTTGATGCCTAATAATTCATTGCGTTTCTAAGATCCAATTTGGAGCAAAAGCGAGCTCCAAAGGCTGTGTAATCGATGGCATTGTGGTTTGTAAACGTTTTATCTCTCTCTTTGTTGCAGGCCATTAGCAGTGTGACATGTAGGCTGAACAGTAATAAATGCCCATTGTTCCTTTTACAAGCATCTCGGAATAAGTACATATATGTTTTTACCTTGGTTTTCCTCGCCGGAGTGCTCGGCGAGGGCCCCTTAATGCAGAAGCCCACCTCTTTTTTACCTTGTAAGAATGTCTCTGTCCCATAGCAGACAAAGGAGGGAGCTTTTCTCTGGTTGGGTTGTTTGTTCATGGGTTTTTTCTTCAAGAGAGTGAAGAAACGAGGCCCTGACAGTTGCGGTGAAAATTTTTGAGATGTGTTTTTTAAAAAAAAAAAAAAAAAAATCAATCTTTGCCGTAGAAAATGCCGTTTGTAACGTAGCACTCGGACGCGAGTTGTTGCTAGAGCGTTACTGGGGAGCGCGCTTTGCGCACGGGGCTGCAGCCTGGGTCCCCGCCTGCCCCAGCAGCGGGGACCCCGACCCTGGGGTGGGGGGACCCCCGCCGGCACAGCGAGCCCCAGGGACAGCGCCGGGCCCGGGGACCGCCAGCCCGGGCGCCCGCCCGCGTTCCTGGGCGGCAGGTCTGGAGGCGGCGGTGGCGAACGTCGGCCCGACGCCAGCAGCTACCTGTTAGGTCGGGGGAACGAACCGACCGGAGAAGGTGCAACCGGTGGCCCAGAGAAGCGTCCGGCCGCTCGCCGAACAAGAGGCGCGCAGCCTTCGAGACCCGCACGTGTGCTCCCTTCTAATAGAGTAAGGCGAGTTTGGGGGCCTTTTTCTGTAGAAACCTCTGCATCTTCTTATAGAGAAAAATGTTTGGGCGAAAAAACAAAAACAACATAGGGTCTGTGTATGTTTTATGCTCCTAAAGTGAATCTTGTTTAATCTAAAATAGTTTGCAAACGCTGTCTTATCTACGTTGGTTTTTTTTAAGTCAAATGAAATGTAGTAGGCTTGGTATAGGAATTTATACAGCTGATGGCTCTAAGTCTTTCAGACTACCCGACATATGGATAAACCATGCACAGATTTAGCAGGTCTGTCTTTATGTTAAAACGTATACGTGATAAAAATATATGACTGAAGAGAATTTCTGTGGTTAGCGCTGTTTCATTCTGAAATGCTCCGAGACATTCAATAAAATTACATTTATTTTCAGAGGATATTCACAATGAATCGATAACCCTTTTTTTCGGAGAGTTTTTGCATATGTTTCTCTACCATTATGCAATAGACTTGCAACCATTTTTGCCGGTGCAGGTGTTGTTTATTAAAAGGAGCATAGTCATTGCAGGTGTATATTAGACATTAGCTGAACGTAAAGATATTAGCAAAAAGTGCCTTCTGACTGGCATTTTTATATTTTTACGCTCTCGGAGGGGTCTGTAAAGGCAGATGCTAGGCTGCACACCAAGAAAGGGTTTCAGCCCCAATCAGTCAGAGCCCATTTGTCCATCCCTCGTCAGCGAGTCTCATTTAGTCTCTCTGGGAAAAAGAGGAATATAGTTTTCTAGAATCAAAAGTTATCTTTAAATGTTTTTAGAAGTATAGTCAAGGAGTAAGGATGTTTTAATTTCTGATTTTCCAGCTCATGGGTCATATTTGACCAACTGCTTTCAGCAGAAGACATGCCACTTTGTTGAGCTATTTAGGAATCAAAAAGACTGTCTTAATTTAAAACAAGGAGCCTTTGTTTTAGTTGGTGACTGCCTTGTGAAATTTTTCAGTTCTCAGCGGGTTAACCAGGGAACAGGGGCAGAGTCATAATTGGCCTATTTAGAGTATTTTGCATGTGAATAGTGTGTTAGTGAAGCATTACTAAGTCTGTTGTGAGTGACATGGTGATTAGAATTTAGATTAGGGAAAACACATTCTGTACTTTATCAAGTACAGTAATTAGTTCAGTCAGTAAAAGTTGATTACAAGTAACGATAAAGTTAGATTTTTGGTACTTAATTTTAAAATTTCTTTATTAAATGGTAAATTTGTTCTTAATATAAATGGTAGTATCTACACCTGTTATATTGCGTATCAGAATAATTAAAAGAACAATGTGTTCAATGCAGAGTATAATCAGGGGATTTATATATTATGGGTAAGTTTCAACGTAGTTTATAGCAAATAGAACATTACTCAGGAAATTGTTCTTCTGTCATAGTCTCTTAAAGATTTATAATTTTTCTTATAGTGTGGGTCAGATAATGTTTTCTGTTGTTTCATAGAAACCATAGTCCTTTTGTAGCTGAGAAAACGTTGCGTTTACTGGGATGCGTCTTGTTAGTTAATGGTACAGGCATAAAATGGATATATTGAAAGTCCTTTGCTGCTGCTACTGCTGCTGCTATACAATAGCGTTAATTGTTTTTGGTTTTCTGAGGTGCTTTTTTTTCTGATAGCATTGCAAAAAATATTAATAATGTATAATTTCATTTTCACGTTTTAATCACATATTATGTACAGCCTGCTGTGCAGATTTTTATATTGCAAAACCTGATATATTTAATTCACAGATATGAATTTTTCCTTGCACGGGGATAGACAATGAAGCTGTTTCATGCACACTGAACCAACCGCTCTATCAACAGCAGGATTTTTTTTTTTTTTTAAGTTTTATTATTGTTAAATCCGTGCAGTTAACTGTCTTGTTTGCAGTGAAGAAACTAAATTACCTTCAAATATATTAACAGAGCTCCAAAAGTTTTTAAAACACTGATTGCATTTGAATAAGTAGGCAATAAGTCTCCTTTAAATGTAAATAATCGTATTTTAAATTAATTACTTTGTGTTTTCCAAGTAAAGGAAGAGAGGCTCAACTGGAAATTTTTGTAATGTCTCCTTTAAAGATTTGGCAGGTTCTTGTTTCCATGTTTCGGTTGCTTATGAAGGTTTCTTTGCTGTGTTATTTTTAGGAATGAGAAATAGCTAATGATGAGGAAAGTCGGATTTAACATGCACACGCACACACATATATATTTTTAATCTTTTAGCAAAGTCTCCTTGGAGGTGACATGGATATTGGCAACCCAGGAGCGCTCTCCCCCACTAAGCCTGGCTCCCAGTACTATCAGTATTCTAGCAATAACCCCCGGCGGAGGCCTCTCCACAGCACCTCTATGGGTGAGTGACTTTGTGTTCAACCTTTTTTTTCCATTTCAACAAATAATTGGAGTTTCGTCCTGTTTAGCAATACTTTGAAATAAATACAATAAGTGGCAGAGCGTATGTGTACGCCGCCAGGACTCTCGGAGGGGTTTAGTTAACGTTAGCTGATTGTTCCTCTCTGTCCTCTTTGTTGAGCACGCAAGGAGCCTTAAAAAATCGCGTTTTCAAAGCAAATCCGTGTAAGGCAAAAACAAAGGCCCTAACACTCGAGATCAAAATATGAACAATTTTCCAGCATTTTGCTGTTGGACATAAGAGCGGTGGCATCCACTCGGTGTTACCAAAACTGCTGGAAGCCTGGCGTGAGACGGCGGGCAGGGCGACTAGCAGCTGGCTCTCTTAGAAAATATCTGTGCACAAAAAAAAAAAAAAAAAAAAAAAAAAAAGCGCCTGTCTTACGAAGACACCGTTTTGTCTTTTTACAGAAGTACAAACAAAGAAAGTTCGAAAAGTTCCTCCAGGTTTGCCATCTTCAGTAAGTACCGCTCGTCTGCTCGCTTGCTTGCGATCGCGGTGGCTTTGTTCGGTTGCAGGCAGATAGAAACGAACCCGCTCCCGGGCTCGCAGAGCGCTTGGCGCTAAAGGCAGAGGACAAGGTAAGGAGAGTTAAAAAATCTCACCGCTTGTCCCGACTTGGAAGTGATTAATTGCACGGTGGGGACGAGCGTGTGTTGCCCATGTGGATTTTCAGCGGCGGACGCCGAAGAGCTGCCGCGGGCGCGGGCGGCGCGTACCTGCGCAGGGCGAGCATCCCTTCCACGTGCTGGTTAGCTTTTTTGTCGGGCTGCTGATGATTTATGGCTTTGCATGCTCAAAGAGATGCGCGGAGAGGATTTATGAGGAATTTCCGTGGGTCTCAGCCCGGGATGCGGGGCAAACGGCTTCATTTTCACGTGAGGTCTCTGAGCTGTGGTACCTGCGGCAGAAGCTGGCTGGGGGTGAGCCCAGGTGTCAACCGCTGGGATCCAGCTGCTGCCAGAGGCATTGTGGGTTGCTCAAGCAATAACGACAGAGCTGGTAATTACCCAGGTTTTTGCCTGATGTTTTAGAGAATATCCCTGATACCTCTTTGTAAGGAGGGTTACGGATGCCATCCAGCTACACCGGGCACGCTTTTCAGCATTTATCGTGAAATCTTCCCATCGTGCAGTCAGAAGTTGGTGTTTCTCTTTGGTGTGGTGAAGTCCTTTGTTTCGTGATCCAACTAATGATTCTATTAATTTTCATTTTTTCATCTTTGTGTAAAATCGTTCTGGTTTTTTTCCTGAAAAAGCTGTACCAAGGTGCATTACATCTTTTGAGAGCATTTACTTTTAAATCCATTAAAACATGTAGAAAATAGCTGTTTTAAAAGAAATTATACGACGTTTCAGTAAATACAGCATGAAGAGTAGTATGGCTAAAGAGTGCATTTTATCCTAGTATTTTTATTCCAATTTTTTCTCTGCCATTGCTTTAAAAATACATAATACATATTTTCGTATCAATATCTGCAAACAGAAAACAAATCACTCAAGAGGGGGGAGCTTCCCTTTCATACCTGATAACTCTATTTGTTTTATCTCTAAATCTGGTTATTAGGAGGAGCTGAGTGGCAATCAATCTTGCAGAATATATAACAAATTGGCATGTTAATCTCAGATGGGTTTTATGTTTTTGCCATAAATCCACGTAAATTTGCAGTTTGCAAACTAGCATACTTTTAAAGCTTCAGTTATTGCAGTGACTGTGCTAAACAGTAGTTTCATTACTGGTCACTTTATAAATAACACAATTTTAATCTGAAAGAGAAAAACACATACGAGCATCCTAATTTAATTGCACGGATTGCCGTAATCTTTATAACATTAAACAAATGGAAACATAAGTCTTTTTTGTAAGTTGCTGAAATATGGAAATTCTCAAATGCAAGTTTCCGGTGAAGTAATAATACTATTTTTTTTTAATTAAAAATAAGTTCCCGCACGTGTCTTTTAAATTTATTTCACTATGTGTTTTTTGGTTTGGGTTTTTATTGGACTCCTTTACAGCAATAGCTAATATCCTCCCCAAAGCTTTTTACGAGTACTATTATGCTTGAAGTTAGAGGTGGATTTAATTTAGACGAAACTTTAGCTTTTAATAGTTTTTCTGACAACTTCACATGATATATCCCTCCCAGCTCTTTATAGTCGGAGGCAAGGCTGCGCGTAGTAGGGGTAACACAGAGCCACCGGCACGCTGCGAGGCACCGCGCTGCAGGATGCGGCGCCCTGTTCTGCATGCTCCCGGCACCAGCCGGCAGCGACTTCGGCAGTTAGTTGTGATAGCTCAGGAATTGTGCTGGGCTTCTGTTTAGTCATTTGCAGGGGACAAAAAAACCCAAAACCCGCCCCAAACCTGCGTTTTTTATGTTTTAAAATACTGCTCTGTAGACGGGTGACCATCTCAGGACATTTGCAGGGATATTTTTGCATCCATGTTACAAAAGGTGCTTTCAGTAAAATGGTACCTGCTATCTGCCCTCCCTGCGCGGGGAAAAGTGGCAGCGTTTCTGTTGGAAATGTCAGCGTGCAGGGGTTTATAACTGCTGCAAAAGTTTTTTATGGATTGCTCCTTGCTTCGAAAGAATGAAAGGCAATTTATGTTTGTCGCAGATTAGACTCAAATGTGTGCTTCCTTTAGTTTTTTGTGAATACAGTGGTTGTACAGGATGGAAATACTTCTACAGCTCAGTATTCTCAACTATTTTAACAGTATTTTTATTTTTAAGTGAAATTATCTCAAAGTAGAATATGCACTTTAAATACTTCAAATTATTTCAATGAGCTGTACAATTTATGAGAAAATAAAATATAAAACGGTATTCTTGAGTATTTTAATCACCCCCAGCTCTATCCTCCAGGAATAAGTAAATTAAAATACAAGTCCAGTAATGTGAATACAAGAATAGTATGGTTCTGAAGGAGATACGGCCTTTTTTAAGTGATCATACAGATAGGTATTTGCGTCTTGTTGTCTTCATATATCGTGAATCATACATTTCATTTGGAATAATACTGCTTTAGAAAGAGCACCTAGGTGTCTCAAACAGAACAAATATCTTATAAAAGGTCAGATTATATTTAGGTTATGGATTGTGTCACACTGAACTGCCAGGATTTATGATGCTGAATGAAGTATATGCGTTTATAAGTTGACTAACTAGATTATAATACACTTAGTTGATAGGGTGGAAATATAGCTGTATTTCTCTTAAAATATGTATATTAACTTGTTCTCAATGTGATTTATGCAGTGGCTATGGAGATTAATGCAGCAGCGTTTGTGCAAGCAGTAATTGTTGATTAATTCATAAGTAGTCCTACAAAAATTTCAATGATAAATGGTAATAAATATGTTGTATCAGCTCCCCTTTATTATAAGAAATGGCTACAAGTTTGGAAAACAAAGTAAATTAAACGATGGAAACACTCAGAGTTTAAAAACCAATGCAGGTGGGAACCAAGTGGGGAAGGCGAGACTCCCCGGGTGCGGGGAGGGGCGGCCCCGGCCAGGCTGTGACCGTCCTGCCCGTGCTGGAGCCCTGCGGCCGGTCTCAGCCGCAGCTCGTCGCAGCAGCAAGAAGCTGGAGACGGACGCGGAGCTGAGCTGGAACCGGAGTGTTGAACTCCAGAAGCTTGGCCTGAGCGAAGATGTGAGCTGGGGCGCGCTGCGTCCCCCACCAGACCGGCCCTGGTGCCCGCCCGACCGCTGCGGGGACTCGGGGTGCTCTTCCGTGGCGCGGGCTGGGATTGGCTTTCCCAGCGTGCTCACAGCCTCCCGCGCGGAGCTTCGCCCGCCTCTGGGGTTTCAGGAGTTCACACTAATTTCAGGCGTCGTAACCTGAACGTGTCTGCCCACCCCAGCGTGATCGGCCTTTGCAGGCAGCGGGGCGGGGGGCCGGGTCCCCCCGGCTCTGCCTGCTCCGTGCGCACACATGGCCTCGCCGTATCCTGGGCTCCTGTCCATGATGTGATGGAACGTAACGTACTTCCTTGGACCTACAGACCCTATATAGTCTCTCTGGGGCAAGGGGTTTTACTGGGACCATTCCATACTGGAGTTTCTGCCTTCAGTCAAGAGCCTGGGGAGCTCTGCTCCCACTCGAGCTGTGCAGTGAGGGTCAGGGTATTTTGGATTGAGCCAACTGGAGATGAGATACAGGCATGACTATATTGGGAAAAACTAGATTTTTTCTGTTAAAACTTGATTTCCTTGTTCGAGTGCCCACATGCCTTTACTGAGCTATGACATGGTAATGTTTTGTACCCAGGCTGGTGCATGGTGCAATCCAGGTGGCTCCTCTGTACGATCACCTCCTCACCCTCAACTTCATCCTAAGGCTTTGCTGTTCTTTTAATCTTTAACCTGAAGCCTTCATCCATTTTGGCTGCTGATGGTTTAATCACATCTGACCTTTTACATTAAGTGTTTGCCAAGTGATGTGACATTTTCTGCCTCTCTTATCTTGACCAGTAAGAGATAGGAACGAGCAAGCTGTGCTGGTATGTACCGTTGGAAGCGTCTGTGAAGGAACGGGGTATGGAATGGGAAGTCTTCAGGGGCAAAAGTGAGCAAAGAGGGAAGGGCTTAGGTTGTAGAGGTGATGTTTGAGAGGTGTTTTTACAGGAACTTGTATCATTCTGACTTCAGGAAGTCCACCACAGTGGCACTGCGGCAGGAAAGTGTGTCCACCCAGGTGTTGATTTCCAACATGTAGCACCTGTAATGCAAAGCAATGTATTGAGGACAAAAAGAAAGCTCAGAAGTGAAGCCCTCACAGAGAGCTTATGATGCACGGTACGAGTGCTTCATTGGCTTTCTTGGAGCAGGATTGCATGCTTCAGCAGAAGGAGGGCTTACTGAGACTGAGGCGGGAGCAGCTCAGAGGAGCACAAGTGGTGACATTGCCTTTGAGCCCCTTGCGTGGCCAAGGCAGGCTTTTCCCCTCTGAGAATGAGGATGGGTGCGTGAGCCCAGCAAGGACCGTCTGCAGGCTTTCTGCATCTCAAGTTGCTATTCTTTGTGGCCGAGCTTTCCAGTAGCGTGCCTGGATGTAATAAATTGCTCAGCTCATGCATTTCTTCCATCACCAGTGCTTTTTCTTTTGGTATGATTATCATCTAGTAGATGTGCTGTTGAGTACAGTCGTTGTGGCACAATATATTCATTTTCCATTTTCCTTCTCCGTGGACACTCTTTTCCTTTACAACTGCACCAAGGCCTCCAGCTCCCTTAGCTCCACGGGAAGAGTGGATGGTTGCAGTTGTCTGATCCCCGTTTATGGCAGACCCGGGAGCTGTAACCCAAACTGAAATCCCACATCCTGCGCTGCCCCTGGAGAGAGGTGTTCAGGCTCTCAACCCGTGCCGATAAATGCAGCCCCTCCCCAGGCAGGATCAGAAACGCCGTGCTCTGTGGGCCAGTGCTGCTCGGTGCGGAGTCAGAGGTGCTGGCGTGAGCTGCGGGCTTGTCCCCATGTCCTAGAGCTGGAGGGTGTCAGCAGCACCCACAGTTGAGCAGCCTGGTGGGATCAGCCTCTGCAGTCTGCTTCGTCTGCCGCAGGAGCACCTAAAGGAGCTCAGCGATGTAACCACGTGGTCTGGAGAGAAGTCGCAATCACAAACCACGGGTTTTGCTGCCATAGCTCCATTGCCACCGCTGCACAGCAGCGCTAACGCAGAGCTGGTTTGGGGACGCTTTAAGGGTGGGGGGTTCGCATTATAGTAAGAGGTCCACTCGCTATCTAGCGAAACGGGAGGATGGTGGCGGAGTTACTCCAGCTTGCACCCTGCTGATAGTAAACCCTGAGCGGGCTATGATGCAGTCCTTGTTTCACAGTTTACATCCAGCTGTATTGAGCTGTATTCCCTGAATCCTGCGTGCCGGCCACCGTGGGGGCAGCAGCGAGGGTGATGTTTGGGGGGTCCGGGCTTCCCCAAAGGATGGCTTTCCTGGCGGTCCCCTGCTGGGACCCCCACGGAGGTGTTCCACCCCATGCTTGGTTCCTCATGTCTCCTTGAGCAGAGGTGGAGCGTCCCCGAGCGTCCCCGAGCATCCCCCATCCCCGGGACCGGCTGCAGTGAAATGGAAAGAGCCAAAGCCATGGCTGTAAGAGCAGCCCTGGCATAGCCGTTCCGTGCGACAGAGACCATGGCTTCAGCCAGCGGTCGCGGTCACGTCTTTCTGGTTTCCAAGGTTAATTCACTCTTAAGAGAACCAACAGCTTTAAAATAAATAAAAGGCTTAAAAATGGAAGAAAGAGGAGGAGGTGATGGCTCCTCAGGTTGAACCGTCTCCTTGGAAGCTGTGTCTGTAGGAGCCCTTGGGGAAGACGGGTGACCTCCTGCTAGGGAATGGGGCTTGGGGCTCAGCTCCCTCCTCTGCCAGGGGCTTCGTCTCTGCCCGCCACACGCCCTTCGCCCTTTGTTCGTCAAATAAATGCGAGTGGGCTCGGGGTGAAGGAACCGGGTCTGGCAGTAGGAGCTGGGCTGCACCAAGGAGCAGGATTGCCATCACAGCTTGGACAGTCATCGCACATTATTTTAAATGTAGATCCTGAGAGAGTTCTTGTGGGGAGGATGTTACAGCCAGAATAAGGAGCGGGAGAAGTCAAATGTCATCTCAGTTGTGTTAAAAGAGAAGAAAGGAACTGAAAAATTAATTGATTTTGTTGACGAACCAGCAGGTAAAATCTCCTGAGCCTCAGTTTTAATGGCAAGAGCCTCTTTCTTCATCTTCATTTAAGGTGTCCCCTCTTAGACTGGAGACATCTATCTGCACTCGCTGTTGTGTGTATTTACAAGCGCACCAGCTCTGACCTTGCTAGCCAGACAGATAAGGAAATGTATGACTCAGTTGTACATCCTAAGGAAACACCTGCTTGGTTCCAAAAATCAAGAAAAGAGAAATACTACTGAGATGCCACCTGGAGTTTTTCCACAGCTTTATTCTGATTTCCACGGGAGAAGCCTTGATAATTTTGCTGGGAGGTGAGGAAGCACTGCTTGTGCTTTTTGTGCAGACTTTGCAGACTTCCTACCTCAAGTGAAAAAAACACAACCGTATGAATTTCCCTTCAAACATCCAACTTAAATGGGAGTTTTCCAAAACAAATACAGTGTCCCCATCTTACCCTGTGCCACCTGCCATATCAGAAAATCGGCCAGTCCTGGGACGCCGTGGTCGTCACTGCTGCCAGCATCTTTGGGGACGTTTCTCCACACTGGACCTGTTGGGTGCTTTGGAGCTTGCCGGGGTTCAGCGGTGGGTTGTGGGTTGTCACCCACCGGAGACATGCCGGAGCACTCCAGCTGCCAAACGGCACTGGGGCAGCGGTGCGGCGCCTGCCTGGTGGGGGGATGCCGGTCTGGGGGTCTTTGAGGACCAGCGACACGGGGCGAAGCCTCCTTGGGACAGAACTGACCGTCTTGGCGATAGGCATCCAAGGGCAGCGGGGTAAAATGGGGGTGAAAACTTGGAGGCAGCTCACTGGGACCTGGCTAAGAACTGCGTCAAGTGAGAGGGAGCGAGGTAGGAGCTGGATGGAGGAGGGCATAGAGGAGCTGATATTATAATTTTATCATAATGTTTTAGTATAATTCAGTGACTTCTGAGGTCTGAGAGCCCACAGAGGTGAGACCGGACCTGCGTAATGCACTGCAATGCGCTTGCAGTAGGGTACTTGGCTTTCCCCTGCCTCCCAGCAGCCCGTACGTTCTCCCGAAGTCCCATTCCGTCTTCCCGGGGCGCTGCCCAGGGCTCCCACCGGCGATGGGGCTGGCGCACGCTCGCTCGCCACGTTATCGGGTTGACAAGATCCTCTTCATCTGGTGGCCCCAGGGGAAGCAGCCTGGCTAACATCCCTGCTCACCCTTCGGGCCAGCCATGTAAATCATACTGCATTATGATTTGGGGTTTTTCCATATTAAAATTAGAACCTGATTAAAGTCCACGCAGCTTTTTTTTTCAGTTAGAGCAAAGCTCTGCGTTTTGCTTTAAAGTAAATAAATAAATTTGGAAATGCAGCTTTAGCACAGAGCAAATGAAGTCAAACCAAGGAAATGATAAAATCTACTGTACAGCGGTGAGGTGATCGGTTAAAAGACCGTCTATTGCAAATCGTACCTGAAATCCCTCCTGAAGGACTAAGAAGTCATTTTGCAGACAAAATGCTGTGGTGGTGGTGTTTTAAAATAGATGAAAGGTAGAGGAAATGCAGATTAAAATGGCTTAGGTTTTAGTTTTTAATGAATTGCACGGGATATCTTCAACATGAAAAAGCAATTAGAAAGGGATGGTCCGATGTGTATTTTTCTTAGGCCTTGGCCGTACGTTATATTTAAAGGTAAAACCTGTACTGCAAAATTCACACACGTCTAAATGTTTAACTGTTTTGGACTCCCCAAAAAATACAATCCAGTACTGAATAGTTCTGGCCCATTCTTAGCAGCTGGTAGCAGAGGTGTGGGATTAGTGGGGGTTTTTTGTTTAGCTTGAGCAGAGACTCCCTCTTCAGAGTACTGGAGGTAGTGCAGAAGGCACTCAGTCTTCATGGACTCAAGGTTTTGGCCAACAAATCCAGATGATTTCTGAGTGCCTGCAAAAAGGGCAAAATGAGACACAGTAGATACTCAGCAGTATTTTTAAGGCAGTTCTTTAAAAATTGCTTTTTAGGCAGCGCAGCGTTTATTCCTCTGCACAGCTAGGATGGTGCCGGTGCCCGAGGAGCAGACCCTGCTCACGGGGACTTTGGTTTGTTCTTTGGGATGAAACATGCCCTGCGTGCCTAAGCCTGATGTCTTTTGTCCCCTCCAAACTTGATGCACATTTTTTATTTAAACTTTTCATTAATCTGTCTACTTGCATATGCTGAGCGTCAGTACTGGAAGGTTCCCGGTAGAACAAAAGGAAAACCAGGTATGTGCGGTTTTGCCAGCGGTGACTCTGCAGCTGGAAGAGCTGCTGCAGCCCTGGCCAGGCAGCCGGGGAGCCGGTCCTGCCTGCGCCCCGCTGAGCCCCGCATCTCGGCTGCCTGTTTACTCCGTTCTCCAAGGATCGGTCAGAAAATGCACTTTATTCAGCAAATAAATGTAAAAATACGTGGCGATTTCATGTCCCGCCTTCAATCATTTTCTTTGTATAGCTATGTAATTTGTAATTCTTCTTTTCATTTGGGAAGTAAGCCGAGTTTCACAAGTGCAAAACTCAGCACTTAATTTTTCTTTTTGAACTTGAGGATAATTGTTAGGAAAAGGCATTTAAAGTTAAAAAAAAAATTCTCTGTGCAGCAATTTGATTTTGTAGCTTTACTATAAATATTATCTGTAGATTGTATTCATTACAAGCAGTGCAGCGCCTTCAGATCTCCGATTAGTACAGTTCAGCATTTAAGATATAAGCATTTAAATCCTGTCTTGTCTCAGGCCTTTCCAATGTGGTTTTAGGAAAGGATGGCTTCTGGGGCTGGAGATTTATTTATTTGATCTCATTTGCTTTAAGTTTCTCTTCCGTTTCAGAACGGATTGGACGTGGGGTCAGGGTGGGGAGAGTGATGCAGTGTGCAGAGGGGAGAGCAGGACGTTAATGACGAAGTTATCTATGGAAGTTGAAGATACTCCGTCAAGATTGATAAGCTTGCACTCTGACTGGAGTGCATTTGTTAACACAGTCTCTGTATTTTATCAAAGGAACATTAATTTTTGCTCTGAAGTATTTTTTGCCTTTACACTGAAGCGGTAAATGAGCAAAAAAATCAACATAGCGAAAATATAGAAAAAAAATTGCATAAAGAGCTCCAATAACTATTAACGTTGTTAAATGCATAGCAAAGCTCCCCTGACAGTTTCTTGGCACAAAACCTAGGAGGCCTACAATGGCTGGTTGTTTTTTTATTGTTATTTTATTTTCAATGGCACACAGCGCCTTTCGGCAGGCCAAACAAGCGGTCAAAGTCAGCGCCCGAGCGGAGGGGACACCGCAGCGGCCCCGGCGCGGTTTTAGACCCATAAATGCGTGTTGCGTTTTGCTTGCCAAAGCTTCAGCCCCACGGGCACCTCCAGGAGAATGGGACGGGCTGTCCTGCCCTGCTCGCTCTCCCCACCGAGCTTCTGCTGGGCTGCGGTCACCCACTCTCCTGCTGGGAATCCCTCGAAAGACCGCAAGAACACCCTTTTCTCAAGTCCTGGGAGGGCTCCTTTCAGCCGTGCCGATGCTCTGAGATGTTACACGCTCACGCATATTTAATGCGTACAGATGTAACGCAGACGGGTTTAATCTCTGGCTCTGCAAAGGCGCACGCAGGTGCCCGGGGTGGTTCCCGGGGGTCCGCAGCGGGCCACGGGGACGGGAGCCCTCCCGGACCCAGCGCCCACCCACCCACAATGTTTAAGGGCGCGGACGGCTCGGCGACGGGCGTTTTACCAATGCCATCCTCTCGCTACGCCGTAAATAAGAAAAGGCTCAAAGGCTCCCATATTTGCCGCTTTTCTGAATATTTTCGGCGCCTCAAAGACCCGTGCCGTCGGTAGTCGTCGTGTGTTACAGCATCACCCGGCACCGCGGCGAGACCCCCGAGCAGGGGAGCGCGTGGCCCCGCTCCGGAGCGCGAGGGGCTGCGGTAACTTGGGTATTTTGAGCTAGGTTTGCATATTACAGACGATTTGACTGCGTTTCCAGATGAGAACATCTTTTCCCTGCCAAAGGCAAGCCACGAAGTGACAAGGCAAAGTTAAATCGCTTGGTCCGAGTCCAGTTTGGCGGAGCCAGCCCTTCCCGGCGTGGCGGGCGCTGGGCCGGGACTGGGACCGGGACTGGGACCGGGACCGGGACTGGGCTGGGGCAGGTCCGGAGCCGGCAGCCCTCTCTTGTTGTCATTGCCACCTGGTGGAGCACAAAGGATATTGGTTTTCAGCAAACTCGCCTTTAATTTTGGCTCTTTTATTGCAACCACACTTTGGCAATAGTGTGCGAGAGTCCTTAACCAAAAAGATCCTCTCGTTTGCTCTGCAACACCTCATTTCTCCGCTCACAGTTCATTTATGATTCTGATGAGAGTGTTTTTTCAGGAAACACACATTTCACTTTTTGACCTAGGAGCATCTGTTAGAATTTTTTTTAATACTACTTTGGCATTCTGGAAGTGTTAATGTCTTTCATATCTGTTTAATGCTATTTAGGGATATTTATGATCACCTCTTGGTTACTTGGGGTAAAGTGTGTTGCAATTTTTTTCAAACAGACAGGAAAGCATTCATATGAGGAAACAGATTGCTTTAAACATGTGCTTCCTGTGACAGTAAAAAGAACAAATTAGATTTAACACTGTGTAATGAATGCATAAATGTGTACGTTTAAGCTTCTAAAAGCCTTACATTTGTTTCTGGCCTAAACAAAAATCGAGAATCACCTATCCAGGCACAACAAAGCAGATTTAAATACGTACAGCCAAGCCGGTTCGTATTTTCAAAGCGATTTGCCTGCCGTTTTCCGTTCCGGTCTAGACTTCTTCCCCTTAAATTGAGTAAATGTGATCTTTGGATGCTCTTTCCTGATCCTAAAAGCGCTCTGCATCAATGAGCCACAGAAGGAGGAAGCGCTCGTACGACCGTACCGATGAAAATTGAAGAAGGGTTCACCCCTTCCATACGGAGCAACGTCACCGGGGCGGCAGGGCTGCGCGCAGTCCCACCCCGCGGACGAGGCGGCTCCCGCGAGGACCCGCGCCGGCCTCCGGGGCCCCTCGGGGTCCCGTCCCCCGGGCAGGACCCCCCTGGGACGCCCGGCACCCCGGGGGCTCACACCGGCGCTGCTGGGGACGGCGGTCCGGGCGAGGGGCCGCGGGCGCGCTGCCGCCGGCGTGGCCGAAGCAGGCGGTGGGAGCGGGAGCAGCGGATGCCACCGGCCTCTTCTGGCGCTGGCCGGCGGCGGGGCTGACGGCCTTTGGTTTTTTTGGAGGCCAAAAAAAAGAAGGAAACGGTGAGAGTTCACCGGCCCGGGAAACGGCCTGGAAGTACTGGCTGTGCTTTCCTCTGTCTTCGACCTGTGCCTCATTTTTTGGCTGCGCTGACTGCTCCAGCTTAGTCTCAGAGCCACGTACAGAGCTCAGAATATGACGGAACTCTCCCTGGAAACACGACTGCAAGGAAATTCTGGCACGTGAAACGTGTGCCTTAACAGATACCTTCAAAATGCAAACAATGGCATAATATATACTTAATTATTGTTCTTTACTTACCTACTAGGGGGTAGAAACTATTCCGAATCATAGCTGTAGCAATTCTCCAGGAAATACTCTAAATGTCTGCTTCTTGTTTGCATCCTTGTTTTTGTTTGAAGATGCATCTGGAAAAGAAGTAGAGGCAGTTTCTGTCCGCCTTCACCCAATTAGTTCCCTCACACCTCTTATTTTCAATCTTTCCGGAAGATTTCTTAAACATAAAACCTACTCAGGTGAAAACAGAGCGTGGGGTTTTGTGTCACTGACCGTCAGAGTGCTTCCAAGTGCAGAGTGAGGATGTGGGGGTATCGGCTGGTGCTAAAATAGACTTGGATTCGGCACACGCGCGTCCACAAATGGAGCAAAATGCCAGAAAGATGACCGGTTTGTGCCGAGCCTGAATTTTTTTGCAGGCTGTGGGAGTTCGGTCTAGAATACAGTTTGTTTGATAATTAGTGCACATCTCCTAAGACTTCCAGAGATTCGTGTTTAACCTTTCTGCCACCACGTTCTGACATAAAATTAACGCACCTTTTATCATTCTCCGGTATTTAAGTAAATATTTTTGAACCATCTCCGTGCAACAGGTTTCCAAAGATTTAAAGTATGCCGCAGGTTTCCAAAAAACTTCATTTTTTCTTATATTTTAAATGTTCTGTTTGTGCAAAATTTTGAGAATCACCATAAGGGCTTCTTTGCATTTTTAATTTAGTAACTAACATATGAATAAATTTGCATATTAATTAGTTGCAGATTAAATCATGCATACATAATTGCCTCCTTACTGTGTTTAATGTTTGTCAAAATCTCCAGCCTGGTTTGATGGATGTCGTATGAAAGATTACAATTTGATGTACCCTTGGAAGTATTTACACCAATAATGCAGGATTCTTAATAGCAGAATTCTCTAGTTATATACAGTTTCTAATAAACATGTAAGATAGGTGCATGTCCCTTTTGACTAGATTTTTTTCCTTGCACCAAGTCATTTACTATTCATAATCATTAATGCATCTCCTAATTATACAGCATATGTCTGTTAACCACTTCGTTGCCGGTCTTTGGGCTGCAGCGCCTGAATTTTTAGTACAAGTTGTGTTATTTGAGAGGCTATTCCTGAACTGTTTTGCCTCCGCCACGAGCCATCACTTCAGGTTTTCCTCGCCTGTGATATCTGGAGGAAGAGTTTAAAATGCAAGGTGCATTTTGTGGTTTATTATTGAGGTTGGAGAAACGAGCCGCGCTTAATTCATGGCTGAAGGCTTCTCTGCTGTGGCTACTGCAGTAAATAATCAAGGACGTTCCAAGTGCAAAAATACTATCTACCAAAACCGTCACGAACGTGGTGCCGAGCCTCACCTCGAATCCCGCGGGGGGTGGGCAGGGAAGCTGGGGTCGGTGCTGCGGCGGGAGCCGCTCGGGGGGGACGGCACGGCCCCTGCCCGCGGCCGCCCCTCGCGCTGGGCTCCACGATGCAGAGGGAGCTCCGGGGGCTGTCGGGTCGCCTTCCCAGCGTGCTGGGACAGCACCTGGGCGCGAGGGACGGCCGGCCTCCGGAGACGCGTTAGAAGCCTGGACTCGGGTTCCCGAGACGCAAGTTCACAAAATTCAGCAGGCTTCTGGGAACGCGTAAAGGCAGTGGGTTCGTGTTTGGCTCTTGGGTTTGTCTCGACTTTTAGCTGTGCTTCTGATCACACTTCCAGGTTTTGTCCACAGCTATGAGGGCCCGCTATTTTTAAAGAAATCTAGGTGTTAGTGTAGTTACAGGATTTTTGAAGCTGAGGCTTTAGAAAAAAATAAAACCCCAAAAGAAGAGGAAATACTGCAGGACTCCTGATAAAATCCCAAGAGTAGGCTACACTGAATTTATCAGCAAGCAGTTGATTTCCTTCTTAACCTGGCTATACGTTAACTACTTTTCAAGCAAAAGCAGTTGTAGAGGACTTCCAAATAACCATATTTTGTTGCAGAAGTTGGCACTCACATGTGTTAGGCATTTGAGTGTGAATTTGAGCAGTCGATGGGAATATGGTACAGTGTTAGGAAACAGCACCAGGGAAGTTGGACCTTGCTCCCCAAGCTTGCTGCCTACCTGATAGAGAGTCTTCTGGCGAGCGGCTTCACCTCTGGGTGCCTTTTTTTGGCTGTCTTTGTTCATCCAGGCTGTAACCCCTTCAGGTCAGGCTCTGGCTCAGCACGGTGCCTGTGCAGTGCAGGATGAGAGGGGCTTCTGGGAACGGCTGTGGTACAAAAATATGTATTTTAATATAGCATCTGGATTTGTATAATCAAAAATGTGCTTTTGAGTATTAATTAGGATTGCTGAAAGGAAAAGTTCATGGGAAAGTGTAAGCGTGTCATTTCAGTGAGAGATTTCTTCTGTAATATGTGTGTGTTTACAGTTGGTTTGCTGTGTATTTTAAGTGCACACATTTTGTATATAAATAAAAAATATGCATATCTGATATAATATAAAATACACAGTGAAACCACTGCATGGCCCTAATTACTCACAAAATCATATACTTCGTTTCAGAAGACCCAGCAGCCTGACGTCTTTAGTCCAACCAGTCAGGTTGCGAGATATATTTTAGCACGTTATTCACTGTGAAAAGCCCAATGAAATCAAAGGTACAAACACCCTTTTCTCCTGAAGGATTTTACATAGTAAAAATAAAACATCGTGGAACTAGTGCCCAAAGACCTCACAGACTTATTCTCTAATCACAGAAGAACATAAACTGCTTAATACTTACCACTAATTATCCTCCCGCACTGTGCAATTCGGTATTAAACCACAAAAGAATGTTCAAATACCATTAAGGGACAAATCTACAAAAGCAAGAAAATTGTAAGGCCAGGCCAAATTCAGAAAACTCAACCCTGCGGTTAGCAGATGCCGCGTACAATAACATCTCTGGCCCCAATTCAGTCCCGACGCAGGCTAGGCACCGTGCAGGCTGTGCATCAAACACAAACACGCCATTTCAGGAGTTGCTTAATTAGTGGCGACTTGTGCCCTTATTTAGAGAGACGTCCGAACCTTTGCTCCGCTTGCCGGTAAACCCACGCCGTGGCCGTCGTGGAGGCACCGTGCACAGCACCCGTGGATGCAGGAGCACGCCTCTGCCTTCGCAGCGCACAGGAGAGGAGCGCGGTGCTCTCCTTGCACCTGGATGCCCAATCTAGACAATTGTCTACTGCTTTTTATGTTACTATCGCATCTCATCTAATTTTCCTATGCGAAGGGTTAAAATTCACTCGGAAAGCTAAATTCTTCATCTTTAGTGGGAAAATTGACAAATGTTGCACAGAACATCTTTTGTTTGAAGATCTCTGAGCAAAGAGAGATACCCGACAGTTTCCCTCCTCCGGGCGATATTCCTGGAGAACTAGAGACAAAACGATTTTCTGCAAAGAGAGGGGAAAAAAAGACTGTAAGAAGCAAAAATGCTAACATTGGTTATAGCCCAGTCCGGCGCAGGGGGCAGAGAGCTGAGACTTAGGAAAGATCTGACACTTTTCATGCTGGTGCTTCAATAACCTTCCGTAAACCTTGCAGCCCACCCACCTGCGCCCCAGTCCCAGGCTGGATTTAGCTCCTCTCCCCGTGTGCCGGAATGAGGTTTAAGCAATAAGTTCAGATCCTGATTTCTTGGAAAGTGAGCGGGACTTCCGAAATTTTGCAACACGCTTGGGGTTTAAAGGCCAATTCAGTATAAACAGCAAAAAGGGAAGAGAAATGATGTGGTTTAGTAGAGAAGAGGTAACCATGACTTACGAGATACAAACAAACCAAAAAAGCTCTGGCAGAACATCAGGTGAAGCTTTCTGTGGCAGGACACAGATTTTTGACTCGGGAATAATATCACATATTTCTTAATGTAGAGGTAAAACTGATAAAATAACAAGACACCTACTATGTGCTAGAGGCCCTCCCGTGCTGCAGCTCAGCTGAGCTGCTCTTGCACATCCAGAGCTGGGGCAGCAGAAATCTTTCAGGTGTTATAAACCCCTTTTAATTCCATCTTTGCTTCTCGGGTAACGTGAGCACTACCCCAGTCAGAAACACAGGCCCAGCAGTCGGGGATGCAGAGGGAACAGGGCTTCGTTTGCGTCACTGGGAAACCCAAGCCCTGATTTTCCCTGTGGCGTGGGGAGACTCTCTGGGTAGGTTCTGGGATCACCAAGCAGCATTAAATACCCATTATTCAGGTTTGTTTTCTTTGTTTGAGCAGTATCCTCAAAGAAAGCCTTGCACAGGGCCCTCCCTTCTTTTTTCTGAGCAGCGTCCCAGTTTCATGGTCTCCACCTTGACCAGACCTCTCACCGTGCCATTTCTATCTCCCCTGCCCATCTCCTCTTCCACGCAGGCTGCTCTCCCAGGGTGACAGCAGAATGGGGTTCAAATTTGCCTGCGTCCTCCCTAATTCTTTGAGGTCTTCAGGACCAACCGCTTCATCTTTCCATGTATTGCCCATCCTTGCAGCCAGCAGCAAAACCAAACTGTATTGCTGAATACGGAGGGTGATGTGCATGGGTGGGGAATGCAAAAGGATTTTACCTTGTCTTCTGATTTTTTTCAAAAACGCACCACCTCTACCCCTACTCTTGTCTGGCTATTTGAGGTTGGGGGTTATTTTCAAGTACAAGTAATTCCCAAGTACAAAGTTAATCTTCAGAGCGAGTTACACACGTGTAAACGTGACCTCCTCGTCCCCGAGCATCCCCGGGAGCTCGGAGCCGCGGTGGCAGCCCAGCCTCCTCTGCCGCAGGCACGTACTCCTCCCAAATGCCTTGTGCATCGCCAAGTGGCCAGGTCACCGGTTACCAGGACCAAGGTGACCGTACTTTGTATTTTCCCTTGGAGTCGGGGCAGAGAGCCCGAGCCATTCCCCTGGGTGTCCCCGTGCCGGAGGAGCGTATTCGGGGAGCCCTAGCCTCTCATCCCCTTGGCACCATTGCCTCGATGTAACTGCAGCACCAGCGCGGTGCCTATGGCCTCTCTGAGCTTCGGTTTCTCTTTCTATACAAAGGGAAACAGCGACAGAATAATATTTAACTGCTAGATGGAGGGGCTGCGAGGCCTAACTATGTAACAGCTGAAAAGTCTTCCATATGGCAATGTGCAATAAATGAGGAGCAGCGTTCCTCTCCCGCTCCCTCCCCAGATTCTTGTGGCAGAGTGGGAACGAATCCGAGTTTGCAGGATCCCACATCTACGTTCAGTCCTGCAGATCATTTAGCAGAGAGGAGGGTAGTGAGAAACACTTTTGAGTGCTTTGATCAGCTCTGCTAACGGTTTACTATGTAGACAAATTGCTGCACGTGACTGAAAAAAAAGGCCACGTTTTGGTTCTTAACATTAGCCATGTGTCCGCTTGCATGGTGTCCACAACTTTTTCTCACCTTTGCCACAATTTTTTTGCTTTTCTTTTAAAAAATAATTGTGCAACAGCATAATATATATAAATTCTTTCTGAAGTTCTGGTGCAAGTAGGTCTTTTATCATTTTATAAAACACTGAACCCACTTGGGAGGATACATGTTGTTACTTAATGAAAATCATATTACAGTGTCATTTTTTTTTTCCTAAAGACTGAACATAAGATCAGGTCCTTGATTGTGTTATGCTTCAAAAACATTTATTTATTTTGTAGTAGCAGCTAATGCTAATGGAGAACAATTGACCAAGAACTTGTGGAAACCTCTCAGTAAAGCAATACGAGCAATAACTACAGCGCTGATCACTCTAGATTGTACTGCAACTTCAAAAGCAAAGATAATCCCTTACAATCTGAAATTACTTGTTTATTGTGTGCTGCGTACAATCGGTGAACTGCTTGGCACTGTATGAAATATTAAAAATCTTACACTGTTCGTTTATTTTACCAAATACTTCTGCAGTGGACTCTGAACTATGGTACAACATCTGTAGTCTCATACTGAGACCAATGGCACTGAAATTTCCACCTGTAGGAACCTCCCATCACTTAACCCTCCGTGCCTTGGGAACATAGAGAAAATGTCAGAAATGAACCTTAAATGTGCTTTCCTGTCCATTTCCGTAGAGAATCCGGAATCAAAGCCTATGGGATGTTGAGGCCTGTTGTCTAGGCCAGCAGAATTCCTGACTTTGGGCAGGTAACCCCCGTGCCACCTTACAGTCGTTGTAGGGCCTGTTTACAGTGCCAGAGCAATGTGGAGAAGCCGTCATAGTATTGCTAACCCCAAAGGTTCATATATCATGAGTGAGCCACCCTTCCATCCACAAAAAAAAGATATCACGAGATTTTAAAAATAGTAAAGATTGGGTTGGTTTTATTAGCCTTTGGGGTTTTCTGCCTCAGAGTTCCCATTTCCCAGCTCTCCTCCACACTTATCAGAGTTAGAAGCTCAGTCTTCAAAATACGAAATCTGAGATCATCCTGTAATCAATGACTATAGCAGCTCTGACTTTCCAGAAAAGAAAGCCCACCAAACTCTCTGATACTCAAGATAGAATGGTAAAAAATGGCACTAGAGCCTTTGCGCAAGAAGAAATCCTGGCCCACGTGGTTTAAGTTTCTCTCTTGGCTTTTCACAAGCAGTGTAGTCAAAAATAAACCTAGTGGCAAACGGATATTTTAGATAGACAGTTTTGTTTAAAATAGATTAACTGTAAAGTATGTTTGTATGCTTTTTTTTTTTTTTTTGTAAGATAAGTTTTATGGAAGGCGACGGATAAGCCAGAGTGCCCGGTGCCTCCCTACCTGCCCCCGGTGCCCTGCCCAGCTCCGGGGGTCCAGGCCAGCTCCTACTGCAGCTGAGGGGATGTGCTCAACCTGATCATGTGTTAAAACTGGCTTATCTGGAAAGCAAACGTTGGATGCTGGTTTGGTTTTCAATAGCTAGTTTTGATCTAGGGTTTTATTATGTTACTAACTTCATGTGCTATCTAGTAAATACAGTCTGTATAGCATTTGAGGTAAAAGGAGAAGTAGTTTGATATTTTACAGATTAAACTTGACGGATGCTTGCAGAGATGTTCTATGGTTTGTTCTAACTCTTTTGCCATATTCGTGGCGTCCAGCCTCAGTCACAGCCCCCACTTCCGCCAATTAGTTTGTGTTTGGCCGTGCAAGAACAGGAGCGCATGCAATTATGTCACCGAATCAGTCACTGCTGAAAGGGCAATTTGCTTAAAACCTGCTCTGGATATGACAGATGTGCCCGTCTAACATGTTCGATACATGCAAACGTACAAGAATTCGGTGGAATCAGCGCTGTTCCTGACACCCACGAGTCATGTCTGACCAACCATTTCAATTCAGAAGAAAACCTGCGAATGCATTTTTATTGAAATTATTTGGAAATTTAGCAGGGCCCAGGTACTAGCATGATGGCCTGACTCATGCACAGAGCACTGCTGGTGACAAGGACTCTCAGACCGGCATCGCCCTGGGTGCTGTCTGGGTCAGTCCCGAGCCCTTCAGAAGCAGGCTGAGGCGGTGCTGCCGGCCGTCCCGGCTCTTCGGTCCAGGCTCTCTGCTGGAATAACCAACCGGCAGGGCCACTCCATGAGCTGCACCTGGTTAAAACATCTGGTGGAGAGTTTGTCCCCTTAACAAGGAAGAGGGGAGCTTGAGTTCAGTGCTGGGAAAAAGGTTCGCTTCCTCCTGGCAGAAAAAGCGTAGGATTGTTGGGTTGATTAGGATTGCTATCAATAGGTAGTCTATAATATTGAAGCGGTTGTATCCACATTTGGCTGGTTTAAATTAGCTTTTTAGAGACTGTGGCTTTTAGGATCTGATTTATTCATATAGCATCTGTATAATTAGATATTTATACTGTATTCAGTCTATGGTGCACAAGTATCTGAATATGAACCTCTTCCTGGGGAGAGAGGAGAGAATATTAATGTACAAAACTGTAGGAAAATAAGCGTTGCCTTTAGTTGCAATGGTTACGCAAGAGACTGTTATAAACTAGTCACCTGGAGTTCAGCAGGTTTCTCTCTAACTCGATTTGGGATCCTCCAAAATCAAGACCAGAAAATGGCCGCTGCGTGTGCTACCGAAAACGTGCCCCATCTTTATGTCTGTATAAGGTAAATATGGTGCAACTTGTTCTTGCGTTCATCCAGCATCCGAATGAGCTTTCTGTGGTTCGGTTGCGTCCCCTCCGGTGAGAGGCACCGGGGGCTGTCCCTGGCTGAGCTCTGCAGCCGCCGGTGCCATCCCCACGCAGGTACTTGGGGGGGGATTTTAAGAAACCTTTAGCTCAGCTCTGGCACCTCCTAAAGTAGACCTGGCTTTGGGGAACAGAGCTGGGGTTTGCTTCTCTTTTTGTGTTCCTTAAATAGGAGAGAAGCTGGTCGGAAAAGGCTGGTGGGGCGTGAGGTGGGGCATGTCTTCATGGGACCTCTGGGTGGAGGTCCTGGTCACTCGGCTGGGGCAGAACACCACAGCTGGGTAAAATTCTTCACATCTGGGCATTCAGAGCCACTTCTGCACCCACGGCGGGTACATTTTAATAACTACACTCAAGGATTTGTGTAAGAAGGATGAGATTATCCACGTGACCCAGACTTAAAGGAATTCTGGCTATTTTAGTCATCTTACTTGGTATTTTACCATTATTCGTTTCAATTTGTGGCTGCAAGCTTGTCATCCAGCAGACAGCTTCCCTTTCTTTGCTCCTCTTCTGAGGACCTCAGTTGCAGTAGCATCAGGAACGTGACTGCTGTCTCTTCCTTCCAGCATCCTTTTGCTAAGACGTTCCGGAAGGTCTCTTTCCAGACCCAAAGCGTGCCAGTGGCAGAGCCGCTCTGTCGGGACACCATCCCTCGCAGCCCCCCGGTCGACCGAGGAGGGTGCTCAGCACCACTCTGGATGAGGCCCTTTCCAAATTCTCTGTCTCGAAAATCTTGCTGGAAAAGCAGGGACCCATTCCCTCCTCCTCTCCTGGACCAGGAGAGATGGCCTCCTGCGGGAGCTGCAGAACCTGCCTTTCTGTCTTTCTTCTTCTGGTGCTTCCTCTTGGATTTCTCAAATGTTTCCTCACCCTCTTCTGGAATCTGACACAAGAGAAGCGAGGAGAGAATGGAACCCAGTACGTACATGCCAAAGCATTGAAATGATATCACAGAAATCACAGCACTGATTATTTCTAGGCAGCCCCACCTGGTTTCTCTGCCCGTTCACCAGTTGGCCGTACCTTGCCTGGGTGGCTGGTCCAGGGTGACCAGCGGTGCAAAGGGAAAAATGGAACAGGAGGGCCGTAGAAGAAATTGTTAGCTTAGATAACGCTGAAGTAACTGGATTCTGACAACATGGCCACGTACCCTGGTGTCCTACGCTTGCTGTGTCATGCTCCTTAGGTGACACATTGACCTGAATTTGTCCCTACTTGTGTTGTGTTAGGGGAATATGTTTGTGCCGTAAGCACATGGATAAGTTACACCTGATCAGCCTGGTTCTGTTACCAGTGACCTAGAAGATGCTGAAAGAATGACGCCCAACACAGAAAGTGCTGAAACAATGCATTATCGGAGCGTTTTCTGCATTTTCAACTCCCCTGTCCTTTGGTGGCATTCCCTCTGGGTACGGCATAACACCACGTTTACCAAAACAAAGGTTTCAGTGCTCCTCCTTGACCCTTTCCCTGGAAAACGAGTACCTTTGGGGCAGCGGAGACAAGGCGCCGGTCAGACAGGACTGCAGGGAAGCTGCTCCTCCTCGCTGGAGGAGGCCGGTGCGGTGCCCGGCAGCGGCGCGGGGCGGTGGGATGCGCGGTCCCCACGTCACTCTTCCCCGCCCGCGCCTCGGCGTCTCCACGCTGCCAACCTCTCGTTAAGACGAAGGCCGTAATTGCAGCGTTGCCGGCACCGCTCCGCGGCAAGGGCTGGAAGATGTCGGTGCTGCCTGATGCCCACCGGCGGGCGGGCGTGCGGGGGGAGCCGCTCGGCAGCGCAGATGCAGGCGCGGGGGTCTGCAGGGGGTCCCGCACAGCTGCACCTGCAGCATCCCCCTCCACCCTCACACCGGCATGTCCGGAGCTGAATCCCGGCGGCGAATCCTCGCCTGTCTCGGTGCCGAGTCCTGGCGGGGAGCTTGGCTCTCCAGCAGCCCGCATTAACAACAAAACCCAGCGCGGAACAACCGCTCTTGCCCGGTTCAGTGAAAATCCCCGACGTGGCTGTGTCGCGGCCAGATGCAAATTCATCGAGCGCTGCATTTGGAGATTAAAACACCAACAAAGATTTAATTTTTTAAAAAGGCTGCTCCTCGTCAGATAACTCCCCTTGTATTTTTAGCGGTTTGCTCTTGTAATCAACGGGCTCCCGTTAGCGCCAGGAGCCCAGCTCGGGCCGCGGGGCTGGAGACGCGTCCCCCGGCCGTGCCGGCGTGCCAGCGGCAGAGCCGCACTCCCGAAAGCTGGAGGGTGGGAGCTGGACGATGCCGCGGGGGTCTCCCGAGCCGGGCTGCGCTGGGGGGCTGCCGGGGCGGAGGGGTGCGGGAAGGGGAGGGTGGGTGGCAGAGGGCTAACACCGCCTCGCCTTGCGTCATTTCAAAGCCCTGCGTGCGGTCGGTGTCTCTCCGACGTATTCCTGGCGGTTATTAATAATGTGAATTTTATGTAAGATACACATTTCTATTTCTGAAAAAGAGAAAAGGAAAGATATCCAGGACAATCACAGGTTCCCGAGCGAGGCAGGAAAATATATTAAAGTTATCTCAATGTATGTGTCGAATGCAAATATGATACGGTAAAGTAATTAATTTTTCTTGTCATGTGTTGAGAATTATGTTATAGTTATGGGCTTACTCCCTGCAAACCGCATTAACTTCTTATCAAGTTATGTACAGTATATTTATACCAAGATTTTCCCATTCAGGAGAATGAAAGCGCTAATATGACAGGATCCAAATGAAGTTGGACTGTTCCCCACTCCGAGGTTGCAAAAACCAAACTGAAATCATCTGCAGTCATTTTCATGACACATTGGTCACGATTCAAGGATTGCTTTTCAAGAGTTGCGGGTCTCTCTCCATTTCCGTGATCTAGAGACATCGGCACGTGAAATTTTTAGAATGATCTAGTGCCAGTCAGAAAAGGCTCTATTCTGCTGGAGTTAGGGGATTGTTTCCGCGGCAGGAAAGCGATTAAGTGAGATGATTTAAAGGTCCATCCAATCTAATTTTGTGGTAAAACTTGTACTAAAATGTAATGCTAGTTGTATAACTTTGTGTGGAGCTGTGAAACTACAGCTTTTATTAAGAGAGAAGACACCGCGTTTTACAGTTCGCAAACGCAGGAGGGAAGAACGGGCTTTATTTCTAGGTGCGTATTAAAAACACCAGAAGGTGTGTTTTTTAATAAATGATCAAAGCACTTTGTTGTTTTTCACCTCTGGAGCATTACTACTACCTACGTTTGTAGGAAGTTAGGTTTCTGAAGTAGATTTAGCGGTGCGGCCAACGCTCTGCCCATCTGCGAGGAGCCCGGGGTCGGAGGAGCGCTTTCTCTCCCTTTCTGGCGGAGCGTTTTGTTGCGCGTTGACCTGCGGTGGTTGGGATTTTTGGCCTTATGTATTAGGCGCTGAGGGTGGTTTAAAGGTTACAAATGTGATCTTGTCAGATTGACAACTAACTGTTCTAATGAGGAAAAAATCCTCAAAGCATGAAATTTGAATGAAATGTGTGATTATAATTCAAGTACTGTTTACCCAAACCTCTGGGGACCTCCCGAATAAATGCAGAACAAGTGAGTTAGATAAACCTCCGCTCATTCTTTCCCCCCGGTTCCCCCCCTCGCGCGCGCAGCCGCGCACGCCGACCCTATAGATCCGGGTGGAAAGTCTGAAAGAAAACTTTGCCGTCGCCCAAGACGACAGCTCGGAATTGACATCACCATCTCTTTGTCGTTGATTAATACTGTATGTGGTGCGTTACCACGTCGAGGAGTAAGGAAATAGGTGCTTTGAATTATTAAAGTTGAGCCCGGAGACTGGCTGTATGCTCGGATGGCATTTGCTTCGGCATATGCAAATGATTTAGTTTCATTTGGGATCAATTCCCAGGGGCCCTCCTTTCCTGTGATGCTCTGAATTTGGCAAGCTCAAGTGAGTCCCGACGTTGGGGGGGGGGGGGGAGAGGTTGGATCCCCCCCCTCCCTTCCCCTATTTCCCCCCCCCCCCGCCGTTGGCCGGGCGGGCGCGGGGCGATGTTTGTCGGCAGGGCCGGGGCTGCAATATTTATTATTTAAAACCCACAAAAAAAAAAAAAAAAAGAAAAAAGCGGGGGGGGTGCGCGGGGCTGCGCGGGGCGCGGGCGGGCCGCGGCAGCTGCGCACAATGCTGGGAGCGCGCCAGCAGCACGGACAGATGGCGGAGTTATTAGATGTGCATCATACGATTCCCTTCCTGCCACTCGCTTTTTAATCAAATTAAAACAAAAAAAAAAAAAGAAGAAGAAGGGGGGAAAAAAAAAAAAAAAGGGAGAGGCGAGCGAGGGAGCGGGCGAGGGAGAGGGGGAGGCAATTAAGCGCATTTGTATTCCGCTCGGTAATGGGCCCGGCTCCGCGGCCCCGCGGGCGGCCGGCGGGGAGCGCGCCGGGCGGTGCGCGGGCGCGGGGCGGTGCGCGGGCGCGGGGCGGTGCGCGGGCACGGGGGGGGGGGGGGCGAGGGTGGGGGGGGGGGCGCCGAGGTTGGAGGAGGAGGAGGAGGAGGAGGAGGAGGAGGAGGGAGGCGGGGGGGGGGGAGCGCGCAGCCTCCGCCCCCGCGCGGCGAATGGTCTCGCCCTGCTTTGCATATCGAGCGCGCCTGGCCCGGCCATATGGGAACATGCGAGTGGAGGAATTGTTGTGAAAAAAGGGAGAGCGAGTTTGAAATAAAAGTTGCGAGAGCGGGAGCGGAGGGGGACGGCGGCGGCGGCGGGACCATGTACTGCGCATACACGATCCCCGGCATGGGCGGCAACTCTTTGATGTACTACTATAATGGGAAAGCGGTAAGCGGGCGCTGCAATTAAAGGTGTAATTTGGACAAGTTTTATGGCGGCGGGGACGAGCATCCTCCGCGCCGCGCTCCCGGGGCCCGGCCCGGCGGGGGGGGGGGGGGGGGGGGAAGGGGGGGACGGGGACACGGCCGCCGCTTTTTGCGAGTCAGGGCGGGTTTGGGGGCTTCGCTTTTTTTTTTTGCTTTTGGGGGCGTCTGGTTTGGTTTGGGTTTTTTCCGGCGCGCGATAAAGTCCGCCCGGGCTTAAAAGTTTGGGGTCAAGTCGAAATAATGCAAAGGGGAAAAAAAAAAAACAACAAAAAACCCAACCAAACAACCCACCACCAAAAAAAACCCAACCCGGGGGGGGGGGGGGAAGGCGGGCGGGAGCGGAGCGGGGCTGCGCGGCCGCGGACACGAGCGGGAGCCCGGCTCCAAAAGTCCTCCTCAGAAAACGGCAAATGACAAAAAAAGCCCCGTTCCCGCCCGCGTTGGAGCGACTTGCCTGTGCCGCCTGACTTCGGTCCTTTCCCCCCCCCCCCCCAACAGAAACGCTTTATTTAAGAAAAAAAAAAAAAAAAAAGTGTCTGGTATTTTGTGCATAACCCCAGCAGAAGGTTTATACTTGCCATCTGGAGGTTTGTTTTTTTTTTTCTCTGGCTGGGTCTTGAGAAGGAAAAGTATTTCAGTATATTTTAAAATATTTGGGGGGGGAGGGGGAAGGGCGAGGTAAGGAGGGGAACTGTTGCTGAAGGGAGAGGAAAATAAAATTTGGAAATGCTGGGAAGGGAGGGCAGCGCGTGGGGGGAGCGGGCTTCGCAAACTGCTCCAGCCTGTGTTCTTTCAACTTTCTTTCCTTTCATCTGATACCAATCAGGGCGGCGTAGTTAGGCCAAAAGGGAACTGTTAGAGTTTTAACCCAGGCCCGTTTCGGATGGAGTGGATGGAGCAAACTAATTATCCTGCCCGGGCGTGTGTGAATGTGTAGGCATGTGTGCCATAGACCAGCGTGTGTTTATAATACATCCAGCTCGAATTGTTTCGTACGGAAAGCCGCTCTCATGAATGAACATCTGTTTGAATAACTGAGATTTTTTTTTTTTTTTTTTTTTTTTGGTAATATGCTTACTGGCGAGAGTTGTGGGCCTCATCTTTTGTTTTGAATATTTTGCAAATAATGCGTTGCAGTAATGCGGGACACTTGGTCTGTGAGTGGAAACCAAGGGAATTTGCGCAGCAGAAACAACTGAGATTTAAAATTATAAAAATGCAAAAAATAAAGATTTGTATAATTTACTGCAGGGCCTTTTTCCCTTTTTTTTTTTTTTTTTTTTTTTTTAATTAGCTATCCCTATTCCAGAGCGGTTCAGGCTACACCTAAAGTCTACCTGACATTCCCATGCATGGCAGGGCCGGCCAGCCTCAGGAGCTTTAAAAGAAAAAGTTCCTAAATGCTGCTATTCATCCTCAGTAATAAAATCCTGGCGACAGCAGCCTGTGAGCAGGAAGCAGCGATGCACAGTGCTTGCACAGCGTCAGGGCTACGGTAAACAATTTTCAGCACTTAGACCAACTTCATTATTCTTTGGATTTCTCTCGCGGGGGGTGAGATGGGGTGCTCGATAAGGGAAACGGAGGTGGGTGTGGGAGCCGGGGGTTTCCTTTTGTTTGGGGTTTTTTTGCCCTCGTCCCAGTTGTCTGTTTTTTTGTCGGTTTCTTTTTCTTGGAGTAACGAAACGTAGAAAGCAAAACGCCCAGCCTGCCTAGCGAGCGGCCCCACGGTCCGTGGCACCAAGGCTGGGAACGCCGAGACCGTACCGTCGTCCTGTCGTGCCAGCCGCCTGTCGTACTTACATAAAACTGCAGAATATGACATCATAGGGCTAATAAACCCCGCTCGGCTGCCAGGCCTTTTCCCCTATTCTTTGTGTTTTTCCGAAGGTGGGACTGGTAAAACCCAGGGCGGCTCCGTCACGGGAGGTGTATTTCTAGGCACCGGTGGAAGGTGGTCGCGAAAAGCCAGCCCGGGCTCGGCGCTTGCCCGCGCCGGGAGAGCACAAAGAGCGGGGCGAGGGTCCCCGCGCCCGGGGGACGGGCGGCCCTGGCAGCGCTGCCCGCTCCTTCCCCGGCATCGGGGAAGAGGCATCGGCCGCAGCGAGGGAGTCGCGGGAGCCGGGGGACGAGGCCGGCACCGCAGCCTTTGGGAGGGGGAGAAAGTATTCCCGCGTCCACTCGACAAACAGATTTTTGTGTTTTATAGAGCCGGCATTGTTCTGGCTCCGGTTCCGCATTGTGCAGCTCTTGATGTGGTGCCAGGCATCGTGCGGAGATTGGGGATGCCATGCATTAATTGTTCCCAACGCCTCGTCGAAAGGACCCTCGGCTCTTGGGGCTGCGCAGCTTTCGCCCAGTTGTTGGAGCGGAGCGGGGGCTGCTCTGTCTCACGCAAGTTGCCTTGTGCAGGAAAGACAGAGTTCTGAATCCCCCCCCCCCCCCCTTTTTTTTTTTCCCCCTTTTTTTTTCCCCAGTGACAAGTCAATTACTTGTTTAAATTCAGTTTGAACTCTCTGAACTGCGAGCAGGCAGCGGAAGCAGGTCTTCCCTGGGAATAAACAAAAGAAGAAAAAATGCAAAATCATTCCAAAGCCCTCTGAATCAAAGTTGCTGTGGGAAGAGGAGTGCAGTTGGGTACAGGAGTCACAAAAATGGCTGGAAAAAAATTAAACTGCCGTAAACGCAAGATTTGCAGAACACATTTTCTGCAACTTGCCTTTTTTTTTTTTTTTTTTCCCCCCTCGCTCGCAGGGCGTTTTAGGAGAGCTCACTCTATGGGAGAGCACTTTTTGCCTTTAACTATTTACTGATATTCATCGGTAAGAAATCTTTTCCTTCACATCTCTTGCGATAGAGGATATTTGTTTTAGAAGATCTTAAAACAATAGCAAAACCTGGCAGTGTCAAATAATAAAGATAAGCTAGGGCTTAGTGATTACATTGATGGTGTAATATATAAATGTTGGGTTCTTGATCCAGTTGTTTTCCCCTAAAATATTATAAAAAAGATGTTTTAGCAAAGGAGTTAGAAGAGTGCACTGTTACCTGCGATTAACTGGATTAACACTTGGATTACGTTGGAAGCAATGAAACAACAAGAGCCATTTTTTTTGCTAAGCCTTGCTTCTTGTTACCCGAGATGCGTGTGGTATTTTAGGATGTGCACATTACCTGAAAGGGGATGGGGGCAGGATTACTGTCTAAATTTGATTTTCAGAATTGCTTATTTTCAATTGCATCTCACTGAGATTTTAATAAAGTATTATTTGGTCATAGACAATATATTGAAATGCATGGAACTATAAAGCAGAAATTATTGCAAATGGAAATGAAAAACAAAAGTGGCAAAATTTTCTTTTAATGGTATCTTAAGATCACATCATCAGCTCCCGCCATGCGCATGTGTTAAATCATATAGGGAAACCTATAATTATTGTAATTGCTCTTTTTGCTTTATCCTAACAAGCTTCAACCCATCTCTCAAACTAGTTGTTTTGAAATAGTTATTTGTCAAGTCATCAAATCACAAAAAGTAAATGCTAATGAGTTTTTCCTGTTTACATTCTGTCTGCTATTCTTATTATAAAGCTTTTCAACTCCATAAAGTTCCTAGATGAAGATGAATGCTCCATGGTATCATTCCTGCTAATAGGCTAGGCCAAAGAGTGTAATAATTCCATGTACCACGCTTAATAATGACAAGTGAGGAGTTGTGAATGGCACGAGGCTGGCGTCACTCTGGGAACGGCGCGGAGAAAGTTTTCTTTTTGAGCACGAGGAGGAAGAAATCTCGAAATCGAAGCGAGAGACCCTGGTACTTGCACCCTTTTGGCTGAACCGGCAGTAATTCAGCGTGATGTTTATGGTTCATCTTTGTTTAAAGAAATGTCAGCGTTTCATTTGCTGGGAATATTGGAGTACTGACATGCAGATCATAAAAAAAATATTTATTAGCAAAAGTTACAAGATACTTGAAGCCATTTCCGAAGTGTAGGCATAGATTTTGTAACAAAGTAACACTAAATTTACAACTCCTTCATCAAATTGCATCCACGTATGGGTGGCTCAGCCTTCCTGATTAGAAATCCGTATGTGTATGTATATACGTATGTATATAAAAATGCTTACTCTTCTCGATATTGTGAGTAGAAGCCAAAATATCTGGAAGACTTTTCCAGTATTTGTGGTGTTTATGGAAGGGCTCTATGTTTACGTCATAAATTAAAGCAATCTCGTAGGCTCCCTACAGATAACAAGAAAACAAAATTTTGTAAAGTATACTTAAACTGTATATATAGTCAGATACACACACGCATTTTGACAGAATCGGTGGTTTTGTGCTTTACCTTCTGGAGGAAGGGAAGGGAGATAGAACAAATCTATGCTGAATCTTTGAGTTTGCAGAAATAACTGTAGCACTGTTTTTAAGGGTCAGGATACCTTACTGTTCAATTAAAACTTACACTTGGCAGGTCTGATTGCTTTCTTCCCACTGTACGTGATGGAAGTATAAGTGGCCTCGTGTTTGCAAAGCTGGGTTTTGCTGAAATATTTTAGGAATTATTCAAGCTCAGTATTCTTGCAGGATGTTACGTTGAATCTTAGTTTTAAATATGCTTTGCATATGCTGATCAGAAGTGAACTTCACCTCTTCATCTGTGCCAGTTTGGAAATTATTATGGTGGTTTTTTCTCAAAAAGAAATTATAAATAGAATTTTATTTTATTTGGTTATAGATTGATGGTGGACATGGAAAATGATGTTAGGGTGTTGACATCTTTTAATAGTGTATATTATGAGCTGCTTTTTTGTGGGCAGGGCTGGGGGGGTTAACAAAAGATCTAATGGCTGGTGCAGTCTTTAAATACCTTTCCAATTGATCTACAGGAAATTGTGCAGAAGAATTGTTTGTTTCCTGTTTCAGTATAAATCTGGTTTGCATTATACTTGGTTTACTGTAAAATTGCCGTGGCACTTTGGAGACATGGGATTTGCTTACTTTGCACAGGGAATTTATTTTGAAAAGTGAATATTCTAGCCTATATTGGCCAGTTTCTTTCTGATTTTACGATACCGTGTTGCTCGTGGAACTTTTTTTTTTATTATTGTTTTTTTTCAACCGGCCTTTGAAGTTTGTCAGCCTGACGGGGTGGTGGGAAAGGTGACTGCAGTACAGTGCCTGGAGCTTGGTGGGGAAGGTAGCACACAGTTGGTCAGCCTCTCTGCAGACATAGTGAAATACTGTGGGAAACTCTGCTCCAGGGACAAGCTACCTGCGCGGGATTGCCCTTCCTTTGGATGGATCTTCCTTTCTTTTTCCTATTTTTTTTTTTAAAAAAAAGGAACTTATTTTTTTTGTGAAGACGTTCTAGTCAAAACTCGTGTGCCTGTTTCTCAGGCTGCACTTTGCAGTGCTGCTGTGATGAGTTTGCTGCCTAGCTCTCCAGCCTTCCTCCTTAGGCACACAGCGTGCTGCACTGACTGCACTGCCAGTGCATCTTTTAACTGGTCAGGTATTTTTTCAAACAGACCACTAGACGTGAGCTTAAAATCATCCTTTCAAAATTCCGGTGCCACAGAACTGTATTTTAATACATCATTGCCAACACTCAGAAATAAAAAAACATAATGCATTTCTGCTGAAAATAATCTCACGTACAGCAAGAAGCTGTATTTAACTAACACTGGCTAGTGTGTACCTAGTGTTTTCATATCAAAAGTGTTTGTATTTATTATTGTTTGGTTAATGAAAAGATCTGCTATCACGGAAAGCTGAGATTATTACGTCAGAAATGATCTCTCACTCTGTTGTGTTCCTTTTTACGGTGGAGAAATTCTCAGGCTCATTAAAAAGTTTCTGTAAGTCTCTCGGGGCTCAGTGTGGAGACTGCATTCTCAGGCCTCAGCAGGTATCTCAAAATATTTAGCATCTAGCTTTGTTGTGGCATAGCAAGTCAGAATCATCCAAAAGCAGAGATTTCATTGGGAAATGTTTCTCCCCCAAAATTCAGGGCAGGTCTTGCTTTTCTTAACTTACTGAATTTATCTATCTTCATTTGCAAGTGTTTGGGTTTGGGGTTTGGGGGGGGGGGGGGGGCGGCGTTTGCTTGTTTGTTTGTTTTTTCCTTGTTGTTGGTTTTTTAGTTGGTTTGTTTTTCCTGAGAAAGTATTATTACAGTGTTATCTCCTGTAAGTCAAAGGGACTTTCAAAGTTGGAAGTTGGCTACAGGAGGAGCAGAATCAGACCCTTGGTCTTGAGGGATTCGTCCCTTTGTGCTGTGGGTTGTCTGGTTTCCTAAGGCACAGCTTCAGCTCTAGATGCTCTCAGCTTTTTCCCAAGCAGAGGTGTCCACGTGAAGTGCAGCACGCAGAGCACAAATCCTCCGTCTACATTTTAAACTTGCGTGCACACAAATACAAATACACTCTGCAATTTGTTGTGTAAATTTGGTACTCGAGCTTTGAATTCCTTCCCCTATAAGGACTTCAGTTTTGCCTATAAAATAAATAATATTTAAAAAAAAACCAACAAACCCTCCCCAAAGTTTGAGTAGAGGAAATTTCATACACCTGCAGAGCTTTATTAGGTGTCTGCACAGGAGTGGGACTGGTGTGAGAACTCATGTGCACAAGATCAAATTGTTCTTTAAACCATGTACTACTCTTTCCGTAATGAAAAGCAGCTGAATAGAAGAAGAGGGGTCTCTAGCCCCCAGACGGGGAGGAATTGAGCCGGGTGCTGCCCGGGTTCAAGGGCGACACAGCCCGGCAGCCCTCGCCCGTTGTTCTCCGGAGACCCGGGGCCAGGCTGGGGTACGGACCGAGTCGCGTCCCCGGCGCGGGGACACGGTGCCGGTAATTGGAGGGGCCGCGCGGGGAAGGTTGCGCCGCAGCTGCTGCCATTGTAGCCGCCCCGCGCGTGAAAAGGGGCCGGGAACAATCCCGGCTAACATTTGACTTGGCTTTTTCACCTCTGCAGCCGGGAGGGTGAGAATTGCAGAGCAGCAGTCGCTGTGCACCAGCCACAGCCCTGACAAAGGGGATGTCCGCAGTGAAAAACAAATCTTCCTGCTTTAAAAATAGATCTTTGCTCACGAAGTGGTCTTTCATAATTGCAGTTACAAGAGTTTATCCAGCATCTGGTGAATCATCGTTATTAAATTCTGTTATTAGCCTATACGTTGGGTTTCTTTTTTTTCCCTGAAATCCATGATAGCAGCAGTCATGCCTCCCGGGAGACACAGCGCACAGCTAACTCGTCCCTCAAGGACAACCTCATGGAAAAGGTCTTGTGCAGTGTATTCAGCGACACCCCCCCCCCCCCGCCCTTTTTTATTTAAAAAAAAAAAAAAAATTTAAAAAAATGCTGACTTACTCAATGGCTTTCTAATGAACAAAACAAACCAAATTGATGTAACATGCATATTTAAACCCATTCAGTTAAGTACTGACGTGATTAAAATAATCAAATGTATTACTTAAAAAATTAAAAAGGTTAAGTTCTGCACCCCATTATTTTATTGACTTTTAAATATAAATTGCAGAAATGTTTACATTCCTAATGGCATTATGAAGCTAAACTGACAAATCGGAGGGAAAAAGTTGATTGCCCAGCATATTATTATTACTGCACCTGTCATTGCAGTTGAGTTAGCTGCAGAGCAGCACGGGGTGCGAGGGCTGCTTCCTCGGCTCCCTTTGTGAGCGATGGAAGGGCTGGAAGGGACCACGAGTGTATCTAAAGCGGAGGTTTGCTTTTTGCAGTGGCTCTTTCTTGCAGTCAAGTGATTAACAGGCTTTCAGAAATCTTACGCAGCTTAGAAAAAAATATGCAAATAGAGCGAGAGGTAGTACTCTCTGATACCTGCTGCATGAGGTCCCTGCAAGCAAATACAGCACAGATAAAGGTGTTTGTGTGGGGAATGAATGCCCATTATACGCAATGAGAGCCTGTATTTTTCAAAGGATTTGTGTTATCATCAGCAGAGAGCATTAATCTAGGTGAGAATCCCAGCTAGGTAAGGCTAAAACTGCTTTAATACAGTTGCTGTCAAGTGCTGCTTTTCTGAAATGGGAAGCACGCTGGCGTGTTTCCCCCCGCGCTGCCCCAGCCGATCCCCGAGCCTGCTCGCATCCCACCACGCTGTGACATCCCGCCGTGCCGAGGAGATGCTCGGGTGCTGGCCCAGGAGCACCCACGGCCCTGGGGGAGCCCATCGTCAGCCCCCGGGCTTCCCTCGGCGAGGCAGCGCCGCCCACCTCCCAGGGCTTACGTGGTTTTTCCTATTCTTTCCTGCACGTTAGCTAAATATTTGTTATTGCACTCTCTGCTTCTTGCAGTCTCTAGTTTGATTGCTGGGAACGGGAATAAGGAAATATGCCAGTTCAGCTGCTCTTAAATGTTGCTCTGCCCCCACGTAAAATAGGTAGAATAGAAGAGCTGAAGAAGAAATGATTAAGCTATCAATGTCTTTTAAGTGGTGGTTGTTTGAGGTGCTTAGACAATCACAGATTTTGAGTTACAGAAGGATTTGAATTCCTATGATTTCTGAACACCTGATACGTATTGCAATCTCTCTTACATCCCCTCTAGCTTCACAGCAAAATGGTTGCGTAAATACATCCTCAGTCTTGCGGTGGCTATTGGACTCGAGATTTTTTGGAATTAATGCTATTTCCAGAATGAAAAAATACTCTTCAGCTGTGGCAGAGGGGAGGGAGGGGGGGTGTAAGCAGAAAACCAAATGTGTTTCTTGCCGTTTTAAACCGTGGCCATGCCTCCTGCAGAAAGTAAATCCTTCTGCATCCGCAATCGTCACGGCACGGTTCAGCACCGGAGCCCGTGACAAGATGTCCGTGTGCTCCCGGTGCCGGTCCTACGGGAAGTTTGGCTGGCAAAGGGAGGGATAAGTATGGATCAGCCATCTTCCCGCCGTTAGGTTTGCAGCACATCCTTGCGTGTGGTTTGGGAATGGGGACAGCTGCGAGACTCCGAGTGATGGCAGCTGCCGGGATGCAAAACTGATTTTCCTATTAACACCTGAAAAAGAGAGGGGGTAGCGCTGAAAACTTAAATAAGGTAACGTAAGCTGATACACGGTGCTTCGGGATGGTAATCCCACTTCCCAGGAATCGCATAATGAAACACAACCGTTGCTTGCCGGCGATGGTCGGGAACCCCTGCCCGGTCCCAGGACCCCTCGCAGAGGGTGCAGGGAAGTTTCTGGGGCTGCCGGGATCCCGCTGCCTGCGAAGGTGCTCCCAGGCAAGTGTAGTTGCCAAACAGAATACTACTTTTTCTTTCCCACCATTTGAGACTTCTAACTTGTAAATAAAAACCATCTCCAGGATAAAACTTGCCGGTCGCTATTTTTATCAGGAAAACAACAACAACGACAACAAATGGTGTGGATGTTTTTTTGTTTTACTTCCTAAATTAGTATTTTACGAACTGTTCACCATTTCAGAAGTTAAACACATGTTGTTTTCAGTGGTTCGTTAGAATACAATGCTTTTGTGCTAATCTACTTCAGGCAGAGTTGGGATGCAAGGTGACCGGTCCCAGTTCAGTCTCACGTCCTGGTGGCCGATAGCTACCATCTGTTGGGATGATCTTTTTTTCTTTTTTTTTTTTCCTTTCCTTTTTTCTCCCCAGCCTGCCCTTCCTCACACCAGTGGCACATGTATTAGAAGGGGGGGTCACTTCTGATGGGAAGGGCAATGGGGGTGGCCACTGTTCAGCATCTGTGTGACTGTGGAGAATTCATATTGAGTACAGTCTTAAGAACCGTAGGATAATAGTCTGCTTCAGCGTTGAGAAGAAATAAATATCCCCCCTATTCCCGGGGAGCACCGTCTCCCCTGGTTAACGAATCTGCGAGCGCCGTGCCAGCACACATCTGTCTCGTGAAGAAGGGCTGTTGATTCTGCCAAAGCCAAGAGAGGGCACCTTGTAGGGGAAAATAAAATTACACATGTATAGACAGCTCTGTACTGATCACTTCTGGCAGAAGCCTGTTTCTGATAATCCCCCTCGCTGCCTGAACCACACACACAGATCTGTGGAAGTCGGAATACGAAATAAGTTCTGCTGCTCCGATTGCACGCAGAGATCTGCCACAATTTTGAGGTTGCAGTTGTAGATCTTCAAAAGATCTAGACTGAGGTCTTTAATTTGGTATGCTATTAACTCATAGGATGGTAATTTGCTTTCAGTGTCTTGGTGTCTTATTTATAGCCTTAACTATTTTTCATAGCAACTTTTACTGTGCTAGGGAAAGGAAAAAAAGGGAAGAAAGATCCAGTAAATAAAATCACGCCACGTTAAACCATCCTTTTTGCGTCCTGTAGCTCTGTATTTGATCTGAGAGGAAATGGCAGCATTTTCAGTTTCCTGGGACGAACTCCTTAATCCGGGGGGCATAGGCTGTGCCCGCCCCAGGTACGGCGCTGAGGGCTGGCCGGGGTGCGGGGATGTGGTCTGTGCGAGCCCTAGCCTGGGTCCAGCACCGCAACAGCCACAGCATTTATATTTTTTGCTTAAAAGCAGATTATAAACGCTTTCAAAGTACAACTGTTCTCTAATGAAAAATATTTTGGGAAAGTTCAGAAAGTCTAATGCAGAAAGAGTGGATGGTGACAACTGGGCTACTGGCTCAGTCATCTGCATTTCTGAATCACCTTTCATGAGTGTTTAAATATAGTGTATGTGGCTATGGACTTGCACTGTTGGTAACTTCTTGATGTCCATCTATGATGTCCAGCCCGAGGTCCCAGTCACCCAGTGCAATTTTATAGGGTCTTAGGTACTTATGTTGAGCTGTCATTTGCAGAAAAAGGGATTTTTGGTTTGGGTTTTTTTTTTTTTTGTCTTTTTAATCTCCAGTAAGATGTAGACCAGATTCTCATAAGCACGTACATGCATGCAGTGGCTTCGTTGGAAATATTCATGTGCTTAAATCTGTGCATACTAAAACTCCCAGCTGGATGAGATCCCAGGACTCTTACTTGCAAAAAAGAAAGAAGAACCATAAACACAGACTTTCATGTGTGCGTTGGTGTGTTTGCAGTTATCAGCGCACAGGTGGGAGCGCTTTCAGGTCGGAAGTTTTGAAAATTTCTACCTTTAGTGCTTCCTGCAGAATGGTTGGAAGGTTTAATGATTTGGTTCCCTTCCACGTCGGCCACGGAAGTAACCATTAACCGTTTGAGAAACGCCGGCGTCGGTCTGCAGGGCTGCCTCGTGCGATTAATAAAAGCCCTCGATGGAGAGCGACAAGCGGCAGCAGGCGTTACGGGGGCTACCTGTGCCGAGGGAGCTTTGCTTCTGTAGGAGGGGGTCAGTGGGAATTTAACCCTTTAACTCCGTGTCAGCAGGCACGGGCTCCCCAGGCCCAGTCCCGCGCTCCGGGCTCCCCTGGGGCACGATCCTGAAAAAGCCCTGCCTCTCTGTGTGCTGGTGCCAGCTCATCCCATTAACAAGAGCTGGAGGACTTTTGAGCCCCGCTCTGGCATGGTAGGCATCTTTTTTCCTTTTCCTAGACACACGAGGCATTCTAACGTAAAGGTCAGATTTTACAGATGATCCATGAGATAAATTCTTGAGTTCCTTTTATTCTTTCTGATAGCTCTGAGAAAGCAACTATAGCATGGTTCAGCTTTATCTTTAAGATAGAGTTAACAGTTGTACCCCTGCAAAACCTGCAGATCCCAGGCTTTGCCTACTCCTCTTTATGTTTAAGCAAAGCAGCGTACACCCCAAGGGAAGCTTCTTTAAAGATTTATTCCAGTGCTGATGCCACAGCAGAGATGTCCTTCGGTCTGATGACGCCCATTTGCTAATAGGTAGGGAGTAATTGGTTTTCTGAGTAGCTCCTTTGCACTTGTGGTAGAGACACGTTTTTTGAAATACTGCTGTGTCAGAGTCCGAAGTCTGGTTCATAACCATATTTACTTTGAGGTACTGATTACTACAGCTAATGACTGCTTTATTAGAGTAGGAATACCTTTGGCTTGGCTTGTGGCTCTCAACTAACAAGCTAATCTTTCACTGCTACCGGCAGCCATGTATTCAAATGCCTCTTGTAATTTTTAGTTAGGATAGTCATATTTGCATAAATGCGTTCATATTTTTTAAAATTGCATTTTATACCTATCTTGTTTATCAGCTCCAGTGAGTGCACAGTCTTTTCAGACACTCTTTTCTTGGTGAGACTGGGCATCGGGAGATAACAGTGTCGCAAACTGGCAGATGCTTTATCCTGGAGCTCGTGATGGTGTGCACAAACCATCATTTTTTCCTTGCAATAATTATGGCGTTAAGAGGCATTTGTGTTGTGTGCTCTCTTTCAGCTTGCACCATGTTTGGTTCCTGTTATGCAAATACCGCTTTAAACTTAGAAATGCCAATTTGCATTAATATTTTGGTTTCATATAGCCAGCTATTGCATTGCAAAAACAAGTGCATTTTAATGAGCATTTGGCAGAATGTTAAAAAAAGATATGGTACTCATTAAATTCTATTCTATGAAATGCAGTAGTTTGTTGCCAAAAATCATTAGGGTAAAATATAATGCAAGTTAAGGCCACAAGTATAGCCCTCATCAAAGAGTGCTGCGACACTATGGAGCTGCAAAGCCATGGCGTCGTTTACTGCATCATGCAAACTTCTCTCCCTAGCTGCGAAACAGGAATACTGTGAACTTTCAGCGTTTCTCAAAACCTACTTGCCTGTCCCTGCGCCATCTCTCAGCGTTGCCATGTCTAACCTTCCTGCTCTAAGCAAGCTCATGCTGGCGTCTGTTTGGTTCCTCTAATTTATCTGATCCTGCAGACTTTTAAAGGACATAAACACTAAATTGAAAAACAATATTTCATTCCCTAATGCATTTCAGAGCCCAATTTTGCAGCCGACGTTTCATTAGGCGTAGGTTTCCTTTGGCATCCTTGAACCAGAGTCATGCATGAATCAACGGCTTTGTCACGTCGAGGAAGGACCGCAGCATCCCTGCAGGTCAGCGGAGCTGCTCGGGGGACTCCTGTGGTTGCGGGGGACCTTTTTTATAGAGTTTTTTGTAGTTTGTCAAAATTCAGGCTGTATGCGTGCATATAAATACACAGACGTACGCGTATGCATCTGTCGGTGCCGCCCTGTGCTGGTACAGCTCGCCCTCTCCCCAGCACACAGTGCCAAGCAGCTGAGAGCTCTCTGGATTTTCTGCCCCCTCATCGCTTACTCCTCTCTGTACGAAAATGCCTCTGCCTGGGAGACAGCTTCACCCTGCGGAAGAAGGAATGCGAGCTGGGAAAGCTCGCCCTCCTCCGACGCTTTTTTTTTTCTCTTTAAAAAATTTTTTGGCGTATTAATATTGGAAATGCTTCCAAGGCTGATACTTGAGAAGCTGCTTTTCTGTAAGCTGGCTGGAGGAGGGCTAGGACAGGGTTAAATGAATTCTTTTCTTCATTACTCAGAAGTGATATAGACTTTTCTTTGACTAATGTAGCTTAATTAGTGGTCAATTAAAACTGAACATTGTTGAATTGAAGTTCTTTGATCAAAATCCTTGGCATGGTCTCCCTTTCTTTAACTAGCCACCATCTTGAATTCATTTGGAATCAGTAGTGTAAACAAGTTTAAAACTGGTTCTTTTATAAGAAGTCAGCAGGCTTGTATAGCTGTGGTTTCTTTCTTTTCCTTTTTTTTTTTTTTTTAACTTCTGTAGGCGGCAATTCAAAGCAGTGTTAAATGAAAACAGTGCTACACCCTGAAAAGTGCATTTTAAAAAAAAAAAAGTTGCATTAATTAATCAGGATTCAGTGGTTGCTCCTTGTTCCATTTCTTGTCATAATCTGTATTTTCTCTCTGGTGAATAATTTTATTATTATCTGAAATATATCTTGTTTCATAATTGGGCAGCAGTTGTTCAGAGTGTGTTCAGGGACTCCACAGTCGACGAGCAAGCAAAAACAAAACTGGCAGAGAGAGGAACATGTTTTAAAACCAGTACAGGGCCTTAGATTTAATTAGAGAAGTGCAGCTTTAACTTCTGGTGATGTTGAACAGCAATAACTTAAGAAAAGACTTGATGCATCATTGGTAAATTTGGCTTAAGGGGTTATTATAAGAATTACATCTTAGAAGGTTTCAGGTAAGTGAATGTTAACGCACAAGAAGGGCAAAGTTCAGATGACGGTTATACTGTGTCCTCTAAAAATATTTTGGGTTACATTTTTCTTGTTTAGTTAATTTCAGCAGTAAGCTTGAACCAAAGATAAAGATGAAAATGCTCGGTCATTACTAAAAGCTTTGTGAAAAGTCATTGTTAAATGCCCAGCTTTATTAAAAGCTAAATCGAGCTAGAACACGGCTATCAGTGCTGACAGTGAATAAAGTAGATTTTAAAACAATGTTGAGTTTTTGATCAGCAGAGTTCTCTCTATAATATGGATGAAGAAGGCTGAAATTTTAAAAATAGATGTATTTATCACTGGCTTTCCTTTAAATGCAGTTATTTAAGCTACAGTATTCATATTTTTATAATGCCTTATTAATATTTAACAGCTAAACTCTGAAAGAAAACTATGTTGGGGGGGGTGGTTTCGGTTTGTGGGGTTTTTTTTTTCTTTTTTTTTTCTTCTTTTTTAAGTTTTTCAGTTGTTGGGTAGGGTTTCCTATCCGTGTCCATGCTGGTTCCATCAGCATGCTCTTGGGCTGCCCCAGGCTGTCCAAGTCAACTGGAGCCCATGGGTTTGAATCGCAGCCCCAGATTTTGGTGTGTTTGAGTATGTGACACTATTCACGCTTGTAAGACTCGATTCTCAAGCCTGTGCCGGGGCTGTTTTGTGTGCCTAATTTGTGTGCACAATTACGGTGATTGCATAGCCTGGCTGTGTACAAAGGATTACGGAGCAGCGGCGCGGCAGAGTCACGGGCACAAGTGCTTCATTTACATGCAGTCATGGTAATGGGGAAAACACAACTTGGAGCGTGTTTGAAAATCAGACCCCGAGAGTACCCTTCATTCAAAGTGCTTTTTAAACACTAGCAAACTAAACTTCTCAAATACAGCTGTGTGCAGCTCGGGCTGTGAACTGGTGGAGCTTTGGAGCGGTATTTTTTTTTTTTTTTAATTATTTTTTTTTCTTTCCGATTTGAATCCGCCCATCTTCGCATGACGGAGTTTGAGTTTGAGTCAGACTCAGCCAAGCCCAAATCTGCATGTCAACCTTCTGAATTTCCCATGTTCGCATTTAAACCGTGCAGATTCACACAGTCCTGATACTCTCGATATTAATCAAGGTTACTCAGAACCGCTCCCCTTCCCCAGCACGAGGTGTGCTGCGTAGGCAAGTGCTGCCCAGGCAGCGGAAAGCTTGCAGGCTGCTTTTCAAGTGCGATTCATCCCCAAGGAATGGGGTTCAAGGGGTTCGACCTTCTGATGCATTTACTTCAGCCTAGTACTGCGGCATGGACTTGGGCAGAGCAGAAATCTTTGTAGCCCAGCCTGGTTCTCGCTTGCAGCTGAGCGGGAGCTGGCCTCCAGACTTCCCCTTCCCACCCTCCCCTCCAACCTAATGCATTTACCTCGTCTTTTCGATCAAAATATTTTATAACGTAAGTCTCCGCTGGAAATCCTAATAAATAAGTTTAAACAAATGACTTGCATATTTCCTAACTGCTGCTGCCTTGCTCTGGGCTTTAATTGTAGGAGGGACTAGGAGGAAATTGCTCTGCGGCGATGACATGAACAGATTTCTTCCTTTCTTTGAATGATGGCATTTTCAACTTTTAATCCCTTTCATCAGAAACTGGGTGAAAATCATAGTCCTAAACAATAATTAAAATAAAATTTCCATCTCTTGACAGAGAGAGAAATTGTTTATAGTAAATGTGCCTTTCAGCCTTCCCTCATGCCTTCTCCCAAAAGGGCTGATTAGGATGTAATAATTGGGGATGATAGCAGGAGGAAGACGACAATTCCATTTAATTAAAGATAATTTATTTTACTTTAACTTGGTGATGTCCCACATGAATAAGAGTAGATTTAGCAGATAGATTTATTAATGGGTACTGACATCTCTGCTGACATAAAAAGCAAACATTTTCTTTCCTCATTGTTTTTATTGTGTCTCGGCACCTGAAACCACTGTCACCCCACTTCCCGCCGTTCCCGGAGATGAAGACATTTCCGCAGAGGGCACAGCTCGTGATTCATTACCCGAGATGGGTCTGAGGCGCTGGGTTCGGATCAGGACCCGCCTCTTCCTAAAAATCGAACTGCAGGAAAGCAGAATCCGGTCTGGGCTCCTTTCCGCTCGTCACCGAAACCTTCATTTCCACTTGGGTCGGTTGAGCATCCAGTTATCCTGGAGTTCCCCGGTACACGCAGAGCACTGGGTGAAATCCCAGCTTCTTTGGGGGGTGTGCAGCGGGTGCATCCACCTCTCTGTAGAGAGAGAGTAGACGTGGCACCTAGGGACATGGTTTAGTGGTGGACTTGGCGGTGCTAGGTTAGCGGTTGGACTCGATGATCTTCAAGGTCTTTTCCAACCTAGATGATTCTGTCACTCTATTCTATGATTCTCCGCCGCTGCTGACAGAGGGATGGGCTGGAGCTGGGGCACCGGTGCCTGACGGCAGGCTTGGCGTCCTAGCCGGTAGTAGAGGAGTTTATAGCCGATTTCCTGGGGATGCTCCGTCAGCCTTAGTCCTCAACGGGGGTATTTCCATCCCTAGTGCTCTCCGGTGAAGCACGGTTTCCTTTGGGTTATCCCAGTCCCTCCCAGTGCGCCCAGCTCAGCCTGTGCCCACTTCGGTCCCCTCTTTCCCCACGGATTAACGTCACAGCCCCGCCATCAGCTCTGCTGGTTGACACCCGCCGTGGGGGTACGCGGCCGGGTGTACAACCCACTGCTGTCAGGAGCTTGTGTCAGGACTTTAGGCAAACAGATAAGGTCCAATTAATGATTGTATATGCTTTAAATTATTTGATCACACTGTGCTAGGTAGATAATGACCAGAAACACTGGAAGATTGCAAAATTAAGGCTCTTTTCTTGGGGAGAGATTTGAGAGGAAAATACGGGCAGATGTCTGATACATTCGCTGTCTCTGCATGTATTTGTAAACAGAGCATAGAAAATTAAAAAAAACCCCAACACAAAATGGTTCTCAATAAATGCAGTGGAGAAAAGGAAGTTAGAAAGCAGATCCCAAAAGAAGGAAAATGCATGAAATAGTCCTTTTCCTTTTCTCTGTCTCTTCTGGGAACTCCTTTACTAAAAAAATAAATGCTTAGAAACATGCTATCTTACATGAAATGTGAATTAGAATTCACGTATGGAAACTGCCCCTGGAACTGAGCCAAGTGGCACCTTTGTTCTTTTCATCATCACTTTTATTTCTGTTTTCCCACTCTTTTTCCTCTGCTCCCTCTTTATTGCTTTTTGGAGGTCTGGTTCTGCCTTGCTGAGCATCTGCAACTGTTAAAATCCTGGTAACTGCAGGATGTCGGCTTAATTTTTTAATTTTGTCCCATCTCTCCCATCACACCCCTGGTTCTTTGTCCTTTCTTCCTACCCACTCCCTCTTGATTTTGCTCTTTTGCTTCTCCTCCTGGAGATGTCTCCTGCTCCTCTCCATTGCCCTCTGCGTCCTCGGGGTCCTTCCCTGAGCCGCGCCGCAGCCAGGCCGATCTAGCCAGTACTCGCCGTGAGGGTTGCGTGTTGGTTTACCCAAATCGGGTAAGTTGGCCAACTCTTTCTCTCCACTCTTGAGTCGCCACCTCCTCGTCGGCTTTCATGGAGTCAGCGTCTCCAGAATCTAGAATTTTCTCGTTTCTCTGCAGCCTCTGTTGCATCTTCTGTGCTGTCTTTCCATCACTTCACCCGTGCGTTCTCCAAATGCCAGCAGGGCTGGTGACGGCTGGCTCATGTCTTGGAGGAGCGTGACCAGAGTCGTGCTGAAGCCTGGAGTGCTGCTGTCAGGGCAGGTCTCTGGTCCTCAAAGCCTCCTCTGCTCCCGTGCCTGTGACCTGGCAGAGGCTGATCCCCCCGTGCTCACATCCATGGGACCTGGTGGCTAAAAAAAAAAAAAAAAAAAAAAAAAGAAGAAAGAAAAAGAAACCCAGATGGCAAAGCCATGCCCAGCTGCATGTCGCTCAGCTGTGCGGAAGGTTTTGTGTCTGACGCCGCTCTCTGATTCTGCCCCTCTTGGCTGGGCTCACCGCTGGTGGTTCCAGGGATCCTGGGCATCCCCCTTTGCTTTGTCCCTTCTGTAATACACTCTGAAAAACATTGAGGTCTTTCTGCTGTGCCCATGACTATGGCCCATGGCTACCTAGTTATTAAATGTCCCTCTCTATGCATTTTTCCCTCACTCTTCTTTCTGCTTTGCTTCCTATCTTTTTGTTCCTCGTCCCTGGGGCTTCTTCTTGCTGTAGGAGGCCATCTCCCCGTCTCTCCTTGGCCACTCTTTGGTGTTCTCCTTTTCTCGCTCTTCCTTTACTTTCCGTAACACCTATTGGAAACAGTTGTGCTTTGGCAAGACCATTTGGTGAGCTCTGGCTCCTGGTTGTCCGGGGTCCCAGAGAAGCGATCTCACGTTAGAGCAGAATTCACCTGTGGTTCCCAACCCTGCTGGCGGTGGTGGCGTTGGCTCTTGCGCTGCTTTGGTAACGATCCGGGAGAGCTGCGTGATAAAGACAAATGGCAGAAAGAAATCAGAGTCTGAATAGAAAATCTCCGGGTCTATTTATGTTATTGTTGCTTTTTTAGAGTGTGTATTACTGCACAGGGATGACATAATGTTGTAATTTTTTTTCTCTAATTTAGCTGACCCCTTTTTAACTTTGGGCGTTCACGAGATGCAGTATTCAGCAGTCCCATCTGGAAGACATTTTAACTGAACAGGATCTGCGGACTTAGAGGATCATATAGGGTGGGATAAGGAAAAAAAAGCCAGGCAGCTAATGTTTAGGGTATGCTGAGCGTAGGGCAGCTCTTTGTGCGAGCAGTGATTCCTGGTGGGAGTGGAACAACCAGTGCGCGGCAAGTAGGTGGTTTGGTCCAGATTGAAGCGTTTCACCTCAAAACGAGCTGTGGTTTGTAAATGCTGGCACTTTGTAGTGGCTTTTGAGTCGACGTCAGTCTTCGCGAGTTCCTGCTTGATGGCATTTGTGCAAACGAGAGGAAAACCAGGGCCCGGCGGGGCAGCGGACTGCTCGGCCGGTGCCTGCGCCGGAGCGGGAGGGAAGCCAGACGTTTTTGCGTATGCCGGGCCGGTCCCGCGCAAAATTCGTACTGGCAGGAGCCCGGTGGAGGGAGCGCACCCCTGCCAACATCCCCGGTGCAAAAACCTTCACCGAGAGGCGTTTCGGCCCGTGGGGCTGCAGTCAACGAGTCTCGCTCGCGTTTTTTAATAAACGCGAGCAGCAGGAGAGGAGATAATCGCGGGACTGAACCTGCCGCAAAACCCGCAGCCCGGAGCCGGGGTTTTCGGCGCGAGACGGTGCGTGCCGGAGAACCGGCGCCGATTAACGGAGGCGGTACGAGAGGCGACGCGAAGGCGACGGAGGGATGCGTGCGAGCGCCCGGCCTCGCACCTGCGCCCGCTTTCCGCGGCGCTAGCCAACCTCTGTCGTTAACCCCGGAGAGCCCCCGGCCCCCCCCGCGGGCCCCGGCCGCGGCGGCGGGGGCGGCGTGCCATACAGGTGGTTACCCTGGCTGCGTACACTTGTTTTTCACGGCGCACCGTGCACTTAACGGCTCAGCGGGACCTGCAATTTCATACCTCTCGCGGGGCCGGGGGGGGCGGTTCGCATGTGCTTTTCTGCGTTGGGGCTCATATGGTCTCAATTACCATTTGATGGCAACGCCAGGCCCGAGGCCTTTCGCGTGTTTGTCCTGTGAGAAAGATCTGGAAGAGCCGACATCTGGTTTTGATTGCCGCGATTGCAGGTTGATAGAATAAACGCAGGGTGAGGTGGGTGGGTTTTCCTTCCGGCCCCTTCCAGGCCGGGCTGGTAATGTGCTTCACTGGCGGGGCTGCGCTTTTCATCAGCGCCCGCCGCCCCCGCGCCCCGCTCCTCTTCCTCTCCCCCCGCTCACCCGCAGCAACATGTGGCCGAAATTAGGGACCTGCGGCTTGAAAAGTGCCCTTCTGCTGGAAACCTGGAACAGGTCAGCCCGCGGAAAGGGGGGTCTGCTCCTCGCGCATATTAAAGTACAGATTTTTTTGTTGGTGGTGGTTTTTAACGAAAAGCTGGGGAAATTCAGCCCTAGCCTGGCAGAGCAGTCGCTGGTCTGATGGCAGAGCTGGGAGGAGTGAGAACAGCAGCAGAGTGTGTCCCTCAAGTGGTCGTAAAGGAAGGAGTAGCGACTTTTTTGAAATTTTTTTTAATATTTAATTTTTTCAGTGTTGCTGGTGAGCATGTCCCTCTGCGTGCTCTGGCTGGGGACCGTGCTGCTACACCAGCTCTTCCCCTGCTGCTGCCCGGGGCAGTGCCGTCCTCGGGTCTCGCGTTCAGCCCCGGGCGGCCGGCGAGTTCCCGGGCTGCAGAGGCACCGAGCAGCCTTGCTTGGGAGCAGCCCCGGTCGTAGGAGTGTGGAACAGGTTGCGACCAAGAAATTTGTAATACCTGAGAGCGCAAATGGCAGCGGTCGGTCCTCGGCTCGCGTGTGTTCGGTCCGGTTAGCGGAAGCCAACCGGTACCACCAAGGCGGCGGTGGGTGGGACGAGGCGGCACGGCATGGCCGGTGCAGCAGGCTCGGAGAGACTCTGGCAACGAGCGCTTGCTGCTTGGTCAGGTACTCGCTTAAAAGAGTTTTTCCCTCTATGTGAAGCTGACATCTGCTAATGCAGAGGAGCTTGTTCCAGCGAGCAGGTTTATTCCTCCTGACAGTTCTGATAGCCAGTACGCTTTGCCATTTGGTAATGCACTTATAATTTAATAAATGTTCTCTTTGAGATCTTAATTTTAAAGGAGTTTCACCATGTATTTTGAAGTCTCTGGACTGCTGATTGATGGGTTTATTCTCTTCGCAAATGTTTCCTTATATCAGGTACCTATTCAAGTGGATTGCTCCATATACAGAAATAATCACAGTTGTGTTTTACAGCTTGTGCTTTACATCGGTGCCATGCGTGCCAGGTGATAGATTCTTCCTAATTTCACATTGCGTGTGAAGGCCGGGATGGGGCTGCCCAAGCCCCATTGCGCCGACGCAGCCATTGCACCGGAGGGATGCCCTCCCTGCCTCATTCAGAGCATCTCACGAGCAGGAAAATGGAGACGCGTTTCAATTTGAGGGGAAATCTGAAATCTTCTGGCAACGGTATAGCCAGTGCCTGAGAGCAGAAGAGAGGTGGAGGTAGATGAGGAGAAGAGCCAAGACGGAAGGGGAAAAGACAACCTCTCGCATCTCCTTGCTCGGGCTGGGTTTCCAAACACCCGCAGCCAGCTGCCCCCCGCCAGCCTGACGGAGAGACCGCGGTGGGACGGCCTGCCCCGCGGTGCCTCGATGCCGGAGGCATCTCCCGGTACTTGGGAAGCGCGCACATCCCCATCGGTGATGTCTGCGAGGGGCGGCCGCATCCCTGACCCGCGGAGATGGGGTTTCTCACCCCCAGCCCTTGCCAGCGCCAACCAGCACACCTCCAGTTCACTCGACAGCTAGTATTATGACTTATTAATAGGTGTTTTCGAGGCCGTTTATCCTTTATTTGGTGGACTCTGGATCCCCGAGGCTTGAGCACGGCGCCGTGGGCGGAGAGCAAGCGCGTGGTCCATCCAGCCCGCGAGCAGCCAGGGATGCTCGGCTCGGCTTGGCCGGAGGCGTTGGGGCAGCGCCGGCTGCATCGGCAGCTCTGCTAACCGAGTCTCTTGAATACTGAAAAATGAAAGACATTGGAAACACGTTCCCAGGACAGCGAGCTTTCCAGAAGAATTGAAGAAGAAAAGGTGTTTGGAACTTGCAGGCAGGCTCCCAAAAATGGCAACAATGTGATAATTTTTTCATCATGTCATATTACAGAATGGCGTGTTTTTCCCAGATCATTATTCATCATCTTTTCAAACCTCCCAGCATGAGTCAGAGTGATTTTCTAAATTCAGGCTCTCTTTTAAGAATATTAACATCTTTAAATCTATAATATATTTTCTGTCAAATCAGAAAGTCACTTGTACACATCTGCGGTTTACTCTCTTTTGCCTTTTTGGAGACAGCATATTACCCTTTTTACCAGTGCCATAAATTTAACCTGGTTTACTTTAACTATTCTGGATCAAGTTATTGGGTTGTTTTCTTTACCAACACTTACTCGTGATAATTGATGTCTCTGTTTAAATGGGGTTATCGGCGCAATTCCATCTTTGTAAAATTATCTGGCAGACATTTTTGGACAGATTACCAACGTGATTAAATAATACACTGCTTGCTATTTTAAACATTGCTTTGTGGAAGAATGACAAAAAGACAGGGGCCAGTCAGAATATTGTTCATCCAGTTAATCATCTCCTACGCTCTCTTTATTGCCTGTTGAAAGTACTGCAGTCCCGATGATACAGAGGGCAACAAATCTGGAGACTTCTGCACATTTTAACATGAGAGGAATTTCCATGTGTGCTCTTAGCTAATGTCGTGATAACATGAGAATCCCACTGTGATAAAAATTTGAAAATAATGAATATTTATGTTGAAAGAGTGACACTTCTTCAGGAAATACACAATTTTTTAAAAAAGCTACCTTATAGCTCCTCAAATTCTTCCTGTGACTGAGCCTGTCACAGCAAAACGAGTTAATTTGCTTCAGCCCAGTGGCTTTCACTGTGTGAAAATTCAGCTGTAAAACCAACAGAAGAATAAATCAAGTCTCTGTCTTTAGCGAGGAAGAGTTACACCCAGTTACATGACACTTTGTAAGCTGGCATTTATTTTGGCTATTTTTCCCGTCATTTCACGACCGCCAGCCTCCGTCCGCCCTCCCCTGCTCCTCCTGACGCTTTCCTTCCCTTCCCGACCTCCAAGCTGACCTGCGCGCCCAGAACGTGCCAAAGCCTTCGTTCAGCGTCTTCATACAACTGCTAAGAACAGTAAAGCAAACTCCCCGAAGGCGTTTGACCCAGGCTGAATTGCCGCCTTGTCCTGGCGCGTCTCCTGTTGCTACCGGGGCGGGCGAATTGCGGCTGCGGGCAGGCGAGACCCGACGGCAGCGCCCTGCCGCTGCATGGGCATCCCCAGCCAGCGCCACGGCTTCGGCCGCCGCCACGGTTTTCTGTAAATTCCTTCGAGTGCTGGCTCTGCCTATTTGGGTTATTTCTGAAGCGTGTTCCTACCGAGCCCCATCGGCGCGGCGGGCAGCGCTGGCGCGGGGGCGGTTGCAGCTCAGGCACCCGCCTTGGGAGACTCTGACCCCGCAGCTTTACGGTTCAGTTTGACAACAAGCAACGAAGCGAGGCAAACTCATAAATTGGGGAATAAGTCAGCAAGAGGCGTAAAATACATACTCGTTTTCTTTACAGTGCGTACGGGGAGCCGTTAGACCTTTATAACTCATGGGCTGCAGGTACTGCAGAAAGCTGAGGTGCAAAGCCAAATTTCCGTCGGCGGGAGGGGGCCCTTTCCGGGCCTAATTTTTGTTGAGCTGGAGTCACGTCTGAAAGCAGTTAGGCTGGATGGCCACAGGAATATAGGAAAAAACAGGCGTTCAGGTTGAGACCGACGTATATCGTCGTGAGCAAGAGGGCTGGGCTGCGCGGGGAGAGGTGGGCGAGAAGGGACCGTCCCTGTGGTGGGGCAGGGAGGGAGAGGTACCGGTCGCTCCTAAAATAGCAGGAGTGATCAGAGGGGACACAGGAGGGGTTTTCTTCATAACTTCCCAGGCCAGGGCCCATCTCTTTTTTTCCCAGGTAGGCGCTCTTCCCGTGCGGTAGGCGGGATGCGCTGGAAGCCTTGCCTCACTGATGAGGTCACCCACTAGGTGTTCACCTGTCCCTTGGGAAACCTCCCCGGCAGCCAGGGCGCTTGGTGGGATACCTGTCAAATGAGCGCGAGGGAAGAGAACTGTAACGGCGTCTGACCTTTTCGCTGTACGAGTTACAAACACCTAGTTTTGACTGGTTTTCCTCAGAAATGCACACCCAACTTTTATGCAAGCCTGGTGACCTCGAGCGCAACAAGTAGGGGACAACAGGGATCTACTTAGGCAAGAGCAAGACGTGGTCACCTCTGAGTAGAGGGGCGATTGCTCTCACAAGTCGGTGGCACGGGCATCCCGTATCCAGCCAGGGCGGGGATGGGTGGGGCTGGGGGGGCGGGGCAGGGTGGGGCTGGGTGGGGTGGGCACCGCCCTTCCCAGGAGACCCTCCCCGCTCTGTGGGTGCAGCCCAGGGAGAAAACCCCATGCCAGGCAGTGGCATGCACCAAGGGAAAGGCCCCGAGCTGTTAAATATATTGTGATATAGCAGAATAGAGAAATTCCTGTACGTTAAATACCGTGGCACAGTGAAGCTGTTCTTCAAAGGCACCCGTTACACCCCTGCAAGACGTGTCAGAGCAGTGCAGCTGCTCTGCGATCAGCATGCACGCTGCTTTGTTTGAAAGTGCAAGAAGTGCCCGACGCATGTTTTATTAAAGCACCGGCATAGCCAGCACGCTGCCTTTGATGTCCTTGCCGCTTTCCAACCTCTGTGCTCGCTTCCTCTCTGGGCACTGGGTATATTCAAGCACCTTTTTTTTTTTTTTTCCCTACCTGTCCATCTTTAATCTTTCAGCATTAAATCTGACATTCAGGTATCTCTTCTGAAAACCTCTGCAGTTTCTGTAGGGTTGTTCTCTGGTAACTGCAGAACTTGTATGAAGCATTTTTGAAGCCGGTGCAGGAGCAGCAGTGGGAGAGGGCAGGGTTGGGAAGGGGTGTTTGGGGAGGCATCCCCTTACCCTCCCGCTGACCAGAGAGCAGAGATTTGAGCTGACTGATGCCTCCCACGGCTCTCCTTCATCCCATCTCTCAGGATTTTCAAAAAGCCTCTTGCCTGTGTTCCTGACCTCCCCTCCCTTAGCTGAATCACAGCACTCGTCTTTGCAAGAGCTGAGGTCAAGAGGAACTTCCCCCCCGGCCCCAGGTTGAAACCATCACTATCGTCCCACGCCAGCTTGCTTTCTGCATCACTCGGCATCCTAAAGGAAGAGCCGATCTGAAAACAGCCGTGCTGAAGGTGCTGATATTAGAGGTGACACTTGGGGCTGTCACAGCTCGCAGCTGGTGCCTGCCCCGACCGATGGCTGCGGGGACCGATCCTGGGGTGGCGGGACGCCCCAGTCCCTCGCCATCATGGCAGAGCCTGGGATGGCGGTGTCCGGCGATTCCGGCTCCGGAATCGCAGCCCTGCTCCGGAATCGCAGCCCTGCTCCAGAATCACGGCACGGCACAGCATGCCCAAGAGCTGGCTGCTCCTGCCTGGCCCAGGCCAGCCCTGCCCGCCCCCGTGCAGGCAGGCAGCGGGGTTTGGCTAGTACTTGTTGTGTATTTGTACCTTTAATGCAGTTAAATGCTGACACACGAGTAGGCAGTCGACTCCCGTGATGCCGGTATCACGGCGGTTGGCAGTGGCTGCGTCCCACCCGGAGTCTCCCGCTCAGCGGCACTGGCCGTTGGCTTCGCCGCGGGTTGGTTTGGCCGGTTGGGCACAGAGCCGCGTTGCCTCGTGTTTTACCCATCCAAACAGTCTTCAGGCTTTCCTGGGGCTCGCTCCCGGCTGCTGCCGCCCCACGGGCGGTGGGACACGTCTCCTTCTCCCGAGCGCCCAATGCCGAGCACCCCGAGCCCGCGTCGATCTCGAATGGGGCGTAAGGCACCGTATCGTAAAAAAGACTTTTGCTTCGGTTTTTAACGTCGGGCTTGTCCCAGGCGCTGAGCTGCTGTGGGTGACATTGGGGCTCACGAAGCCAGGGGAGCTGCTCTGCCGCCCGGGGATGCGATGCCGGGCTGCCCGGTCCCGTCCCACGGTCCCGCTCCTTGCTGGGGCTCTGGGAGCCCGTTACTCTGCATCCCGCAGCCCCTCGGCCTTTTGCTCCCTGTTTTTTGGGTTTGGGTGGGTTTTTGTTTTTTTTTAACGAGAGAAGCCCTTTGCTCCCCCTGCCCTGGCTGGGCGATGCTGGCGGAGCAGGGCCGGGCGCTCTTCCCAGCCCCGCCGGCGGCCGTGCTTTGCTGGTGGATTTCTCTTCCCTTTCGCTGTGACCTGCGAATGTCGGAGCAGGCGCTCTGCCAATTTTGTGATCTGCTGCCTGCTTCAAAATGGAGGCAGGAAGGTATCCATTTTCATCAAGGAGATGACAGTGCTTCAGTCTTCCTGACCATCTGGAGAGAGGCACCTCCAGCGCAGAAACAAAGCGCGGAGGAATTGAGGGAGCATATACGCAGAGAGAATAAATTGCGCTCTAAATAATAAATTACGCTTATCAGCCCTGACTGGTTTTGGGGGATTTTTTTGCTTTTATTTTGTTTTTAAATGCTGTCCTGGTTGAACTAAACTAAAGCAAGAAATACAGCAGATATTTTCTAAAAGGCAAGTTGCAGAAGGCTCTGGTGTATTAGTAAGCAAATATAAGTAAATGAGTGTTTTGGCACACGTACTAAGTTTATTGCATAGACAAATACAATAAGTCTTAAGAAAGGAGGAGTTTTTCCCCTGATGTGTACACATGCTGTGTTGGTGGTCTTGTGTAGATCCAGGTTTTTAATAGTCCTTTAAAGCTTCTCTGGAAAGAGCTCAATCCATGGGAATTTAATATCCCAAGATATGTTTGTAATTTTCAGTGTTCTTGATAATGCTGTTTTTCTAAATTTCTTTTTTTTTTTTTTAGTTTGGGAGATAGTTTTTTACTTCCTTGCAGTGCTTTCAGTTTTGTTCTTAAGTGGGTAAAGTCTGTACGCCTTCATATGAGAAAATCAGCATTGTTTCAAGTTCTTGTTTATTTTAAGCTCCGTAATGCTCTAGGAAGAACATATGTACATCTGTTTGTTCATTTTATTTACAGAAATACATAGTTTGACAAATACCTTGCAAATATCCTTGTTTAAAGCTGGAAAATGTCAGGCTGGAGTTTCTTTTGAAGCTTAAAATTTATTTTCCAGTCACACATATACTGAGGGTTTTGTGTTCTGAGAGAAGAATTATGTGGTGTTGTGAACGGATTTATACTGAGCAAGGTAAAAACTCAATATTTCTTTCCTGCTTCCTGCTAAAGGCATACTAAATTAGTCTTTTTTCCTTAGGTTTATGCCCCGTCAGCAAGCACTGCCGACTACAATAGGGATTCACCAGGTTATCCATCCTCAAAACCAGCAGCCAGCACTTTTCCTAGCTCCTTCTTCATGCAAGGTAAGACATCGCTTTTGAAAGGAAATCTATTTTGCATACATTTTCTGTGTTTGTATTTTAGTTTATATGTAGTCGAGACATGCCGGAATATCATCTTGTGGTCTGTAACATTACCATTAAAATGAAGACCTGTACGTCTTCGTTTGACCATTATGCCTCTGAACATCTTGTTTTGATCCTGCAGTGAAGCAGCATAATGAATAACTTGCCAGCCTCTTATCATCTGAGGTTCTTGAAGCATTTTTTTCCAGCGTGTGTGTGTGCACATATATTATGCATATACTGAAGGCACACACATTTGTGCTTGTATTTGGTGCATTGTTGTTTTATGTTAATGAGAAAGGTTTTGTCTTACGTAAAGTATACAGTGCTACAAGTATGTCTATGTGTGTGCATATGGAATTAGAGCAACCTTTTTAAAATGAAGCTGTTTCATTTGAGGGTGGGTTAATAGTTTTCATGTATTCACTGCTACCATGTTGTGTTTCTTGCGATGATTATGTGCAAGTACAGTTAAATCTGGTGTAACTTAGTAAATGAAATTCCTAGAGTTTGGAAAGATCTGCATACAGTTAGGATACCCATCTTTTGCCACATTTAGGGCAAAATGATTAGCTTTTAAACACTTTTACATATACTCTGCTTTAGGCTAAGTAAAGGGTAAGTAAATCTGTTTAATTCAGCAGGACTGCTAGGCTAAAGTATTTGCAGGGCAAGGGACTGGAGTTTATCCTATATACATATGTATACACACTTTCCAATTCGCACCCTTAGAAAAAAACCAAAACAACCCACTTTCGTGTCCCCACCACTTGAAGGTCACGGGCGCTGCTCAGCGTCCCTGGGGATGGCTCAGCTCCCTGTCTCAGGGTGACCGGGCTATCACCTGCGGAGCTCCGCCACATCTCCGGCTCTTCATTCGAGGATGCTCGTGTCTGGGTTTCCATCAGGCAGCTGCCGCGGGAGGACGAGCTGCCCGCCCGCAAAGGAGCAGGACCGGCAGGGATGCGGGCAGGAAGGACCAGCGGACCCTCCTGCCCCGGGTCCGGGGCTCGAGCGCTGCCAGGAGGGGTTCTGCTGGTCCCCCACCCGCTCTGGTGGGTCCTCGTGGGAGGGAAGAGGACGTCGTTCAAAGCACTGACCCCGCTGGTCACCTCCTGTGGGGGGGGATCTGCATCTGGACCATTTCCTGAGCGGTGGGAAGTATGGGCCAGGACTGAAGAGCAAATGGTGCTCTTGGCTTAAAACACGAGTAAATACCCCGCCCCAAGAGCAACCTGCTATGAAACTCCTCTGGAGTTACAAAGCTGGGGATTAATAGGGTTCTAATGATATCAAATATTTACCCTTTGTAGTGCTTAGCCATTCTGTGGTTTTAAATGTTATCTTCTCGCAGATTCGTATTGAAGACATAAATCTGAGTTAAATGACTGTTCAAACAGCCATGGGAAGGTGATGCTAGAAATGTTGCTGCTGCCAGGGTGTTTGAAGTGTATAAATAAGGCAGGGCTGTAGGTGAGACATAATAATTTTTTATTAGACCAACTCCTGTAGTTTGAAAAAGCCGACAACTTTTCCAGCCTACATGCCCGTCCTTCAGGTCTGCCGATCATTATGGAAAAGTTACCTTTTTATTTTTTCCTTTTTTTTTGTTAGCACATTGGCATTCTTCCAGTAGAAAATACATTTCACTGCATTATTATGATTCTATTTCAGCATGTCTAGTTAAATGCGAAATATGCAACCAACTGTTTTACTCGATAAAATTTGGGGAGCCCTTTTTATACTCTTCAGTGTGCAGTGTGCCTCAGCAGTGAACTAGCCTGAAGGATGAACGCTGTGCTTAGGAGGTGCAGAGACACAAGCTGTGAAATCCCTAAAAGGAGAAACCATACAAGTGGCGCTACTCTCTTTTTAAACAAACAAACAAACAAACAAAAAGCAACAACGAAATGGCTCCAAAAACTTTCTGGATGTGGAAAGTCAAAGTTCAGGAATTATCCGATCATTACCAAGTTGAGGCTTCTCCAAAGCTCGTTAGCCCATCCTCATTCTGTAGGCTTCAGTGTATTTCATTTCAATGTTCAGGCTTTTGTCTCTGATGAAATTTGTTATAACAGAGTTCAGGTACTTGAGTTTATGATACCAGAGCAGGAATAAAGCAGCAGGAAACTTTCAAGCCTAAATGACGTGGCCGTAACGAAGCATTGCAGGATGACACGAGCATTCACCACTGCTCAGCTCAGCTTCATTTTTATTAAAGCACATGGCTTTCTGCTGGAGCGGCGTAGCCCTGTAGCCCCGTTAGGGTCGTTAGGATGGAGTTTGCAGAGGCGCAAAGCCGCCGGTTCTGCGGGGTCCGGCGCCGGCGGCCAGCGGTGTTTCCCTCCTGTCTTACAGATGGCCATCACAGCAGCGACCCGTGGAGCTCCTCCAGCGGGATGAACCAGCCTGGGTACGGGGGCATGCTGGGCAACTCTTCTCACATCCCCCAGTCCAGCAGCTACTGCAGCCTGCACCCGCACGACCGCTTGGTAAGGCACGGACGTGGGGTGGGTGGGTGGGCGGCGGAGGGGGGCACGTCGCCCCGACCCGCTCACGGCGTGGGCACGTCTGCCAGCTGCGCCGCCGCAACGTTCTCCGCGCACCCGTGGGTGTTGCCCGCTCCGCAGACCCGAGTTTGAGAAAGCTGGGGCGGCTTTGCCTTCAAGATTTTATTCGGGCTCTGCTGAGGGAAGGAAACTTCTAAGCCGAAGGGTAGCGCAGGCTGGGAAGCCCCCGGGAGTGGGGGCGGCTGCCGCTGCCTGTGGAGGGACGGTGAGGAGGTCCTGCCACGGCTTCGCCCGGGGTGCAGTACCTGTTTCCACTGAAGACCACCACCTCTGGACAGAACCTCTCCTAGTGCCACTGGGAACTGAAAAGAGGAGGAAAAAAATTGTCGCGCAGAGCTTTCCTTCAGCCGACGTTGCGAGAAGAGGGTCGAGCCCGTGTTCGTACCCTCCGCTCGTGTTGTGGCCGCCCGCCTGCCGATGAGCTGCACACGCCTGTGCTTTTTGGTGTTTATAATTTATGGCAGTCAGTGTCCTTTGCTGGTCTGAGTTTATAGATAACTATCTAGCATCAATTTTCTGCTTTAAAAAAGGGAGGTTTTTTTTATTTTCTCTGGTACATTCTGATCCCTAGCAGGAGGAAGTCGCTGGGACCAATTCCATCTATTGTATTGGAACAGAATAAAATTGGGATTAAATCTGATCCGACTACAGCTTAGGGGATATTCTCCTAATATCATGGCTGAATTGATTATGTAGAAATAACACTGGGTTCCATCAGTTCAGTTTTTTGTTATGTTTTCGTTTTAAGTAAGATGTAGAAGAATGAACAGACAGCTAAAGTGAAGTAATTTTTCTCAAAATTTGTGAAACATTACAAGTACTGTTCTTGTATTCTGTGCCTATACTTTTCATGCCTGAAGGCCATTAAAAAGGAAGAGTAATGAGGAGTACTGGTTTTAAGGGAGGAAAGAGTCCATTGCTGTAAGGTCTTGCAGAACCATCTTTTGGGGAATAAGAAGAATTAAACTCACTCTTGCAAACTGAAAATTAATTTGCAAAACAAATCTTTAAAGTCTCACATTTAACGAGGTTAGCACACTGCTATGTAAAATTAATAGGAAGTCAAAAGCAAAAGAAATTGCCTCAAAAACTGCTTAATCATGTCCTTATAAAAGGCATAATTAAGGCACTAAGCAAACTTAACGTTGCTCTGAAGTGACAAGCGTATATAATAAAAATTGAACATAACTTTTAAAACCCAATTTAATCTAATTTGTTATCTACACTGGTGCTCATTCATCAGAATTAGGTGGCTTTTCATGGTATCAGCTCAGGGTAGAGGTAAGAGTAGAGTGCCTTCATGGGGCAAGTCTGCAAACATTTTTGCATTTAAGTTTACCTCGATTCTGAATTTCTTGGTTTTGTAACATGTAGGGTTTTTTATGAAGAGCTGAAATATTTCTGCGATGTAAAATGGGGAGGGATGCTCCACCTAAACTCCCCAAAATGTTTTTTCAATGCAGGTATTACTATATTTATTCTAAATTTCAGAGATAGTGAGGACCACTGATACCAGTCCAAATTGTAGGTGCTCAATGCCAGCAATGCTCATATTAATCATTTATTATGTATGTCTGGACTGGCAGAGCCTTCTATGTTTTAGGTAACACTGGGACAGAAGGGAGGCAGCGATACTTTAAATACTCTCCGCATAATTTCTGCTGGAGCATCAATGAGAGGTCAGCAGTTTGTGGTCAGCTGGAGCGTCCACAAGTGGTCAGCTGGTCGGGGAAAGTTTGAGTGATTTCAGTTCAGTTCCCTGCAAATGTCCTTAACTTCTCAGTGACCTGTAGAGAAAATGCATATAGCAAAAGAAAGAAAAGCTGTTGTTTATTATTTTTACTTTCTCAGGCTTATCAGTGATTTTCTAAATAGATGCATTGAATAGTTCTCCGCTAAGCTGTGTTCAGATCCCATGTTTTTTCTAAAATGTTTGGCAGTAGTGGTTTGATGTCTCCCCCTGAGAAATGAGAAAATCCCAAACCAGCACTTCAATACGTGTCATGGAACAGCCGTTTAGCAGGGGAGATGGAGTCACTCGTGTTCAGACTGTTGACCTAAGCAATCGTTGTTTGCTCTTTTCTCCATCACGTGAGAAATTCTGTTCAGCTGTGTCATTTCAGCCAGTTGGGTTTGGGGCTGAAGTCCTGGAGTGGTTTATAATGAGTCAATGCCTCAAAACATTATTCAGACCTCCGTCAGAGTTGATGGTCGTTTTTCCATGGATAAGAAAAATAGGTTTGGGCTATGTTGTTTACATTCTTTGAGATAACTTCACAGTATTCGGTTACTTGGCACTTAATTACAAGAAATCCTGTAAAAGTAATTAAATAGTACAAATGAAGGGAAGGATGTTTTCAGCCAGCTTACTCTGAACCACCTAGGGAAGCAGAGGGCACAGAGATGATCTTGCTCTAGCACTTGAGTGCCTTGATCCTGGGCCAGGTACTGCCACGTGTCTCCAGCTGCCCGTGTTTCTAAGGAGGCTTTGTATCAGAGTCTCCAAAACCTGGAGGTCTTCTGCAGGACCTCTTCTCTGCTGGGGGCAATGCTGTGATAGAGATAAAAGCTGGGCATGTTCTAGGACCTGTCTGCACACAGTGTCTTACATCAACTAAGAAAAGACTATTCAACAGTGACAAATGGCACTAATGTAAGCCAGGTTTATAGGAATGCAAATTCAGCAAAACATTTGACCGCAGCAGTGTTGGGTCACAGTAATGAAGGTTTGTGTTGATCCAGCCATGTAGCTGCCAAAGTCACAGAATCATAGAATCGAGTCACAGAATCGTAGAATCAAGTCTTCTGTGTGCTGCCCAGACGCTTGGCCCACGCTTGTTTGGAGAACTCGGTCATTGCATTTTCGATCGTCTGTCGCACAGAGGCACTGCAGTGGGAAGGAAAATTGATCCAGTTGATCACCTGGGGTGCCAGCGTGTTTACTTATGGCACGTTTTGTAATACCAGCCGTGCACGTCTTGTAGTCAGATCTTGTTTTTAATGTCAAAAGCAGTACGGGGTTTCCACCGCTTCCCTCGGAAGGCTTCTCCTCCAGCCAATAGCTGCCCCTGTCAAAAAGGTTTGCTTGATACATCACCTAACTTTTCTAATTTCTTCTCATTACATCTCTATGGTACTATCATCGGTTACGAACTGTCCACTGTGGATATTTATCCATATCAGATAGGTGTATGCTGTGTCTGCTCCAGAACATGTCAAATTAGGGTAGAAAAATACGCTCCCTGCTTAGTCTTAGGGCAGCGTTCTGCTTTTTGCGGTTGGGTGAAGTACAACAGCACTTGGGACTGGGGCAATATGAGCAGCCTGCTGCTTTCCATGTTCTCAACAGTGAAAATATTTCCTTTTTTTATCCTTTTTGCCACAGAGCTACCCATCACACTCCTCAGCAGACATCAACTCCAGTCTTCCTCCGATGTCCACCTTCCACCGCAGTGGCACAAATCATTACAGCGCATCTTCTTGCACACCCCCTGCCAACGGGACGGACAGTATCATGGGTGAGTTGAGGTCGGGTGCTGCGGCTGCCACCCGAGGCTCGCTCTTTCCCTCCTGTCTCCCCTCACATCTGCTTCAGTGCACTGTGCTAGAGCCAAAGAGGCGAAACCAAGGTGGAGGGTTATTTGATGGTGTATCCCAGTGTGCGGAAGGACTAGCTGCTTAGTTCAGTAGGTGCAGAGATAGCAAGAATTTCATGGAAGTACATCGTAGCTGACCTTTGCCTCCTTTGCCTATGCATTTTACTACGACTACTTCTTTTTGTGAAGTAAATATAATTACAGCAAAGGGCTTTGCTTCAAAGTTTGTATGGAAGACATTGCACCAGCTAAGTGCCCGATCCCGCTAGTTTTGAAGTCTGATTTTATTGTCTTAAGTGATTTAATCGCCTGCAGTGCTGTGTGAGGTGATACTTCTGTATCACGACATTCATCCCCTTCAGTTCTTTGCTGGGTTTCCACATGGTGTGGGGAAAGCGGCGATGGCGGCACGTCCCTGTAGGGGAGAGAACCGCCTGTGACGTTGCCGAGAGTGACGCTGTAAATTAAGAGCATACCTCTGCATACTTAAATATTTGGCAAATACCGGTTCATACTTAAATACAGGAAATAAAAAAATATTGCTTTGCCTGTATCTCAAAGAGCAAATAAAGCTAATTAAATAATTGGTAAATAGGGAACACATCGCTGGACACATGTTTCAGATTACACACATGATTCTGTATTGAATGACTGTGAGCAGGACTAATGCAGTAAGAATGGAGGGTGGATTCAAACATTAACACATGGGCATCATATTTTTCAAGGTCTCTGAACAAAGAAGAAACTAAATACAGTCTCTTCTTAATTTGTCACTGTCTGAGAAAAACGTATCTCATTTCAGGATAGCATTTCTGTGCTCAATCTTGCCATTCCATTGAGAGTTCTTCCTTTACAATATATTGCTGCTTCTGTGCGTGTGACATAGGAAAATCACTCTCTCTTTCTCCCTCAAAAGAAGTCTAATAGAGTCCAGTTTAATTCAGCTGTCTTTACACCAGTTATGCAGCAGCCTTACAGATAACGTTTAGGGATGCAAAATCTTGCAGAGGGACGTAAACAGGTAGGAGTACGAATGCAGCCTCCTCTGCCTCTGGGAGCCACCCAGAGAAGTACCTAAGTTTCCCATGTAAAAAATGCATCCAGATTTTCATCTGGATTCATCTCCTGAAAAACCCAGTGTGTGAATCAGAAGAGCAACAATACAAAGATGCAGATTTTTTTTAGCAGCTGTAAATATTCAACAACTAGTACTGCTGGGCTATGTCTGAACTGAGGGCTGCAAAAGTATTTCCTGGGTCTCGATGCAAGCCCTATTCTCCTCCTAAACCAGTGAACGTCCCCTGAAGTCTGGGCACACGCTGTCTTTTCCCTGATTTTCCCGAGGAAGCCGTTTGAGCTGGCCCTGCCGGGAGCCGATGTGCCTCCATTCTGGTCCTGGGGAAGATGACCGGGGGGTGCGTTGACGTAGCCCCACCGTGCCGTCCCCACGTGGGGACAGAGACCACAGTGAGCAGGGCTGGGGCGGGTGAGCTGCGTTCCCCGACGGTCGTGCAGCTCTGAAAGGCAGCAAGGAGAAAATCCTTTCAAGGGACTATAGGATGGCATCGGCAGTGGTTAATTTTATGCTAAGCGTTGGCCTTTTATTTTCAAAGGTCTGAAGCGGTGCTATGTTTAAGCAGCCAGTTATTGAGATAGAGTGCCTTTAGCATACGCTGTATGAGTCTATCCTATCCATCTGATGCATGTATTAATCCCACTTGCTGCTTTCACTTCTAATGACATGTTGTTTGTATGACATTATGCACTGTGACATGCAGCTTTTCCAGGAGAAACATTATGTGCATTTCCCCTTGAGGCACTGGTTTCACAGTAATTTTATTACCAGAGCAGTCACATAATACTGCACTGTATATTTTACAAGAATGTTAAGCTTCCAGTTACAGGAGGGTGGTGAACTGTCGCGCAGTATAAGAAGAATATGACTTTTATCCAGCAATGTCACTTCCTCATAAGTTGGGAAGATCATCAGCTGTGAATACTGAGATGGTGCAAGTTTTTCCACTCTTCTTAACATAGAAACATAATTTCCAGTCTGCTGTTTCAGAAAGCACTATTCCATCAGAACAGCGTGAGTTTGTACTAGAATTTAAACTATAAAAAGTCTGGCTGGAATTCTCTAATAGAAGGCTGCAGCCTATCGGTTACACTAGATGCTTTGCTAGATACAATTATACTTGCTGAGATACCGATTCCTGGAAGTTTATTCAATAATCTAAGATTTACACTCAGAATCCCACCAGAAGGATGTGAAAAGGCTGTACTTCATCATTCTGTCCCTTTGCCTTCCAGTGCAGAATTGTTCTGCACAGAAACATGCTGAGAAAGTTTTAGGAGATTAACTATAACAATAAACACGCTCTTCAACAGAGTTAGAATCAATCCATCAAAAGGTTGCAGTCTTTCACAGTGTCTTCAGTACATTAATAGTCTTGTGAGTGGGGGGATAGCTCACGAGGAAAAGCGACAGCTTTGGCAGTGCATTTTCAAGTCCTGTTTTACAATCCTGTTCCCAAGTTACCTCTTCTTCTGCATCTTGCCAGAATTTGCTGATGTTTCGTGTCGGTGGAGACCTGCCTTCTCAAGCGGGGAAGTCAGCGTTCAGGCTCACGTGTGCCTAGTTGTATTCCATAATAATTAGTACATTTAGACCAGTTTGATGAAATAAAGACTAGCATAAGTAGATAAGAAATGCCTTGCTGCTTCAGACGGTTGGTTTATCTAGCTTAGCATTCAGTGGCAACATGCGGTCCTGGCCATTTCTGCAGCTCCTGCCCTTCATGCTGCCCCAGCAGCCAGGGCTGTCGTGTTAGTGAGGTTGAAGGGGACATCCCTGCCTGGTTCTTCAGGCACCTATTTATGGACCTGTTGTCCATGCAATCATCTAATCCCCTTTGAACCTGCTGAAGCTGTCTGCTTGCACGGCTTCCCCTGGCTGCACGCTCGCTACCTGCTCTGTGGAGATGGACTTTGCTTAGCTGTTTTAATTTCTTTTCCGGGAAGGTTCATCAAGTGTTCCCTTGCTCGTGCCTCAAAGCTTTGTCCATCATCAATTAATTAATTGAAATCTTTCTTGAAGTCTGGATTCAGCTACTTCATTCGATTAAAGCCCAGTGCAGAAATGTCTTGGATAAACTGTGCCCTTCCAGTTTTGGGGGAGTTCCCTAGCATTCCTTGCGCTAAGTTGTTCCGTGTTTTGCATAAGAACTTGGAAACATCTGTCCTTGTTCAGACCAAAAGCTCATCTATGCAACAGTCCCGTGTCCAGCAAAGACTCTAAGGATTTCCTTGGGAGGAACATAAAAACAAAGCAAGCATATATGATGTTTTCCCAGTTGTTCCAGCACTGGGTGCAGCGCTCAGTATTTAGGAAGCTTGAGTTCATTCTTCTCCCAGCCTTTCCTGGAGGCTTGGCCTGGCACAGTGACGTTAGACGCTTGTGAGACGGTGCTCCTCCTCTTTCATTTTGACTCTGCTCCCTCAAGACCCGATGTGGTCCTCCCTCCTTCTCGTGTTGCTATAAACAACGGATGAGAGCCTTTCTACCCTGTTGTTTGGGTTTAGGTAGCCTGTGCCATACCCCACTGTAGTGGTCCCTTTTCCAAGCCAGAGGATCCACATTTACTGAGCTCGTCCTCTAAAGGAACCATCCTCTGCTTTTTCTGACTTCTCTTCACTTCTTCTGCTCAATAGACCTTGATGCTTTCATGATGGACTTACCAGATCTTTGCTCCCTATCCAAAATAGAGGTGTGTCGTGAATTCATCGAGGGACGTAACGGGCTTCTGGGTTGTCTCTGCTCCTGGCCCAGTCGTTGCTCATTGGGGTCTTCCTGGGGGCAGTGAGGGGCTGGTGCTGCTGCTTAACCGTCAGCTCAGGTTGTCAGCTAATTACTCGCTGTAGCTCTAGGTTTTCTCCTCTTCCTGCTGATTAGGTAACCGAGAGCCCACTTGTGTGTATTTATGGCATAAGGCTTTTTTCCCCCCATGTTTGTTGCCTGGTGTTTTCTATGTATGTATGGCATTTATTGCCCAGCAATTTAGTGTTACAAGAGCTGCTCTTTACACATAATATATTTTATTATCCTGAATCAGGATCTTGCCAAACGTCACAACCTCGGCGTATGCCACGTCTTTTTCCAGGCCATGTATGAGTATGTTGAACAGTACAGATCTGCACAACTGGGAATTTGCTGGTAATACTCCTCCCTTATAAAGCTAACTATTAATTCCTTCTCTTGTAGTCTCTCTCTTAATCATTTTTTAATCTGCAAGAATATCTTCACTTCCCTGTTATCTGAAGACAGTTTAGTTTCTTTAAGAGCCTTTGGGAGGTGGCTTTGTTGAAAGATGAGAGTACAGATCCATTATATTTACTGGATCTCCTGCATTGATGTGCTCATCATGTTTTTGAAAGAATTTAGATTTTCAAGACATGTTTTGCTCCACAAAAGCAGTGTTGGTTGTGCAATATGGTGTATGTATCCATATGTATATTGCACTCTGTTATCTTTCCTCGTACAGAAGTCAGATTTAAAATGTGGTGGCTCTTTGAATTCACAGAACTTTGTTTTCAGTATTGGTTTTTAATATTTTCTACCTTCTTTACTTCAGCACTAGGTTGGTCTAAGCAGTCGATTTTACACTGTGGTTAGAAGTTAGACATTTTTGAGTTTGAGTTTACTGAGAGCTCTTAGAAACATCATTTGGCTCTTCTTTAGTTTTCTTTTTGTTGACTTATTTTAAAGCCTTTACATTGACACTTCAGTTGGAGCCAATTTTTCTGACTAATCTCTTGTAAAATATCATCTGTCCCGTGGCAAGGCAGATGAAAATAATCTGTTTAGCATTTCTTCTATTACCCTTTTTATCCTTGAATTCTTCTGTTGCATCTTGGTTGTTTGCAGGTCCTACCAACTCTCCATCATTGTCTTTGTTTCTGATGGGCTTGAAAAAGCTTTTAGTACTAACTTTTAAGCCATTAAAAATCAGTCTTTCGAAGTATTTTTTTGTCTTACGTGTTACTTGCATTAAATATTTGCCTAAGATACTCCATCTTGCTCAACCCTTACATCTTATGGTTTTCTTCCAAAAGCTGAAGGGAAGTGGAGGAGCACTTGTGATGAAAGCCTTTTATTTAGATAGGATCGATATCTGTTCTGCATTCTACAAATTTTTTTGGAAAACCACCTGAGGATCGGTTTTGCCCAGAGGTGACAGAGCGAGGCTTTAGACTGTCTCAGCCCCTGCCGTGGTGATCCTCAAGTTATTTCAGAGTTCGTTCAGCCGGAGTTTGGCACACTCTCCGCAGGTTATCTCGTGAATGCCCCTGCCAGGAAGATTTATAGGGCTGCTGTGGGAGCACCGTGCGTGGATTTCATCAGATTACTCTTTAGTGCAGGGTGACAAATCTGGTGCCAGCTGGGCTGGGCTGCAATCCTTCTTCCCCACGACTCTTCCCTGCCGGCTGCTCGCGCACGAGGAGCGGGGTCTGCACGGACGTGCTCTGGGTATCTGCATCTGTCTTGACGATGCACGTCCCAGCCTAGTCCAAATACACTTTCTTGCTTTTCATATACATTTTCTTCCATTCTGGGTGCTGTTCTGGACAGCAGCGGTGCTTTTCAGAGCTTGGGTAAATATCCCGATGGTTTAAACCTGATAGTTGTAGTGCACACCAAAGCTGCCAGCTAAGCCTGTCCCTGCTCAGCCTTTGGAGTGTCAGCAGCTGTACTTAAATAGTGTTTCAGTGAAGCTGATGGTAAAGGGATGGACCAACAGCTGTATGATATTAATAGAAACAGTTGATTATATTCCATAGCCGTTCCCTATGTAAAGCAGCGCTGTACATTACCTTTCTCTGTAGCGATACCCTCGGTTGTCTTTTCCTACGTTTGAGGTCTGGTTCTTACTTCTGTAGTGCCCAGTCCTGGGACGATGTTAGTTTTGTCCCATTGCTCCTGAAATCTTTGGGCTCTTGCAGCGGATGCTCCTTGCTGTGTTTCTTCTTAAGACTCTATTCTTCTGTTCTTCCTTCAAATGCAAGGTTTTCTTAGTCACCTACAGATTTCAGTCATGTCCCTTAGGTTACCAAAATGATAGCTAAAGCAAATAATAGTTCACAGTGTAAAATGGTTGGTGATGTAAGAAAGAAAAACATACGTTAAAATAGTTAGCTGTATTTAAGTAATCCCAGTATTTTTGTGACATGAACACTCTCAAAGATCTCTGTCTACTTACGTTTATCTTGGTCTTCCAAGCAGAAGGTGCCACAGTTACCTTCCTTTGCCCGTTTTCTCCACTGTCCCTGAGAACCCAAACCCAAGAGCGCTGGCTTTGCAGCAGGGAAGGAGCCTCAGCCCAAAGCACCCGTGCGTGCCCTCCTCCCTCCTCTGGCCTTTCCTCGGGGTTTTGCAGCCTGAGCTCAGAGCCATCCCGAGCTGGGGTTGCGTCTGGGGCTGGTGTTCAGTAGCCACCGATGGATGTTCTTCTCCATGAATTGGTATTTTTAAATCTATTTATATGTTTGGTCTTTGCATACCTTAAAGCAACAAGTTTCCCCACCTGACTGGACACTGGTGAACACAGACACGCTCCCCGCTTTTTTTTTTTGTTTTAATGGGTGGCTTTCAGTTTTTGTATGGGGATAGCAATGAATAATGATGCAGAGCTTGCCTTCCCCTTGTTGTAAACCTCTACTGTATTGCTTTTCAAGCATCCCTTTCGCAGTGAAGCTCCCTCTTCTCTGCAAAAGGGAACTTTGTACACTGCTGCCCATCTCTGAGGCTCTCCCTGTATGTTTTCCAGGCCTACCACAGTAATTTGTCTTCAAAGTCTTTCAGGAAAAGTTTAATATTCAGTATATCTGAAGAATTCCTTTGTTCTTAGCGGTAACTAATATAAGACGTGGCCCAGCTCGGCACTGTCAGGTTTCTAAGAGCACGTGGAGCAAGACTGTGGTCCCTGCGTTTGCATCTCCCACAGGACCAGTATAGCTCATCTCATTAGGAGAAACCAGCCTTCAGACAGACAAATGTAGGACTTAATTTTAGGATAATGCAGTTAGAGTCACTTAGAAAAAGGAAAAAACAATGCATGATTTACATTTAGATTCACAGTTCACTTTAGAGCGAAGTAACTGAATTTCTGGACATCTGCCTGGTGTTATTCAAGTCGCAAACCTTTAGGTTGTGATTTACAACATTAAATTACCCTGATAAGTTGTATCTCTAGCTGACACCGCCTGTTCTATCTGTCTTCGCGTTTCTTTATATATCTTTCTTTATACATCTTGATGCCTAATTTCAAGCTGAGCTGAGATCACAAATAAGCTGTCATTGGCAGATGAGCACATTTTCAAGTATACAATAATAAAAATAAAAGTTTAACTAAGAAAAGGGGAAAAAAAGGAGTCAGCAAAGACGTCCTTGCAAACCGCACTGCGCACGTTTGTCTAACAGCATCTGGGACACGCGTAGACCTTGAGGCCTTTGCAGAGGAGTCTGCTGTAGGAGAAATGCTGAACCATCAGAGTCATGCAGTCAGGTTAAATGCAAAGATGCTGCATTTCTTAAATTTGCTAACGTGCATGTTGTATGTGAGAAATAGAAGGAAAATGCTGTTCTGTGCTATTCCTTAAGTTTTCCTAACTAGAACCTGCTGAAGCTGCTACTAGAAATTTTGGGCTTAGGCAGGACGGGTGATCAATAACTGATCCCTCTGACAGCAGAGATAAGGTAACTGCTAAGCAAGGAAGGCTGGGATGAAAGGGGCAAGGGATGGAGACTAGGAAAAGCTAACTGGAGACAGTGGGTAAGATAAATGCTTACCAGGTGGGAAGACTGGAGGAGGTGGAGCAAAAGGTGGTTCTGAAGGGGCATGGCAGGACATCCCCTGGACCACAGATGTCCCTGCTGCTGCTGTGGAGCTGCAACATCCACCGGCAGATCAGCTCATCTGCTTTGAGCGCTGGTCCATATACATTCAGTTATGAGTAGTTACCCCAGTGGCCAAAATCAAAGAGCTGCTCTTTCCCATGCCCTGAATATTTAACTGAGTAATGCTGGGGTGAAACTCGGAGGAGGCTTTTTAATATTACTTTTTAATGACCAAAAAAGTGCCCGTGCTTGCACTTTGTGGTACTAACGTGGGCAATTTGGTCCCCAAGTCCTTTTCCCACGGGACACCCCCGGCTCAGAGCAGGGGCTGGGTTTGCTCCTGAAGTCCCCTGGGCGCGGGATCCCGTGGCCTCGGGGTACAGAGCCTGCCGAAGGGCAGGAGGGGGGACCGAAGCCCTTCAAACCCCGCTGCGTACGGGATCCTGCCCTGCCTCAGCCCTTGTGTTCCAGACATTAATCCAGACTTTCAGGGGTGGTTACCGACTGCTTGTTTCTCGTTTTTTGGCCGCCTGGTTTAGGGTCCTCAGAGATGAAAGCAGAAGTATCGATCACAGGCAGCAGTCAGGCAAAGCTGCGCTTTTAGTTTATAAATGGACATAGAGATGCTGAAACTGGTGGGATGTTTCACCCTGACTTTTCTTTCCTTCAGTTTCTCCTGTAACGGAGAAGTTTCAATCCTGTCACCTGAGCGTGAGAAACTGGTGGCCTGCTACACCATGATTTTTCTTGCCCTAAATTTCTTACATAAAAGGTACAATCCCATCACCTGAGAGATGGTGAAAAACCATTTCATTAAATGCTCGTGAAATGTTCAAGTGAAGTCAGAAGGAACGCTTTGGAAAAGTCCATATGGAATTTAATAATGTCTTTAAAACATGCATTCAAAAGTATACAAAGGACCAGGGTCACAGAGCGAACGAGGAGACAACAAAATACTGGGTAGCTGCCTATTGACGGCACTTTGTCCTTCCCTCGCAGCGAGGGAGGTTAGGGCTGCCTGGGAGCACGGCAAGAGCCTGGAATTAATGACTGCTCCCAGTGCGGGTGCGGAGAGGGGAACTGGGCTGCGCAGGCAGGCTGAGCTCGAGCGTTCCCGGCTCCAGGGACTTTGTCTTTGCTGCCTTTATAATGGTCCTCGGTGGTAGTTTTGTGTGTGAAATATTGCCCTTATATATAAGTGCCTTAGAGTTTTTGAAGAAGAAAACCCTCGTTAGAGTGGATTAGCACAAACTCAGCGCCCTGGGACGGGCACCGGCTCTGAGCACAGGCAGGGGAGGCAGGAGCCCTTCCCCAACCCCGGGCTCCGGCTCGCCGCAGGCTTGCCTAGCTGTGTGGTTGCGTATTTTCCATACCTTTGAGCATCTTCTATTAGAAGCCTTTCTTTCGGAAAAAGCGACGTGGCCAAGTACTATCAAATACGCAATGTATTTTTTAAAAAAAAGTACATCAAGTTCATATTTTATCTGCAAAAATGGAGCATGAATGTGTTTGATATCTACCTTAGCAAACAAATTAATGGTAATTAAAGATTAATTTTATGTAATTAGCATTAAAATGCAATTAAATTATGAGTAAGTGGACCAGGAATAGAAGTCTATGATGTCTTACTGTCTGTTTTTACATCGAGTCTTTTGTTTTTCAGCAAACAGAGGAAGTGGGGCAGCAGGCAGCTCGCAGACTGGTGATGCGCTGGGGAAAGCACTTGCCTCTGTAAGGAAATATTTACTTTGGAATACACGTTTACCGTTTTGAAAGTGTGAACTTTAATCAGAATTTGGACGCCTGGAGTTTACGAAGATGAACAGCAAACGGGAGAGATCTGGTCTCAGAGGTCACCCGCGTGGAGTTACTGCCAACCGAAATACTGAACAATCAGTGCAAAATGGTGTTTAAAAAGTTTTAGACTTAATTTTATGGTAGAATAGAAAGGGAAAGAGGGGAAGCCTTGACCTGGTCCCGTTGACTGGGTGCCAAGGAGCTGTGTCTGTTAGTCTATCACACACTGCATTTCCTAGGGCAAGGGAGGTCTGAACAGAACCCAGCGGCAGGATGACTTCTGCACTACCGAGCCATCCGCAAACAGGATTCCTTTTGAATTTGCCTTTAGATTTTCTATTTTTCATGGCAGTTTCCACCTATTCAGTTACTGTGGTTGCTGTTAAAGTCAGCAGTTACCACCTCTTACCTGGGTAGCTGGGGTACGGCAGTTTTCCAGCTCAGAGCGGGAGGAAACCCTGCCGTGCCCCAGCTATTGCTGCGGTACCAGTTGGCACGGGCTGACTTTTAATAAGGACCACTATAGTTATTTTCTGGGCAGAGTGGGTTCCATTGAGTTCTCATGAGAGTTAATTTTTTTTGCATATTCTTCGATGCTTCATTGAAAAAGACGAAAAGTCACGCTCTAGTTTGCCTGAAATAACTGATACAGTACAGAATCCACTTTGAAGTGGTGCCCTGACAAATGGCACGGGTGGTGAGCGGGGATGCCGCGGGGCGGTGGCACCCCCGCCCGGGCACGGGGCACGCGGGGGCTTTCTCGCCGGAGCAGCGGACGAGTAGTTGGAGTTTGCTGCTGCGGATTACCCGCCGTGCCAGGGTTTAACGTGCTCCGCTCCCTTTGCTTTATTTTGGCCGTTAAGGGATTTCAGCATAACGAAAAAGCAATTTTCAGGCGTGCTTTAAGGCCTTGTTCAATGACACTCGTTCGTAAAGTAGTCTATGCAATGAAAATGTGTATATGTACCGTAGCAGATCCGTGTGACAATCAGAAACCATCGCTTAATTGGCTAGTGTCTGTTCCCATCAAAAGGGGTCTGTTGTCTGGCTTCCTGCATCTAATACAGTTTTGTCTTTATAAAAATATTAATATTTGAATAAGAGGCTTTTTAACCTGTCCTGCTTTCATTTAAATGAACTGAATGCATAAGAACTCCATATTTCTTTCTGCATCAGTTTGTGATGGCTTTAGATTAATTCTGTATCATCTTTTAAAGATCTATTCTCCAGATCACACCAACAACAGCTTTTCATCAAATCCTTCAACTCCTGTTGGTTCTCCCCCTTCTCTCTCAGGTATTGTTGTTACAATTCTATTTTACTGAACGTTTCAACATATTTTTGGTAGGAGATGCCTAAATGAGCTCCTACGGTACTGGGTGTGAGATGCGCATCCAGCCGGCAGCACCAGGCGGTTCCCGAATTGCCGTGCAGCACGCGCAGGTGGCTGCTGGTCCCACAGAGACGAGCAGAGACGTGTCCTACACGCTGTATTTCCCGCGCAGAGAGAAGGTCGTTGCAGCTCTCGGGCGGAACGCCTTTACAGAAAAGCAGTGGTTTCACGCGCCCTCATTGCGGCTTTCTGCAGTGCCCTCGGGGTCTCGCGGCAGATGATTTCTGCCCCGTGCAGAGCGTGTCCCCGTCCCGTGGCCGTGCCCCTGCGCAGAGGCACCCAAGCCCTTGCGGCAGCCTCGCTCCGGGGTGGCCGTGCCAGGTACGTCTCCTCGGACGTTCCCCCCCCCCGTCCCCTCCTGGGGCCGAAGCAAACGCTTGCTTGATCCATAAAACGTGTCTCTGGACAAACTGAGCCCCTGTGAACCCAGCTGATTCATTTCATACTTTTTTTACGATAATCGCATATTTTAACTAAACCCACTTTACTAATAAAAGCCTGAACTGAAAAGGTCCGGAGGCCCAGGGTAGTTCTCATGAGCATCAGGTGTTTTAAATGTTTACCTGAATATAATGCGGATTCCTTAAACTGTGAGACTTTTCAGCTAGAGCATTAGGCTTCTCCTCCCGTGCAGCACACGCTAACGCCTTGGAGAAGGCGCCTTGGCTTTCCATCCCCTCCTTGAGACGAGGTCTCTAATCACGAGTAACCAAAGACCCTGGTCTCCTCTTCGTTGTGCATGAGCCCTGGATCCCGTTAACCTCACCGGGAACCCTAAAAGGCAGCCGGGGCGGCCGTGTTTCCGTAGGGCAGCGCTGGCGAGAGGTGCGATCCATCCCTCGTTCTCCGTGGGGCATGAGTAGCAGGACGGAGGTGGAGGGAGCTCCTGGGCTCCTGATCCTTTAAAGTGGTGCCCCAGCCTCAGGGACCTACGCCTAGTAGCGGCTCTACAGCGACGAGACCCTTTTGGAAGGAGGGATGGAGAGAAGCTTGTGCTAGCCGGCAGCCTCTGCAGGAGGAGGTCCAGGAGGAGGGCTGGGAGGACACCGCGTCCCCCTCCGTCACGCTCGCCCCTTGTGAAGGAGCACGTAAGGTCAGGGCCACATCCAGTCCCCACAAAGCCACCCCTAGCTGGGGATGGGGGACAAGAGGGACCACCCGGCCTGTCACAGCCTGGGGGGGTCCCGCACCTCAGAAAATGACTTTCTGCCCTTATTTTGCCTAGAATCACCCCCGAGGTGTAGGACCGCCGGCACTGGGGCTGCGTTTCTCCTAGCGAGGTGCCGCCCTCCTTCCCGACGGAAGGGGCCGAGCCAGAGAGAAAAATCCTGTGCTCATTTGGGCTGCGTTGCTCTCTGCAGGCTCTACTGGGTAAATAGGGAGAGACGGGTGTCAAAATAAATAAAAATAAGGAGCATAAGTGCATTTAAATAAGAGCTGAAAGTGTTTAGCATGCAAAACGCTTTCCCTCAAGGATATCAAGGGCTAGTTAAAAACGATTTCAAAAGTAAAGATTGCCATTCATTGCTCCATACAGTGCTGTAGCAAAACCTCAACTAAAAGCTCCATGGGGACCAGAAAGGGAAGATTTAAGTTTTAATTAAAACTGACATAATTCTGACTTTTATGAGAACGAAAATCTTAACTGTGAGAGCCTAAAAAAATTGCCATGAGTTCCACCCTGGCCTATCTCAGTCCAAGCAAATGCCACTCAATGTAGACAGTAAGATTAAATTCCTAATATTTCCATCTCAAATTCTTAACCCCGTTTTATGAGATCATTCAGAAGATCACTCGTTCAAAAGAGCATTCTAAATTGTCTAAGCGTTGTGCTATATGTATAAAAGCTGTTGGGAAACTACTTGAAAACACTTCTTTTCCCCATGTTTGCTTTGCCTCTTTCACGAGGGCAAATTTTTCCTTAGAAAATGCTGCTGGAGACCAGGAGCCCTTTTCTTCCCGCAGCAGCAGGAACAGATTTAGAGCAGCGGACACAAACCAGAAGGTTTTCGGTCAGACCCTTGGCGGTCTCACCGGGCCAAACCAAATAATCTGCCCAAAGAGAGCGCAAACCTTATCAGCGTCTACATGAATGTTGTGTGCAGTGCTTTTACTGACTTCTTTTTTTAAGATTTTGTAAATTTGATGATGGGATGACGTAACCGGTGGCACTGAGTGTGTCTGGAAGCAAGGCTAGGAGAATGGGCTGGTCTGTGCTGGGCTCGCATAGGGGTCCAGCCGCCCTGCAGCGCCCTGCAGCCACGCTGCTTCTCCTTCCACCACCGAGACGTTTCCTTCTCCCGGAGCCTCTCGCAGCTCTAGCTGCCGAATGAATGCAGCCCTCTATGTGGAGGAGCAGCCTGGGGGAACTTTGTGGCCTGCATCTACGTGCTTTGCTACAAAATACCTTTTTTTTTCATCCGTGTGTATTTTGGAAGTTCTCCATATGTCTGCTCTATAGTCTATCTGGAATACGGCATTTACATGTCTACAAAACTGTCCAAAAAGTTTGAAAGACATTTTTGTTTGCATAGTTCTAATGGTAATTCCAATTTTACTATTAGCAGGCACAGCTGTTTGGTCTAGAAATGGAGGTCAAGCGTCATCATCTCCCAATTATGAAGGTCCCTTACACTCTTTGGTATGTTTTGATTAGTGACCTCCTCTGCCTCAGTATTTTACTTGCTGTTCTTTCCATTTCTCATCCATTCTTCTCACACAGGTTTTCATTTCGTTAGTGACCGCTATGCCCTCGGACTTGATTTTACCACCTCTAAATTCATATCATGGGTGCCCCGTGCTCTAGATACGTGGTGCGGTTTCAGATGCTGCTGGCCAGCGTCTCCTGTTTGACAGGGGATGCGGCGCTGGAATCTACTGAAAAGGGGAACAAGGACCACAAAATAGGGGAGGATGAGCAGGCAGATGGAATAGATTGAAGAGAAAACGGGAGTAGAGAGCCGTGGCAGCTGTCAGACAGGACGGAGCATCCGTCAGTCCCACGGAGTGAGGGAGGGAACGCGGCTGGTGCGGCAGCGATGGTCAGGAGTCCTCTCCCCGGGAAAAGCCGGCAGGCTGAGTTTGCCAGGCCGAGCTGGTCCTAAATGCTCGCGTGGCAGAGAGGGTTAAAGGGATGTCAGTAAGATTTGTTACCTTTCCTAATGGAAAGATGAAGTAAGAGTTGGAGCTGGCCAGAAGCACGGTAGGACAGAGCAGAACTGTAGAGAGCCCCACGTCCTTTGTCTCACTCTTCTCGGTCGGTTGTTGGTTTCGGTTGGAAGTCTAGGGGGTTTCGCTAATCGGTGTGAAATGCCTGACATGTTGGGTGTAAAATAAATAGCGCTAGAGCTTAGAAGTTTCCTTTAAAAAAAAGCAGTTGGGTAATTCCCAAGAGCACAGTGCCTGACCCCCCTAGTACGGGGCGATGCAGCAGTCCTGTTGGCTTCGTTAGAAGTTTGCCAGAGTCAGGAATTGGTACGGACTATTTTTACTGCCCCGATACAGAAATCCTTCTCATGATTGACCGCGATATTTTCTAGGCTGGCTGTCTTCTGGAGATTTTTTTTAGTCATTTTGGTTTTTGGAGAGCAATGGGTTGGTTAAGAGATTTGCTGAAGAGACCCATAAGCTATGCCTGATTATTTTTGCAGCTCAGGTTCCCCAGTGCTTGGGCACTGTCCTGTCGAGCTTCCCCTTTTCCTATTTTATTAAAGAGCAAAGACTTCAGGTGCCCGGGCCCGTGCGTGGCTTGCGCTGGGGACGGCTGAGGACAGCGGTGGGGCTTGGGGGAAGCAGAGCAGGGGGTGCAGGGGGGTCTCTGTGGGCAGCGGGTTGTTCCCGGAGCATCCCACGCACGCGCGCGTCCCTCCTTTTGCGGAGCAGCCCGTGCGACAGGCAGGCTGAAGCCTCGAGGTCGTTATTCCCTGCAGCCCGTTGCTTCTCCTCGTCCTCGCCCCGCCGGCAGCACGCCTCGGGGGCTGGTTTTTGGCTTAGCGGGAGCACGGTGTTGGGAGGCAGTAACGCGGCGAAGCAGCGGCTGGGGATCTCGAAGGCCCTCACCAGGGCCCAGAACTTTTAGGATGGTCGGAGAAGTGGGAGGCGAGGGCCCCTCCTTCCCGGGCGCGGGGTTGTAGGGACCCCAATGGCATTGTAGCCGGGGGGGGGGGGGGTGGTGTTCGGAGCAGCCCTGTACCCCTCGCCCCCCGGGACCGCCCCGGCTGCTAGTTGTTAACCACATCGCTCACCGGCCGTAAGCTGCTCAGTTAGGGAAGAGTATTTATTGCTGCTTTTACCAGTGATAAAAAGTGATTTCAGGATGCATACCTGCAGGGAAAAAAATCCAACTAGCAGCAAGGGACTGTAGGACCTGGTAGTTTCTCTTTCTCTCTTCGTGTGTGATCGTGGGATTAGATGGGGGGAGGAAAATCCCAGTCAGAGATTGATTACAATTAGAGGTATATTTGTTTCTTTACTTCTACTTCTTTTTTATTTTTTTTTATTTATTTTTTTTTTAAGTATCACTAAAACTTTTCAAAGACATAGAGGGCAACATATGTACTGTAATGATTATGTTCATGAGGAATCATTGAACCTGTTTTGCCCATGAAAATCAAAGCTGTACTCGTGTTAACCATGCTCTCTCCTTCCCCGAAACGCTACTCTAAACATTGCCCTAGGGAAACAAAACCACTCCTCTCCGAAAAAAAAAAAAAAAAAAAAAAAAAAGCCAAAACCGACAAAAAAAAACACCAAGGGGTTGAGAAGGAAGGACTGGCTGTCAGTGACCGTGCCCCCGCGCGCCCCACGCACACCGGCGGCAGCGCCTCGTGCCCGGCGCTGGGCAGCCCTGCGCGCCTGCTGACGCTCTTCCCGCTTTGTTTCTCGCACACAAACAGCAAAGCCGGATCGAGGACCGCCTGGAGAGACTGGACGACGCCATCCACGTGCTGCGCAACCACGCGGTGGGGCCCGCCACCGCCATGCCGGGGGGCCACGCCGACATGCACGGCTTGATAGGGCCGTCGCACAACGGAGCCATGGCCGGTCTGGGGTCCGGCTACGGCACCGGCCTGCTCTCCGCCAACCGGCACTCGCTCATGGTAAGCCGCGGGGCTCGCCGGCGGCGCTGGGGTGAAAAACTAACCGATCGCCAGGGCTCGGGGCGGGGGGGAAGGGACGGGTGGGCGTAAGGGTCCGCAAGGCTTTGGGGCTTCTCGGAGAGCGCGTTCACGGAGGGAGCGATGCCGCCTTTCCTTCCCGCGGCGCGTAGGCGAGCTATTTTACAGCTCCAAACGCGCGTATGGGCGTTTCGCTCCGGTGGCGGCGAGTGCACCCGTTTCTGTTTTGTCCCTGCCTGTGCCCTCAGCCCAGCTTGGCACGACTCTTGCCACTGGTACCGAGCCGCTCCGCTCTGCGCCCGGCCTCGTTAACCATCCTTGCTGACGCGGCTCGGGTCGGCTGAGGGCACGGGCGCACCGAGAAGTCGCCGGCGGGCGCCGCGGCGGGTGTACGGGGAACGGCAGCCCCGCGGCAGCAGGCAGGAGCGTGCCGGCGAGAGCCGCCCCGCGCCGGCGAGAGCGGCAGCGAGGTCGGGCTCTCCCGTGCCTTTCCGTCGGTGGTTCACGTGGCCGCATGTCGGGGCGAGCTGCGCAGCCCTCGTTTACCCTTCTTCTCACAGCCACGTGCGCAGAGGTGCGGATTGTGCGTGCGTGTGTGTGTGTGCGTGGCAGGGGGCACAAGGGGGTGTGAAATCTTCGGGGGGTCACTTATTCTTTGACTTCCAGGCCAGGTGAACGTAAAGTCACTGCCCCAATGCTTTTCCTTTTTTGCTTTCAAAAAGATGGCGGTAGCGTTGCATTTCACTCGGGACCCGCCACTTGGTTGGGAAGCTGGGGGCGGTTTTTAGCGTAAGGCGCGGTTTTGGCACGCAGGGCTGAAGAAGGTTCAAGGAATGGGAGGTAAGCCTGTCCTTGTCTTAAACACGTGCTTAAATTTCGGGGGAGAAGGTAGTTCAGAGTTAGAGCTGTGTATGCTCACTGTGGCGTGTGTTCCACTCTGGATTACGTGACCTTTCTCCAACGTGAAATAGCCGGTGCACAGAAGCCTGGCTTTGCAGACCCTCCTTGGGCTCGCAAGCTCGTGCTCGCGTTACTGAGCCCCTGATCTGTCGCTGCTGCCTGGGTAAGTGGTGTGTCACAAAAGCCTGTGGGATCAGGTCTGTAGCTTGCGTTACGTGCACCGCTTGGGTCTCCAGGACAGATGTCTTGCACTCTGCAAAGGAAATACTTTGCTGTTGCTTTCTCTCTTGCAGAGAAAAAGCATGTCTCTTCAATCTTTTTCTTTTTTAATATATCAGAAAAATAATAAGGAAGACCATCTAACACAATGCATGTGAGTCTACAGAAATCTTAAAATCCCTCAGCAGAAGTTAATGCAAAAATAACTGTCCTGTAGGAGCTGAGAAGCAGCGATTCTCGACTAGGAAGCGGTGAGGTTGTGCACGTGCAGAGCTGAGCTAGATCAGTGCAATCTTCAACAGGATTAAAAGGCATTCGGTTTTATACTTCCAAATTTCATTCCAGAAATAGAGTTGCTTACTCACACGTGGAATGGAGGAAGGGAACAAGGAGTTATCTGGCAGTATTTTCAGATGGTTCAAGCTATTTAGGTTAATTAAGACTAGGGGAAAATATGTGGAAAGAGAAAGGGACCTGACAGATCCATGGCCAGTTTGCTGCTGCGCGGCGCTGTAGGGGACTAGGCTTGATCCCCTGCTCATCCCACATGCTAAGGGCAAGGCAGGGCAGATTAGAAGAAAGAATTTCAATTAACCATATACATATAGGGAGGAGAGCATATGCCTCTGCTAGAGTCGCATGGAAGTTTCTCCTCGGTGTGCAAGAAGCCCTAAAAACAAGACCAAAACCCCATTGAATTGGAAAGGCACACGAGAAAGGACACCAGAACTGATGGAGTGGCAGTGTATGCCTCGGGTATATATTTACACATACATACATGTGTGTATACCTTCCCTGGAGCTGCCTTCTGTTTTGGTTTTCCTATTTCAAAAAAGTGTAGTGGAATTAGGAGTTCGGGGACAAACAGCAGGAATGATTGCAAGCATGGAAGGATTTTCATGTGAAGGGAGGTTGAACAGATTGTGGTGATTTTGTTCAGAAAGGAGATGAATGAGAGGAGACATAATAGAGGTACATGGAATAATGGACAGCATAGAGAAGGTAAATCTAGCTCTGCTATTCATCTTGCCTTATAATTAAAGAACAAGGGGACATTCAGTGAACCTGACAAAAAGAAATACTTTTTATTCAACACACAATGACCTGTGAAATTCATTGCTCCAAGATGTAATCAAGGCCAAATGTTCAGAAGCATTCCAAATAGGATTAGACATCATATGGAAAATGCAAACATTTAGAGTTTTATTTGACAGGATTCAGACAGGATTCCTCCTTTTTTTTCGCAAGGGAATTAAAAAAAAGAAAGAAAGAAAGAAAAACTTTGATGCCAGGGTGTGAGGCAACTGCTAGGGGAAAGCAGGAGCTTCTTCTGGTGGCCAATTATTTGATAATTACCGCATTCCCCGGTCTGCTGCGCGCTGGGGATGCCCCCGCGCTAGGCGCTGTCGTGATAGTCGGTGAGGCGATTATAAAATAATGAGCTTGCAGCGGTATTGAGAGCATGGCTTTATTCAGCAGGGCCGTTCCTGAGCCTCGTGCGATGCTGGGGGAAGTTCTCAGGCGGCTCGTCCAGCCTGGCTGGCGTTGCTCCTGCCAGCGGGGCCGAGCGGAGCGGAGCGGAGGGCTTTCGGCCACTCTCCATCCCGCGTCGGGGACGGCTCCGCAGCCCTCGGCACGCTCCGTCTCCGGCCAAGGGCAAGGTTTTACGGCTAAGCTTGGGTGCTAATCGCCATCCAAAGCCTTCACGACTGAGGTCTGCCATCTCGTAGGGAAATGAAAATATCCCAGCTGTCTCCTGCTTCCCCCCTGCAAGAAGAAGTTGGCTTTTCAGGTATCCTTAGCCAGCTATCCTTGACCAAACAGTTCTCCCCTTCAAACTTGTCCACATACAATGCCCTGGGCTGAATATTTGCCCGTAGTTTCTGTTGCTTCAGGTTATTAAAATCAGTTGTTGAAATTAAGCACCTGAGAAAGGAAAATAAGGGGGGTGTTCTTTGCTTTTTTATTGGGGCAGCTTTGTGACAGTCTCTGCTCCTCGTTAAATTAGACGTTACTAAAAGTGACTCTGTCGTGGGTAAAATATCATTAAAAGCCACAACTGAGCCTGCGCCATTTGCAGATTCAAAAAAATGTGAAGTGTTAACTGAAAATGGTCTGGTGAAAGGCTCTGAGAGGAGGTAAAAAGATGCTTTTTCAGCAGCTCAGTTAAATCCATCTCCTCTCCCCTTCCCCAATAAAATTAGCATGAACCAGACATTGTTTTGCTCTCTGTGGCAGTTGCTGAGAATTCACAAAAGGAAATTCTAGATTGTAATTTAGCTTGGCCTCAGGTAATATGTTAAATACACTTGGGATACATATAATCTAAGATTTTAGTTTGTACAAAGCTATTTTTTCCTCCAGTGTTTAAACAATACTGCTTTTAATGAAGAAATCTGGCTTTATTAAAAGCCAGATCTGTGACTTACAACTGTTTCTGCATATCTGCTCTCAATCAAGAGAAAAGAGTTTAATTTTTGTAGCTTTGTTCGCTTTGCATATGTTAAACTGATGCAACATGCACCCAGGGCATCACTTCAGAGACAGTTTGTTCCATAAATATGTGCTCCTCGCTTAAATACCAGATGTAGGTGAAGTTAGACTGAAACAAAAAAAAGCAGCAACAATGAGAAATCGAAGTGCCGGTATCGTGCATCTGAAAAATGTCTTCATATTTTTAGGAATATGTAGGCACTTGCTTTTTCAGGAGAAACGCCGAGTGATGGGGTCTGACAGGTTCTGTTTGGACTTCGCTAAATAAGAATATGGTCAAAGCAGGGTGACGGAGCAGGAGAATTCGGATGTTTTGAGAGCAGTGCTGCTGCTGCAAATGAGACGGGGACATTTCTCTGAAAACCTGGAGTCTGCCGCGTTCCCAAGCAGCATTACTCACTGTCTGAAACTGTAACTTGGGTGAAAGAGTCGGGCCCAATAATTTCTTTTGGAAAACTGGTATGAATTTTGAAGTAAAAACATAAGAACAAAGGAAATAGTTTTTGAGTAGAGTCAGTCTGAAGTTAGCCTTTGACCATTTGATACATTCCACGCTGAAAAGGAAGTTGAAGGGGGAAAAAATTTAAAAAAAAAAAAAAAATCAAGGAGGATACTGGTAATGTTTTCCACATTTGAATTTTAATACATGAAACAGGCTATAAAAGGCTGGCCAGCTGCAGTAAATAAAGTAGCAGTGGGAGGTATGGACCGGAAACTTGTAGAGCGCGCTGGTGGAAGCGGCTGTGCCCACCGCGCACCTCCGCGCGCTGCCCGAGCGTGCCGGAGCGACCCCGGAGCGGTGCAGAGCCCGCGCTCCCTGCCCGCATTCCCTGCCCGCATTCCCTGCCTGCTCTCCCTGCCCGCATTCCCTGCCTGCTCGCCCTGCCTGCTCTCCCTGCCCGCGCTCTCCCTCACGCAGCAGATGTGCGACTTTTCTCCCCAGACAAAAATAAGGCAGAGATCGGTCAGATGCTGCTGGAAACGGGAATCAAGTGCTCCGGTTTTAATGGAATGAGGCCAGGTTTACAGCTGTGTGGCTGGGAGCAGAGTTCTGCTCCCTGTGCGAACGGTTTGCTATAGCAGGCTGTCTTAAAAGGGATTTCTTCTTTTACATTCCCTCACTTTTTTTATTAGTGGCCCAGTAAGGAGAGCGTTTAAGCATTTACTAATTTTTAGCAGGCCCCTGGAATTTGCTGATGTCCCTGTTTCTAATTTCCCCTGTGCCACGAGCAAACCGGCGCACATTAATTCACGCCATTTACAAATACAATGTGTGTGATACCAGTTTAGCAGCAAACTGGTTTAGCGGCGAAAGCCCGGAGGAGCTGCCCGCTCCTCTGCGCCCGCTGCATTGCAGCAGCAGCACGTGCAGCCAGGAGAAGGGCAGCAGGAAAGTCGCAAAATCGGGATATTTCTTAAATCGCAGCCCTCGGGTGCCAGAGCTCGCAGGGCGTCGGGCACGGCTTCCTCGGCTGGGCAGGGTGGAGGGCAGGAATTCGAACACGGAGCATCCCCCGGCTTGCGCCCCAGCCGCAAGGCTGGGGTGCAGCAGCTGCTCGCCCAAAGCTGGTCCCTTTGCAGGGTGTATTTGGGGGTCGTGGGGCCGGAGGGGGAGCGCGGCGGGGAAGGGGGGTGACCCGCTCGTCGAGCAGGGGAGGTGGACGTTCGGGTTTCCCATCCCATCAAGAGCCGGGTTCTGCAAACACACGTGTGCTCGACTTTATTGCCACGCGTCGGTCCCGTTGGGACGATCCGTGACGTTGAGGTTAAGCGCGTGCACGAGCGTTTGCGGGATCGAAACCGTCGTAATTAAAACGGAGGTAGCCTCCCTTGGCCGGGCTCGTAAAGCCGGTACGGAACCGCCCCGGGCACCCGCAAAGACACCTCTGGGAAGAGGCAGAAGTGGCTTAGAAATGGGGATGATGCGGGGTTTGTCGTCGGGCCGCTCATAACGTTTCTGTCTCTGCGAGGATCTTCAAGGCCAAAGTTGTAGAAGTCGCGTGTCAAGACAAAAACTTGGGAGTTTTGGCCAATTTAATCTGCCCATCTCCATCTCTCAAGAGCATGAGCTAAGTGTATATTTTCAGCTTTAGCTGTGAATTTCCTGGCTTTCCGCAGTTCCTGTTATTTCAGAAGTTATGCGGATTGCAGGGATTTTATCGTAACATTTCGAATTGAATTGTAGAAAACAGCAAAATGCTAACTTTTGCAGAGGAATCTGAGAAGACACGTGTTTCTCTTGTAGCGGTGCATGAAGGTATTGATTAAAATCATTACAAGCCAGAAACTGGTATACATTATTTTTAAGATAACGCTTAGAAGCCCATCAGCCAGCCTGCATGCTTCACGTGAGGGCCCACAGGAAGAGAGCGTGTTCGTGTGTATTTTTTTTTTACATCCACATTAAATTAACTTATGGAATTTTCCACCCCTAGGAATTAGAGTAGCAGCTCATGAAGTAATTCAGTTATGTCATTCGTACATAAACAAAAAGAGTCAAGCGACTTGGCATTATTTAAAAGACAAAATTTGGCTTTTGCTGTTTTGTCTTACTATCTCTTCTTAATTTTTAGCACAGTTGTAGCTGCTGCGTCTGTGGTTTGTTTTGCTTGACCGTGTTTTTCAGTTAGCAGGTATAGTATAAATTAAAAAAAAACGGACAGAGTGACCTTGCTGGAATGAAGTCTGACACAACAGGCACCGGTGTCGGGTTTTTATATAGCACCGTTTTCTGCCTAATTGGTTGACATTCCTAATGCCGTGCAATTACAGACTTTGTCATATTTTTAAATTATTTTGGAGCTATAAAGTTCATTTCGACCAGGAGAGAAACCGCTGACCGATATTTAAGCGACACCTTTTCAGGAAAGCGTCGTCCTCGCACAATGGCTCCATTCATTTCGAAGCAGCTAATTAGCCACATGGTTTAAAAACCGCTCCCCCCCCCCCCGTCGTATTTGGTTTCCCGCGACGCCCGCGAGCTCCACGTGGCCGGCCCGGCGTGCGCGCGCTCCCGAGCGGCGACGGCGAGCAGCCGGCTCGCCTTTAAAGAGCTGCTGGGTGCGACGGCCGGACCGGAGGCGCGGGGCCGAGGCCGCCGGCGAGGCAGGTGCCGGGGAGGAAGGCAGCGGCGCGGGTGGGTCAGCCGCCTGACGCTCTGGACGGGACCCCCGCCATCTGGAACCGGGCACCAAAATACGGCGTGCAGGTGCGCGGACTTGCTCGCAGCCTGGTTTCCTCCCCTCCCTCCCCAGGCGTTCAGCGAAGAAGAGTTAATGTTCTTAATCCGGTACTTTAGGACCCTTTCTATCTCCGGATTTAGCCAATACTTAAATGAATAATCATCTCTGCTGGAAAGAAATCGCAGGGATTATTTCCGCGACTTCCCTCCGACGGCCGTGGCAACCCGCTTCTCTCCCTAATGGGTCGCAACCGGCCGCTTTTCCCTTAAAATGCTTCCATTATCTCCCACGGTGGGAAAGCGAAGCCGGCGAAGCGCGGGAGACCTCGCGCCGCGTTAGGGCTTACGGAGCGGGGGGGAACGCGGTGGTGGGCCGCTCTCTCCGGGACTGCGAAGGGCAGAACGCCGCAGGAGGGGGCCGGTGGCGAGCGGCCGGAGCTCAGCCGGCGACCTGCGCGGCGCTGGGGGGGAAAAATCGGCTGGAGGTCGGCTCTTCCCACCCAGCGGGCACGTGGTGCCAAACCGAACCCCCTCCTGCCGCGCCGGGGGGGGAGGTGGGCTCCCCGGGGAGCCCACGGGGCCGCGGGTGGGCGACGCCACGCCGCGCGCTCCCGCGGCCTCGAGGCGCGCACGCCGACGCCGAGCCGGTACACCGGCCTCGCGTGGAGACGTGGCACTTGCGCTTTTGTTTTTTTTCCTTCGTCGTCTTCTTCCCCTTCCTTTCAACGGCAAAGTCCGGCTTTGCCACTTTCAGCTCCGTTTAAATGGCTTTTGCACACAACTGGCTCGCAAACGGCCCTTTCATAAGATATTTGGCGAGCCGCTTAGTACTCGGTGCTACTTTTTTTCTGTAGAAAAAAATGTGAACTTTGCTTTTTTCCTGATTTAATGCCACTCTTAATGTCTTTTTTTTTTTTTTTTTATTAAATCCTTTCTTTCGCTTTTGATCTTATTTATAGCTGAGCCACTGGTCATATGGAAACTATTATTGTATAGCATGGAGATGAAAGACTTCGGTGCAGTTAAATAAGAGTGAATAATTTGGACCAATAATACACACATACAGTGAGAGACCATTTGTGTCAGAGTGCCCTGTGCTGTTCCCTTTTTAATATAGCGTTAGAGGTTTATAAGGGCTTTGCACAAATCTGCTTTCTGTCAGACTTATAAATTTTGACAATATTGAACACATGTTAACATGCATCACCTTACAACTTTCTTGCCGCGTGTTTTTATTTATCTAATTGGATAACACAAGGTCATCATTTTTAAAAGGACAAAGCTTGTTGCTTGTTGCATTTGTTCACGATACGGGCAAGTTAGGAATAATCTCTTCTTAACCGTAGCCCAAAGCCGTGGTCCAGGCTATAGGTAATAGTTTTTCCTTTGTATTTAGAAAGTTAACGGTACGCGTGAAGGCCGGCTCTCAGCATGAGAGGGGTTAACTGTAAGGAAAGGGGTGCAACGCTCATAACTTCATAGGAAACCTTTCCCCATTCTTTACAGTTTATGTCTGCTCCTTACCATGCCCGAACTTCAAATGCCCATCTGTGAGCAATAAAAGAAACATTTGTACGACCATTTCTTACCACTGCTCCGGATTCACTTCTGGGTCAGGACGGGGCTTTCCTCGCTCTGGAGGACAAAGTTTCCATCGCCATCTACATGACAGGCGGAGAGAGAGAGAATCCGACCCATTTCAAAACAAAATGCAGCGCTTTGCGGCTGTCAGGTGCAACTGGGATTTCGGGGAGGGGGGGAGGCTTCGGTTCAGAGGCACCAAAACAGCTCTCCGTGTCAGTGGGGTCTGATCGCCACGCGGACACGTTTTCTCTTTCACGTTGACTGAAAACCGAGCGTCTTCCCGGTCCCTCCGCAGGGGACGGGTGACCCCCCGTGTGCCGCGGCACACGGCGAGGGGTGATGCCGGGGAGGGGGGGAGCTGGTGCCCCGGCCCCCGTTCCTCCTGGCCCCCGTGGCAGCGGCTGGGAAGGCACGTTTGGAGAGCGGGGTTTCACTTTTTGGGGGGGCATCCGCGCCCGGAGCAGTGGAGGGGTGGCTTCGGCCAACAGCCTGCTCTGGGGACACTTCTCTGCGGGGGTGATGTTAATAGGCATTGCGTAACGGCCAAATTCAATGCCGTACGTCTTGACGTTGATGAAACAAGCATCTTGGGCAGCAGAACAGTTACTTTTTAAAAAAGAAGGAAAAACGCACTTTGTGGAACAAAGGCGAAACTGTGAATTCCTTCCCGGCATCCCAGCATCGCGTTCTTTATCTGGGTTAACTACACGTATACATCTCCATCAAGAAATGCTGAGTATTCAAGAATTAATTTCCACGTATTTTTTTAAAACAGCTTCCCATTCATGATGAATGCATAGATAGTGCGGGTAATCTGGAATACGTACAGGCTAGCATAACCAGAAAAACCTGACGTTTGTACTGAGTACCTGTTACCGTATATAAAAATGAAAATGCAAAGGTAAGAGAAGTCAAGGTCTAGCCTTCTTCCAGCTATTGAAGTTTTTAAAATGCCATAGAAGACTAATGCAAGTGTGAATTCAGGCATCATCTGTCCAGGTTTTCGTGCCGTGTCCATCAGCCTAGTACCTGCGTGCCTCCAAAGAGACCTGCGCTGGAAGGTCCGCAAAACAATTTTGATCCTTACTCTGGGATCAGCCTTCTCTGTACCAGTATTTATTTATCTTCCAGAAGCCTTTTTAACCTTAATAGCCAAAACCCCACCGGACTGGGGCTTCTCATGGTTTTTCCCTTTGGCGGAATTATCGCAAGCAGACTGTACCTCACACCCGAGTATGCACACGTGTGCTTGGGTACCTCTGTGTGCCTGAGCTGGTGACTGCGAAGGGGAGGTTAAGGCAGACGTTTGCACACCAACAGCAAAGCCCGCTTATACCTCCCGTGCACATTTTAGGATTTGTTCTTTGTTGGGGTTTTTTTTCCACTCCAATCTGCTGAGTGCTGCAGTAGGGGGCTGTTTAAAGAGATGGAAATAAATAAAATATTAATAGAACTTCAAAGTGAGTTTGATTCTCTAAAGATAAGTTTTATTTATAATCTACACTCCCAGGCTGGGGGGAATGATTCATATCTTCGCTCCACCTCAGGGTAGAGCTGTTGTTTGTATAACAGACAAACCGGCGGCGCTGCTGGCTGCGGAGGGAGGGGGAAGCAGAAAATGCAGCATCTTCTGTGTCCCTGGTGGTGCCGGGAGCTGCCCACACCCCAGGCTCGCAGGCGTTGCTGCTTTCAGTCCCTAAGGCTTTCTATAGGACAGGCTTTATTTCAGTAAGTCACATCCCTGCGTCCCCTGGCAGGTGGTGGGTTTCGGCCGCGTTCGGCAGCGTGGCGGTGCTCTTGAAGGTCCTGAGCTCTTGGTGGTTGGGTGGAAAGCCCTGATGACATTTAAAGGAAAAAAGGAAATGATATTTAAGGAGAAAAGGAAATGATGTTTAAAGAGAGAAGTAAGTGGCCAGCCCATTTTAGGGGACATCTGAGGCCTGAAGTTTGCTGTAAAAGCAGTCGTTTGGGTACCCATGCAGGCCAGAGCATCCCGTGGGCGGGGGAGACGTGGTGGTGTGGTGAAAACCACAGCGCTGCCAGAAGCCGGCCCTCGTAGTCCTCTGCTTGTGGAAGTACTTGGTGTGGGTTAGTTTTGGGCTTTTACTATAGATACCTGTGTGTGCACGTACGCACACATGCAAAGGTGTTTGTAGCCTGGTAGAGTTGGAGTTGAAGTCTTCTGTGTCTCAGAAAATACACTATGTGAGGGGAACAAAGTGATGGGGGCTGCCTGAATCTTCTTGCAAACGATTGGAACTGGAGAAATAAACTATCCAGGAAAACACGCTATGGAAAGGCCGTTGCAAGGTGGTGGTTCGTGTAACCGTGGAGTTAGAAAGCGTCGGTGTATCGGAGCAGCCCCCTCGCTGTGGCACGGGGAGGATCGTGGGTGGGAGGGGTGCTGCAGCCGGAGCTCCATCCCATCTCGGGGTGCCTGCCTCCCATGCAGGGAGAGGGGAAAATGGGCTTGAAGTCAATCACAGTGGATAAGAAGTGGTCTTTCTTTCATGCAGGGATGGTTGTAGGTTGGGCAGGCTCGCTAAGCATGCCTGGAATTTGCCAGTTGGCAGGGAAAAAAGCTGCAAATCTCAACAAGCAAGATTGATCACATAGTGGGTTGTAAGAAAGAATAAAAGAATTGATAGTTTTTATCATTCAGTTGTGAGCCATAGGTGGTTACCTTCCAGATCTCTTGAGAACCTAAAGGAGAAGAAATGTGAGGAAATCTTTTTTTATTGGAACCAATTTTAAAAATATAAATAGAACTTTATATCAGTATGTCAGCGGTAAAGTGGTGGTGACTTTATGACATGGGGTTTTTTTGCATCTGTATTCAACACTTCAGTTTAGAAATCCTCCAAATCATTAACTTTTGATTATTACCATGTCTGCTTCTTGACGTGGTAAAACAAGGCGTAGTCTTCAAGAAGTCAGGCCAAATAATCAAGGTAGCCAGGTTGTCCCTCTTCAAGCTGGACCACCCAACTGGAGGCATCTCGTGTAGCTCCATAATGGAGGTGGTCCAGGGAAGGAGGTGGGCTGCTCCGGGGCAGGAGCAGGACGGGATGCTTGCCGTCTCCGGGTCGGTCAGTCTGTCTGTCTGTCTGTCCGCCAGCACGGGTCACGGACGGAGGCTGGCAGGAAAAGGGAGGGAGCCAGAGCGAGACGTGGTGTCTGTCACCGCGCATTTACAGCTTCCAGCCGCTCTCGGGAGCTCTGCTCGAAGGGTGGTGGTTGGTTGCCAACCAGAAGTGGTATCATATGTTTCTTTGTCTTCATAGGCCTCAAAACGAAATGGTTTAATGGTTTTTGTCTTTTGTAGAATCACAGAAAAATGTAGATCAGAGGGGACTCGTGGAGGTGGCCGGGGTGAAACCCCTGCTCACGGTGGGGCCAGACGGGGAGTGGGGTCCAGCTCCCAAGCTAGGTCGGTTGCCCAGGGTCTGAGCTGGGTATCGCTGGGGATGGAGCAGGACAGCCTGTTTCACTAGGCGTTTTCTTTCATAGGTGCGGGGAAAAAGTACTTTTTCTCCTCAGAATGATGTCAGCGGGACTTCATTGTGTTTTCTGCATTGGGATTTGAGGAAGTGGAACTGCTGAGCTCTAAGCGCCCCGTAACAACTGATTCTCTCTTAAAACTGAATAATGCTGGTTCCAGTCTTTTCTTAGTATCTCATGTTTTAAAAATTATAACATCTCAAAAAAGAGAGAGTTTTTGTCTCTGCTATTTTACACTTGCTTTCGGTTATTTGCATTTCGTCTAGTAGTAAAAGATTTTCTCAAGTTCCCCTTGGCAGGATTCCCTTTTATCTTTCTTACTGCGGTCTCGACTTGCTGTTAACAATTATCCTATATTATCTTGTAAGTCTGATCAGAAACATCCCTCCATCTTTTTATCTGCCCGAGAACTTACTTTTTGAGTGTAAAGAGCGATTTACAGTTCTCTGTGGGGTTTATCGCCCTTTTGGCTCGAGCGTTAGGGGACGTACGCACCTGAGGAGGTGGAGCGCTGAGTTTTCCGTGCGGACACGCTGTCTGTCTGTCCTTGCAGATGTCTGTCGGTACCTCTCCGGCTCGGAGCGCAGCCAGCCGGAGCTGCCGTGCAGGACCGGGGAGGCAGCGCCAGCGTTGCCGCTCCGGGTGCTTTTATATCAAAGCAACTTCTGACAGTTTTGCTCTTCAGACGCGTAACTCTTCTCGGCGGTCTCCTTTATTTAATGAAGGAGCAACCCTGCTCCGCAGAGTGTGTCTGTGAGCCACGTAGAGGAGAGGAACGGATGCGTTTCCATCGCGCCTGTGCTGTCAGCTCCGATGATGGCATTACTGGAGTGTTTAATAAAACCTTTATTGGTATATTACCCGGAGTCACGGCGTTGGCAGGGACGGCGCCCCTTTGGGTTTAGGACTCAGTGGTTGATGAAATCCAGCGAGCGCTAATTTGGACGGGGCTTCTTGTTTTGGAAAGGCAGGTGACACGTTATTATGTTTGGGGGGAGCGGGGGCCGTGCCGCTCGCTGCCGCAGCTCCCGCTGTCAGAGGCTTAGCCGGCATTACGGTGAAAAAAAATGGCAGGCCTGCGAATCTGATCCCCCAAAATGAAAGCCGAATGCCAAATTGAAATTCCTGCAGGATTTCCGATAGCAATGGGGGAATTGAGAAGCCCACAATTAAGCATATGGGCATTAAGATAATTGTCAGATCTGTTGGCGGACATGATAGAAGACAGATGGGTAGGAATCGGCGCGCTCGGCTGCGGCACCCTGGGAGACAATTTGACATTCTACCTGCCTGAGCTGCTCTGCCGCGGTTGTCACAAGGCGTGCGGCGTGGCATCCTCCCGGGCGGCGCGCGCGGTGTGCGCGGTGTGCGCGCGCGGTGCGCGCCCGTACGGGCCGTCTGCGCCCTCTAGTGAAACGCAGCCCGGTGCCGTGCCTCACCGTCCCCATCCCTCTCCTGGGGTCCCCAGGATTTGGGGTTCTGCCGGCCGGCCTCACCGCTGCCTCTCTCCTCACCGGCAGGTCGGAGCCCACCGCGAGGACGGGGTCAGCCTCCGCGGGAGCCACTCGCTCGTGCCAAACCAGGTCCCCGTCCCCCAGCTGCCCGTCCAGTCCGCCACGTCCCCGGATCTGAACCCGCCCCAGGACCCGTACAGGGGTGAGTACCGCCCGCCTGGCAAGCCCGTCCCGGCACGCAGCATCCCCAAACGCGCGGCCGGGACGGCGGTGACCGGGCTGGAGGGATGAGGCGTCCGAGCTCCTGGTCGCGGGGACGCTGGAGACCGTAACGCAGCGCGGGGCATGGCGGGGACAGCAGGGCAGAGCCTCTTTGCTAATGCAGCTCTGCTCTCTGAATTGCTACAGCTAGAAGTGTGCAGGCAGCTTGCTTCTGGACAGTGAGCTTTGATACCAGGACTGCTTTAAGCAGCAAAATTAAGAGTGTAGAAAACACTGCAGGACGCATGGCAAAAAGCTGTGTGCGTAAGGTGAGACTCAGACCCACAGATTTTCCACCACCTTTACGGTTCTGCCTGTGGGAAGGATGGCACCGGCGTGCCTCTCCTTGGCTCACAAGATGTGTTGCACTGTCCTAAGCCTGGCAGACTCCTCTGCAGGGTTATTGGAAAGCAGGCCTGGAGCTAACCGAACCCCGAGGACATCGGGGGTCTGTTGTTATTCGTAGAGGCAGCTGATCTTCCCATTAAAGTGAGAAAGAAAGAGCCCAAACTATTATAAGGTCTTGTCCATTCATTGCAGCTGAGGTATTTTGATTATTTTGAGAATGGCATATTAAAGATCCTTTTTTAAGGTGAAGGAAAAGTTACGTAGTGATTGAACAACAAGAGTAGCAGCTAGGCATCCTGTGCCCCCTTCCACGGCTACCTAACAGCTGGAAATGCGGGTCTGGGCAAGATCACAAGCTCTCTGTCCGTTTGTAGAATGCAGATAATGTCATCTGCTAACAGGTAGCGGGTGTCCAGAACTCCTTCAGATGCAGAAATCAAATTTGTTCTAGGAGTTCAAAGTCTTACTTTCTTCCTAAATCCTTGCTTGCAGAAGCAGCTCAGGGTAAGGGCTGGTGCACGTGCCAGCTCCCCACTCAGAGCAAGATGCGTGGGTCCTGTGATCACGGTCCCCGGTGCCGTTCAGCTGATGTTTCGTAGACAGCGAGTCCTCATCTGTTCCTAAAGGCGGAGGAGCAGAGCTAGACCTCAAAGCCCTGGCCGAACCCCATTTTCAGGAGCTGCCACCCCCACACCTGGCTCTGCCGGGGCTGTGCCCGCGGGTCACCCTTCGCTGGGGACGGAGGACACAGACCCAGACCATTCAGGCATTGGCTTAAGCACTGCTTGACAGCTCGTCCGTGTGTTTTCTCGCAGGCATGCCAACTGGACTGCAAGGGCAGAGCGTCTCTTCGGGTAGCTCCGAAATCAAATCTGACGACGAGGGAGATGAAAACCTCCAGGACACAAAGTCTTCTGAGGACAAGAAACTAGAGGATGACAAGAAGGATATCAAATCAATTACTAGGTCAAGATCTAGGTAACAGTATATAATAGTGTCGCTTCATTTAATTCCTTTACTGGATTTCGATGAAGTGAACAGAACAGGAGGAAACTATGAGGTTTTTTCCTGGCAGGTAAAACCACAGCCTAAGTGGAATGGCATGGCTGTTCTGGCAGTACCGAGTACCTTTCTGGTACCTCTACTCCAGGACATCCTCAAATTGGAACAATTCACAAATTTGGACACTGAGCAAGTTCTCCACAACCTGTAAAGAAATTGCTTTACGCTAAAATGTATGAACTAGGCTGTTATTCCTCTCTGCCTATGCTTGCAAATTGGAATACAGTATGGATTTTCATCTCTTTAAAAATATGCCTAACAGCTGATCACACCTGCACCTGAACTAACAAACCGTATGCTTTTCTTTTACCTCTGAAATAAAATTGTCATTCCCAGTCCTCAATTTCGGTAAATCTCTAGGGCTCCCTAGGTTTAAGCAGAGGGTTTAGAGGTCTTTACTTTACTTGTTCGGCATATTCTTTATAAATTTTTGGAACGTATTAGTGAAGTTGTAGCTGGATTTTATCATCTGGGAGCTCACGCCCACGGTGAACATGAACAATGTCTATGGGTGCTGCAAACGTGAACCTGAGCAAGGGACAGGCTTTACTTCTGTCCCTTGGATTTCACCTGCCTCGCCTGCATGTCACCCCAGGGCCCGAGGTACAGCTCAGGACTGCAGGTACTCCTCGGCATCAGTCGAGTCCCAAGCTATGCAGCAAAAAGCCCAGTAAAGCTGAAATCCAGGCACAACCCTGCTTCGTTCAGGGGATTTTTTTTAAAGATGGAATGGCAGTGTCCTTCTGCCTTTTCTCCTTCCACGCCTGGTTCTCTGTATAAAAACCGAGCCGAGGTAAGAAGCGTCTGAGCAGACGGGCTCCCCCCGAGAGAGCGCCGAGACTCAGACCTCTCAGGCTGGCGCCCGCCGGTGTTTAAAACATTAATTACATTCACGTCTCTTATGACTGGAGAAAATAGATGGCACTCGAGATTTTCTCTGAATAAATGTGTTGAAGTAACCATATGTAGAAGTGAGGCTTTCATGTGCGTTTACGATATGGTAAGAAGGAGGCACCTTTATGCTGATGCGAGGTGATCGTGGTTCTTGTTAATTCAACAAATACTCTGTCGCTTATGCATATTTATATGTGCTTTGAAGCTTTTGTAGGCTAACATTTTTGCTTTTAACACGCTTGCAGCTTTAAACGGTTACTCCTGATACTTAGTTATATGTCTAAATCCATGTTATTAGTGCTGCTGAAAATTTAGATATTTAGTTATATGTCTAATTCCATGTCGTTAGGGCTGCTGAAAATTATTACTCCATTTGCATAACCAATTCAAATTATATAGTGCCAGTGATTCACCAGTGGATGCGTTTTCAATTTCAAATCATCATTTTATCTGGATAGAAAGCAGATTTGTTGCAGAAAGGATGCAGAAGTTCACCCTAGGGCTCTTCACAGCCAGAAATGACTTCCGTGGCTCTCTGCCCGTGGGCGTTTCGGTGCCCCGTGCTCCGTGCCGGGACTGGGGTGCTGCCCACGCCAGCTGCCCGTGGCTCCCCGCTGCCACTGTTAGGGAGGACGGCCGATCCTCCCCTTTGGGAGTAGAGAAAGTTTCTTCCAAACTCCGAATGACAGTCTGCTGAAAGGGAAACGTGTAAACGCACGGCTGTCGTTCTGGCTTGGAAGGCACTGCTGAGGGGCCGGAGCCCGTGGGAGTTGGGTGCTGGCACTGGTGGGAGCGGGGGCAGGTCCCCTCGCCGGTCGGGAACGAGCTCCTCGCTCCTGGGGCGAACCCACAGGCAGCAAAGATGGGAAGTGGGAGCAGTGCAGGGAGCCACCAGCGCGTCCTTTGGGGTGAAAGGGTGACGATGAGCGGAGATTTGCCACGATTTAAAGTGTTGCAGTACTGGCTGTGATAAAACACGTTACTGAAAAAAAGCTGTGTTTTTGCTTCTTTAAAATATCGGAAGTCCTGCCTCGCAGATTGTAAAGCCTCGTTACAAACCAAGGCTTTACTCAGAGTAAAATTCAAGGGGACTGACTTTTGCGCAGGTTTGGTGGAAGGGGAACAGTAAATAAGAATCGTTCAGAAGGTGCCTGTTCGTGAATTGTAGCCGTGCTTTTGGACAAAGTCTCTTGAAAATCTTTGCGCTCCTTATTTTCCACATCATTAGAAAATGATGTATTCCTTTTGTCTCCCAGCAATAACGATGACGAAGACCTGACACCGGAGCAGAAGGCCGAGAGGGAAAAGGAAAGGAGAATGGCCAACAACGCTCGGGAGCGCCTCCGCGTCCGCGACATCAACGAGGCTTTCAAGGAGTTGGGCCGGATGGTGCAGCTCCATCTGAAGAGCGACAAGCCCCAGACCAAGCTCCTGATTTTACACCAGGCTGTGGCTGTCATCCTCAGCTTAGAGCAGCAAGTCAGAGGTCAGTGTGCCGCCGGGTCTCCCTACATCCCTCCCGGGCTTCGGCTGTGCCAAACACGCCTTTCTGGGTTGGGGAAAGCCTGGCCGGGGGCACCGGGTGCCAGGGAGAGCGGCAAGACCTAACCCTCGGCACCCGGAGCCGGCCGGGCACCTCTGAGCAGCCGGGGAGCTTGCGTTCCCCTGCGGCTCCGGCACTGGGAACGCCGGCGTAGGTCCTCGGCAGCCTCGGCACTCTTTACATTCTTCGGCAAGATCCAAATTCAATATTAAGCTTGGCTGCTCCTTAGCAAAGCGCAAACACGGAGGTATTTGCAGAGCTTGTGTACGGAGTCGTGCTGCATTTCGGCGCTCGACCTGACCGAGCTGCGTCCTCCGCTTCAGCCCGCTAAATTCCTGTAGCAGGACTGGAACGAAGAACTGACAACTAATTATTTTAAACGCCCATGCGATGAACCGTAGACCAACCTGGTATAAGAATGTGAATATTTGAAACCGCCTTTTGCTTTAATTCAACAGAAAGAAATCTGAATCCTAAAGCAGCGTGTCTGAAAAGAAGGGAAGAAGAGAAAGTATCTTCAGATCCTCCTCCGCTTTCCCTGGCAGGACCCCACCCTGGGATGGGAGATGCCTCCAATCACATGGGACAGATGTAAAAAAAGGCAAGTTTGTTTTCAGCCATGCCCTGGGAGCCTTCTGCCCCGCACCCGGAGGGGCTGCCCCCGGTCCAGCCCCCCGTCCCAGGGCAGACCGTCCCCCGGGGTGCCGCGCGCGGGGGTGGACGCGCCAGCCCACCCCTTATAAACTGGTTTTCGGGTCGCCCTGCGAGCACGCTTGATTGCCAAGGCAGTGTTCGGGTGGGTTGCTGGAGGAGGGTGTAGGGACGCGCGCAGGCTCGACTCTCCTCGACTGATGAGATTTTTTACTTCTTCCGCAGGTCCAAGTTGCCACATTTCTTCATTTAAGCAAGAGACCACTTCCTTAACAGCTGTATTATCTTAAACCCACATAAACACTTCTCCTTAACCCCTTTTTTGTAATATAAGACAAGTCTGAGTAGTTAAGAATCACAGACGCAAGAGATTTCAGCATTCCCGATTATTAAAACCGAGAAAAAACAAACAAAAAGTGCAACTTGAGGGACGACTCTCTTTAACATATCATGCAGAATGTCTAACGCAGTATGTTACGAGCTGTAAGTGCACAGCCTAGAGACTGAATGGCAATCTTCTCCACACTGTGGGACAATGCATTTGTGCCTAAACTTCTTTTGGAAAAAAAAAAAAAATATAATTAATTTGTAAGTCTGAAAAAAATATTTAATTTAAAATTGTAAACTTGCAATAATGAAAAAGTGTACTTCTGAAGAAAAAAAAATGAGCGTTTTTGTTGGTGTGCTAGACAGCTAGTGTTTATACTTACTGGATATTAAAAGGGAAGCTTTGCTGCCCAGATATTTACAAAACCAGCAAACGTCCTAATGAAAACTGAAGCGATGACATTAGCCATTCCTTAGGGTAGGAGAAACAGATGGATCTTATAGACCTATGACAAATATATATATATAAATATATATATAAATATATATTAAAAATTTAGTGAATATGGTAAGCTTTTGTTCATTTGTTTCAGACTTTTTTGCTCCTGTAAAAAAATAGTACTGATTAACTTTTTTAAAAAGAAGATTTTACTGTAAATAAGGATTTTTTTGTCTTATTTCTGTCCCTCTCCCCTGTTTTTGTTATTGTAACCTGTAGTGCCAACTCTGTCTCTGGAGGGGTAGTGCAGGATGAAACGCTGACCCTGACGTTGCTTCTCATTCATAACTAAAGTAGAGAGTTGTTTCTTCAGTCTTTGGGGAAGACAGGACTTTGGGGCCGGCGGTGTGCCGGCACCCCGGGCGCGGGAGCGAGCCCCGGCCGCCCCGCTGCTCCGCTCGACCCTTTTCTGGGATTTTCAGAGGTACAAGGTTAGAATGCTACAATGTTACCACTGTGCCTTCCAATGTTTATATCATCGGAAACATAACATAATCAAAGTGGCTGTGATTAACGAACCGATTAAAGTGTTACCTATGTGTGTAGCCTAAATAGTGTGCAGTGAGGCGTTGCTGAATACATGGTCAGATTTGGGGGGGGGGGGGGACGACACACACCATCGCGGGGGAAAATTGCAAGTAGTGTGACAGATTTGATCGACTTCTTTTTCTGTTGTTCTTCTCTCGTTTTTAAGTGGATTATTTAAGTGTAGACCACTCGCTGCCTCCTCCTTTCTTTGTGAAATGCCAATTTCGGTCATCATGCAGCATTATAACAAGCCTTATGAGTCCTAAAGCATTAAGTTGCACTTTCTCGAGGAGGGGTGGTAGTACAGTATTTCTCTGGCCAGTACGAATGAAGTTTTTACTTAACATATTTAATAGTAACATAGCTCAAACTATGGCACAGCAGCTCATCAGATAACTAGCTTTGAAGTCTGGGCACAATTGAACCAACTTCCATAGTGAATCTTAATAACGATTGACTTTGGTGTACAGTACGATTAACAGATAGTGCTCCTAGTTAAGTATTTGTCAGCATCCTTTTGTCTCTAATTCCAGTTTCTATTTTTACAGCCACACCAACCTGGCATGTATTTTAAATAAAATCTCCCTGTTCGAGTAGATTTTCCACCTATCAACACTGAATAAATGCCATAAATCCATCAAACGGTCTAAATGTTCCATCTGTTCTCCTGTTTTGCCAGTTATATAGTAATGAAAAATACATTTGTAAATTTTATGCAACAAATGGCAAACGTATCATTATTTTGAAATTGTGTATGTAAAAGTTATATTTTTACATGTAGACTCTTGTTATTATGTGTTTTAATACATTGTATCAGTTTTTTTGTTTATAAAAATCTGTGTGGTTGAAAAAAAGTCTCATTTAAATGAAATAGTGAGATACAAGAATCTGAATTTTATGTTTGTTTCTGAAAACGTAAAGAACAAATATGATAGTTACCACGTGCTCACCTTCGACATCCCCATACCCATTTGGATTAGCTGTGTGCGTGCTGAAAACTGTAAATATGTTCAGTAGCGATAAAACTTTCAATGTTTTGATTTGTCGATAAGTTTCTCAAATGTGGAGGTGGATTCAACTGCTAGAGCAGACGCTAGAGGAGACCACACTAAGGCTTAATTCCGAGTTACAGAGGCTTATTGCAGGAGAAACGCTGGACTTGGAGCAGGCCTGGTTTATCTGAGAGGGGGTCTAATAAAGCTTGAGCCCACCCGGCGCTAACGACGGCCAGTGGTCCCCTCGGCAGGCCGGAGGGCTCTGCTGCTCCGAGCCGCGCGGGTTGTCCCTCTGGATGGCGTGAAGAGCACGATGCCGATGAACAAGCCATATATTTTTTTCCAGGAGACCTCAGACCCGGTGGACCACACTCGGTTTCGGTCTGTCCGAGTGCACCACTCGATCGGGGTAGGGACCGGCAAGGAGATCATCGCCGAGATGCTGAGGACTGTGCTTCTGATAAACGATGTAAAAAAAAAAAAAAAAAAAATTATAAGACCAACTTCATGTTTATTTAAAACAATCTGTGGACAGAAAATAAATGACGAGTTTAGTTTCTGGAACTTAAAGAGAAAGAAAAAGCTTTTCTTGTTCCGCTCGCACTCGGCTCGCTGAACTCGAGGAGCAGCTCGGGGCCGTGCCGCGGGACGGATGCCGGCGGCGCGCTGCGGGCGCTCCCAGGCTTGCAGTCCCTCCTTTGCGCAGGATGCGCCCTCGTCCGTCCTGGATTTAAGAACTGAGGATCCTGGCCGGCTTCTGCTCCAGACGAGGCAAGATTTAAAAACAAAAACGCCCCACGAGCGTGTAATCCTTCATTTTTTCCGTTATTTCCCAGCCCAGGTAAGGTGTGCGCATCTCGAGCTGCCTTTCTCCGAGGGGATTGAGCTGATGATACTTAGTGAAAGCGGTGAAGGTTTTAGAAAGCTGTACCCTGTGGTAATAAAACCGGGCTAAGAAACTCGCAAAGAAAGAAATAAAATACTGAATTAGCAGCTTTTTCTGAACTGATCCACCTCCACATTCAAGTAATTTATGAATATGCTGAATAGGGAATCTGTTCATCTAGAACTTTTTTACCATTTGTCTTCTGTGTAGCTGCAAGGAACACTAATGTTTATACAACTGTCAGTCCTACCAGTGATGCAACTTGTACTGATTCAGTCTTCCGAGGTTTTTTGGGTTTTTTTTAGGGTTTTTTTCAGGGGCGGGGCGGGGGGAGGCAACGAAGACGGGTGGTCAGGGAGAGGAGGGGTTCACCTTTGTATCCAATAGGCAGAATATGATCCGTGTCCAAAAGCGAACAATACAGAATATTGCCAGGAATGAAGAGATTTCAGCGGAAACAAGCACAAATAAAAAAATAAAAAATAAATTAAAAAAAAAAAAGAAAAAAAAAGGAAAAAAAAAAAGAAAAAGAAAAAATTAGTCCACTGGTTGACTGGAAAAAAAAACCTAGAGGTGGAATACGATGAATTCCAACACAGCGGGGCACCAGGGCCCGGGGGGGCCCTACCTTTTCGTTTTGTTTTTGTTTTGTTTGTTTGTTTTTTAAAAAACATGTTCTTTCTCATGGGACTTGAAGTTGATTCATATTTGTGCAGTGCTGGTTTGACCATACTCATTTCAAGTATTATAGACTTATGTAATGGTGAAAATATATGAACTGTGGCCTTTTTCATTCTTGTTACTTGTGATGCAATTAAGTGAAGATAAGAAAAAAAAAAAAGCAGAGATTTACCATGTATCAGTGCCTGGCTTTTTGTTATAAAGCTTCGTTTGTCTAGTGCTCTTTTTGCTATAAAATAGACTGTAGTACACCCTAGTAGGAAAAAAAAAACTAAATTTAAAAATAAAAAATATATTTGGCTTATTTTTCACAGGAGCAATCCTTTTATACCATGAATATTACGGAAAAAAAAAAAATTGTCAGATTCTGAATATTTCTTCTTTGTAGATTTTTGGAATCATTCTGAGTAAAAGTTTGTTACTTTATTTTACTATTTAAAAGATGTTATTTTACCATGTGTTATTGAGATGAAACTGTATGGTAGCTTTTTTTTTTTAGTTGTAGGTCGCAACGGGGAAATTTTTGCGACTATACACATAGCTGCAGCAGTAAAAACAAAAAACAGGAAAAAAATGAAAAAAAGGGAAAAATATTAAAAAAAAAAAAAAAGATGAACAGTTACACCTTGTTTTCAATGTGTGGCTGAGTGCCTCGATTTTTTCATGTTTTTGGTGTATTTCTGATTTGTAGAAGTGTCCAAACAGGTTGTGTGCTGGAGTTCCTTCAAGAAGATGACAAGCAAACAAAGACAGCTTGGTGTAGGCCATTACCTGTTTCTCATCTGTAGTTATTCGATGCCGTCATGTACATGACCGTTCTGTAGCAATAAATGTGCCATTTTTATAAACCGTTTCCGACACTTGGGTTTCATTTCATTCCGCATTGCCCATCACCGCCAGGGCCGTCCGGCCGCCGCCGTGCCCCAGCCTGGTTTTGGGGGGGGGTTCTTAGGAGAAGGGGTGCTTTTTTTTTTTTTTTTAATACGTGTCTGCGTTTTGGGTAAAAACCCGTTGTTTCCGTGTGTCCTGGTGTGTGTGCCGTGCCCCGGCGGGGCTCGGTGCTGCGCTGCGCCGGGACCCTGGTGCTGGAGCGGCCGGAGGAGCCGGTGCCGGCGGCCGTGCCGGGCGCTTCGGGCTTTCCCCCGCGGTCGCTTCTTCACTGGCCGGGAACGTTGGCAAAGCGCTTTCCGATCCTCTCGGAGGATGGTGCTGTAAAAAGGCAAGATCATCTTCATTCTCATTCTCATATAGATTTTACTCTGCTCCGTAAGTAAAACATCTGTATTTCACCCTAAAACTCCTTGAGCCCCTGCAAGAATACAAAGCACCTGCTACAGCAAGCAGGGGATGCTGCACAGGGGGTGTGCTGGAGCGCAGGCAACCCACGAACCTCGGAAAAACAGGCGGAATCTGTAAAATCCAAGGCTGCATGTCTGCAGAAATGTAAACCGTGCAAGTGTTTCGCTCTGCCCTCGCTTGCCGTGCTCGGTCGGCACTCACCACGTCGGTGGGTCAGCTCTTCTGCGGGTTTTTCTCTGCTGCAATTTCATGGTTGGAGCTGGAGCGAAGACCCAAGATGCGCGATCACTGTAAACCGAGCGTTGCCAACCTCACTCATGGTTTCACGGTATTTACACTTTTTTTTTTTTTTTAATAATTCACTTCTGGTTGGCACTGTTGGACCTTCTCAAGCCAGACGGAACCCACGGAGTTCAGAGCTGTACAAACGCCTTGCCTCACGTCCTACCGACCGAAAGTTGTGCAAACGGCGGTGGTGGGGACGTACAAGCCGAGAGGGGATCTTGGTGGAACAGCCTTGGGTTGGTTTGGGAGAAACGAGGAGGGGGCTGGTTCACACAACATTTATACAACACCGGAGATGGACGTAAGAACCATTGCGGATTTGCACTGAGGAATCATTTACTCTGTGTGGTGTCTCTGGGATCTTTTCGATTATTACTGACGCCTGCGAGGCCCGTCAGCGCGGCCGTCGGTAGCAAAACACGAGGACTCGATTTAATCAGTTATACATGACGTGCATCTGATACTTGCAAAGCTTTTGAGCGATAACACCTTTAGTTTTGCCGATGAATAGAGTTTTATTGCTGCGGTTTACCCTTCTACCACAATTCATTATTGCTACTGAATGATGCAGTTTGGTCTCTTTGAGCGTTACAAATGAAATGATGTGTTTAACTGAGTTTTCCTTCCCGACCAGGATAGTAGGTCATTTTAAATAACTGCAGACGCTGGCTCCGTGCTGTTTCCTGGGGGAGGGTACTCAGACATCTCAGACAGAAAATAATCTCAAATTAATTCCTTCTGGAGAACGTGGGTTTCGGGGCCAGCCCCTTGAGGCTGCGCGTGGCTGCCGGGCACGGCACGGCCGGGGGGGATCTCCACGTGCCCTGCCGACTCTCGGGGCATTTGGGAGGAACTCCTGCAACCCCCCCCTGAGCCCACACCCCCACTTTTCATCCACAACCACCAGACCTCTCCTTCCCAGCACCGCCAGCCTGGAGCGAACAGGAGCCCCTGCCTGTTTCTGCCTGCGTCGCCTGCTCTCAAGCTGCCACCGGAGCCGCCTGCCCAGCACGTCCCAGTGCTGCCAGTCCTCCTCTGCCCGGGAAGATGCCTGCGCTGCTACACCATCCCCAGTGCCACCAGTCCCATACTGGGCGCAGCACGGCTGGAGCGAGGAGCCGGGCGGGCAGGGATGGAGGAGGAGGAGGAGGAGGAGGAGGAGGAGGCTCGAGTGGGTTATTTCTCCACTTGCAGAAATCAAAGATGCTTTGCCAAGGGGGGGTGCCCCGAGGGGCTGCGAGGGCTGGGAAAGGTGCATGGGTGGGATGGGGTGCCGGGCACGGCTCTGCCATTCCGGGGCCAGGCAGAGAGGTGCCCGGGATGGAAATGTGGCCACTGACAGCAACTCAACCACGCTGCGTTAGAGGATTTTCAACAGGACATTCAGTTGGTAATTCATTTATGAGGAGCTTGGGCTTTTTTGTTGTTTACTAATGAAGCAACGGGACTCCACATTTCTTCTGAAAAAGAATAGAAGAGCTGAAGGGTGGAAGAATGGGTCTCATTCTTCTGGTGTCTCTATAGATAGAGTTTGGATGAGGAGTCATCCCACCCTGTCCCGTGGCTGACAGCTCTAGGAAAGTTGGCTTGATATCATATGCAATTACACTGCAATTATGTTGGTAGCCAGTAAATACATCTCGAGTGTCTTGAGCTTGTAAATCTTCGAAGTGTGAGCACTGGGAATGAAACCGTCCCATCCTCTCGGCTGGAGCTCAGACACAGAGCCCGGCTGCATTACACAGCACAGGGGTCACAGTGGGGTAATGGGGATCTTCACCCCATTTCTGAGCCAGAGAAGACCTCTCGGGCTCCATCCCTGCACCCCTTTGCTGTGAAGTTCCCTGCAGCGATCTTCTGCAGACATGTAGGTTTGGGGTTTTTTTGTTTTGTTTTTAAAACAATGCTGAGGCTAAAATGCAGTTCCCCAGTCTTGCTTACTTTCTGCTTTGGTACCTGTGGTTTTAAGAGCTAAACCCTGTTTACGTGGGCACACAGCGAGGGTCCCCCCAGGACGAAGCCTTTCAGGCAGTGTTGTCCTTTTATGCTTGGATGCAAACTGCCACTGGCCCTGCTGTTAGCAGTTCCCCACCCTTATTTAAACCCTAGCAGTCATCAATTTGGTGGCATGGACGACCTTTGAAGACAAGCCCTCCTACCCTGGAGTGAAGTACGTGGCGATTAAGACTCATCTCATACTTCAGGGGCTCGCCCCAAGACTACGGCTTTAGCCCATCACTGTCAGATGCTGATTTACATGTGTGCCAGGGGAGTGTGGAGACAGCCTTTTGGATTTGGTAACAGTTTGTACGTACTTAATTGGGGAGGTGAGGATCAAGGCTTGTCTGGGGGAAGCGTCCATCACCCAGCATCTCTGGGAGCAGACCACACTGCTGGAACAAGCGGTCTGGCCCATGGCTTGGTACTGGTGTTCTGAACAACACTAGAAAAAGAGATTGCCACTGCTTCTTTCCTATGACTAGGAGAAAGGCCTCATGTTTTGGGTACTCCTATCTGCAGAGAGCAACTCTTCTGTCAGAGGGGACAGCCAGGCCACCTGTGCAGCGATGGCTTTCACAACGGCTGCATTTTCTGATGCCAAAAATAAAGCAACAATAAATAAACCAGGGCAAGAGCAAAATACCCACATTTGCACGCAATGCATCTGCCTGAGCTCCCTCACATCCCAGGAGGGCTCAGTCCATACCTGCTGGTGGATGAGCGGCTGCAGGTCCCGCAGCAACCTCAGAGGGCTTTGCAAAGCTGAGGGCTCTGCTGGTAGGACAGGCTGGGGATTCTGCCCCTGCAGAGCAGCAAGTTGGTAATAAGCCGTGCCCTGCAAACTCTGCCTCGCTGCACACTTTAACCAGCCAAGATGCACGTGGTTACCCCAGGGACCGGTGCAGGACAAGGCAGCCCGCTGCCAGCCGGGGCTCGTGGCAGCCCATGCCACCCACCAGCCATCCAGGGGCAGGTCCCGTGCCCCAAAATGCTGCTTGGTGATGTTTAGCTCGGGCAGGCTTTGCTCAGCGGGCACTGAAACGCCCTGGGACACACACCGCTGTTGTGGCCAGCAGCTCTCGCGGAGGTGGTGCCCGTCACCTGGCGTCCCCGGGATGCTCGGTCTGGAAAACTGCATCTGGAGGCAGGATTGTAATACTGGAGAGTATGCGTGCACGCCCATGCACAGTATTTCTGCTAAGAAAAAATGCAGCAGTGCCCAAAGCTGCAGGAGGACAGTGCTGCGGGAGGAAACCTCTGCCCAGGGCAGACACCCAGCCCAGGCTTGGCCTCAGCACAGGGAGAGGAAGGAGGATGGGATGGGATGGGATGGGATGGGATGGGATGGGATGGGATGGGATGGGATGGGATGGGAAGCAGCTGGGGGAAATGACCAGGCCAAAAGCAGCAATGTAGGAAGAAGTGGGGGATAAAAGCTGTCCGGCTCCCTGGGTGATGGGAGGGGTGGTTCTCGGGTGTGTTAATAAGATCAATCAATGAATCAATCAATCAATTAGAGGCAAGGTGGTTTGCATTTTGGGAAGATGGGCAAGCCACGTGACTTATTTTTCTTAAGAACAAAACCAGTTTGGAAGCATGCTGGGGCAGCAGAAGGCCAGCCACCGAAGGCAGGCGCAGGCTGTGTTTTGCTGCAGGACTTGCCAGTGTTTGCCCAGCAGCGCGGTGGCCCTGGGACAGGCTGGGGCCACGTGGGAGCTCGGTGACAACGTGACGAGGCGCTGGCAGCAACTGCCCAGCCTCAGGTGGGACGGTCAGTAATGTTTCCTTGACCCCCAGGCACTGGTTTTTCTTTTAATTGCTTAATTTTACCCAGCTACCACTGACTACACACTCTTAGAATAACTGAAGGAGTTTCTCCCCCTCCTTTCTGCTAATACCAATGTTACTGGAAGTTGGCAGGTTCAAAGCCTGTTTGAGGCACTTCTGAGAAGAGCAAGCAGGCACTTCCCTGAGTAAACGGGGTTTCTGGAGTACTCCTGCCCACCCGCTGGCTGGGACCGTGTCCTTCCCAGGAAAACTGATTTCCCATCCGATGCTATTACCGGCAGCGTTGGCAAATCTGCCAACATTTTCCCATTCCCCGTGGGGGGAAACCTGGAAGTTTTTCTGGTGAAAAATGAAAACATTACCCCAAAATACCCCCAAATAATGCAGGATTATGCAGGAATCTCCCCCGGAGGGTGATGCGCAGTGCCGAGTCCTTCCCAACCCACAGGAGTCTCTGCAAAAACAAACCGTTGCCAAACAGAACGGGCTGAAAAGTTTCTCTTTCAGTAAATAGCCCTTTTGGCAAGAAATGCTGAAAATTTTCTTTTCATTTCTAGGCGCCGATTTTCTCAAATACTGCTGCTTATATGATCAGATAGATTTCTGTAGCATGAGCTGCTTTTAAGCTCTTAAAACCCCACTCTGTTGTAATCTAGTGTTAATCAGATTGTAGTCAGCTGTCCCTGGTATAGAGCAGTGGGGCTGTGAGACCGGGAAGCCTTCCTGCGATGCTGCGGGGCGGCTTAAAACCTCGGCGATATTTAACGAAGTGCCGCTTCGTTAGCAAAGAGAGCGTTTAGGTGGTCGTACCTCTGTGAGGACCTGGGATGCTGAAGGTGAAGCCGGGGGGATTTGCCCAGCCCCCAGCAGCGAGGAGGAGCGGGTCGGCTGAGGAGTTTGGGGTCTGCTGAGGAGGAGGCAGAGCCCCGGGGTTTAACTCATCCCTCCGTCTGCGGTTTAGGGTTTGGTACTCGGAGCCCTGGCATCCCTCCAGAAGTGCTAAATACCTCGGTAGATCCTTAGCTAGGACTCATTTATCTTCTTTACTCCGCTAAGCCAATATTGTTATTTATAAGAGAAATCCTGCAGCCTTCTTCTAAATCCATTCCTCGGCACAGCTGGGTAGATATGCTCCCGGCACCGGCAGGGAATGGGTTCGTGGTGGAGCGGTGAAGACCTTACCCTGGTCCTGCCGTGGCCCCGCAGGCAGTCCCAGGCACAGGACAGAAATACTTGCAGACTCAGCTGTCTATTCCAAAAACAGCCAAAATTTTATTTTAGTAGGATTTTTTTTTTAAGAGCGTAATATTGATAGAAACAACTTTTCGTTGTCAAATATTCAGGGCCTCTATCAGAAAAAAAGAGCATTGGGAAAGTAGCACTGCAAATTAAATTCCAATCTACCTCTAAGAGAAGCCCAGCAAAGCATCCCCGTGCTCAAAGCCACACGGCGGGGGCTCCGGCACAAAGCAAACTTCGGTGCAGATGTGCTGGTGAGCGCTCAGATACTTACTGAAATGCGCTAAATAACTGTAAGCCTGAGCTTCAAAGAAGTCTAAAGAGGATTAAATCATCTGAAATAGGCCAGAACTATTTTGTTGCTGCCGGTTTTTTAACTTTGTCAGAAGAGTGAGTCACTAGCAAGATGCCAGAAAGCTCCCCACCCTCCTTGCACGGCCGGGGAAGATGGTGCAGGAGCAGCAGCCGCTATCCCGGACCTGGGTGCCGGATCCGGGAGCCGGTGGGCAAGGACGAGCACCGGCAATGTAGGGCACGCTGAGCTGGGGGGCTTAGTGATGCTCTAATCCAGAGAGAAAAATCGCATTTGTAAAAAGAGGCGGGGGGGGGAGAAACATTTATTGCATTGCAGCCTGCAAGCTGTTGGCCCGGGGCTGCGTAACACCCTGACACCTCTTCGCCTGCTGCAGCTGAGAAGGGGAAATGTCGTGCGGCTTTTTGTCCTGTGCCAGGTCCCACGCCATCAGCAATGGCAGAGGCTCAGGCTCAGCAACTTTGGTGATAAACTCTTTACACCAGAAGCATCCAGACTCCAGTTTGGGGGTGAAGCATCCCCATAGCGCTGCGTGTCCTCGTCCTCCGAGGTGTCATTGTCTTTTTGGTCGTATTTCAGCCCAGGGTACGGGCTGGCATCGCTTGTGGCCCTGCATCCCCAGCAAGCCACTGGGATCTAATAATTTATGAGGGCAAATATGTAAGCCCTGGAAGGCAGAATTAAAATTCTGGGGACTCTGTCGTGCACCAGTGTGTGTGTGTATGTGTACACGTGGACACCCAGCATAGACAGAATAAAAGGTGACAGAAAATATTGGTGACCAGTCAAGATAAATCCTTAGTTTTGCCCATACGGATGTGGAAAAAGATATTTAGCATTTGCAGAGTGCCAGAACCATTTCATGCAATGCTAAAATGAAGTGGAATTCTTTGGGCATCCCCTGCCCCATCCGTGGGCGTCTGGGCTGACCCTCTGGCCCAGGCTCCAGAACCACAGCCGTGCGGGGGATCACGAGGCTTCGCTGGAGATCACGGCAGATGAGAGAGGAGCAGTTAAAAAACCCCCTCTGAAATAATGGCATTTCAAGAGACAGAGGCTTTGGCTGTGTGTTGTGGGATTTTCCCGCTTGGCCGCTGGCGTGTCCGAGGGCTGGCACTGCTCCCTTGCTTTTAGCAGGCTTTCTAAAGGACTCGGGGCTTGAGTTAGCATTGCTTGAGCGGGGCGTGATGCAGAAATCAAAACCTACTCCTTGCAGGCTACAGTAACGGTAAAGCCATGTGTGAGACCCCGCAGGGGTAGTTTCGGGGATGATGCTGTGTCCTTTAGCGGAGCTCCTTTCTCGGTATTTCAAGACCATCACCGGAGTGTCTCAGTGCTGGCACGCAGCAGCAATGCTCCAGTTTGGGGCGTGGGGCTCACGGGCATCCCTGTCTTGATGCTTGGTGTAGCTCCTGGATGATGGTTTCGCCTTAGATGTGACCTGAGCTGTCACAATTGTCCCAACGGTCAGGTTTGAAAGCAATGTTTGTGCTTGGTGTTAATTGTGGAAGCATTCTGCTCTCCTCCCTGGGGAGCGGCGTTGGCACCGTTCATTCGTCCCGCCAGCAGCACCCGTAGCTCTTCCACTGCCTCGACCTGTGGTTTGGGTGGTAGCCAGCCAGCCCCGGGGCTGCTGGGCTGGAGGACACCGCAGCTTGGCTGGCCACGAGCTCCAGCATCCCTCTGATGATGGGGAGGCTGACCAGGAGTTGGAGGAGTCTTTCGAAGCCAAAGAAGTTCAGTTTGACCTTTTTCCCTAGAAATTAGAGCTGCGGGCGGGAGAAGTGCCAAGGAGGCAGGTCCCACGGGGCCAGGGTTTGCCCTGGGGTTCGGTCGCGGGGAGGTTGAAGTCAAGGGCTGTTCAATACATTCGGGGCAAATTAAACAATATGCGGGAGCAGTAGAGGAAAACAGCTTTCAGTGTGGGTTGCTGAGCCTACATCAGGGAAAAACAAGAGCCTCTCCAGGAAAAGCACTGGCGAGGACGGGTCGGCGCCGTGGGGCACGGGGACTTGCAATCACGGCAAACCCGTACAGCAGTGCCCTTCATCTTGGCTGCACACCAAATGCAACTAATTAGCAAATAATGCCAGGCCTTGCTGCAGCTGAAAAAGGATTAGTACGAGGCTGTGGAAGATCCCTCTCCCGAGCGTGGGTGTGCCGGGTCAGATCGTGCCCTCCGAAACTGTGCCGCCAGCCAGCCGGTGCTTCGGGGAGGGAAAGGTGAGCTGGGTTTAGCCTTTGGTTTCTAAGACTATCATAAATTCCTACTGTCTGTCAACATCATTGCAGTGCCAATAATAAAATAAAAGGCGAGAACCCCGTGAAGCAGACAGGTGACAACAAAAGCTTCGGTGGAATGTGGAGGAGCGCCAAGGGAAGACAAAAATATCGATGTGGATTAAAGACAACGGAGCCACACTTAGATGCAAAGATTATGTGAAATTCCTGAATAATGTGGAATAAAAGGGACTGAAAGATCATTAAAATTAATCAGAGATTAACGGAAACAAAAATGCAAGACTGCTGAGCCAGTCTTATCTGCTGTCAATTGAACTTATTTTAGCTGAGAAATAAGACTATCAGATTTGGAGCATAACGATAAGGATAAGTAAGATCTCTTAAACCTCTAGAGAGACCCCGGCAAGTGCTCCCAGCCCTTCTGTGACCTCTCGGCGGGGGAGCAGCTCGGTGTCCCTGTGTCCTCCCCATCCCCGCGGGCAGGTTGGTACCCAGCTCCCACCCCCGGCTCCCCCTGCCCCATCCCTGCCCTGTCCTGCGGGACGAGGCCAAGCAGCTAAACTCCAGAAAAGCAAATGGCCTGCCTCTTTGAACTATTTATCTGCTGTCACAGTAATGGTATTTGGAAAAACTTTGCCCATCAGCACATGCTTCTTCCTAAGGGAGGGGGCAGGATTTCTGGGAAAGGTGAAACACAAAAAGCTGGTGTGAATGGGGCCAGTTGCTTTTAACTGCGCGAGAGCTACAACGAGTTACGTCCAAAGAAGATCTGGTGCACAGGATTTATTTCCAGAAAAAAACATAGCAAATATGTAGTGGCTTGTTTGTGAAAATGTGGTTCGGATTAAAAGAGTTATGCTCTAAAAAGGAATTAAAAAAAAAAATTAATATTGCTCTTGAAACATCACAGGGGAACACTCAAACACTTGGGAACGAGCTGAATTTGGCGATGGTGTGGGCTCGGTACTCGGCGGGAAGAAACCCGCGCCGGGCTGCCGAGGTGAGGTTTTGCGGCGGAGCTGGGGTTTGCCAAATGCCAAATGCCCAGCCCCAGCCTGCCCCTCGCCCTGCCATTCCTCCTGCCCTGCAGGGATCCGGCCCCAGGGCTGTTTGATGCTGTCGGTCGGAAGTCAGTCGGATTCGAGGAAGCTCAGGATATTACAGCATCAGAGCCGGCATAATTAGAGGCAGATCTGCGATTGCTGTAAATTGTCTTAGCTTCATTGAAGTCAATAATCTTTGAAGTCGATGGAGGTATGATAACTTACACCAGCTGAGGATCTGCCAACAACTGTTGGGTTTTTACAGTCCGTTATTCATCCTTACAGCCCAAGTACGAACCACCAGCCTTGCCTGGCCAGGCACATCCCTGCGCTCGAAATACTGTTCCTGTGTCTTGGGGATATTCAGCAAATGGATCCTAAATGGTGACCTGGGGCTGAGAGTGTGAAAATCAGATGCAGGGAGGAAAATCATGCCTTGCTACAGCACTGGTGATGGAGCAAACTGAAACGGACCATCCCCTGGAGGGCTCACCCAGCAGAGAGGGCTGGGAGACAAGGAGTACTGAATAAATAGCTACGTGATCCCAGGATGGTTAAGAAGCAAATCAACATGTTTGTAAAGATGAAAAGTGATGCATTCACCTGGTTATAGACCAGTTTTATTTGTCTTTAAATAAAAGCCTCGCTGGGGTTTTTAGGGCATTTAAAAAACTAAGCTGGAGGCTGAAAAAGTGTTTCCAATAGCGCTGTCTCTATTTTGAGATAACTCATCCAGTCTTCCTTTTTCATTGCCTGTAAAATCTCTCTGTAAGAGGAACTCCTGTAACAACCAAAAGCCCATGACTTCGCTGACTTCTTCAGCCTTTCTTCTCTCCCCTGCACTGCGGATTAGTTTATTCCTACCAGGCTTTGCAGTGATGCTTTTGGGCAAGGGGATGAGGATCCACCAAGGAAAGGAGCAGGTATTTTTATGGTGCAGCATCAGAATTTGGCTTATGTCTGCTCAGAAATGTGGATCTCGATGTTTATCATCTTTACGCCCAGTTTGAACTGCCTCCGGGACACACGTATCCCTCACCGAGTGCCTCGTCCTCGCAGCCCGCTACAGCTGCCAGCCAATGCAGAGTCCCCTCGTGAAACATGTTGCAATTGGTTCACCCCACCAAAACCTTTCTTTCTCACTCGATTCCCCTAATTTTTATGGAGAGCTCATTGCCACTTTGCTGTAGTATCTCTACCTTCAAGCTCCTTCTCAGACCATGAGGGCAAACTAACACAGAAAGCTAAATTAGACATATTGCATAGGAATGCAGGCTCCAATCAGACCCTCGCTGCTCATTCCTCTGCACAAAGCATATAAATTCATCCCAGATGGGTAAATAAGCAGTCAGCCTTTATTGAGAAAACTGTGTATTCATTTTGCTGCTGCTGACTAATTTCTCATAGACATTCCTTCCTATGTATTGAGCAAGCATCTTCCCGCATCCCTCTGATGCACTGTTAGCAGGAGAAATTATATCATAGTATTTCTAATTTGTGTTTAGTCATTCTAGCTCTTTTTAAACAGGCTTATCCAATCAACCCGGGGCTTGGTGGTGGAGGGGAGCCAAAAATCTGGAGACCTACTGCCAGGGCTTCGTGCTATCGTCTTCTGAGCAGCGGGGACTCGGTATAAATTGATCAGATACTTGGTGGAGAGAGACGTCTCCTAGACACATCCAATTATGCCAGCTTCCGTCAGCCCTGTTTTGGAGAAGGCCAGCTATCATCTGCTCTGGTCGGGAGGCTGCGGCTTTTGCAGGCAATGCCTTCTGAGTTCTTTTTTTGACGGCTCGGGCAGGTTCTGCTACTGCACGCTGCAAAGCAGCTCTTTTAAGAGAGCAGCGGTGGTGTCTGGGGGGGTTGCTCCCCGATCCCCCCCCCCTCGCAGGGGCAGCCCCTCGGTGCCAGGGTGATGGGTTGCAGGGCCGGGGTGCTGGCAGAGCGGAGGCAGATGTTGCAGCTGGGGCTGGTCCCCGGCTCCTTCCTGCTCTGCCTTTCCCACAGCCCCGCGTATTGTCTCGGCGGCTGCTCGGGCCGGCTGGGGCTGGCCAGCCCCGGCAGAGTGCCCACGGCTTTTGGTTCTCATTCTTTAGAAAAAAAAAAATTTTTTTTTTTGGGGGGGGGAAGAAAGAAAGAAAAACAATAAAGTGCAAAAAGAAGGAAGTTTCTTCATCTGCCTCCCTGCGGGGGCATCGGGGTCCCGCGGTGGGGTTGGGTGGGTGACCTAGCAGCTTCCCCTCTGCCCTCCGTGGGGTGCTTCTCCCCGGCACGCACCGGGGGTGCTGGCTCGGCACCCAAGGGCTGTACGGCTGCACCTTGCCCTGGGGCGCAGCAGATTTTAGGTGCTTCACGGCTGGTCACGGTCCCGCACAGCGGCGACCTCAAAGCCGTCAGGACAGCTGATAGATTCACCCCGTCCGTGCACCTCTCTCTTTAATGGGACGCTCTTTCCATTTCGTGCAGTCATTTTTGCACCGTGAGAAGCTGGCAGGGTCCGCACACCCCGGGGTTTCTCCGGCTGGACCCGGCAGCACCCTCGGAGCATCCGTGACCGGCTGAATCCCGGCATCCATCGTGGTCCCAGCTCTGCTGCTGGTGGAGCCTCACATCCCCTTCAGAGGCTGCAGGACCACCTTTGTGGGGGCTTCTCCAGCCCACTCACTTTCACGTGAATGCATTTGGGGTCTTGCATTCCCACAGTGCGCTTTCTAGTGTGACTTGGGGCTGGAAATGGATTTGAGGTTTGTGGATGCTCAGTGCGTTGTATCATTGTCTTCTCTCTCCTCCTCCATCCCTCTGCCCTCTCCCTGTCTCCTTTTTCAGTTACTTACTAGCAAATAGTTGCTTGAGGAAGTCTGATAGTGGCGCAGGTTTATTTCTTATTAATTTTTATCCAGTATTTTCTTGCATGTCAGAAACACATGGTGTATTTCCAAGGGAGAAAATATGTGTTAAGGTCTAAAATTTATCCATTCAAAGATCACATGTAAAGCCAGGGTGGGTCAAGCAACGTCCTGGAAGGCTGGTATCAATTTTAACCTGGTATTCAGTTATTACACAGGTGCAAGTTCTTAAAACAACTCAGGAAATGAAAAATAGGGAAGACATCAGGCTAGAAGATTGCCACTTACTCCGAAATTTGCATGGGGAGAAAGGGCTGTGCTCAGCCAGCTGAACCCCGTACGTGGTTGTCAGCTGGGAGGGACAAGGGTCAGGCGGGAGGATTTGGGGAAGGAGGCTGGGACCGCGGGTCAGGAGAGGAGGCATCGCGAGGGCAGGAGTCAGGCTCAGTCCCGTGTCTTCTTCGGAGATGCCCCGCAACAGCGGGGAGAGGGGGGGACGGGGGTGTCGGGATGAAGTGGGGTTTGGGTGGCTGGGGGAAAAGCATCAGGGGCAAGAGTGAAGCACAGGAGACATGGGGTTTGCCGGGGGAAAGAGTGTCTTAAAGGTTCGTAAAATGTTCATCTCCTTTCAGACCCTTCCTCCGAGCCCTGAGCGTGCCGTGAAAGGTCTGGTAGCAACCTGGTGTGTGATATTGAGGGGAGCTGGAGGCCAGGGTGGGGGGATGCCGACGGAGGAGCAGCTCCGGGACCATCCCAAGAGGCAGCAAGGAGATCCCTTGGAGGACAACGGGGCCGACGGCCGGCGGGCAGCTGTGTGCAGGCAGGTGGAAAGAGTGCGCTGGGGATGCAGAAGTGGTCCGAGAAAGAAGGGCAATAGCTGGAAAGGGAGGCGGGGAAATGGAGAGCAGAAAGGCGAGGATGAAGCCAGTGATGCTGCAGGAGCGGGTGAGTGAGCAGAAAGCAGGAGAACATCCCCAAAAGCCTTGCGAGGCGGTATTACGGAAAGCACGGCTCCCAGGCAGCGCGGGCAGCACCGCTCCTCTGCCGCCGGCTCCGCAGGGGCAATAGTCCACCTTGGGGGCTGTTTGGCAAACTTGGGTAGCGGTTTAGTGTGGTGCTTGTATGTCATGTTAAGAACCATTTTCAAGTCTTTTTTTGTGCAAATCAGACCACTTCTCGCTCTCAAGGGAATCAGAGTATCTGGAGCTGCTGTTCAGCAACCTTCAGGTGACTGTCATGATTCCCCAGGGAAGAAGAAAATGTTTTTGTAGCAATCAGTAAGAACAAGAAATGCCCTTTAGTGACACCCTGCTAATCTGGAGGGAGGTTCAAAGTAAATTTTCAAAAATCCTTGTGGTTTAGGGCCAAATGCAGTCATCGACAACAGAGCCAGATTCTGCCATTTGCCAGCACTGCAAGGTCGGGCGAGTGCTCTCAAAGCTGAGAGTTACCCCGGGATAAAATAGGGGACCTGGGCTAGGCTCAGAATAAAAAGAGCTGCTAAGACACACTGCTAATATTGAATAGTTCATCTACAGTTCAAAGGGCAAGTCTCCCAACCCCAGAGGTGAGCCTGGCTTAAACTGTCTGGCAGACTTCTTCTTTCATCCACAATCCCAAATACTTAATTTTGTCAACCTTGATTTTAAAAATGGCCAAAAAAAGCCCATGATGTGGGTTGATCTAAAGCAGAGGGAGAGAGGTGCGATGTGCACATCGGCCCAGCATGGCTGTAATTGTCTGTATCTTCAACGAGCTCGTTCCTGACGAGGGGCCGGCAACGCACCCCAAACCTGGCTGCTTGATGTGCAGCCCCGTGAGCGCCTGTGTCTCCTCCTGCCTGGACTCAAGGAGTACAGAAACATCAACAACAATTAAAGCTAATGGGAAACAAATGCTCTGTCCAAAACAGCCATTGATTTCAGTGGGAGCTTTATGAGAAAGTCGGAATTGGATACAAAGGGTTTGTCTTACATTTGTCTTAACTCCTGGCTCTGCGTCCCAGCTTGTTCCTATTTTATCTAAATCTGGTCTTAGTTCGTAGAGCTGCAAGATTTGTCCAGCTTAGGGCTCGGTTCCCGTCTCACACTCGCCCCGAGGCTGCCGGGGGGACGACGGCTGCTGGCCGGAGGGGACGGGGCAAGGGGTCCCTGGCTGGCCACAGCCACCGTGCCCCGACCTGCTGCGGGGTCCCTCGCCGTCCCTTTCGCCCGCTGTCCCCTCCGAACACGAGGAATAACGGGCAGGACCCGAACGCCTCGGTGCTGCCGACGCATCGGTCCCAGCCACCCGCGGGCCATCGGGGTCTGGTACCAATTAGCGCAGCTTTCCGGCGGCTCGACGCGCGACGCAGCGGGAAAGGCGCACAAAGAGCAGCACCAGCGCGGGGGGGGCTGTCCGCCGGGGGGAATCCGAGCTTGCTCAGCACCCGCCAGCCTGCGCCCGCTGCATTTGGCTTCGCCCAAGTGCCTGGTGAAACTCTTTCACCTCCGGCTTTGCCGGATCCGGGCACGCCGCGGGCTCCGGGATCTGTGGTCTCTGCACCTGCGGTACAGGGCAGCCCTGGTGAAGCACCCAGCCTTGCAGAAATCTAGCGCTACATCAGTCAGAAGGATATCTCCATGCATAGCTGCGTCTTTTCTTCCTTCCTAATGAGTAATTTAGAGCGAGCGGGAGGCTGACCATCAGCAGGCTGCAGGACCCGCACGGCCGCGGCTGAAGGCAGGCGCACGCTGAGCGGGGAGCTGCCCGGGGTGTTAAATCACAGCCCTCCTTTGCGGCCAGAAACTTGCAACACCAGCAGCAAATTGCTTGTTAGGCTAATTACGCCCTTCCTCTTTTAAGTGCAGGCATAGATGAGAATGAGGATACCTAGAAATACAGAATTGTGATATATATGTGTGTGTAGAAATTAGTTTGCACTAGGGTTTGAATGGTGGCTAACGCCAAGCCCCCTATAGAAGACTATAAGCACTTCTCTGCGGATATGTGAGGGTGGGATTATAATATGCCATCCTCAGTCTGTAAATGAACCACTTCTGGGCCAAATCCCTTGATTTCAGCGGGGAGATGATATATAAGCTAATAGTGAGCTTGACCCAACTTCTCTGTCTCTGCTTAACGTTTTACCCACTGGATTTAACCAGAGGTCTGCTGCTGTGAAGGTGAAATCGCTTATCTAACAGTGACTACTTAAATGCTGAATTTTAGGGACCAAACGACTAGGCTGGTCATTGCAGGAGCAGCAGCGTGCCCCGTGCCTGCGGGGTTTCCATCCCTACGTGCCCGTGCCCACCAGCCCGTCCCCGGCCGGGGTTGGCAGCGTTCAAACCCACGGCACGGCGGTGCTGCTGCCTAACAAACAGTCTTTGGTAACCATGGCTTAGGGTAATTGCACCGATGTGTCAGCTAAAACTCACGGCTCCTGGCTGATGGTCGGTGGGTCTGGAGAAGGAAGAGGCTTCTGCAGCCTGCTCCCGTCATTTTTTCTGAAAAAGATGAGTATCCTTCTTCAAGCGATTTATCAGAAGTATTCGACATCAAACATTGATGCTCCTGCCATCGCACAAAGACTTTGTAGGCATAAAAACATAGCATGAGTAAGGATATTTCCAACAATTTTACTCCAGAAATTGCTTCATAAATGAAACATGTAAGAGACTATATTTATAGTAGAAAGAACAACTCTCTCGGGATATGAATAGCATTATACCGTATCATGTAATTAAAAGCTGAATATGACTAACACATTCCCATACAGATGTATCACAGCACTGGTGACCATGTGGGATATGTGAAGAAAAAAGACCCAGTTAAAGAAACCACAAATTCCAGGGGTGGGAGTGTGAGGAGGGGGATAATGAAGCGCTTTGCAATCTATTTTAATTCTCCTTTTTTTTTTTTTTTCCCCTTTGCGAGAGCATGAACACATGAAAAGCATTAGGTAGTGCCGTGCCCGCCGGAGACCCGGCGGTGGCTGCCGGACCGGCGGGATGGAGCATTGCCAGCTCCGGCTCAGCATCCCCGGCCCCGCACCGGCACAGCCCCCCGGAAGGAGAGATAACGAGAAAATGGCAGATAACTGCCAAAACCCCCAAATGGCGAAGCACCATCCTGCAAAGAGACTGGGAATTCAGATGAAGGTGGGAAGGTGCCTTCAGAGCAGCGGGGCTAGCCCTGGATGCCTACGGAGCTGAGCGCCCGGGCTTTGGGTTCTGCGCCGAAATGCGGTGAAGCTGATGGGCGTGCGGACCATGAGCCCGTAACAGCATTGGGCTGGGCCCTCTGAAGGCAAGCAGACCTTGAAATACAGGCACGGCCCTGAATTCATCTCTGTAGGTCTCTCCTCCACCAGCCGATACAGCCTGCTCCCAGAGACCCCGGTCAGACTCTCTGCATTGCCGTGTTTTCATTCCAGATCTCCTCAAACACTGCTGTATAAAAGCCTGACTGCCCAGCACAAAATTGTCTGCTTAAGAGAGACAATGGGTGTTGAAAGAAACAAAAGAAGAAAATATGGCTGAGAAAACAGTGTAAAATAAATACATAAATTGGGGGGGGAGACAAACTTGTTTTTTCTTCAGACTTTTTGTGTATTGGAAAGCAAGCACCATGTCTTCTGCAGGCTCAGCGAGGTATTCGCGCCGTCCGTCCTTGCGGGTCGTGCTTTACGTGCAGCATATCGCCATTTTCTTCTGGACTCCCTCCAGCTGGCCCACATCTTTCCTGAGGGGCAGCACCCGAAAGCAGACGCCGTCCTCCAGCTGAGGTCTTACCGGTTCCCAGGGGAGAGGAAGGATTTCTTCCCGTGCCTCAGGAGCAGCACGGCTCCGTGTACAACCCGGCGTAGTGTGTATTCTCCTTCTCCCCAGCGGAGCAGCGCCGGGCTGCGTGTTCAGCACATGTGCCGAGGAGCCCCGCTCCCTCCGCTTCACCAGATGCTCCCGCATCCCTCGCATCCCTCCCCTGCCCTCGGCACACCGGAGCCGCCTGCCCTCCACGCCGGCCCCCGGTGTCCAGCCCGTATCTCCGACCTGCGAAAGTTGTTTGGAGCTCGACCCTGCCTTCTTGGCTCGCCGTTCCTGCACATTTCGTACGGCTGCTCCGGTCCCCCTGCGCCGCACCGCGGTCGGGAACCTTGCTGGATGCGTGCCCCCGTGTTGCCAGTCTTCAAGTCCATCCTTGGGTACGGTCCTCCAGCCTCCGCCTGCTCCGTGGCATTTTCCTCTAGGCTGTTGCTCCCTTGGTATGCTTGAATCGGAGCCCTTGCCGGAGCGCAGACATATGACATCCACAGCTTCTCCTCCACGCGCGAGGCCTGCTGCCCTGCTGTAGGATGAAATTAGATTGGTTTGACATGATTTATTTGTGACAAATCCATACTAGTTGTTACTCATCTCCTTGTTCCATATACTTACAAATTCTTTGATTAATTGCTCCGGTACTTTTCTGTGACTTGATGCTGAGTTGACGGCTCCATAATATCTCTGCTCTTCCTTTTTTTTTTTTTTTTCATATTTTTAAGGATAGAAATCCTGTTTTCCATCTTCTAGATTTCTGGTATCTCTCCTGTTCTTAGGACTCAAGTTCTTGAAGAGAATGACCAAGATGCGTGTGCTGGCATTTGCCAGCCCTTCCAGGGACCCGGCACAGCCTGGGACCAGGTCGTGCATCTCTCTGGATGTGGCTTACTCCATCTTTCTCCCCGCTCTGCAGTGCCTCTGCCTACGCAGGGTTAAATTATAAAGCTTTGGAAGCAAATCAGATGCCTTAATGGCACATCCCTACTTTTATTTATAATATGTTCTTCTGCTCTGATCACACATACTTGTCTGAAATACATTGTAAATCAATGCGCCCTAATCCAATCTCGTGTTAATTAATTCTTCCACTTGCCTTCTACTTGGGGGAAACAGAAGAATAGATGTAAAAACCATGATAGTGATGTTGGAGCGGCTGATTATTATTCTTTACAATAGTGTATTGATAAGAAAATGAGCATGTTCTTTTCCCATTTGCAGCACAACCTTGGGCAGGAGTTTGTTATATTAGAAAAAAGCAATTTGAAAAAATTGCTCCCTGGCTCCTGTACAGCCACTTGAAAATTGATTTATTTTGGGGTTTCCACAGCTGTGTGTGGGTTTCCACAAGACTTTATTTTGTGTTATTAAATCTGGCCGTTGAAATGTTCCTTTGATTTAATGTGAAGTGTGTTTTATTTGATAATTCCTTATAGATATGGAGGGGAGGTCTTGCTGAAGCCGGGGAGAATAAACAAATAAATAGATAAAGGAATGGCTCGGTGGCTACGACAGCTTGCCCCCCCCCTCCATGAGTGTTCTGCCTTGTGCTCCCACCAAAGCTGGGAGCCAAAGCCTCCGAGCAAGCCATCCATCGCCTGGGGAAGAGGAGCCCGGGGAGCTCCCTGCCCTGCTTGGGGAAAGTCAAAGTCTCTGGAGTGGAGGAGGCAGCTCCCGAAACGTGTTTTCTCCCCGTGAAGTCCCCTGAACGCACTCTTCGGTGGTCCATAGGTGAGAAAGCCAGGTGCCACCTCACCCTCTCGCCATCCCCCGGCACCCCTGGGCGAGCAGCAAAAGAGAAAAACAGGGGAGTTCCTCCCCGGCTGCATCTCCGTGCTGGAAATCTGCCTTTGGACCTGCCTGGGCAGGCAAAGCCCGTGGCCGGGGAGTGAGGAGGGAGCAGCTGAAGTCACCTCCGCAGCTCCTGTCCCAGCAAGGCTCTCGTCCCCCCCGGCGTCACGCTCCGACACGTGCCCAGCTTCAGACCCCGCGCCAGGCAGCGCTCTGAGCTAGACCAGAGGAGGGCCTGGCCTGGCGTCCAAACACAATTAGAATAAATTAAGAAAAAAAAGAAAAATGTCTTCTTCAGCAGAGTGAGGCAGGAGGAGCGGCAGCCCTCTGCCTTTATTATTGAATTCTGATTTTTGTGCCTTAGCCTCTTACTGTTTGCTATGGCTGACGCCAGCTTCACCTCCTTGTGGTAGCTGTAAGGGCTTTCTAGCGTGGCCATGGCTCTCCAGAGCACCCAGTGCTGCCCCAGCATCCTCTGGGTGTTTTCCTACGGAAAGGTGAAAACATCTGCTCAAGGTTTTTGTATTAGTAAACAAACCACTTGGTGAGCACACTGCTTGACTTCCAAAGTAGCATCCTTTTCTAAAAGCTCTAATCTTAAGATAATCATCTTTCATTCTTTTTTTCCCCCCTATAACTTTTTTCAGTAGTTTTCCCTGCCATTTTTGCATCAGCCATTTCCCCCCCCCCAGCCCACACACTGCCTCCCACGGACACTGTCCCCCCATCTCAGAGCCCCCGGCCCCTCGCTGAGTGGCTGCTCCCAGCAAACCCCAGGTTAAGTGGAAGGGGGCAAAGGCACAGGGCATAATCCTGCTGCCCCCCCCCCCCCCCTTAAGTGCAGCAGCGTGATTGAGCAGATGAACTTTTTTTGCCTCAGACAGTTGCAAAAATCTTCATTCGGGGAGTAATAAATCTTCAAGGGGATGGAGGAAAGGATGCAGCAAAAGGTCAGCGTGTGGATGGGATGGAGCAAGCACAAGACACTTTCAGGGTCACTTTTGCACTGATCCAGGACACAGGAACCAGGAGGTCATTGTGTCAGTTTAGTAAAGCTGTCACATAACCCATCAGCACTGATTTTATTCAATTTTTTTCATTTTGTGAAGCGAGAGGTATGGAATCACTTACTCCTCATGGGTTAAAAGTCAAATTAAACAATACTATTTTAACACTCCCCAAACGGCCATCGACAGGAAGAAAACCAGTGCTGATGGGGACAGCAAACGTGGTTGTGGCAAATAAGAAACAAATACCTGGCTCCTGACGAGCCCCTTTCACCCAAGGACCAGAAGGTGGTTCATAAACAGTAATGTGTGCACGCTGGGATTTTTGCCAAAGGTGAAAATTAATCAAAGCAATGGTTTTTCATTCTGCTGGAGCTGACCTCCGTCCTAACTGCATCTCTTCCTACAGTCTGCACTGGTGCAGAGGACTTCAGCTTCATTGACTCCAATGGGATCACATTGATTTTAGTCGAGGAATGAACTGGGAGGGCTTTATAGAAAACCAAATTCCTTTACTGATTTGCTGTGCTCCTTAACTTGACCACGATGAGGCTTGTTAGAACATTTGGGAAGATGTAGGACCTTGTCCAGCTCTGGCCTCCGTGGGGCTGGAGGCACAGCCCACCCGACTGACAGCAGAGCTGGGCGCTTGGGGGGCGGCCGGAGGAGAGGAGCTGGTGACCGAGCTGCCCGGAGGGATCACAGGCAACTGGGAACGTAGAGGATGCTCTTGGGTACCACAGGGATGATGCATTCTGCAAGTTTACCGTTAGATTTTTAACAACAATAAAGTAAAGAATAGTTTTGCAAGGAGTCACGGATAAAGTTGCTGAAGTTTAGGTTTGAAAAGTTTGTTCCAAGTCAGAAAAAAAAAAAAAAAAAAAGAAAGTCAGACACTTCTCCTTCCAGTTACAACAAAAGATTTTGGACCTTATAAAACATTTCCCAAGAAGGCCTGGTTGAATTTGTTGTGACAGAGATCCCAGAAGGGCTTTGTGGTTTGGGTTTGTGATGGAAATCTTAGTCACCTTAGATAGCTTTTGAATTACAATCGCCATGTATGGACAGTGTGACTCCAGTAGTGTTTTCATGTATTTTCATTTAACAGCTCTGCAAATACTAGATTTGGAGCTTGTAGCAGCTGAAGTGGCGTACCTTCCTAATTTATGTTGGGCCGGGTTCAACCTTATGTGATTCTGCTGAACTCGTTCACCCTTCATTTCCCCTCCTGCTCCGGTTATGCTTCCTAATATTCTGGTTTACTCCTCCCATTTCCTTCCTGCTCCAGGCCTTGGCTCGCTGCCCTCTTTCATCTGCCTGTCCTTGGAGCGAGCCGCTGCCCTCCTGCTCGCATGTGCCTCCACCTCCCCGTCCCCTGTCCCCTCTGACTCCTCGGAGAAACCCGCTTCAGCAAACAGCCTCTTTGGTTTTCCTGCATGTAGGAGTCCCGATAGCATCCCCTCTTGTACCTTAATTACCCTGCAGTTGGGCTTGGGCAAGTAAATGCGTATTTTCCTATGATTTTTCAGTGCAAACCTATGCAGCATTATATGGAGAGACTGGCACCAAACGCTTCATTAATAATTGCTGGGGATGGATTTGGCCTGTTACCTCTGCCCAAGAAGATGCTCCAGCTCTGCAATATTTCCTCAGTCCGACTGGCTTCATTGCAAGTAAACAGAGCATCCAGCCAAGTCGAAAGGGCTTGTCATGGCCATGTTCTCTCGGAGATACTGGGATTAATGCCAATAGCCAAGTCATTTTGCAAATGATATTGCTTAGTTTAGCTCTTCAGATGCTCCTTCGTTTCCAAGGCATTCGAAGGCTCTGCCTGAGTTTGCAGGAGCAGCCCTGGCCCTGATGATTTTCAAGCTGGCATTCGGCAGGCAGTAAGCACAGCCATAGCCCCAGCTCAGAAAAGGACAGGGGTTTAAATTTCCTGGCCTAAAGTACATCCTACAGTCAGGAAGATCCCGAGTACTTAGGGGTATTTCCACACCATAATCTGATGTGCAACAGAGGATGGCTCCGTAAGTCCTGTGAGCGTCGATACTTGACTGCTCTCCCATCTGAGCCCCCCGCTAGCTTGCCGTGCTCAAGCTGGTGACAGCGTGTGATTTGTCTAATCCCGTTTCTAATAGCGGTCTGCCTATCTGCAGCAGAGAAAAGAGTCGTCCCTTGTAAAAGGTCTGGTACAACACGCAGTGAGAGACTTTTGCATCCTAACAAGAAACTTCAGTGGGTTACAGGAACTTCCAGATTTCTTGAGCACAAACCCTCATTAAATCCAAGTGAGAATTCTAAAAAAACCTAAAATCTTGCATTTCTTTTCCTGGATTTATCCTGGCCTTTGCTGTACCCTTTTCTCTCTGTGCTGCAGGGGCTGGTCAGAAGGCGCAGGGCATCCAGTTCCTCGGGCTGCCCCGGCCGGCAGCAGCGGGTACCCGACACGTGCCCGTGAGCAGCGGCTGGCAGGGATGGAACTACGTTGATTCATCCCCGAGACCAGCCACGCAGGGTCACACGAGGGACCATCTCGTATCCTGCCCGCAGCAGCGGCCACATCCAGATGCACAGGAAAGAATACAAAAATAGGACAAACAAGTGATGCTTCCCTAGAAAACTTCCCCAGCCTCCGGTGATTTGCGGCTGTTCCTGCGGCAGAGGGGATGGTGATCCCCCGGGGCGGCGGATGGGGATGCGCAGGGGGGCAGCCCTCGCCCTCCCCATCTCCGACCCCCACCAACAACCGAGGGACCCTCCCTTTCCAGCACCCCCAGGCTGAAAAGCTGCATTTTCACCTCCTCTGCCCCCAAAACCGGAGTCAGCTGTCTCTGCCCGCTCCCCAGCTCCGGCGGCCTCTGCCTTGGTGCTGGCATGTGTGTGCCGTGTGCCGGGGCACGGCCGAGGCGCGGCGGAGCGGGGCAGAGCATGACCTCTACTCTTATTAAAATGCACTGACCTAATTTAACTGATGGATCTCTGGATTTACATGGGCTGCCCGCAGAATAGGCTGGCACTGACCAGATTAACGACAATTATTTGGGATTTACAGAGACTGTTTGCAGAATAAACTGGCACTGAGCAGATTAACTAACTAAAATAATTTGGGATTCAGGCAGACTTCCCACGGCAAATAGACTGACACAAATAAAATTAAGAGAGGACCAGGGGAAATACATTTGTTCTGCTTATTCATTGCAGTTAAAATTTCTATATTCCCTCTTTCCACAGATCTATCTTTTACATTGTCCCCCAAACAAATAAAAGGTATTAAGTATATGGAGCGATCAATCCTTCCTACCATCTCCACCATGATCAAACACAATAAGAAAACAATTACAGATGGGTCGTTTACTCCAACATACTTGCAATCTTTTGATTTTATTTGTTGTTGTCGTTGCCCTTGGAAACACTAAGCACGCCCTGCTCTCCTGCCTGCAGTCACAAAACGATGCTCCTTTGCGTCCCAGCACACAGTATTATTATCATGATTTACGACCTGTGACCAATTAGGAGCCTGTTGCAGGGCCTGGGGCTGAGATCAGGAGAGCCATGTGGAGAGGCGAGGGTGGGCTGGTGGGCACAGACCCCCCCAAGGGTGCGGGACCCCCGTGGGCAGGGCGGGCAGGGCATCGCATCGCAAGGGTACGCTTTGCTGGACCCTTCCAGGACGGTGCCCGAGCCGGGGACCGATGCTGCTGGGATGCATCCCTGGAGGGAGGGGATGCAGCGGCAGTGGGGGGGGGGGCGGTGCAGGAACGGCCGCATCACCCCAAATCCTGTGCCGGGGTGATGCACAAGAGCATGGGCCAGACCCCAAACTGCACCGACCCGGCTTCGCCCGGTAATGGCACGTCTGGCTGGGGGGTTGCAGCCACCCCATCTCCCCCACCGCCCCCTGCCCTGGACCTCGGTGCAGGGCTGTCCTGGCCACAGCTGCCCCCCCGGGGGACTGCCTGGGGCTGTTTGGCACTTTTTCTCTCTAAGCCAAGTTTTCACATTGTGCTTTTGCAGGTATCCTGTTTATTTGCATGCCACCCCCCCGCCTATTTTAAGAGCCCTTTTCTTTCCTTGTGCTGCCTTTTTCTTTTCCCTCATAGGGTTTTCCTGGCCTGAAATAATACTGGCAGGCCCTTCTCTGAAATTACAGGGCCTGTGTCTGTTACCTGAGCATTTCTGAAAGGGGTGGGGAGAAAATCCGGCAGCACAAAGTAGGCTTGAAACAATGCCGAGGGTACGTGCAGCCAGATCCGTCGCTACGGCAAAACTTCCGCGCGTTTCACCGCTTCGCAAAGCCACAGACATCCCAAGCTAGATTAAGAATGGCGTCTTTAAAACAGAAAAAACAAACAAAAATCCCCTTGCTAGATCTAAACCACCCAGGCTACAGCGGGGAGACCACAAGAAAGCCCGGGCCAGCTCTCCATCAGCGCTGTGCGGTGTAGCCGGCGATTATGCGGCAGCGGGGAATAACAGATGTGTATCAAAAAGTGAACGGCGGCCTGCCGCATCCCACAGTGCCATCTAGCGCGGTCCAGCCCGGCGGGACCCAGCGGTTCCGGCAAGTGGGCTAGCGGGGATGGAGGTGCAACTGGTCCACGCGTGTGCCAGGCACCCGTGTGCATGGACCGCACACGTGTGTTGGGGTCCAGAACCCCGGCGGGGTTCGCTCCTTGCAGGTCTGTGTATGGGAAAGCGGTGTTTTCCTTGCTGGAGACGGCGAATATGTTTGGCGCTGTCGTTTTGCAAAATCACCCGTCCCTCCTCGCTCCGCTGGGGAGCACCGGCTGGTTTGCAGGTGGGAGATGCTCCGTCGGGCAGAAGCGTGGGGCTGTGCTGGGGGGCTGCTGGGAGGGAGGGAAGGATGCTCTGCCCTGCCCTGCTATGGCACACTGGCAAAACACCTTGCTCCCCCCTTCCGCGGGGTCAGCACCCTGCCAGGGTCCCCTCTCCGGCTCAGCCCCCCCCGGGCACCGCGGTGCCAGCCTGAGCGGCGGGATGGTAACCAGCAGAAAGACCTCGGAGGGCGAGTCATTTAGTAACCTCTTCCCGAGCGCAAGAGCCTGTTTTAAACTTCTAAATGCCAACATAAATGTAGTCAGGCATATATTTCCATACTGATACTGGATAATAAACACAGTGGGAGCCTAAAGTACCTTGAGGGACATCCTGCTGTGCTTATTATCCTGTACTTCTCCACTAATTACTAGAGCCTAAACTTTAATACTCATGGATTTGTTTACCTACCACTTTATCAGCTGCCGTATCTGTTTTGCAGCTTCCCCGTGACTGCACTGACATTGCCACGCTTTCCTTCCCGACGGGCTGTGTTTTTTGGCTATGCCTCCTGTTCCCGTCCATGAGCCATGTCACATGCGTGGCTCCGGCTCAGGAAACCGGCACCGCTGTCCCCGCTTCGCCTTGGCCGGCCGCGAGATGCCGGCGGGCTGGCTCACCGCCTGGCCACGGGGCATGCAGGGACGAGGTCGGATGGAGGCAGTACGGAGCAGAGCTTCAAGGCACCAAAGTCACTTCTGAGCTCCGTTTCCACCCAGGAGCTCTGCTGCTGCCCACTTACCCAGCAGACATTTGTTAGCCGTAGCTGAACTCCTTAAAAACAAGCAGAAGCGTCTGCAAAGCACCCAGCAGCCCCTGCCCCCAACAGCTGATGAATTAAATCCAAGAGGAAGATGGCACGAGGTGGGGAGCACCAGGGAACAAAGAAATATCATCCTGGCAGGTGGCGGGCCCAGCACGCCGGCAACAGTAATGCGGGAGAACGGCAATGCAGTGGGGTTTGCAGAGGGTTTTTTGGGGAAGGTGGCCCAGGCAGGAGAGGTGGTGCGGGAGGCTCGTGATGGTGCTCAGCTGAGAGCGCAGCACGTGGGCGATGCAAAACTGCGTGGGTGATGCAAAACTGCATGGGTGATGCAAAACTGCGTGGGTGATGCAAACCCCCATGGGCAACGCACACTCACGTGGGCAATACAGATGCACGTGGGTGTTGCAAATGTGCATGGGTGTTGCAAACCTGCATGGGTGATGCAAACCTGCATGGGTGATGCAGACCCACGGGCAGCCGTGGTCGCTGCAGAGACGTGGCACCGACCTGCGGTGCTGGTGGATGTTTTGTACGCAGAGGAGAGCACGCCGAGTGGGTCCCTGAGGGGTGGGACGGGCAAATATTGTGCGATGTGATGAGGAAAGGGCGGGCAGGAGAACTGGCCATGGGGGGAAAGAGGGTAGATGGACAAGCCCTGGCAGCACAGGGGTGGAAAGGTGGGGAGCCTGCTCTGCTGCAGCCCCTCGGGGGGCCCGCTGGCCCCAGGTGGCAAAGCCCATGAGTGGGAGATGCTGGGAGCCATCCTGGCTGCCTTGCAGGAATAAAAAGGCTACTGCCAGCCCACAGGAGGCCACCCCGGGGATGCCGGCGGTCCTTGCTGCCCCTTCTCCTTTGGCTGGCAGGCCAGGCACAGCCACACCACCCCATTTAGCCGACAAAATTCAAAGCATTCGTGTCCAATAAATTGGATTATCACCCTTTTGTTGGATTAAGATGAATGACTTTCCAAATTCTTGGCCTGTTTACTTTGGCTGCGCTCGAATCCTGTGAACTCGGCTTCTGATAACCGTGTTAGAAAGAGGGATATGTGGAAAAAAGACTGAAATAGAAATGTGTAATCGCCAAATGGCTTTCTGGTTGCCTTTTGTTTTATGTCAGAGCTCAGAGTCCGTCCATAATTACCTTCATTACTCTTGACCCGAGAACAAACACAAAGGCACTTTTAAAAGAGATTAATAAAAGGATTTCTGAGGAAGAGACGGCATTGCAAGTCATTTTCATGTCTGTCCCGCATAAATTGAATCAGGCGTCCGTGCGGCAGCCGGGGCTGCCTGTCTGCTGCCCACCCGGCTCCATCCCCGCACGGGGCAGAGGGCTTCCCGGCAAACCTCCGCCTTTGGTCCCCGGTGCCGGCGCTGCAAACCCACTTCCAAGATGCCAAACTCCAGCCGCTGAGGCGTGTCCCCAGCCAGAAAAAAACCCACGCTTTTATACCCACAAACCAGGCAGGCGGCAAGCTGCATCCTCCACCTTCGTTTCCACGGAGCCCGACGGGAGCCCGCTCAGCCGCTGGCGTGGAGCATCGCAAGGACCAGGCGCGGGCTGTTTGCCCCAGCCGAACGGCAGGGAAGGCAACAGCCGCTTTTCCCTCGGGATGCACAGCCCCTGGACCCCTTTGTCCCGTCCTCGCACCCAGGGCATTGACAGGCAGGCCCAAATCGCTTTGCAAAGCGGTTGAGCGCAGCGCAAAGGCAGAACTAATTCCCCAGCAGAGCCCGAGCCACGCGGCGGGGTTGCACGAGGCCAGATCTGCCCAGCGAGCCCCCCGCGCCCGCCTCGGCCGATTTATTTTCCCCTCCCGGAGGGGTGCTCCTGGCACGGAGCTGGGTCCCAGCCGACTTCCCTGGAGCTGCTTACGTGATTGCCGGGGGGGCACAACCAGCTCGGGCTGTGGAAATTGCTCCCAGCACGTCTTCCCCGGTAGACTCTGGCTATTTTCAGATCATTTCCATGTTTTCTCCCAGCCTAGTTTTGGCTTGGCTTTGCTGAGCACCATCCAGCCCACAGCGGCCGCAAGGCTCAGATCTCCCGTCTTACTATTTTCCCCTCTGCCTTCCCCCCGAGGGCACCCTGCCCCAAACAGCAGCAGTCCCAGACTGTGTCACCCTGTGGCTCAGTTTACCCCTGCCTTTGGGGACAGGACAGGCTGCTCCTGTGGCTGAGCATCCCTGCCCAGCTGTGCGTTACGCTGTCTCCTTGTCCAGCTCTGGCAGGGCAGGAGGAGCGGGCAGCAGCTCTCCATGGGGACCGGCTCCCACAGACTTAAAAAGTCCACAGAGCCAGCCCCCGCTAAGCTCATCTGCGCATATGGCGTCTCTGGAATATCATCTAGTCCTGCCCTCAGTCTCCAGTAAGATAAAGCAGAGCTAGTTGCCCAGGACCATGTCCAGACAGCTTTGGAATATCTCCAAGGATGGAGAGTCCACAGCCTCTCTGGACAACCTGTTCCTAGCGTTCATCCACTCTCACGACTGAAAAAGAAAAATCATAAGAATTAAAGTGGGATTGTTTGTATTTTGGTTGTGAAATGACCAGTGATATGTGCATGCCAGGAACTGTGAGTGTTTTGGGGAATGTCCACGAAGGTGACGACCATGACCGGGGCTCCAATTGCAACGGGTCCCACCAGCACTTCATGTACTACAGAAACTTTTATTTACTTTCAAGTCCCCAGCTCCCCCTGCCAGGAGCTGAGCTCTCCTCTCCAAAGCCCAAAGCCCAGCTCCCTGGGCTGCTGCCCGGGAACCACTCAAGTTTTGGATAGAGCTGCCAGGGCTCAGCCCCCACCACCCCCAACGTGCACCCACCTCTGATTGAAGCAAACCCAGACCAGTGCTCCCTGTAAGCACTTGTGCGAGCAAATACCCATCGACAGAAATGCAAGAGGTCAGGGCATGCCCCCAGAGAGCTAATTATCAATGCAATGCTCCCAGCAGCTAATTATCAATGCAAATGATGGATCAGCCCAGGAAGGTCTGTGCCCCAGCGGGGCCGAACAGGATGCTGTGCTATTTTGGGGGTGTCAGGCAGAGCTGTGAGCAAACTGATGGCTTTGGGGAGGAATTTCCACTTACTGCCGTCCATATGTGCGTGGGGAGAAACGACACGATACGGCACTTCAAAGCCGGACGGGGACTGGCCGGGTGCGGGGAAGGGTGCCGAGCGATGCTCCGGCACGGCAAGCGGGTACACCAGGGAAACTTGGCAAAACCGAGTCAACACCACCTCACGCACTAAAACAGCAGAGGAAGACTTTCAGACACGCAGCGTGGGCACGGCTGGTTGCCACCACGTGTAAGGTTATTCCCACGAGGGCCACGCAGAAGCAGAGGTGGCCGGGTCTGCCGGCCGTGCTCCGGCGTGGGCACCCATCTCTTCGGGCAGGTCTGGCAGGCAAAAATGTGTGAGCACCCCAACTACTTCTGGAAGCCCGGCCCAGGGCTCCTGCTCCGATCTATTTTGCAAAAATAGTGCATCTATTTTGGGGGTTAAGCCATCTGCTCACCTTGCTTCTGTTCAGAGAGGAATTAATTACAGGCCATCTCCTTTACAGGAAACAGAACCTGCCTAATGGGTTTATTATCAGAACCTGTTTCTAAAGGGTGTCCCGTCCCCATCTGATGCAGCAAGCTAATTACAAAAGCTGGTTTTGATTAACTTGAAAGGTATTGTGACATCCAGCTTTGAACATCTGGAATGAAAAATGGGATTTCTTTTAAAAAGGAACTACCCGAGACAGCTAACAAGGCAGTAGGAATACATTATTTTGTTAAAAACAATACCCGCAGAAATGAAACGTTCACCAAAGCACTCCTAAGACATGTGCTAATCCTCCCATTGATCACTGCTTACCTCCTTCTGCATTTGTCTTTATCGTTTCCAACACTCCCTGCAACAAGGAACATGTTGTTTTATACGCATAAATAACACAACGTAATAAAAAGGGACCCTAATACTAATTAATGACTCTGGGCTGTGGGAGGCTGTAACTTGTGTGACACAAATGAACAAGGCAGAATGAGAGCTGGTGGCAGGAAAAGCAGGCAGAGCGCGGGACCCCCGCCTGCAGCTCGGCAGTGGATCCCCAGGGCTCTCTCAGGGCACGACGACCAGCCGCAGCAGAAGAGCCAGCAAGGAGCAGCTTTCATGCCGGAGAAAAAAACTGAAAGGGAACCAGACGACAAACTGTTGAAAGCAAAACCACAAAAATTATTGAAGAAAAGGCTTGTGACACCCACGAGGAAGGAAATGGGGAAGAACAACAAGAGCGACATAAAAATGTTGGAAATGAGCAAAAAAAAAAAAAAATATCAAAGGGCATCCTTCAGGCAAGGGAAAAACTTCCTTCCTCCCATGCTGCGTGGGAGGCTGCTCCCATCGTGCCTGCGGCTGCTGGCACCCGGAGGTGCCCGACCCGTGGCAGCGGGTCCGGCTCTCCATCGCCTCGCTGCCATAGGACATGGGATGCACGGCAAGGGGTGCGTGCCGGCGCGGGCTTTGGCCGTCGGGTTTTACGAGGTGTTTCGGGCCAGCACCCGAAACGTGCGGCACCGAGCAAGACCCGTTGCTTCGTGAAAGTCTGACTCGTGCCCGGAGAGCACACAGCTCAGCAGCTGCTCTGGATGTGCCCCGGGGGACACCAGCCGGAGCCTGCCTGTCCCCACGGTCACCCTAACTCCCCGTATCTTCTCATGCTGAAGGTGGAGGTTCTGGTGCTCCTCCAGTTACCGCCAGCCAAAATCCAGGTCAGAGAGCTTGAAGTCCTCTGGCCTGTGACAGTAGCACCTACATGCTGCAACAGAGCAAAGAAATGGCCATAAAGACAGACGGGGTTGGACTAGATGACCTTTAAAGTTCCCTTCCAACCCAAACTATTCTATAACCCTATGAAATAGCCATAAGGTCTATCCTGATTGTTTCCAGCCCATCCCGCACACTCCCTGCAAGGAGGAGCAGGACCACTGCCTGCTGGCTGGCAGAAAGGGTGTTTGCAGGAGCAGCATGTTCTGGTGTGAGTGCTACAGGTATTTTGCATTCACTAGTTTTGCATATTTTTTTTTTACTCCTGGGAGAGCTAATTACAAACAATTTAATTAAGATCTCTCACTCATTAATGTTCTAGTAGTTCAGCAAGTTTGGGTTCGCTCAGCAGGTTGCAAAGGTTTTATTCTATCCGTTATCCCCCCATTAACTCAGCCCGTGTCAACGGTGCGTTTGCTTATCCCCTGCAGTCCCGTGGAGCTGCACAGTTCAAAATCCCCTCGAGTGACAGGTCCTGGGACACCTTTGTTTTGGGGTGGATGCCAGGCTGGCACGGGGCCGCTCACCCGGCTCCGTCCCCAAGGGGTGCTTGGCTGACGGACCCCCTGCACCCCAGCATCACACCGGCAAGCACTACCCTGGGGAAATGTTAAAGCTTGGTGTTAAACGGGGCAAACTGATAAAAACCTCTCACCTTGTTGGAAGGGACCTGGAAGGTTAAAAAAACAACGGGTGAGAAAGGAAGGTGTTTGGGGAAAAGCTGGAGCCAGTTCCTTGGGTATCAGTGCACCAGCCTTATCTGTCCAGGGAACAGAGAAATCTGAGCACCAAGCCCCTGGAAAGTAGGGAAAAAAACATTACAAGTGACTGAGAAAAGAGAGGAAATGTATTTTTAGTCCATTTAGAAATCTGGTTTGATTTTGTTTTGAATTAGCTTAAAAATCTGCTTTGGGTTTGGCTAATGCTTTAAGTTCAGCGAAGAGCTCTTGAGCAATGCGCCAGCTCCGCATCCCAGCCTGGCGGTGGCCACGTCTCCAGTGGAACAGCCTCCAGCATCCCCCGCCGCTGCTGCCAGCTTAATGAGCTTGGCTAATTTGGGTGCTGGGTGGGACCCTGAAGAACAGCAGCCCCGAGACCCGTTTTCCAAACTGCAATAAAAGCCAAGTTACCCGTCAGCCGACGTTGTGCTCCAGCCTCTGCCCCGCGGAGGCTGCAGGGGAAATTCTCTGGTGCGTGGAGCTGGGTTTATCCTGCTCATTGCCAGGCAGGATACGTGTATCAACTTTTTTGTTCGGTTTTCCTTTGCTTTTACAGTAAGCGGGCGAATGGCATATATCTATATCTATTAGATCAGCAGCGCCTGCTCTCACAGCTGGCTGTCTAGTGAAAATGAATACAGAAATCATTAAAAGTGGTCTCGCAGGAGACCATAGGCCAATGGTATTTTATTGTGATTTAATGAAAAAACTAAAGCGCTGCTAGCACATGGTGCAATTCTCTTTTCATAACAATTGATTATGGGTTTATACTCGGTGATGGGTTGCTCTGGGGCGTGGGGAGGTGGCATGGCCAACCCCTGCCTCGTGCCATGGCTGGGCTTACTGGTTCCTGCAGGGATGTTGGGATGAAAAGACTCTTCCGAGTCCCCACTGCCTGGCCCAGCCACACAGATACCTGTGCTCACACTGTGGGTTTTCATCAAATGAAGCAATGGTATTTTTTACATGAAATCTTATATTTTAGGTGACTTGGAACGCAAGACACGGCTTTGCACCAGGTCAAAGTTAAATTGCTCTAGGGGCATCACACTTTACCCCTCTGGTGCTCTGCGTGAGCCAGGATCCCGCGGCTGAGCATCACCCACCTGCGACTGCACACAAAGAGCCGGGCACGCGCGGGTGCAGCGTTGCAGGGCATGCCTGCTCACATGGAGGTTAAACCTGAGCTACGGATAACGTTCCCCTTCTTTAAGCAGTGAAGGAGCAGCCTTCGCTCTCGTGTCTCTCCTCCCAGGGAGCTAAAGGCCAGCCCTGCGAGAAACCGAGGTCCTGCGGAGCAGAGAGGGGCCGCAGGGCACATGGGCAGGTTGGCACCTCTATAAAGTGCCAAGGCTCTGGAAAACAGCCAACCTTGAGCTGCAAAATGCTTTTCGAGCTGGGCAAGAAACCTCACCTGGTCTCCCAACACATCGCACTCGGTCGGCTGCTTTGGCTGCCTTTATTTACGGCGTCCGCTTAGCAAATAGACAAACCTTGGCTGCCGCGGAGCGCTGCGCAAGGGCAGGCAGATGTCCAGCCACATCTGGACAGATCCGCTTGCAACCCAGCCTTCCCGCTGTAAACAATTGTAATGTTAAAGCCCGGAACAAGGAGAATCTGCCTTTGGTTGGCAGCTAACATCCACCTCCTAATGCCTTGTCGTATAAATGCAAAGGTGCAAAAACCGCATGGATATCAGGTTGACATGTGGGCATTTAAATCTTATATCGTATTCACCATAATGCCTCACATCTGCTTTGGATTTCAGTGTTGTCTGCATAATCCTTAGCAGAGCAGCACATTTGCAATACAAAAAAAATATTTCATGTAGAGTTATCACAGCCTCTCTCTCCAGCTTGGGAAATGTTTGTCTCTGCAGCTGAATAAGCCATTAAACTTGGAAGAAAGCTTCCTTTGGTGCGAGATGAAAAGCTCTTGCTTGGGAGGAGAGGAAAAGGCACTGGGTGGCTTCTCGTCATCCCTCCTGCCCCAGCGCTGCCGGGCCAGAGGACCAGGATGCTCCCTGGCCACGCAGGCACGCACGCGGGGCGGTGGGCAGAGGGGTCTGAGCTCCTGGTCAGGGCAAACGAAATGGATATCCCATTTCTAGATGCATGTGATGAAAAAACGTGGGCATCTTTGCAGGAAAGCAATAACCTTCTTGCCGGGATGTGGATGATTTTTCAGAATTTGTTTATCTCTGCATGGGAGCTGCCCTTGGAGTAATGTAAATTACTGGGGAAAACCCTCAAACAATTTTATATAAACTGTTGTTCTGACCAGAACTTGCAAGTGGAAGATGTCCCAATTCAAGGAAATTTGAGGCATATTTTATAGGACAAGGATCACAAGGCCGGGTAGGAAAACAAAGGGGAATGGTGCATTTGTGGGCAGACACAGGAACATCTACAGATGTGCAGCCGTAGGAGAGTTAGCTAAATACCTGTGTGCAGGGGACACCTATGGATGAAATACATACATTGAAACAACCTCTGCCTGTGAAAGCATCCAGGGAGATGGACAGAAGTTACACAAGTTGCAGCACCTGGGGCACCCTGGGGAGCTGTCTCCACCCTGCGTACAGCTTGAATCCTTAACGGATTTAAGGAAAAAAAAGGGTAGAAGCACAGAAAACAAGCCTGAGGCAGAACAAAACTGCAATAAGCCCAGAGACTGCTTGACCTTGGGGTGCCCCAAAGCCCAGTGCCCCCCACCTCCCGGCAGGCACAGGAATACCCGCTGGACCTCGACCGTGGTTCCCCAGACCCTGCTCCAGCCGACAAGGCGTCTGACCGGGCACTTAGGGATTTCACCGGGAGATGAGTCTTTTCCAGAGGGATACGAATTTATTTCAAACTGAAGTGAATTCAAATCACGGCACAAGATAATGATGTCAATGCTGCTGTATAATCTCAAAGAAGAGCAATATACTGTGAAAGGGTGGCGAGGGAGTTGCTAAATACAATAACCATACAGAGGGAAAAATAGATGTTTAGGGAGTCACCTGCAGCCTTGATTGAAAAATCAGTTACATTAAAATTTTTCCTATTTAATTATCTCACAGATAATATCACTTAGATTGAGTTTCATATCTGAGCAAATTAGTTGTGCCACTATTATTAAAACCTACTTAGGAAACTCAATCAGTGAAAACTACCACTTTGAGGCTTAACACATGCTAGGAACAGAACTGGAGAGGTTTGCTTTTTCTTTTTTGAAAATGAGCTAAAGTAACTTTATGATATAGATAAATGTAATACAAGTGAATCCAAATTAATGCTGCTTTAGGAATTGCTTTCCCATTTAGCATTGCTCCACAAAGCTACAAAGCTGGGCTTGAAAAATTTAACAAGGTCATGGCCAGGCTTCAGGCTGCTGGAGCCGAGTCTCCTCTGCTGCCGCCCCAGATGCAGCAGTGCAATGGAGCCCTGCAGTAAATGGCAATATGTCATGTATTATCTGCACAGGGCTGGAGGGCTCTCTGCTTGAAGGGCTCTTGCCCAAGTGATGCAAAGAATGTTATGGAAAATGAAAAATATTTTCTCCGAAGTTTAATATGTTGTTACATAAATGCAGGCATCCTGGAACCGAGAGACGGGCTGGAGCAATCTTCATTTTCCACCCTGCCGTGGTCCTATCCGGATGAGGAAAGCTGCATCCCAGCCTAATGCACTGCAGCCTTTGCCATCACATCCACAAGACTTGTGCTCCGCTTCCCAGCCCATCCCTCCGGCTCTTCCTCTCGCTGCCAGAGCTGCATCCAGCCATTGGGGCATCTTCAGCTTGGTGCAGGAAAGGCTTCACCAAGATCTTAATTTTTGCACAGCTGCAGGCTGCACTACAGATTCATTTTGTTCTGTATTTTTGAATTGCTTATTTTATGCTCCAACCAGATTTTCTTTTTTTTTTTTTTTTCCTCCAAATGAGTGCTGTTTCCTGCCCTTCTTCATTTGCAGAAGTAATCAGTGTGGGCTTTTGCTGATTTTCCATTTCAGCAAGTATCCTGAAAGTGGTCTGGCTGCCAGCCCCATCCACTCCAGACAGCTCCGGCTCTGCAGGACATGGGGAAGGGCTGGAAGGACTCCGGGGTCAGCATTGCTGTCCGCGGGTGGGGATGAACCCCCCCAATTCCATTGCAACCTACTGGGAGAACAGAGCCCTAAACCTCGCGAGGGTGATGATTTCCAAACCCCTGTAAGCAATGAGATGCTTAGAGCTCCTTCACACCCTCGGTCCTGTTACGGGCTGAAAACACGGGGAGCTCCATGGGAGCACGGCGATGGGACCACACAGGCATGAGCCCAGCCGGCACGAGGCTACGGAAAACCCAAGTGCCAACACTCGGTTGTACAAAGCCACAATAGTTTGCAGCCGCTGAATGAAGCTGCCGCAGCAGAGACAGCAGCAGCCTCGAGGGAGAGGCAAAATGATGCTGAGCCTTGGGCATCCATGCCTGGTCTGGCTGGGAGCAGGGGCAGGGAGCGGTGCAGGGGTTTGGTGCCTAATTTCACCCTGTGCCGTTTTCTGGATGCCTGGGAAACATTCCCCCTTCTCTCCATTTTTTTCCAGTACGAGAATCTTCTTGTCTCCCCCCGCACATAAGGAGTGAAGCGTTGCAGCCATCTCAATCCTGTGCAAGGAACAAATGCAATTAGAATTACAGCTGCGCCGTCTATCACGAGCCCTTGACAAATCTTTCACCTTAAGGCTTCCTGCTTTCGTTTTCATCTGTAAATGTCTCATTCACAAGGTGAATCATAACACCCAGCTTGATAACGCGATGTACCGTAAGCTTCCCGAACCTTCTCTTAATTGCAAAATACTCTGATGTTTCACAGCTCTATGTACCTCACACCTTCAGATCCACTTCTCAGCCACCTTCAGAGCTGAAGTACCCCAGATTAATACAACTCCAACCCTTCTTACTCGCTCGCTTCTGCTGAAGGATTTCAAGGTTGCAGCCAGCAGCTCGACCTGATGCTGTTCCTACAGCCTAGGTGGGGAAGGGCCAGGGACGTGGGAAATGAAGAGGCACACATGGGTGTCTGCTGCTGGCCAGGGCAGAGGCAGGTCCCCTGTGGGCTTTTACAGGGAATTCTTAGGGGTTTAGAAAAATTCTAAAAATTCTTAGGGGTTTTTCCACTGGAAACCGATGGATCGGGATAATGACATTACCTGGTTAGGGGTGCAGCTTCTGTGCTGAATGCCTGTTGCAACTTGCCCCTCGCAAGCAGGCACTGCCGTTTCTTCTCCAGCACGGGAGCTTAGGGATGGGGCTGGTGGTCAGGATGCAACGAGCACGAGAAGTCTTGCCGGTGCCGGCGGGATTAAGGTCCCACCAACATTTGGGTAAGCTGTTCAGAGGAGCAAAGAGATGTCAGGCAACCTGGGATGGGGAGCTGGACCGGAGATGATGCTCTAGAGGCTGAAGTGCCCACGGTGAAAGAATCATAGAATCACAGAATACCTCAAGTTGGAAGGAACCCATAAGGATCATTGAGTCCAACCTTTGGAGACCCGCGTCCTCCCTTTCCCTCAGCAAAGCCCACGTGGGAGCCCAGCCAGGGGCAGGAGGGCATCTCCAGCGAGGGCAGGGACCCCCGCGCGGTGCCACACAAGACCCCTTCTCCCGACGGCGTTCCTTGTGACCCCAAAGTGAACGCCCTGATGTAAAACTGGCTCAAAAACCCCATGGGCAGCTGCAGGGCAGCAGCAGCCTGGTGAGCCCATGAGAGGGGTCGGAGCTGGCAGCGGGCTGGGGACAACCGCGACTGTCCCGCTGTCTCGTCGCGCCTGTACGACAGCATCTCCATCGCTGCGGAAAACAGTTTGCTGCTGTATCGTGGATGTGACTGGATTTTTTAAATCAAACCAAAAGTGGAAATTATTTTGTTTGTTTTTTTTTTTAAATTCCGAGACCTAAAATACATGTGCAGGCTTCTACGTTATTCTATATTCTTAATATTAAGATATGGATATTAACTTTTTAGCTGACATAAGAAAATACCATTTCAAAGCACTGCAAATTTAGATAAACCCCTCACATTTTGATGTCATCCATTCTGTACAAAACAAGTGGTATTTACAGGAATACTTCTCTATGTAATTACACAATTATTAAAAACATAGTAGTGAAGTAGGAGCTTTTATCAAGTCATTCAAATTAGAGCTGTTTCATTCTAATCACTATCTACTTGAATACGTATCGCTTGGATGAAACTGTAAAAAGCTCATTAAATATATTTTTCTTTAAAATTTAATTACTGGGAACTTCTTCAGAGAATAATGATTTTGGATCATAATTAGGATCTTTGTTTCTGTTTGTATTTAGACTGAAAGGTATAAAGACTTGGAGAAAAAGAGAGAAATTGCAGATCCAACATTTGGGAAAGGAGCTGTCAGGAGGGGAACAGAATATTAACAAGCCAGATCCAGCATTACAAAGCAGAAAGATGGTGCTATAATTTGATAGACTTATTAAGCCCTTCGTTTCTGGTGTTAAGAAAGCTGTGTTGTAGTCCTCTGCAAATGTGAGATACTAATTGGATTCTGTTTCCATACAATGTGTTTATGTGCATTAACTTAGTTTAGGCAACGAGGATGCATTTGCAACCTGAGTTTGAGAGTTGGAGTTTTTCTTCTGTGTGATGGGTTTAGATCCCAGCACTAGGAAAAAAATGATGTAAGTATTTTCCATCATATGCCAATTCAAACATATATGTGGAGAAAAATAAATCACTGCATTTTTTCCCATGATGACGACTAGGGATGGAAGTTGCCCCGGAGCAGAGCTGAAAGTGAGAGGTGGGTGTCAGCATATAGTGGTGCTGGCAGAGGTAGAATGAGGAATTCTTACAGAAACAGTTCCACAAGGTAAAATAACAATGAGTAAAACCAAAAAAAGAGTTGTCCTTAAAAAATAATTAGGAAAGGAGAAGGGCCTGAGCCTGCAAACCCTAATGTGAATATCCATTTCACTCACAATTGTGCATACTGAAATTGTAAGAACTGCTCTCTGAAGGCTGCAGACTTAGATAGTAATCTTAAACTTTAAAAATTACATGCAAGTGCTATCAATTGCCTACGGTTTTCTTGTTTGTTAAGGCTTAATTTTTATTGATAATTTTAATTCAGTTTAAAAAGGGGGTTTGTTTACAGGAAACACATTTACAGATGTTGGGAAAGGCTGCAGGTACTAAGCACGAGATGAGAAAAGCTGGAGCAAGGCAGGGGGAGGCTGATGCTGACACACCGGTACCGGGCTGGGCGAGGATGGGGATGCTCCCGGCTGAGTATATGCCCTTTACTTTTCTTACCCCAGGATTTAAACACTTCCATCATCTGCTGAAGACGGCTGGCTTCGCCTTTCTAGCTGAAGAATGTGGGTAACAACATTTTATTTTTAAATAGCCCCTGCCCTTCATGTGTAGGAGCCTTTGAGTGGTTTCCCTTTGTTGCCTAGGGAATGGGGCGATACCAAACAGCCATCACAGCACTGATCAGATTTTGCAAATATTTTTCCTGCCTGCTTCCAAGGTGCCATCAAGAGCCCCAGTTACCTGAAGCGTCCTGGTAGAAATGACCAAAAAAAGTATCACCTCGCTCATTTTTTAGAAAAGGTGCATCACGGGCACGTCTTCATCTGCACTAAAATGGGGGGGGGGGGCAAAAGTACGGGTTGGGACAGAAAGCAGAACAACACATCACTTCCCAGGACAAGGAAACTATCCTAATGCAGTAGAAGGAAAACCAGCGATCCTTTCCATTTTCCTGCCAGGAACCATCACCCAGTGGCATCTCCTGCATCCCGAGGTGGGCGGCAGCAGCCGGGCAGCAGCGTGCCAAGGTGCTGGCATCGCCTGTGGCTAGGGTCTGCGGGGCTGCTCCGAAACATTGCTGGGACCTGGGTCTGCTTTTCTGTTTCTGGATGTCTCCGCAAATGCCGGGGAATGTATCCCAAACCTGCTTCACATCTCTCAGATGTCCCTTGAGAGTAGAGCGCCCACATTTCACTTGTCTCAGGGATGAGGTTCTTGCTTGGGTTTGCTGGAGTCAAAATACCATTCACGAGCCATTAAGTGACAATTTTGCAATTTGCTGTCAAAACGATGCCTGATGCTTTTGCACCTCCTAACCAAGATTTGCATGGCACTTTTCAAAAGTACAGCCAGTAGGTACAGAGGGAAAGAGAAACCTACAATTAAACTCGGAATTCCCATCCCCAAACTGATGTTTTCTTACGTCCTCCTCCAGGTAGCCTCAGCGATTGCACCTAGCACGGGCAACCGAAGAGAGCAGGCAGGGAGCCGCGCTCGCCCGCGGCACTGGAGCACATCTCCGTCCCGGCTTTGGCACAGACCAGGTCCCCCTTCCCAGCGCAGGCGGGCGAGCGCAAGCTGTGCACGCACCCATTAGGGAGGAAAATAATTCCCATGTTATTACTTCTTAACGCTGAAAACTCTCTGCCAGCTGCTGTGTGAAAGCTGCTGCGAGGCGCTGCTGGTCTCAGCCCCCAGCTTGGACCAGTCCCTCGCCCGTTTGGATGGGGTCAGGGCGCAGGGTGCAGGCGGGGGACTGGGCGCACACCACTGCCTTCCACCCGGGACACGGGTAAATCAGTATTTCTGCTCTACAGAGCTGCTGGGGGCTCTGCATTGCCCTTCAAGCAGGCTGAACGCTAACCAATTCATTGATATAGAGGGTTTTACGATGAATTCTATAGATTTACGGATATAAGGGGGTGCGGGTTTACACCTGCCATCAAAATACTGAACCGAAGTCTCCGAGCCTCAAGTCGAGCACTGGGCTTGAGCGGTGGAACCGCTCTCAGCACAGGCTGGTGTCCTCAGGACATCGCCTGCCCTTAAACCTGGAAGTTAAATCCGAAAACTCTGCTCTTAGGCCAAAGCGAAGAGCCTGCAGCTGCACGGGAGACGGACCCAGCGGCACCCATAGCCCCTCCGTCGCAGCTGGGCCGTCTCCCACCGGCACCGAGGGGGGTCCGTGGAAGGGCGGGTGGTTAGGTCCTAGGTGATAAAGCCAACCTCCTCCTGGGCAGGTGCCTTCAAACCATCGCTCCTTTTCCCTCGGCGTGAACCGGACCGCGTGCGTCGTCCCACGATCGGCGTCGCCACCGGCGGCATGGGGGTCGGCGCTCACCGCTCGGTGCCGCACGGCGCGGTGGCCGTCCCTCCTCTGCCGTTCATCCCTCCCTTCCCATCAGCCGCCCCCGACTGCCGGCGGGTGCGACGGGACCTGACGGGGCCGAATACCTGATAACGCTGGTTTTAATGGGATAGTGCAAAAACGTGGCTCTTTTTCGAGGTGATACGTTGAGGAACCGCCCCCCCCCCCCAAGCTGCTAGCTGTACATTTTTCTTCTGGAGATGAATCATAGGCAATTAACAGGAACAATTCTAATTAACTGACATAATTAAAAAACTAATAATGTTTAACATTATTGTTTTATACAATGACATTAGCTTTAACAGCCTAGCAACACATCAAGGCTTCATTTGCATAGTCACTGAGTATATTATTTATTCTTGGTTTCTTTGGTAACCAAATTGACAATAAGAACTGCAATGTGAATTCCTAAATTGTTTTGCCATATAGCTTCATAATTTATGCCATTGGCAGTAATTGTAATGTCTGTATAATTTCCCTTTAATTATCAACTAATGAAATTTACATTCATTTGGGTAAAAAACAAATATTCACATTCGACTTCCAATCACCTGTCCAAATTTCCAATCAATTTACCAATGTTTGCTGTGCCTTATGTTTATTTATATTTTTGAATGTCAAAATGGGGGAGAAGTACTGAGACCTCTTTGACTGTTAATGGCTGGGGGAATAGTGATTACTGGAGCTGCTGCCACCGAGCTCTTCTTCCTCCCAGATTTAGGAGATGCTCCTTTCCAAAAGAAGACACAAGATAGGGACTTTATCACATTAAACTCTACGGATTTTAAGTGGAATTAATTCTGTAAACTTTAATTGCAGAATAATCTCTGCCTGTTCCCTTATCTCTTGATTTATTACAGACATTTATTTCTAGTTTGAAAATTTCTCATCAGTTTCCCAGGGAATTAATTTAGTTTTTCAAAAAGAAAAAAAAAAGGAGGGTTGGGGGAAAGAAATGGCTTCTGAATTCAAATTGAGATGCTAATTACAATAATTATTTCATGAAATTATATAGAAACTTTATACAGATGAGTATAGTCATTTCGTTAAAAAAAAAAATATTTGCGCATAATCTTAATTGAACTCAACTTCTGAACAAATCAACACTTTGGCCCTTTTTATTTTAAATAAGGGCACTTGGGAAAGTCAAACAGCCCCGGGAAGGCTCCCCTCGGGCCGCCCCGCTGCAGGCACGCCGGCGGGTGCTGCACCGGCATCGGGCAGGGTCCCGGGCCGGGGTCCGGGGGGGCTGCCCCAGCGTGGGCCCCCCCCCCGCCGACCCCGTTCCCCAGGGAGAGCCGGAGGGTCGCAGCGTCGCGGCACCTCGGCCAGCGGACCCGGTGGAAAGTGAGCGATGGAGTCCATTATCCTCAATTACCTTGAAGTGATTTCGCTACAGATTTGATGTGAAGCCACATGAGACAAATTAAAACAATTAATGGACAATCTGGGCCGGTCCTTGAAGGGAAGCGCTTATCATTTGTGTCTGGGTTTTTCTGTTCCATCAAAGATGCCTCCTGCACATAGAACCTATTAACTCCTTTTTGATTAGAAAAGGGAAGCTTAAGAATAATAATTGCTAATGTGCTGTGTTTCTTCAGGGGGAATGGCGTTGTGATTTGGAGGACCTGGTTCCCGACAAAGTTTCCCGTGTCTCCTCAGGAAGGAAATATCTGAGTGCTTAAAGCTGCTTCGGCGGCTCCCGATGCGCAACCCACATAAGGGGCTAACGGAGCACGAGCTCCTTAAAATAAAAGGAATGGAGGTTCTGTGAAGAAACGAGCATCTGCGAGCAGACTAATGTCACCCAGCGAGCGGCAATTGTGATCCGTGTTTGGGTCCACTGAACAGCATTTCTATAGCAGTTGAAAATTCATTTCATTTCATTATCTGAACCGTTCAAGCACCCCACTTTGGATCCGAGAAATCTTTCCAAACCTGCAGGAAACTCATTTACCCCTGCTGAGGCTCCAGCTTCTCTTCTTGTATTAAGGTAGCGTTGTCTTCCTTACAAATTCTGGCAGATATACACGCAAGGTTTGTACGGAGAAGAGAAGGACCATTTGCTGAAATCCAGAGTGGAAAGGAGCGGCGTTATTACTCTTCCCTGCTTTATTTAGGTCTGTTTCAAGGCTACTTTACTGATCTCTCATCTGTTACAAATACAGTTCGCGACACATTAGAAAGGAGAGAGCTGCCTTTGAGGGGATGCGATGTAGAACAAAGAAAAGACCATCTACCCTCCGAGATTTTGCTAATGAAGAAACGTGCAGTATCATTAAGTTGAAAAGAGAAAAATAAAGGAAAAAAGCAGTAATCAAAGTGGGATGTTTCCAAATTAGGGACAAATTAATGCAGGGAAAGTGTCTAGCGCTGGAGGTCCCTGAGAGCGAGCACCTTCCCTTCTACAGCATAGCAGTAGTTTCTGATCCACACTGTGAAACTTGACCTAGTTTCTTGATTACAATGATTTAAATACCTACAAAGTTTGTTGAAATCAGTATGTTTACTCCAGAAATACACCAATGAAAATTAGCCTGAGATTGCATAATCTGTACTCATTATATTGAGTTTCCATATGCACAGAGTAAGTGCAGAATATATAATAGCCTTGTACATTTTTCTGCCAGATTTTCAGCCCACGTATATATATAAATAAATATGGTGTTGCACTCAGGAGAGAGATGATCCGATCACAGCCGCATCCCTTGCGACACCCGCAGAAGCTATCTCTGTGGCCCAAGGGGTAGCACGCATTTCTCTAGGTTCCATAAGCAGCGACCAGCAAATAAATTACTGCCATTGCTCCGAAGTGCCCATTCCTCCACACCTGGAACGAGTTACCAAATCCCATTACTCCAGTCAAGATCAGACCAGTGTGTTCGAGAGAGGAATTCCCACATGGCGACGTGTTTCATGACTCACGCGGATCCACACGTTCCAGCCCTGGGTTACGCTTTAGGCTTCTCTTCGGTCTTTGGGTGCGGGAGGGTTTGCTTTGAGTCTAATAACCTGGAGTGACCCGTGAATGGATGCGGATCGCCCGAGCCCCGCTTTTCCATCTAGTCCTTCTTCTGGAGGCAAGCGGGCACCCACGGGCACAGCAGGGAGCGGGGAGGAGAAAGTGAGGGGTGGAAAGAGCAAAGATGGAAAATGCTGTGGGGTGTAAGCAGGATAGGAGAGAATAAGAGGGCAGATTAATGAATCATAAGGTGAGAAAATAAAAGCAGGCTAAGCTTAGAACCAAAGTTGAACAACGGCACTTAAATTTCCTACGGCGTGGTTTATATTGCCTTCCTCCTTTTCCTCTTCTTTCTAATGGCAACTTAACAGCAACAATAAAAGCCAACATCTGAGATTGTCCTTTCCCCAGCATTCCTTGACACAAGACGAGTCAAGAAAGTCCTTCTCCCGGAGGAGCCGGGAAGGCAGAAGCGCACCGGGGCTCTGCGCTTACAGAGCGTGCAGCCGTCCTTCGGCTTTCGTCCGGGGGCTGGTGGTGGCCACGTGGGGGCTGGTGGTGGCCACGCAGGGGCTGTCTCTCTGGAAGAGCTCAGCCGCAGGACGGGGGTGCCGGCACGCAGCGGCACGGCTCCAGCACGGCTGGAGCCCATGCCGGCGAGTGGAGCTCGGCTGCCGGGTGCCCAGGGATGGGTGGCTCTCCGTGGGGTCTGCACCCGGGTCTGCAGCCCAGGTCATCCTCACCATCCTTCCAAATGGATGCCCTCGGTGGCTTTGGTGGGACAGTGGTGGTTGGAGCGCAGCTGCAAGGACAAGGGGATTTTCCTTGTGCATCCGTGCTGTGTCCTCGCTGCCAGCAGGCACCGCGGGGCTTCCCGCGCCCACGGAGAAATCCCTTTTTTGCTGCCGCTTTGAGGAGGTTGATTAACGTTTTGAAGCTGGCTAGATCCATCCTTACCTGCCTTGCACTGCTGGGAAGCAGGGAGAGAAGAGACCCCAGGTGGTGGGGCAGTTAAATCACTGGTGAGGGGAATGTGATGAGCTGGGGGGGGGGAGAAGCCCCCACTGTCCCTTCCACAAATCAGGCACATTTGGGAGTCTCCCACTTGAACTGAGCAATACGTGTAATGGGATTTTTGCCTAGCACATATTATACCATCACACTTGTCTTTCAGATAGGGCATCTGTTCTTCAGTTCCTCTTTTCCTTAAAAAAACCCCAACAAACCCAACACAGAGAAGGAATGAGAAATGAAGCGGATTTTTTATTAGTTTGTTTCTTTGTCGAAAATCTGTAAACCAAAACGCTTTGATTTTCAGAACATCTGATACTGGAACATACAGGTCGGCTTTGTCTTTTTCAGGTACGGATGTATTTTTTTCAATTTTGAAAAGCTCCCTCAGTCTCTCGGGGTTTTGTGCCCCTTTTGACGAACTGAAAAGTTTAAGGGAATAATTAATGTCTCGGGTTGAATTTAAGAAATAAAAGAACCTTTAGAACGAGCATCCACAGAAAAAGGCTGGGGGACGGGAGGGGGGGGAAGACACATCTGCTCCCTGTATGGCTCACGCTGAGCGGGGGTGGGAGCCGCGGGGTGCGCAGACCCCCCCACCCGGCCCCGGCCGCCGCTCCGCCCCGCAGGCAGCGCTAGGTGGCACTGCCCGCCCGCGCATCCCCCGCGCATCCCCCGCGCAGCCCCCGCGCATCCCCCGCGCATCCCCCGCGCAGCCCCCGCGCATCCCCCGCGCATCCCCCGCGCATCCTCCGCGCAGCCCCCGCGCATCCCCCGCGCATCCTCCGCGCATCCCCCGCGCAGCCCCCGCGCATCCCCCGCGCATCCCCCGCGCATCCTCCGCGCATCCCCCGCGCATCCCCCGCGCAGCCCCCGCGCATCCCCCGCGCATCCTCCGCGCATCCCCCGCGCAGCCCCCGCGCATCCCCCGCGCATCCTCCGCGCATCCCCCGCGCAGCCCCCGCGCATCCCCCGCGCATCCTCCGCGCATCCCCCGCGCATCCTCCGTGCATCCCCCGCGCAGCCCCCGCGCATCTCCCGCGCATCCCCCCCGCAGCCCCCGCCGGGTCGCAGCTCCGGAGCACGGGGGCAGGCGAAGCGGGGCGGTGCGGGGGGGGGAACCCACCATTGCCTCGGGCGAGGCTCCAGGGGACTTTCCTGCATCGCTGCTGCAATATTGAGTTTTTTCAATTTCCGGGAATCTTTTTTTGCCCGGTTTTTCCCTGATTTGCTGTCGTTGTTACAACTTTTAGATCCTTGCCACCGTGCGTGGTCTTGCTCTGAGAGAGAGCTGGGCAGTGGGTTGTGTTACTGGTGCGTGCTCCAAGCATGCATGAGGGTGATGGCGATGGTGATGGCCATGGTGATGGTGATGGTGATGGCGATGGTGATGGCGATGGCGATGGCCATGGTGATGGTGATGGCGATGGTGATGGTGATGGTGATGGCACCACTGTTAGAGCCCGCAGTGCCCTCTGCGTGCATCTCCTCTGCCAGGAGAAGCCATGTATCCGTGTTTGGAGCAATCCCGTTGGCGGGATCCATGCACATGGTGCTAACAGGGACCTCCTGAATCCTCCGCTGGAAGCGTCTGGAATTAAAGGCAAGAGAGCAGCGAGTAAAGCGGCGTGTGACAGCACGGGTGGGCAGGGACGAGCACAGGTCTGTGCTGGGGGCTGCCGGGGACGAGCCAGCTCTGGGGCAGGGGCCAGAGCAGAGAGCTCGGGGTGCAGCGTTTGGGTGATCGGCAATGCTCAGCTCAGAGCAGCTTCCCCAGGACCGCTATGGGATTCTCTCTAGGCAGTTCCAGCAGTCTTATGGGACAACAGTATTTTCCACTCTCTGCCCTTTTTGCAGGTTTTTATGATGTCTGGCCAATGTTTTTACATGTTACTGAAGAAGTTTGCAGCTCAAGAAGGAAGTTTCCCTTTCCATGTAAATTATCTCAGGGAACAGAGAGACTTTTGGAGCCCAGCAGATAATGCAGAGTGAACATGAAGGTGCTGGGGAGGCGGCAAGCGCTGCATTTCTGGGTTGAATCTGTAGATTGACAATTATTTACCACTAAACTTTTGCATTGGCACTTCTGTCTGCTGTGCCATTCAGGTCAGGTGAAACAGCCTATTTTGAAGGGGATATATCAAATACAGAAGCTGGACAAGCCTGGTTTTAAACACTGAATTTCCTCCCCACAGGAGGAAGAGTGTTTAGGGCAAATAACTGGATCGATGTCTTTTTGTAGGGTAGGAGGCTTTCAGGGAGGTTTTTCTCTTCCTGAAATAACAGGGTGAACTGGCCCCTCGTCTGTTTTTTTATCGGGAGGCACACGGGACGTGCAGAGAGAGCAGCCTTGAGGAGAAGGGGGAGCGGGTGATGCATGGGGTGGGTGGGATGTGCTCCATGAGCGTGGGAGGAAGGACTGTTCCCAGCAACTCCCAGTTCACCTTTTTTCCACGCGCGGGAGCTGTGCCCGAGCAGGTTGCAGCTGGGATGTGGTTCCTTGGCAGCCTGAGCCCAGCAAGCTGGGCTGTCCCAGTCCCCCCCTGCTCACCCCGCTGAGCTGCAATACCCGGCTTCCCTCCTTCGACCTGCGACCGGGCTTCTGCAGACCCGGGCTGGACCCAGGAGCTGTGCACAGTCACTTGCTGTGCCAGGCGTGCTTGCAGCTCCTCGCGGCACTTGCCGCCGGATTGCACAAGCGGCAGTGCTGGTGCAAGCCTGGGAAGCGGGGCAGTGCCGGCTGAGGGCATGGCAACTCTCCTGGCATTGCCGGAATCAGGCTGTCGGGAAGCCGGGGCAGGACCGGCACGCACGTGGGTCGCTCACGCGGTGTGCTCAGGCCTTCACGGTGTGGTTACCATCCACCCACCCCCTGCTCTAATCTCAGCTGTACTGGTATGTCAAGAGCAGCGTTTGCCCTTCGCAGTTCCCTGGGCAGGTAAGAGATGGATGGGGCAGCTTTGAAGCCTCAGAGCTTCCTCCCCATGAAGTCAGAGAGGCTTAAAAAAACTTTTAACAAGCAAAAACTTGCTAGCAAAGCAGAAACATCCTAGCAAAGCAAAAATCAGGATCAAGTTCAGTTAAAAGACAGGAAACGCTATCATGTAGAAGTCCAGAATGATGAATTTAAAATTAATTAAATGTGTTAAATAGGATGGCAGAAGCTACACTGTTGTCTGTCCTCCCAGGTTAATAGTCAAGGCTTGCTTAAATAATTCTATGAACAAACACTATAGCAACAAAACTGCTAAGGGCTTGGTCAAAAGTCCCTTGAAGTCAGTGCCCTTTAGTTCTGGCAGTCATATTTAGGGTTCTTATTTGTTTCCTGATCTAGTTCCAAAAGCAGCGCAGCGTGGGCTGTGGGATGGAGTCGGAGAACCCAGCACGGCTCACCTGCCTGCCGGGCACAGCCGGGACCTCGGGTCACATCTCTCCCTTCAACCTTTAACAAGGGAACTAAAAACAGGAGATGAAGCTCTCCACGTGTGCGTGGGGAATGGCAGGCATCACCCCGTCATCTCCTCCGGACCCGTGCTCGAGTGAGAATTGTGTCACCTCCCGGAGGGAAACTCCTCGCTAATCACAGAGCCCATCCAGCCTTCTCCCACGCGTCTCTGCGGCGAGGCTGGGAGGTGAGCAATCGGTGCTATGACCTGAGAACGTGCATTTGCCTCGTAGACACCTCGAGAGGAGTCCAGCTCAGAGCTCTCAAAATGCCCGTGGAAGCACGGCCGTTTGTAACCTGTTTACAGCTTCTTTCAGGTAAAAGGCTGCGGCTCTGCCTTTGTGAGAGAACGGTGATTGACTACCATTGCTTATCAAATTTTCATGTCGTGTGTGTGCATGGGTCAACAACCTTATCTCCTCCATTCACAGTGGTCCAATCCTTACATTCCTGATTAATGACCAATTTGAGGAAAACCAACAAAACCCCCAGGTGCTGCCATGTCTTTGGTTCCAAATGTTTCACCTTGTCATCTCCTCATCTACTGTATGAAAGAAGAATATAAACCATGAAAAGCCAGAGCCTGCAAGTACTTGATGTCATCTAGCTCAGCGATTGTACCCACAACAGAAAGTCCAAGGGCCATGGGAGCAGAGAGTCTACTCTCCAAAATCAGAAGAAAGGCTAACGGGAAGGAGTTTTAAAGTGAATGACAGCTCATCTTGGGCCCTTGGGCTTTTCGAGGTGAAATTCGGTTTGCAGATAAAGGGTGATTCAGCCGACAAAAGGTCCGGGCCCGGCTCGGGGTAAGCTGAGCGGCCGCCCTGCGTGATGACAGGTCCGCTCGGGTGGGAATTCAGGATGTGGTCCTCAGACCCAGCACCGGTTGAGTCATTACATACTGCCAGGGCTTCACTGCTGAGGCATCGGCGCTTTTTTCCAGTGAGAGGCCAAGACGATTTTGTCATGTCGCTTCTGCGATGCCATGCCTAGGAGATAAAATCTGGTAGCGTGTAAAGAGCCGTAAGCAGTGCTATCATTTCTCGAATGCAGAATTAAATGGAAGTGGCACATTTTCAAAACTGTTAGAACAGAAACCCCAAATTTATCACTGTCTGTCATTTTTCAATATGTTTCTTTCTAAGCCTCGCTTTCTGATGAGTAGAATAATTATAATTTAGCTGCAGTAACTTGGGGCTCCATTTTCAGTTAACAGATTGTTTATCAAAATGAAGACCCAGAGCAGCAGCTGTAGGATGGGGAGAAGGAGATTGACGTGGATCACAGACCAGTCCTGTGGGAAGCAGCTGAACAGAAGGGAATTTAATGACTACCTCCAAACACAAGTGATCGATTCACTGAACCCACTCAAGCAAGGAGGCACTGAGTGATTTGGTTTGGAGAATTCATTATTCATACCTATTTATTGTGTAAATAGAGAGAAGAGACACTTTTGGATAGAAATTCAGACCAAACGGACTTTACAGAATTAAATTTGCAAGGGCTATTTTATTTGAAGATTTAAGAATTCCTGCTCTCCGGTAAGACAAGTGCAGACTTATGTATTACACACCAGCCTGATCACTAAAATCATTGTGGGTTCATTAAAATCCCGTCTAGCTGTGCCTCTGCACGTACATTGAGCCCCTCCAAACCAACGGTGCTCTCATCCCACGGCAGGGTCAGCCCACCCGACGGATGCCCCAGACCCTGGGCCGATGCTCATGGCAGTAAATCGCCGGCCAAGGTCCAGCCCCACTGACGCCAGCAGCAAAGTGCCCCCGGACCAGTGACTTTTAACCCTTTGCTGGGAGTGAAAGGCTTTGCATGGAGAGGTTTTCAATTCTGTTAAGTTTATTCTCACACTCGTGTCTAGATGGTAAAAATGACATGTAGTTCATATACATCTCATTTCCACTCTATACGGCAACCCTATCAAAATAAATGTAAGTACTATAAAAACACACTGAAATTGTATATTTAAACAGCTTTTTAACTGCGTTTTTGCAAGTTTTTGAGCAGTTTTCTCATTTTCCATCTGACATTTACTGGCACCGTGTTTCCTGGCATGAGGACTCTGAACATAATGCCAAGGTATGAAGGCAAATGAGTTCCAAGCAGCGAAAAGATGCTGATATACAAACTACCACTCAGAAAATAACTTTGGTAATGGAGTTTAAATACAGTAATTCCCAAAGTACAGACTACAGATTACCTGTAACGCACAAGGAAGGCTAGAAAGGGTCCAAATCTGTGTCATAGTCATGTTGTTTTTACTGTGTTTTCAGTTAATACTTGATGACACAATTGCTTGAAAAGCAGTGAGAAAATATGATGGGTGATAGGATCGAGAAGTGATTCATGCAGATCTGTTGCCCTGCCCCCAAGGAGATAAGTGACACGGGACAGTGCTCTAAGACTGCAGATTTCTGAGATAACTCTGTAAAATGATGCTGGTAACTTCTCCTCGCTGCAGCAGAGTTGCTCTGTGGTCCTGACGATGACTTCATCTTTCCAAACCCGAATGCACCACGTCTACACCACAGCATTCCTCCACCCTTACACACGCTGGCTCCCGAGCACAGCGGCTGCCCCCCCCGCTGCCGAAGCACTCCTGGGCACGCTTATCCAGCACCTGACTAACACTCCAATAAAGGGGGATTTTTCCTGCGCTGAGAGGCAGGAAAATGCCTCAAGGCTAAGGCTACAAAAAGAATTACGTGTCTCATCTAAGTGCTGCTTTAAGAAACCAAGTATGAACATGTGTCCTCAACACCAGGGAGATTTGGGGTAAGCCCAGACACTTCTCCTGGTAGGTCTCCAGGTCAATCATCAGTATTTGCTGCTGAGCCTGTGGCTGCTGCAGACCTGCCAGACCCCTCAGCTACGTTAGGACTTGAGGATTAAGCCCTGCCCTGTTTATCTCACCCAGAAGAGCTCCTCGGGCGGATCTGCTGGGTGAGGGCCAGCTGGAAGCACCTCCAGGAGGATGCTGCCAGCCCTCGACCTGGTGTGCTCACCCAGGCAAAACCCCCCCCTTTCTGCTCGAATGGATGTAAATGCACATCGCCCAGCTACAGGCAGCATCCCCTAAGTCTTGTATCGTATTGGGGTCGAAGCCATGCGTTGCAATTCATTTTGTCCGGGGTGACTCGGCACGCGAGGGTCGAGGCTGTGGGCTCCTCCGGGCAGCGAAGCCAGCGGGTCTGGGGCAGCAGCGGTCGCCCATCTTGTGCTTTTCTGGGCTGAACTTTCTTGCTACAGGTCAAACACAGATTTTGCAACCCAAGGCTGTGAAAGGCAGATTCAAGTATTTCCTGTATTATTTCCTGCAGCTGAGGATAACACCGTGGAATGCGAAGCCTAGAAGATTTATACTTTTGTGTATTCCACCATGTTCATGCGGGGAAAAAGGTCTGGAGGAAGAGAAAACCGTGACTTTAAAACCCAGAATGGAAGAAGACAGCTTATTTGTTAGTAGGTAAGAGAATATCAGTGAATCATTTATCATCCAGAGTGTTCACATAAGCAAGAAAATGTGTGTCTTGGATCTTCTTCTTCAGCATCAGACCATGAAAATAGTTATTTTCTAAAAGCAATCACATATGAAGATTAAAAAAATCCGAGTGTCTGTGCTTTACGGTGCCATACAGCAGGTCAGGGTGGAAACTGGTGATTCACGATCTCCAGACCTTACTTTCCTCATCATTAAGTAAGTGCAGAAAATTAGCACTAATGCTTTACAGTAGCCAGGTGTAAACATAACCATAATGGTCCAGGTCAGGTTTTTCCTGACTCCTTTGAATTTCTTTGTGCAGGGTCTATCTTCCTAACCAGAGACCCCTTTCTCGGGTGGTCTCCGTGCGCTGTCTAACTGGGTTAGTTGGTTCGCGTGATCTCGTTAGCCAGCCTTGTGCTGGCCCAAGGAGCCCGTTAAGGAGGAGGGCAATGTGCCACTGAACGATCCGCTGGCGGTCTTGGGGAAACGTAAGGGTTTTCTTCCAGCTTTGCAAGGTGCATAGCAGAAATTGAAAACTGGACCTTAAAACGATTTGTAGGAGACAGAGGAATCTGGAGACAAAAAGAGGACAGGGGGTTTATCCTAAGCAAAATGTCCCATCTGCTATCCGCTATCCGGACAGACCGGGAGCACCCACTGCTTCCAGGCTGTTTCTGCTCTGGGACGCACGTGGGCGAGATGCAACGGGCACGGCCACCCCCCGGCAGTGCCTCGCTCCCCCCGTGCCCCCGGGAGCCGTGTCCCTTACGCCGCTGGGTATCCCGGGAAAGGCAACAGCAAAGGGAAGGTCCTTCCATGAATAAAAATCAGTCATGTCTTCAGCATCAGCTCCCGGGTACACGCTTGCCTGGAGGAGTGATAGAGACAATTTCAATATGCAACTGGATAATTACATGGGACTACTTAGAAAGGCAAGTAAAGTTTGGTAGGATTATTTTGTACCAACAGAGCATATAAATCTTGCCAATAACCACCCCTGATTTTAATTACAGTGAAGCAAGTTTTATAGGGAGAGCGTTTTGTTAGAACAAATGATTTATTTGGGGAAAAAAAAAATGACAAGCTCTTCGGTTCACAAGCTCTTCTGTACACATGAAACGGAAGGAACGAATTTCAAGCTTTAGTTTCTATTTAATTCAAATTAGTGGTTGGTTAGACCAGACACAATATTTATTTCATTTTCAAATAACAAATATTGTGAGAGGACCTATTTAGTCAGGAGTAAGCAGGCATTTCCTAGTCTTGGTTAGATGCTTTTAAAATGTCTCTATAAACTGCAGGAAGAGTGAGGGCTTCATTTTCCTGCTAATGTTGTGTTTTCAGCCTAGGCAAGATAAGAAATACTCTTTATTCTTGCCCAAACTACTCATGCAACAAAACTCTTATCTTAAAAAGACATTGACAGGAACAGTTAACACACTGTATAATTAAAGCAATAAATTAATTACCAGGCTTCCCTGGTGACTATTAAACACTTGAGGCAAAAGAGCTGTCTTTTGCTCCTTGTTGAAGGATTATTACTATTTAGTTTGAACATTAGCTTGAACAATCTAGGTTACTTTCTCTGGTGCAAATGCGTAGCCACAAAACCCTTCATGTTGGCAGACATGTAAAGGTTGTTGAGGCAGCTTTGCTAACATGTAAGTGTCTTGAGACTTGGGACGTCCTCTAACACATTCCTTCAGGTTTTGGGTGATTTCGGTGGTTGCAACAAGGATCCTTAAGAGATGGATGCAGACATCAGCTGCAGAAGGATTTTAATTGTAGGAAAATGCCTGCAAGCCGTTGCCCGGGGGTGGTACGGGGAAAATGTCACTGGTGAAAACCCACACGTGTGGCACCCTGGGACGCAGAGGGTATTTGGCACCTCTCGTCTCCTGGGTTCTGTTTGAGCGCAGGGTGACTCACGCCAGGGAGCAGACATATGACTCACGGTTTTTATTGAGCTGATGGGCTTGTCAGAGCCAAAACGTTGTCTGACATTCTTATCTAAAAACCCTAACGTTAAATCTTTTTTTTAAATACATTCTTTCTGAGGTTATGTAGGGAAAGTATTTTAAAAGCCATCAATAAAAGGTTGTTTATGCATGGCGAGCTTTGCTTGAAGGAACTTTGAACCCCCATTGCAATTTAGAGATATTCACTTTAAATCTTCTTTAATGTTTTCCATGGAAGCTGGCTTCAGATAAGCTCCTTGGGAGCAGAGAGTGAGACGTGCAGGTAAAAGCAGCGGGCAGAGCCGGGCAGCGCTGCGTTGGGAGGATCCGTGGCAGAGGGCCACGTGGAAGAGCCGGCCACGTGCCGCGGTGGCCAGGAGAAACCTCAGTCAGGGCAAACCGGTTCCCAAAGAGGGACGTGTCGTGTCTAATCGGTCATCAACCTTCCCACTAAGGAAATCCCTAGCTAGACCGGAGCTGAGGAGCAACGTCACGCTAATTGAGACCTGGGACGTGATTGCTGAAGCTCGCAAGTCTCTGCAGTCACACCCATGAAAGAGCCATCGTGCACAGAGGAAAAAGTGATGCAGCTGAATTACTGGTTATATTTTTAATAGAGCCTCTTCCACAGACATGTACAAAGTTTCCTTCCGTTGTATTCAACAGGCTTTGGGTCAGACCCCCAAATTTGCAAATAAGCTTAATGCTTTACTCATCAAAACATGTAACTGAAGTTTTGAGGGAAAACCTATAGCAACATATTAACTATACCATTCTCTTTTTCATGAGTTTGTGGATAGAACTGTGGTTTTATGTAAGTAAAAATTAGCTGTTTGAATAATAACATGAAATGGTTGCTTAACTGAAAAAGCTCTAGGAACTGAAAGTTTCCATTCATAAGCTGAGCTCGCTGCGTATCCCATAAAGACCTTTGTGCATCGCAATAACTGGATCAAAACAGGATGCTGCAGCAAGGAGGAGCGATGATCCCAGGGCAAGGCTGAATGGCTAACCTAAATTACCAGGGTTCGTTAGCCTCCGCTGCCACGTGGGTGTTACACAGGTTAAGGACTCAGGTTAGTCCCCGAGTCCAAACTGCCTAGCAACAAAAATTGAGAGGCGCAGCCTGCCTCTTGTGCCGGGGCAGGAATACACACCGCCTAGCCAAATTTTGCTGTGCCGGAGCAAGGGGCTGATGCAGAGGTTTAGGACAAGTTGCAAGGAGCCCACTGTTGCGTGGTGGATCTCGACCGTACTGCAGTACACCTCCTCTGTGCTGGCAGCGCTGATGTGGCCCCACGCGGGCACCTGGGGGGGTCAGCTCATTCAATATCTCATAAATCACCTCAGATGGCCTTCCCCATTAAAAGAGGTATCCCCACATCACCCTACGTCAATGCTCCGCTGTCACAATCACGCTGCAAAGTGCTAAATCTTAAACCCTCAGAGATTTCCCGCGACAAAACGCAGCGGAGTTTGCAAGCAATTCTATACGTGGCTTCAAAGATAGATCAAGCTGCGTTTTGCAATAAATGCAAAGGCAATCACCACCCTGGATTCAACCTTCCTGGGCTGCAGAGAACAGCTGGAGCCTGCTGAGAGGGTTGTTAGTCCCAGGAATGTGCTAAAGATTAACCATCAACCGTTAGCTATTTTAGTTGGTCTGATCACAAGAAAAGCCACCTCTTGGGCTCCCTGTTTTTGAGATTTAAGAGCTTCCACTGCTGCGGAAGGAACAGCCCAGGAGTCGGTGGTAACTCGGGGCAGGGCAGGAGCGGGTAGGTGAGGCAGGGATCTGGCCGGTGGCTGGCACCGCTCGCCCTTCCCTCCCTGGGAGCCGACCTTGGAGCCGGGCGCTGCCGTTCCCGTGTTTGCTCCGGAGCCAGGGCTGGGAACAGGGCCCGACTTTGCCCTCAAGGCTCTTCGCTTCTGCGGGGAGGCAAGGAAGGGGCGGCACGTCCCAGGTAGAAAGAAAAAAGAGCTGCAATTTTTTTCCCCCCATTCCTAATTAATAAGAAAATCCTCTTACACTCCAACAGAAACCTGTTGTTAAGACACAGGACTCACACGGGCCACTTGGGAGCATCGCAGCCACTTCGCTCAGAAACCGGCTGCGGTGTGTGCGCAGCGGGAGGGTTCGGCTCCCCTGGCCACACAGGCACGTATGGCAGAGCACGTATGGCAGGGCACGTACAGCAGGGCATGTATGGCAGGGCACGTAGGGGTGTGCAGCACCTGGGCCTCCCCTGCCCGCCCTGGGCGAAAGCACCCTCAGATTCAAAATGTCACTGGAAAAAGAAAGCTGAGTGCAACCTGATATGTTTATGGGTGTTATGTGCTAGGGAGGGATATAGATCTTAGGGGACTGGACTTGCTGATCAAGACTTTCCTGTTTGTAGAAGAGTTTATTATACACTTTTGTCTCCCCATTCTCCATTTTATCTTCCCCCCCTTTAGCCTGTTTCCCAGTACGTTTGTGGCTTTCTCAGCTGTATTTCCATCAATACTTTTCTTTAAAGCGCTCTTCTTCAAGATGTTCCTCTTTCATTCAAGACACCTGCTTTTCTGTGCCTCGCTTTTATCTGTATTTACCATATTTTCTCACTTTCTTCCTTCCAGTTTTCCTTGCCCTCGTTAGTACTAAGAGGTAGCATTAATCATCCCAGCTGGATGGGACATCTCTAGATATCGCCTTTTTCCCAGTCCATTTTTGCTCATGCAGAAGAAGAGAAGGCTGATGACATATCCAAGAGGGAAAAAAAGCCCGTTCCAGTGACATGCTCGTGCTTTGGGACACACTTTAGCGGTGGACTGGGCAGCGTGACATTGACGGTTGGACTTGATGACCTGAAAGGTCTTTTCCAACCTAAACGACTCTCCGATTCGATGTCCCCCTTGGCTCGGGGGGGTGTCCCAAGCACCAAGCTGGCGGCTGGCTCCCTGCTGCAGGGACCCCAGCCAACCCACCGGGGGCCCAACGGCGTGCACTGGGTGCACCCCACGTGCGGAGGAAAGGGAATGGCAGGGAGATGGAGGTGGGGATGGAGATGGAGGTGGAGATGGAGGTGGAGGTGGAGGTGGGGATGGAGATGGAGATGGAGGTGGAGGTGGAGGTGGAGGTGGGGATGGAGGTGGAGGTGGAGGTGGAGATGGAGGTGGAGATGGAGGTGGAGGTGGGGATGGAGATGGAGGTGGAGGTGGAGGTGGAGGTGGAGGTGGAGATGGAGATGGAGGTGGAGGTGGAGGTGGAGATGGAGGTGGAGGTGGAGATGGAGGTGGAGGTGGAGGTGGAGGTGGGGATGGAGATGGAGGTGGAGGTGGAGGTGGAGGTGGAGATGGAGGTGGAGGTGGAGATGGAGATGGAGGTGGAGGTGGAGGTGGAGGTGGAGGTGGAGATGGAGATGGAGGTGGAGGTGGAGGTGGAGGTGGAGATGGAGATGGAGGTGGAGGTGGAGGTGGAGGTGGAGGTGGAGATGGAGATGGAGGTGGAGGTGGAGGTGGAGGTGGAGGTGGAGATGGAGGTGGAGGTGGAGGTGGAGGTGGGGATGGAGATGGAGGTGGAGATGGAGATGGAGGTGGAGGTGGAGATGGAGGACCCCCCCACCCCGGTGCAGCTCGTGCCCCGCAGCCGTTATCGCAGCCTTTGCCCTCGGGGCTGGGAGCCCCCGAGGGGGCGGGGCCAGCCCGCAGGTGAGGGCGGGGCGAGCGGGGCGTGGTGGGGCGGGGCCGCTGAGCCCCGGCACCGGAGCGGGGCCGCCGCGGGTCTCCGTGCGGGGCGGGGGGGGGGCGGCGGCAGAAGAAGAAGAAGAAGAATAAGAGGAGGAGGAAGAGGAAGAAGAAGAAGAGGAAGAGGAAGAGGGGGCTGCTTGGCAGCGGTGCCGGCGGCAGGTAGCATGTCCTCTGCCTCCAAAGGTGAGTCCTGGCTCCGGCTGGGGGGGCGGCGGCGGCATCCCGAGAGCCCCTTCCCTTCCCCGGCCCCGCTGGGGGCTGTTAGGGGCCGGGTCCCGTCCCCAACTTCGGGGAGCGAGCTGCCGGGTCTCACACTCCTTTGCTCCCGGTGACCGCAAGTGCTTTTTCAGCATTAGCCCCAAATTAGCACACCCCGAGGAGCCAAACCCTGGCAAAGCCTAGCCCCCTGGAGGTACCTTTCACGCCTACCGCCAGATGCTTTTAATAAAGCATAACCTTGCTACCCGTTTGGTTTTGTTTTTTTTTTCTTTCCTGTATCCTTGCCTTTGTTAATGAGTCTGCTTAAAGCCAAAAGTGAATTATTCTTCACGGCTTGTGCGTAGCTAATGCCTTCTGGATGAGCGAATGTCTCGTGGCCAAAAGTCTGTGGGTTGTTTGCAAAGTGTCCCCACTGATTTCTTGCGCTTAATTGTGTGTTGTGCTGTTAGTCACCGGTTATCTGATCCTCTCCCTGTCCCCCGGTTGTCTGCAGAAGTGCTTTTGTGCAGTGGGAGAATATAAAAAAGGTACATCTGCCTGAGGAGAGACGGTTGTGTTTACTTGTACGTTTATGTATTCATAAAAACTGTTTCTCAAACACTTGTGAGAACAACAGTAACAAATAACTGCTTTCCTGTGGATGTGCCCAGGCACCAGGCATTAAAAGGTGAATGAATATTGTATAAACTCCTGTTCAGCTGTGGAACAAGCGTGGTATTTATTTACCTGGCTGTTCCTGGAGCAGGCACAGGAAAAAAAAAAAATGCAGAAACCTTGCGTTTGAGTTACAGTGCTCAGCTGGAGACTGACACGGAATTACTTTATCTGACTATTCCCAATAATTGCAATTAAATGGATTAATTTCAATTTGAATGACTGGGGTCCAGCCCCACCTTCATTCCATAGCTAGTCCCATTACCCAGCCTGAGAAGAGGTTTATGGTAAATACCCAGCTGTCCTGGTTGCAGGCGAGCTGCCTTTGGTCCCTTTGAATTCTCAGGTGTCCCCTTTAGCTGCCAGCCTGCCCTGGCTGGGACAAGCCTGGCCGTCCCCTGCCTCGCTGTTCAGCAGGCTCAGACGCCGGCGGCACCTGCACCCACGCACCCAGGGGATCCGTGTTCTCTGCAGCACTTTTGGTCTGTCTCTCTTTTTGGCCTGGGCAAAACCTATCGCTAAGGCGGCCAAGGAGCTGCACCTCTTTCTGGCCGAGAGTGTAATAATATAAACAGTATTTTATATTAAATGTTACGCAAAATAATGTCATTCTGAATAATTTGGGATCTTCCTTATATAAGCAAGGGTGGTGCTTTCCTGCTTGGTGTGTCCTGGATTCTCTCTTGCGTGAGCTTTAGAGCAAGCAACCCATCATAAGCAAAAGCACGGAGACGTGCTTTTATAGTCATAAAAATATAGCTTGAATATTACTGCCTTTGTCACACCTGTGTTGACAATCTCAGGCCTAGCAAAGCAAATCTCACGTGCTTGATGGGTCACCGAAAGGTGAGTGTTTATAAAGGGTGGCAGCGGGATTTTTCTGCAAACGCTAAGCCTCTTAAATTGTGCCTTCTAGCAAGGAAAGCCTGTGAATAATAGATGAACTTGGCACTTCTTTTTACACTTGCTTCCAAAGTGGAGAGAGCGTTTGCGTGCCGCCAGCGGTACTTCCCCCATCGCTGTTCTCTCCATGGGCTGTTTTAGGGTCGCCCGCCGAGCACCGTCCCCTGGGGTAGGGGGGTGCTGAGCTCTGGGCTGGTTTGGGCAGTTTTTGGTGTGATGGTCCTGCTGCCACCCCCCGTGTCAGGACAGAGGTGGCCGGAGGAGTACCGAGGTCCAGCTGTGCAGCCCTGTGGGCTGCTGGTGGCTGCCCAGCTGGGGAAGGGGGACCCTCGCAAGGAATTCTGCCTCCCAGCCCAGGGCCCTGGGGTCAAGTTAGGGAGCTGTGCCGGGTACCGCTTCTCCGGGCTCAGCTGCTTCAGATCAGGAAAAACGTTTCCATTCCAGGGCTTACACCTGGGAGCGAGTGGAGGTTTCAGCCTGAATTAGGGCAGGCTGAAAGGAGAATTGATCCTGGGTTGCCTTTGTGTTGGGTGACTCAGTAGCTGCTAGATTGCAGGCAGGAGGGGAAACAGCAGCCAGCAAGAGAGAACAAACTTTGTTTAACCCCTTGTAGCATTGGTGGGAACCATCCTCTGTACCCGTGAAAAACCTCTTCCATGCCGCAGCTGTAGGCGTCTGGGATTTGTGCTTTATCTTCCAGCCTGGATAAACTGTGGCACCGTGAAATCAGGGCACAGCATCTGGAGTGAGTGATTTTTTTTTTTTTTGCTTGAGGTTCAAGCCCTCGAGGGTTGTGCCTGGATATCCAGCTCCTCTTTGCTATTTGATTAGAAGCTATGATAGGAAAGGTAGCTCGCCCTTGTGCAACCTGATTTTCCTCCTCTATCCCAAGTCCAGAACAGACCAGCTCAGTGATGGCCAGGAATGTGGCAGCTGCTGATGCTCCTGATTCTTAGAAGGTGGAGAAGAGTAGAAAGGAAAGCAATAAGAGTTTTTATTTTATTGCTCTTTGAATTTGTAAATCACCTAAGAATTGGAGTCCTAAGTAGTAGCCCTGAGGCGCTTAAAGCTCACGCGTTAAATTTCTTTACATTTATTTATAGTTAATTTCTAATTTAGCTGTCTGTTGTTGTCTGCCTGGGACATGAGACAATGGTGTATGGAGATGTCTCTGGTGTGGGTGAGCTGCTGTGGATCCACCTGGGCAGTTATGCAAACCAGCTCCATGGGGCTCTCTGTGGGAATGGCATTCCTCCTCCATCACAGCAATAAATGTTTCAAGTTGCCTAATTATGTTTTATTAGAAAATGAGCTAGTGAAGAAATGTGCTAGCCTGAGTGATCTTCCTGCAATAGTGTGTGTTGGGGTGACTCAGGGAATGCGAGGGTTTGGCCTGCAGCATCGGTGCTGTGTGGGCAGGACTGCTGTTACTGAGCTAAACTGCAGGAGCCCCGAGACCTTGAACTGAAGTGTTTTTAAAATAAATGCATTTTCAAATGAAATATTATTGTAAGCTATCTGTAAGCTTCGTTAAGTGCAACCACTTTGTCTTTTCCACTGTGAGCCCATCCGCACCCTCCATGCTCTCTAAGTGGCTTTATTATTTCTCTGTGCTAACCTTAATTGGTTCCAGACCCTTCAAATGTGCTCGTTAAAAATCAGCTTGTCTGATGTGCACCTGGGAGCTCACTAACTACCTGGGACAGGGCTGGAAACCGGTGTCTTGAGATCCAGACGCTCACTTCAGAGCAGTGCAGCTGACACTGGATGTCACCATTGTACAGCACAAACCCAACCGAAGGTGCTCGGGATTTTATTCTCCCTGCGAGAAAAAGCCTTATCTCTTGTCTCCTAACTATTCTCCCAGGTAGTTTTTTTTTTTTCCCCTGAGAATTCCGGTATCATTGAAGCTTTGTGTTGCTTGTAATGTCTAAGCAGGATGGGGGTAATCCTCCTGAACCCAATTAAAACCAGTTCCGCGCCGGTGTAGTTGTTGGGAACACAGAACCAAGTGTGGACTGAATTCCCTGGCAGCAATGTGTTACTGTGCGCAGGATAATCAGGTTTGGTTTATAAACTTTGCAGATGGATGGCAAAAGTTTTGTTTTGTTCTTAGTTAAATTGCATGCATGTGCGAGTTATTCGTGGATTATCTGCCTGGGATCTCTGGCCGTATGTTTTCTGAAATAATATAGGATTGGGGTGTAGGCTGCTAGTAAAAAGTCATTGCAATCTTCAGGGAAAATAATGTGTGAATTTACTTCTTTTCCCATTTATTTAAAAAAAAAAAATCAGATGTCTACATTTTCTTTTTATAAAGTACTTCTTAATGTTTGGTGCTTTAAGCTTGCAATGCCTGCTTGGCTCCAGCATGTCCCTAAGCTGAAATGGAATTAAATGGGATGGAATAATGGAATTATTCTCCATCCTTGCGTAATGAAACAAGTCCCTCTTTTTCTCTCGCTTGTACAGAAGAGAGAAACGCACGTATAGTGATGACTACCCTGCTACTCACTGAGCAAATAACACAAGAAGACCGTGGCTCGGAGGGAAAGTATGTCCTTTACGGATCCTCGTGTTCCCAAATCACCGAGGAAGCTGAATACGTGAAAAAGGTATTTCTGAAGTTGTTGTTGTTCTGTTCCTTTCTTTGCTTCAGCAGGAGACACGGTGAGAAAAACTAATAGCTCCTGAAAGAGGAAAATTCTGACCTGCATAGCGACACGCACTTGGAAAACCTTTTGGTGTACACATGGATTCTAGAAACACTGTTTACTCCGCGGTAGTGACTTAATTATAGCGTACACTGTCTTAGGTCGGGTTAAACCACTTTAAAACTGGTGAGGTTTTTCCACCTCTTGTTTAGGACTGTTGCAAGAGACACCTCAGTGCGTGTCCCCACCCAAAGTCACCGCTCTGCAGCGGCAGAGCTGGGGCTGTTTGCTGGGAGACGCGAGGAGAAGGATGCAGGAGCCCGGCCGCGGTCGGCAGAGCAGCACTGGGGAACGGCTGGGGGCTGCGGTGGAGACGAGCGTGTCCCCAGCGAGAGGGCTCAGCTTTGCAGCTCAAGGGAAAGGGTGTCCGGTAGCAAGACTGAGGTGGGAAAATGGAAAAGAGCATGAACGAACATGTGGCTGGAGCCTCCTGGCTTACTTTGCATACAAAGACAGTGACTAAGCAGTTAGAAAGTGTAGGATGGATGCATTATACCTTAAAACCAGTAAGAGTGATGTGAGAGATGATGCATAAAAAAAAGTACACGTATCTAAGGCTGCCGTTCAGCCCGCTAGACAGTTTGAACATCGTGCTGGTGGTACGTACTAGTATACCTGTAGGTTTTTATTGGAAGCCGTTTGCTATACAGCATCAGTGCTGAGCTGAGTTGTACAGCTGGGCTTGGTCCCTGGAAGAGACGAGGAAGCTCTGGAGCAGACAGTGGGCAGCCTTATCCGAAGCAGAAGTATTGGTCTGGGGTACGTGGAGGACCAGTATCTCGGGAGGTGGAGGATGACCTGTGGGACAGGGAGCTCCTGGAGGTGTCAGGCAGCAAAACCGAGAGCGCAGCGCTCAGAACAGTACTTTTGAGGTGTGTGGAATAGTCTTGAGTTGTTCCTTTCCTGAATGCCAGAGGAAATGCAGGAAGAATGGAGTTTAATGAATGCATTTAATGAACTCTTATGTGTAATGACACAAGAGAAGACCTCAAACTTTTGATTTAAGTTAAAAGAAATAGGATTTCTTCATTCCCTTTGTAATTACCTTTATGAAGTTGCAGAATAAATGCTGTAACTTTGAAAATTTTGTGATGGATTCTTAAGCATCTCATAATATCAAATCATTTATATGAAGCAATTAGTGAGAAAACAAATATATTCCCACCTCATAAAGGGCATATGAAGCAGTGCCCTGCTTGATGCTGACACCACACTGAATGGGTAGGACATGCTTCCCCCCCCTGCCCCATGAGAGATCTTGTGAGCAATGAGACACAGCCTGGTAGATCTGATATCTTATTTCTTTGCTCTAAGCAGCAGAGCACAGTGATGATAATATGCAAAGGCAGTTTTTCTGCATCCCAGCTGAGCCCAGGAGAGCGCTGTGGAGTGAGTGAGAGGAGGATCAGTGGGCTGAAACACAGCTAATTAAGAAATAACCGATCACAGAAAGTTCTTTTTAAAAAATGCTTACTCCTTTCTCTGTTCAGGTGAGAAATGAGCTTGAAGAAAAGCCTCTGTAGTGAAAAGAAAGTGATTTATGGTTTGAACCCTTTAAAAAGTACAGACTGCCCTTTGTTTGTAGTAGTTTATTTTTAACAAATGAACTTGGCGTAACGTAAGAAAGGCTGTATAAATGCCAGTGCGTTCTGGCATAAATCTGACCGATTGCAGGTAGTGTTCCTTGCCCGTACCAGCTCTCAGAACTGACAGGAGGCAAGCAGTGAGCACACATTCATGAACACCTGTGGGGGGGGAAAAGTGGTTTAAGCAAGTTAAAACCGCTTTAAGCAAGTGGTTTGGAGCAAAGAGGCAGCCCCTAGGAAGCAAACAGATTTGGAAATGTTGTGTCTGAACAGTTAAAATATGCTGGAGTAAGAAGTGGTTCTTTTAATGGGAAGTGTTGGACAACGTTTACTCATGTGCATTTATGCAGCCTCGCCTACAATGCAACATATGCTGCAATATCGTAAAAGCTAATTAATCTTATACCTGTGCAATAACACTGTAGAGAGTGGAAGAGCGCTATTTATCAGAATCAACATGCAAATGCTTTCCAATGTAAAGCCCTGGAGAGCTGAACAAGCAGAACATTTTAACTTCGGTGAATTCATGGAGGTGGAGGAGCTGTGCTGGCTGCTGCCCCAGGAGCTGCTCGGACCAGACTCTCCGGAGAGCTGCCCGTCGTCCGCCCCGCGCTCCCTGCGTCAGCCGGAGAGGGGTGCTTATAAGTAGCCAGGTCTTTTAGAATCAGATTCATTGCTCAAGCTCTCTTTCTATTATTTTAAAAATAATTTCCATGTGCGTTTCCTTTAGCAGCTTCCTCAAGTGTCGGGCAATAAACCGGAGTCAAAGAGCAGCGGCTGGAGCTGGAGCTGCAGTCCTGTTGCAAGGACGATGAAGGAAACAGAAGAGCAGCTGCTGCTGGTGAGCAGAGAAAACCAAATGCTGAAGATCAAGGTGTGTTTGGGTGGTTTTTTAAGGTTTCAGGTGAATACGTGCGCCTTGCAGTCCAGTTAGAGTTGGGTCCCGGCTGCTGCAGCACAGTGCCTGCCCAGCGATCCTGCGCCGGAGCCTTCCCTTCGAGGAAGGGGCAGACTCTGCTTCGCTTTCCTGGCTGCTGCAAACTTTCATTCCAGCAGGCAATGAAATTCATATCAAAATCTGCTTCTGGGGACGCTTCCCGTTTGTGACTAGTGAGACAGCACAGTCAGTTCTGTTGGTAGTTGACAGCAGATGTATTTACAAGCGGTTGGAAGCATCTCTCCTTTTAAGCCGTCATCCTTTGTTTGTCATGGGGGGATGGCTCAATACTGAATAAATCTGCATTTATTTGGCAACTAAACAGCCTGTCAGATACTGCCCACAGGTGTTTAGGATTCCTTTCCTTTTTTTTTTTTTGACAAGGGTAAATACTGAAATTTGATCTTGTATAGAGGGCTTATTTCTCAGCATGTGATTATAACATCACAGTATATATGTATCGCACAATTACTCTCTCTAGCTGGAAGCCACGAGAGAAGCAGGTGTACAGGCTCTCAGATCTGCCTCCCAGAAACTGTATGAGAATTACCAGACTTGGTCAGAAGAACTGAAAAAAAGCCATGAGAATGAGAAGCAGCAAATACAGGTACAAATCTCCCCCCTGTGTGGGCATGACCATCCTGTTCACTGTCAAAATATTTACGTGGGCTCTGGCTCTCTGTGCTGCAAACGTTGACCCAGGAGCTACTGAGTCTCTTCTGCTAGCGCAGTGGGGAAGTTAAATAGGAAAATTAAAAAGAAAAAATATTTTGGTTTTATTCTTGATTCTTGGAATTGGGTCGGTAGAGATAGCTCAAAATTCCTCGAGCCCCATCCCTGTCCATCCGCTGCACTCATGCCTACATTAATGCCCTTCTTGGTCCCAGACCTACCATCTCCAAAAAGAAGAAAAGCTTCAGCAAAGCTCCAAAACCACCAGCCGCCTTGCCGAAGGCATCAGGGAAAAATGTACCCGCATCGCAGAGATGGAGAAGCGAGTGCAAAGGATGGAGGAGGTACGTCTGCTGGCTTCTTGTGTCTGTCTGTCTGTCCTGGCACCGGCAGTCCTGCCCTGGCAGTGCCAGTGCTTGGAAAGAGGAGTTAATAGCATATTAGCTGTTGGAATTGGGACTAAGAGGATTTCTGCCATATTACTCTGAATTGAGGACCTTTAGCTGTAACTATAAATAAAAAGTACAATTTGAGCTCCCTCTTTTAGTTATTTAGCACTTGCTTAAAAACTGTAGAGCATCAGAGAGAAGTCTTAATTTGTAGTTATTAATGATTTCTACTCCTGAATAGTTACTCTTTCACCTTGCCCCATCGGTGTACTTCTAGCATTTGAAATGAAAATGTAGCCATCCTAGCACTAAAACCTGCTCCTTATAACCCTCAGAACACACCACTGTAAGCGACCAAAATCCTGGGCAGGCAAATGAGTGCTGTAGCCATCCGATGGCTGCTGGCACAGAAACTTGCAGAAAATTTCTTCTCCTGTATTGTGAATTTTCTTTGGTGGTGTTAATGGCGTTGGAAGAAGTGATGGCACTGTGCATCGTTTTTCTGATGTACACATGCAGTAGTGGTGGGAATTACTCCTATAGAAGTGCCATTCTAAAACTAATTTTTTCCTGTCCTGGGATTACTGTAACGATGGGGTCAATGGATGTATGTCTGTCCCCATCGCATGCAGGTGATCTTTCTGATACTAGGAGTTTTGTTATCAGTTTTGTTTAGATTTTTCCCTGTGTGGACAAGGTTTTGAGAGGTGGATGTAGCAGTAACGCAGTATCCCCTGGCTGCTCAGCATGGACTCTCACAAGACCTAAGGATTTTGCTAATCAAGTAGAGGACTGCTATTTTAAGAGAGTTTGGACTTTTCTCATGGTAAATCGGTACAGTCATCCCCTACGGATTCGATTCAGAGAGGTCCGACTGGTTTGTGTCTCCAGCTGATGTTGAAGGAGGCTGATGTAGGTGGTTATTAGTGAATTCTGCCTGTTTTCAGACACCGAGTAGAATTGTTGAATGTACAGCCAAACTTCTCTTGCTAATCAAGTGGCAGGATATGTAATATAGGCTTTATATAACTTGAATTGTTTCCTTAGGAAAAGAAAACTCTGATAGAGAAGAAAATGTCACTTGAAAAGATGCTTCAACAGATGATGTCAAGGAATGAAGATGCCAAACGGTGATTAAATGCATGTGATGATAGTGTTTTTCTTTCTTTCTGGGGGATTATTTCATGTAGAGTGCCAGACAATCACTTGCTCAGGTTCCTTCTGGTAGTAAAATTATTCATGATGAAAGCAACTGGTTCAAAACCCAATTTACTGTGATTGCTGGAAGAAACCAAAACAGATGTTGATGTCCTACAGCTCTTGGATATTGATTCTACTGGAATTCCTAGTACTTTTCCTTCCACTTTGCATGCATTAATTGTTTCCCTTTCCTGATTCTTGCTTGGAGTCGATGTTGCTTTGGTGACATTGTGCATGCGGTAGGTGAGGCGATAGCCTTCATTATTTATGAATTTACTTATCAACAGCTAGTCAGGGTGGTCCTGCCAGGCCAAATATGTCTCAAACTATGGTTTTATTTGTTCTACTCGGTAAAGAAGCCTTTACATGTATAGTTCTGTATAAATTACAGCCAGGCATCCTCAGGAGCATCCTTGCTAACAAGCTCTTGAGCCGACCCTGAGGTGGGAAAGCGGCTGGCTGGGTCAGCGATCCCTGGGGACTGAAGCTGGGGTGCTCTGCTCTCGCCCGCAGGTGCCTGGATCTCCAGCGGCAGATTTCCACCCTGCGGGAGCAGATCTGCCGCCTGCAGTGGGTGATCCAGGCGCAGCACCACGGCCTGCGCAGCGTGATACAGGAGGTCAGGCTGGTGCGGGCGTCCTACCGGGCAGGTCTTCAGTGGTCGGGAAAAGAAATGGGAGACACTGGGATGGGGGCTCCTGCCTTAAGTGTATGTGCTGGGGACGAGCAGCTTGCTCGTCACGCTGTGCCCTGTTTTGTGCACCCCGCGTTCAGGCATCCACACGCATTTCAACATTAAGATGGAAATGGCATCCCTAAAAATGGGATTATTGTGGTGGAGTCAGCAATTTCAGGCAGACCCCTGAGTTCTCCTAGAGTGTTCCCAGGGGGGACCTGGCTCCCTGCCGTGCTCCCGACGGGGACCTGTCTGACCCGGGGATCCTTGGCTGGAGGCACCTGCCCTGCAGCTTGTTTCATGTGAAGTTGGTGAAGCTGCTCCCATGAGCAAAGCGAACAGGCTGGCATCCTAGAAAGGGTGCAACAAAATTCAAAGCCATCAGCCTGCTTCCCAAAGTCATGCTACAACATGAGCTTTTACTTACTGACTGCTGTTGTATGTGTGAACTCTGGCTGTACTCCCCTTGCCTCGCAGAACACGGGCTTGCTTTTTCCCATCCAGCTAAGGTGAGGCCCTGTGCTAATTAGCTTTTGTAATCAAGTTTCTGTACATATGCCAACGAGAAGTATACTTGTTATCCCAAGGAAAATGTGACACTGTGTGTTGAGAAATTGTTTTATATATTGCTCAATCAACTAGTTTGAGTTTTTCTATGGTAAAAGACTAGGGACTTGAACAGCCTGCAATTCCCCTGGTACAGTGAGACATTTAACTGTGGTTTTGTTTGACAGAGAGATATTTTCAATGTATTAAGGTTTCAAATCTCTTAAAAACTTTATTTCCTAACTCTCAGGCAGAGGAACTGAAAAATGAACTCAGAAGCCAAGATAAAAAAATAGAAGACCTGACAGAGAAGCTGTCTGCACTGGAAGCACAGGTAAGGTCACAAAGTAAAAATATATTGGAGGGAGAGAGCAAAAGTAGCTTGCTGCTGTCAGGGGGCCCTTCACACTGCTGGGCTTGCATCAGTATGACACTGTCAGGGTGGTATTTCTTTGCACTGCATCTTTCACTTGGCTAAAAAACAAAAAATCCCCCCCAAACACCTTTTTGGAAGAGCAGCAGGTCCTAGCTGGCATCCAGGCTTGTCTCGTCTGCTACATTACGCTGAGAGGGATTTATTTTATTTTTTCCTTGCAGAATAAAGAACTGAAAGACAGAGTGGAGTTTTGGTCTGGCCAGCCCAAGGCTAAAGTTTCAAAAGCTGTCTGGACAGAGTAAGTAGGTACCTTGGGAGGTACCGTGGGGCATGAGAATGGCTGAGCTCGAGGCTCTTGCAGGCTACCTCTGGTGTCCCCACAGGGTTTTTGAGTGAGCTGACTCAGGCCTTGCTGGGAGCAACCAAACTTCATCCTGCAGAGATTATCCTCTCTATAAAGAGAGGAAAAATGCAAGCTCTGCTACAAACTTAGTAGCTGATGGTGTGACTGTGGTACCCCGAGTCCTGACTCCCCCACAGCTCAAATGGGGCATGCTCAGGACATCAACCAAGTGCATCTGCAGAAGCTCGTACATCTGTTCAAGATTAAATGGGAGCCTTTCCTGGGGGATACAGTCCTTTGCTGTAGTAGATCTGGACGCAGGTTTCTCTCTCAGCAGGACAGGCGTTTGAAGTCAGCTCCTCCATATCCAGGGCCATAGTTATAAACCTCTGACTTATTTCATACATGGTTGTGGTGGGTTTAAGCCTGGCTTGGGCAGGTGAGGGTGTCTGAGTGATCTCTACCTTCTTGTGCTTCATTCTGCAGCACCCCACGAGATTTTGGAGCATCCCCTTACCTGATGCTCACCAGGCTAAGGAAGCAAGAAAGCTAAAGGAACGACTGGATGTTTGTCTCCTACCCTTGCCAGAAGGACTCTTCCTGCGTGTTGCGACCTGTAACTCCTACAGCCTCTTTGTTACTGCAAAACACCTTCGGCATGTGCTGCCTCTCTACAAAAGGTGGTGCAGAAGCAGTACTGAAGAGCTGCATTTGGAAGAATAAACCTGGAAACAAGGCGAGAGCTGATGAGGGGTGGTGAGCTCATGAATGCCTGCGCAGTCCAGACAGCAAAGACAGCCCGGCCATGCCTGGGGGGGTGTGTTGCACTGCCAGACTAGCTCTGCGACTGCCCTCAGTTTAGGTAAGATTATAAAATAAACCTTTGGCTACCTGGTATGTTGTTACAGTCGCCGCTTTCCTAACTGCTGTTGTAGGATGGCTGGAGCACAGGTTGGAGGTGGAACAGCAGCCCTGCCCTTTCAGGGGGACTCAGCTCTCCTCCAGCGTTGGACCCTGGGGGGCACAGCGTGTTTTAGGCATAGCAGCAGCATAATGTCATGGTGTCCTCGGGGAAGGAATGAGCGGATCCCTTTCTGGGTTAAAATGGCTTTTGCTTTCCTGAAAACTTTCCATGGCAAATGGTAAGTTTTCTGCCCAAGTCAGCGGGAGTGTGAAGTTCCTCCTTGAGTCCTTCCTCCAGCTGAAATCCCTTTTGGAGGGGAAAGCTGGTGGTTCTCCTCCCTAAAGTGGGAGAGGTGCTGCAGTGGCCAGCAATCCCCTGTCCAAGAGATGTGGCACACCTTGGGAGCTAAACAGTGTCCTCAGGGGAGCAACAGTGGCTTTGCACACTCACATTTACCTCTGCACTGTGGGACAGAGGGAGCCCAAGAACTGCTGTGTCCCTTAATCCCTCATATGCAGACAGAGCAGCGTTTGGAAAAAAAAAATAAAGGAAGGTGTTGATCCTTAAATATGGCTAAAGGTACCAAGTTTCAGTTTGTTCCTTTTCTTACCTAACTTTAGATAACATTATTTACAGATGGTTTCACTCCAGGATTAACCCTGTTAAGGTGCAAATAAAAGCTTGGCATTTGCTTAATACAGGGGTGAGGCAGGTTGTATGTTTCCACAGGTGCTGCTGTACACAGCTTGCCAGGTTATACTTAGTAACCATTTAAGAGGGTGAGCTTTGTAAACTGTACCATTTCCCTGTCAAGTGAGGGCAAGGAAGTGCTGTTCAGTCCCTTCCCATCCCTCAGGAGAAACAGAGCTCAAAGTCAGGGTACCACTGCTGAGCTGCCCCAAGGCAGGCTGGGTGCTGACTGTGGTGAGGTTTGCAAACAGTCCCTGAGCCAGCCCAAAAAACCCTGCCTCTCTTTCCCTGGTCCTCCACTTGTTTTCCTAAGCTGACACAATTGCTAATGCTGTGTAACTAGGCTGTACCTCCCAGGGAAAAGCCTCCACTTCCCCCCTAAAACAGCTGAGACACCACATTTAAAAATGTACTTTTATTCTGAAAATAACAGTGCAGAAACCGAGTCACAGGATACATTCCTCAGCTGTATTACACAAACCCAGTCACCAGTGAATCAGTTGACAGTATGTTTTGAAGCCACAGGTACTTTGGTACAACAGAGTGACATCAACATCGGTAAGCAAGCACCACAATTCAATCAAGGGGTATCTATAATAAAAAATACTATTTGTGTTCAAGATAGTTTCAATCAATCACACGCATAGCACAGATCTGTTGAAGACAAACATAAAACATGCTTACAGTAGCATAACAGAAGGAAATGCTTAGTGTTTATCTGGAAGGTGAAAGAGACCTTAACAAAACCAAAGAATAACCATTTAACTTCCATAAGTAAGATACAACAGGCTGCTGCTAATACACAGTTTGTCCATTAAGCCCTATTGCACAATGAGGATGGACAACTTTAGGGTCTACTTTCTAAAGTTATGTTTTAACTAGGTAACTGTATGGAACAAAAGCACATAGCAAAGAATCATTTCCTCTGTTGCCTTTAACTAGTTAGATAGAAATAATAATAATAAATTGGAAACAGATCTGCCCAGCATCAAAGAGCATAGTCCCAAGTGAACAACATCCTCTGGAAAAAAAAAAACACACAACAAACCATAAAACTTATCCTATATGGGGGTGCGGGTTTTTTGGGGGAGGGAGGGAATTTATGTTTAAAGTAGAAGAATTAAGAGAGGAAAGAAGCTGTGAAAATTTGGCTTTTTCTTTAAAGGTACCTCAAGCCAGGTCTCCTACACTCAGGTAAAAAACTATTCATTTTTACAGCTTCCCATCAGTTACAACACTTTTTTTCTCCTTTTCTTTATAAGTAAGATCAGAGCATGGTCTGAAACTGCTACAGTGTTCACACCTGTATAAAAATAGGAGTCACTTGAGGTTATTTTTACACTTGCTACTTTTCTTCAGTTCTACTGCCAAGAATACAAGTTTTAAAATAACAGCTCCAGATTATTTTTTTTTTTAAAGTTTAGGCTGAAAACATTAGTTATATCTGTGGATTGAAATAGTTCTAGGCAATAAAACCTCTTACCTTGAAATAGTCCCACAGAGTTGGTATGGAGCAGGTATCAAAATCACATCTTAGACAACTTTTAAGAAAGTTTCTTACATGATCCAATCCTCTAAAATGTAAACATATATATGACAACCCTTTACACATTCAGAATGTTAAATAAGATGTAGCCTTCAGAAAACAGTTAAGGCAATTGGTTCTTAAAAAGTTACCAAGACAGCAAGGAAATGGCAGCTGCTCTCAGATGTCTTTTGCTACATCATACTTAACTGCCAGTCTCAGCTGTGCAAGCAGCCAGCAAATTGCCTGTTCTTGCCTTATGTGTCTTCTTTAAAAAAAAAAAAAAAAGCATGTTTCAGGCACCCAAACAAACACCCTCCTTTTTTTTTTTTTTTTTTTAAAGTAAAGTAAGTGAAACAAATACCTTTCCTCTTGCAAATGTCTGTAAAAAGCCACAGAAGGCAAAGGCTATAGAAAAGACAGGAGTTACTTAAGCCCCTGCTACTGGTTTTCTTTAGTGCCACTACTTCTCATAGCAGGCAGGTGCTGAGCTGGACACCAGGCTCAGGACTTGGCTGGGGCTCTAAGCTGGCTGTGCCACAGCACCCTGGCTGGAAGAGGAGATGGTGAAGTGGGGAAACTGCATCAGTTAGGGGCTGAGAAATGAGGATGTGCTGCTCTGCAAGGGCAGCCCAGAGCTGCAGCCCGCTGCTGTAAGTGCAGTTTGGTACGTGCCAGGGTGGAGCAGGGCCCCTGGCCGAGCAGAGTCACTCCCCTGCCAAATGCTTTTCTTTGGAAATGAGTCATTAGAACAAGGAAAAAAACCCCACACATCACTAGCTGATCACAGATAAAAACATTTCATAAAATGAAAGCAGAAGCTTAAACGATTGTGAAGCCTGAAATACATGATGTGCCACACACTATCTCCTGGTCCCCAGCCATTTCTAATGCTCTCATGGCTCTGAACAGGTATTGCTACATGTCAGCAACAGACCCTGTAAGGACTTCTGGAGAGCACCTGCTTAAGCATCTAACAACTGTGCATTGAAGAATAGTCATTAATACTCTCCTGGCCTTTTTCAGTCAATGGAATAATTTTCTTCATGGCTGGACATTATTTAAAATAAAATAATAAAAATAAGCTCATTCACATCTGTATGCTCATGGAGTAGGTCCTTCTGTGCACGTTTTTTTTTTCATTTTACACCATTTTAGCTGTCATCATTTTGCCCTGACAATAGCTCCTTACTTCATAGAGACACTTCAGACTCAATTCAGCCCAGCACTTACACACAAGCTTAAGTAACCTCTCAAACCAGGCTCACTGATAAACACTGTAAACATTTAAGGGCATTTCTCTTATTTAAAGCATGTTGCCTTTAGTACCACTTCTGTCCCGCAATTTCCAGCCAGCCCTAGGTATCCCCACCCCTCCACCCATCTCCGCAGGTAACTTGTTTTATTCCTGAGGATGCAAAGCAGCCCAGGACCCTGCCCTGGCACTGGCTCGCCTCTCCCCTTGCCCAGCTAGCAGCAGGGCTGGCCAAGACACCACAGTGGCATAACATAAACACAGGCAGTGTAAATTCACTGCTGGAGTGATCTCTACACCCAAAAAGGTACTTTCAATGTAGGCATAAAAAAAAAAAAATCCCATTTGACAACAGCACATTTCCTTTCTTGCATTCCTAACAAAGGTCCTGGCACTACTACTGCAAGGTGAGGGGCTGGTGAAGGTGAGGGCAGGGTCAGCAAAGGATGCACAAATGCCAGAGTAAGAGCAGCAGTATCAGCTTAAAAGACATTGCCTGCTGACCGTAAATTTCCTCACTCCTCTGAGTATTACACCCCCAGAGTCCAAATTCACTACATGTGGCAGTTCATAAACAGAGCTGCAACACCGGACTTTGGCACCACACTTTGGCAATGCAAGTATTTGGCAATGGATAAGGGACACACTTCTTACACCAAGACAGACCAAGCGAAAGGCTGCAGGCGAACAGAAGGAGCCGGAACAAGGGGATCACTGTAATGCCTATAGCCACAGGTCAGCACTCCACCACTACTCTAGTATAGTGTATTAACATCTTTTGATGCCACATTTTTACATTCATGCTTAAAACATGGGAGGACAAAAATACCTGTAGATCAGGAAGAAGAATGGAGTACAATGAGCTCTAACGATGAGACAAGGTGTAACGCCATTACACTGCATACGCTAGTTAACTGGGATACACCAAGAGGATTAAGGGAACAGATTCAACAAGAGGTCAGGTAACTTGAACTGTCTTGGTAAATATCACAGCCTGAGATGGCTGCTGGAGACAAGGCAGGCAGAACTATGCAGAGAGAAAAGGAAACCAAAATTATTCTCAGCGTAAGATCCCACAAGTCACACCTCTGAAGGATGGCTATTACCATCACCTTTGTCAGTGCACAGCAATGTTCAGTTCAGAAATTACCACACGCTGCGCAGTAAAGTCTGCAGCAAGAGCACTTTACTGGGGGGGATACTGGAAAACTGAAATAAGGTATTTCTAAAAGGACACAAAAAGAAACCTCGAGAAACCAGTACCTGGACTGATATTCAAGACGAAAGCCCACAGGGTTAGAATACCTGCACTGACATTTAATTTTTAGTATCACTCTGGATAAAGTATCATAGGACCTTCTCTCTCCAGCCCTGATACAGGATATCTATCGAGCAGGCTTGCAAACAAGCTGTGTTTGTGCTCAAAAGCAAATGCTTAGCTTCCAATTCAAATATGTATAATCAAATTTCACAACAGCAGAGTCTGGATTCAAGTTCTAGTGGGATGGGATGAGGCTATATCCTACCACAGACATTAAGTGAAAGCAAATTCACTTCCCAGGCCCATGTCCTGGAAGAATTTCTCAGACTGAACACGTCAAAGTGAAACACTTCAAGCAACAGGAGTACAAAACGGTAAAAACAGTAAGATACATGGCTCCAGCAAGGTATACATACAGGAGTTCACAATGCAGTCAGAAGAGCTGGAACTAGTAAAGCTCTGTGCCACGATGCCGTGCCTCATTGGCGTCACAGCAGCCTGTACACAGGACAGCACTACCCACCATACGGATGACTCAGCTGTGCCGCCCTGCCAGCTCAGCAGCTCTTTTCCAGCAGGCTGCTAGCAGGGGCTCACTGTGCAACTAGCTAGCTGGAAAAACTACCTAAGGGGATCCATTAGAGCTGCAGTAGAAGTGAAGGAAAGTTCTTCAATCAGAAAGTGGGTACCAGATACACCTGGGAGAGGATCTTCCAGCACATGGGATAGAAAAGTTCCTTTCCATACAGGCAAGACTGTGAGTAATCGCCTTGTAGTGTCCGTCCTTTGTTGCGGTTACCATTATTTCCCAGATATTACATAAAACTTGTGAACCTTAAAACTGCTATTGCTTTCAGTTCCTACCACAGCAGCAAGGAGTGGCCCTGAGTCATCTCTGCAGGGCTGCAGTTGCTCAGTGGGGGTTCACAAGAGCTGTGACACCGGAGGAAGACAAACGGACATTGCCAAGTGGACTTAGAATGTGAATCTGCTGGTGGGCACGTGAAATCTAAGAGGAATAGTTATGAAGAAAAAATGGAGCAAGAGTCAAATGATGACGGAGAGGGGACAGAAGGCAATTTTTAGTAAGAGTTCATTATCTAGTTTTTTTGCAAAGAAAGTTAACCTGATAAACAACAAAGCTGTTAGTAGCCATTTAGAATCACTTATGTTCCCCTTTTCTTAAATTAATAACTGAGATCTACTATACCACCTACCAGGAAAGGAAACATGTTTAAACTTCTCTTCCTTTCCTCCAAAGTTTTGATGGCAAAACCCTTTTGGGATAACAGTTTCAAGTGCACTCATAGATTTTTTTTTTTTTTTTTAAAAACACAGAATAATAATCAGTTTCTTATATTAGCAAGTATATAAATACAAACTAAGCAATGGAATTTTTACTACAGTCATTTCCCTTTCGCTCCTAAACGGACCCCTCCAGCGACACTGGGCTGCGAGGGCTGGCCACGCGCTCGCTGCATTGGCACTGGAGAGTTTCAGAGACTGTATCCTTATGGAACAGAGCACCCTGGTAACGGACTGCCAGCTCTGACAATTCACAGTCACTGAAGCTCACTGGCAGGGTTAGGCGATGCCTTCCTCTAGACCACACCGTTCTGGGTAACACTGCTGTATTTTTTTTTTCTTTTTTTAATTATTTTAAAAGTGCTAGTTTCAGCAGGTGGAGAGAGAAATAGAAGCAACTGAGCTTCATCAAGGTGCTTTGAAACAGTGCCAGGTTTGGGATTTTACACACCTTTGTATGAATCATCTGTCTGCTACTGAAGTCACTTTTAGCTTTGTAACAGCTTTTAGACAAGCTATACTTCAGCTGCTCTGGGAAAGACGCTTTGGTTGACTGTCAGTAATTTACCATTCTTAGCAACTTCTTTCACTCCTGTTCAACAGACAAAAATCTGATGCTGCAAAATGGGAGATTTCTTTGAAAGGGAGACAAGGAGCTCCTCAGATCATAATTTTCAGGAATTCAAGACATATTACTTTTTTTTTTTTAAATTATGTTTACATTTTATGCTACATACTAAAAAGCAATACAACTTCACTTCAAAGAAAACCCTGAACTTCCAGTCTAGGTATCTCAGGTAACTGAGGAACCTATCTGAGTATCAGCCTGCTTGTTATCAGTCTACTTACATTTTCTGCCTGGGAAATCACCTATTGACTACCACAACAGCTTTTCCACCTCTTGAGGTGTTAGGGCTTTTTTTTTTATAGCCTATAAAAGGACCTGCATTATACCTGGTTGTATAGTATACACTATATATAGCCTTTAGGTATAGTCTATCACTTATATAATCTTTACAGTCTGCAAATCAGATTTCTGGCATGGTAATCACAGCTATTTGGTTACTCACCCAATGGGTCTGCTGCTACGGATGTACCATCTGCCCTGTTAACATGCCAAATCATCAAGTAAACATTGTTTTAGGAGCTGGGCAGAAAAAACTTATTTTTTCAGCAGTGAATCTGGTAAATTCTCCATTTCTGGGAAGCACTGAAACATTTTATGAGCTTGCTATTCACAAAGTTTGCAATTTTGAATCAATCAAAGCTGAAAACATTTAAATACATGAAAGTCTGCAATCCTGCCAACCCAACCAATCAAGCTTGACTTGTAAAGAGATCTTCCCCCCCCCCCATCTGCATGCCCCCAAATGATTTTGAAGTAGCTTAAAGCACAATAAACACAAATAGACCTTTAACTACCACCTGTATAAAAACAGAACAGTTACTCTACAAAAAAGGACAGGGTAGACTAATAAATATACTGTAACTTGGTTTAGAAAAGGATCTATACTTATAAATATAGTATTTTTCTTTATTTTTTTCCTGTATTTGTCTTTGCTTGTGATAAGCAACTTGCTATTTCACTAGAACTTGCTTTCACCCGTAGAAGAGATCTTTTGCATTGCACCCTTCCACTGCAGCACACTAACAGAGCAACTTCTACCCTCTGTGCTGAGGTACCTGCAAACTTCTGCAACACACTTCTATCTAGTCAGTCACATATTCTGGACTCCTGTCATTCCAAGTCCCCACATTGCTTTTTTCCACTTTGCCCTCTTGCAGACAATTTAAGAATATGAGAAAGCTGTCCTCTTTTGAAAACCTAAGTGCACAGAGGACCCAACAAAGCTGTAGCGGTAACTTAGAGGCTTGCTCAGCACAGCAGAGTTTACAGTTCCTTTCTAAGGCAGTGCAAACAGCCACAAGTTCTTTCCTGTGTCCTACCTGCGATATACAGTTACCCAGAGAAAAAGAAGAAAATGGATAGTTTCCTTAAGTTGAGGAGGGGAGAGTATTTTTTGCTAACGGTAAGAAGTTGTTTCATAAAATATAGTTTATCTCTGCTCCCATACATTATACTCTCTTCTTTATAAACTGTCCCTGCAGCATCAGAATCCCTCTCCATACTTTTTCTCATAACGCTCCAATCCCTGCTTGGATTATTGGCAACACAAGCAATGCTGCACAATTCCCTGATAATTTTTTTTTTTTCAAATTCAATGCCCTACTTCCTCCCCCCAAACCCAAAATACACACACACAACACCCCCCCCCCCCCCCCCCCATCTCAGTGATTCACTCAGGACGGATTCACAGCATTGCTTACTCTGTGCAAGTGATAAAGTTTTTCTTAATAGGCCACATAAAATCTTTTGTATCTCTGCCTTAGAAAACACATGGTCCCTGATGCAGATTAAGAATTATAAAGAAACAGGATTCGGTGGAAAAATGGCACAGACCTAGAAAACCACCCACCTCCATTTTAATTTCAATATCCAGTGTATGCAGATAATAGGTTCTTTCCCTCTTTTTTTTTAAAAAATAAAGCTACTTTCCTCTATTCAGTATCCTGATCACACAAAAAAATAGAGATGAGGGCTAGGGGAAAAGGAGTGGGGAAGAGACATGGGAGAGTTTTCCATGAAGATGGCACTGTATCAGGAAGAATCATTTCAGCACAAGAGCCTCACTGAAACACAGCTTTTCATTTTAAACCAGTTCTTTGGAGAAAAATGCACAATCCAATAAAACAATGTAACTTTGCTTCTGTGCATGGCTCAAGAGAGCTGGTTTGAATTTGGTGGTAGGTCAGCCATATTCTGATGAAATATTTTCATTGGTTCTCACAGTTTAGAGGTGATGTTTAGCAGGCACACTTTTTCTCCTCCGGTTTTGCCGAATCTAGCTTTCCCGAGCTGCCTCCGTTGGCTGTGTCGGAGACCTGTGTCTTGTCCACGCACTGCTCCATACGCTTCATTATCAAGTCCAGAAGCATGTCCACAGCCTTCTCCACGTTCTGTCCGGTAGCAGCACTTGTTTCAAAGTACGGTATGCTACAGTGAAAAAGAAAAGGTTTGCTGGAGAGATTTTTAAGACAACCAAGTCTCGACTCTTTGTAACACTCTCAGTGCAGCTATCAGTGGTGGGTTTAGTGGCAATGAAATGAATGGGACAGACTTCTGGTTTGTCGTGACTTAATTTCCTTGCTGGGCAGAACCCAAACTCCTGTTCCTAGCACATGGTGTCATGACGACACGAGCACAAAAATGCCACATTAATTTACAAAATGTATCCTGGCATTTTGACTTCAAATTGCAATAACATCAGCACAAACCTTGGCTGAAAAAGTCTTTCAGGTAACCAGAAAGTCTATTTTAAAAAGAAACCTAAGTCCGCATTACAGAAAGTTTCAGGGACCACAGAACATACCAGAAACCTTTTTTTAAGCAGATAGAACATACCAGAAACCTTTTTTTTTTAGGCAGATAGTACTTACAGGGACAGCTAAATAGCAATATTTGTAACTATCTCCCTCCCTTCTTTCTTACTTATAAGCACAACTGAACTTAGCCGTTTCCATTCTGAAATCCCCTTTGAATCCAGAATATTGCCTTCCAAATCATCTTTTTCAGAAGAGAAGATTATCAATTGTTCCATCATACAAAATCTGGCATGAGCTACCTTCTTCTCAGTGTCACTGTCCTCCTTTACCTGGCTGCAGACAGCTTTTTAATACTCTTTTATTATTTTTAAGCCTAATTTGCTTACTATTCCTCACAGTTTCTCAGCCCATCTTCTGCTGCTGGCACAGTTCTCTGAACATCCCTCACTGCACAGTAAGGGCAACTAAGGGAAAAAAAAAAAATACACATTCTTTTTGCCCACAGCACTATTTACTAACTATATTAAGTATCAGCCAATTTATCCAGTTACAGGACACTCTGCAGGTGTTTTTAGTGCAAAGAAATGTAGAAACCTCACTAGAACAAGAAAAAGGCCATTAACAGCTTTATTATCCATCAGGAAAAAACAAATAAATTCAGTGCCACTGCACACCTAGAACCTGACCAAAATCCACAGGTGTCTCTGCTGCCAAATTAACAAGACAAGCAAGTTATAAATATTGTTATTTATTTAGTTCATGATACTGAATGTTCATCTGCCTTTGGTATACTCTGTCCTGAACTCTCAGGACAAGCCAATATCCCAAGAATGTAGTTTTCGAGTAAGAATGTTTCATTTCAGCCTTATTTGTCATGTTGTAATATTTTGGCCAAACTACTAGAACATTGTGTTTCATTCTATCTATTTCCTATTCAAACAGGTCGATCTGAAAGTGTGACAAGTAGAATATCACTATAGGTGTATGTGATATTGCAATGCCTACAAATCTTAAGAGTTTGTAAGTATACTTGCAAGTATCTCTAGGCAGTCATCAGCTACACTTAAAACAGTTACAGACTAAATTTAGCTTCTGTCATAATTTGCTTACCCATATTTGTCTGCCAGATCTTTTGCTTGCCTTTCATTTACCTCCCTTTGGTCTGATAAATCAGCTTTATTACCAATTAAGACTATATCTGGATTCTCGCAATATGCATTGGCTTGCAGCTGACCTAGAAGCAAAAATAAACAGAGTTAAGAGAATGTTGGAAGTGCCTTAGAGACCAAGATTGTTGACAAAAGAATTCAAAACACCTTTCTTGCTCCCCACCTCAAAATATCCTAGACTAACCAGCCAACCACTTCATGCCAAACATGTTTCATTGTCGTACATTTACTTGCTAAGGGGAATTTTTCAAAATAGGAAGTAGAAATGGTACTAGAAAATTACTTCCAGTATTTATTTTACCAACATACAACCAGACTTAAAGGCAATGAGGTGCACTAAACACAGTGCTTTAGCAGAGGAGAACCTCCACCAGCCAGACCTTTTATTCTACAAGACTCATAAGGACATTGAGGAAGTACAAGCAACATCCCACGTCATCTGCAAATGCAGCTCTTCAGGAGTTTAGGACAAAGTCCTCAAGTGTGTTTTTCTCTTGTATATACTCAATGCAGTTTTATCCATTTGAAGATCCAGGCACAAGTACTGTTCACAGCCTCACCCCTCATAAGTAACTGTACACAGCCATTTACTTACACTTGCCTCGATCCTGAGGGGACTGATTTGAAAAGGTGCAGTATACACAGAAGAAGTTAGAGACTCAGCTTGGTAAGCAGTGGAGGACTGTGATGACAGGGATTGTTTAGTGGGAGGAAGGAATCTCTGAACAAGGTGGAGTTGTTTTCACAAAGCTATCTGGATTCTCACATTATCCCCACTTCAGCTTGTTTGCTGGAAAACTGCCAGCTGGACATGTACTGGCCTCTGTCCTTCCAGCACTCTAAATACACTCAATTAAAAACAAACTTTAAAAACTTAACCTTTGTTTCACTTTTATTCTAGCCGTTATCTGAAGGAAAACCAACAACAGCAAACACAATGCGCTTTCAAACCAAATCCTCAAAACTCAATCTTAATCTTAATTTTAATTTAAACCTCAAAGCAGACAGGAAGGAATCACATTCTGCTTTGCAAATGGAAAACACACCATGAAGATAACAGCAATATCCAAAATACAGTTTCCGAGCTTCTGTATATCATCTAAAATATGGGGTATGGCCAAGGAAATGTCGAATGCCATGAATTTTCAAGAGGCAACAGATTTATTCAAATTGTACCAAATCCAAACAAGATTATCAAGAATATGCCCAAAACAGTCTATCATGGGAAAAAAAAAAAAAAAAAAAAAAAAAGAGAAGCATGTATCTTTCCAATTTGATGAAGCTGTCACCCGAAATTAAAGGCTGCAAGTACCCCAATTATGGCTGCACTAGACATAACTACTTTATTTGAGCATTTTCCAGCTCACAAACGATGACATGCATAAAGCCTAGAAGCCTAAAATACACAAGAAAGCTTCAAGCCAACCAATAAACCCAAGCTCTACGGTTCTACTTACTCATCCAATTTCTGACATTTAAGAAGCTCTGTTGACTGGTGAGATCAAACATTAGTAAGAAGCCCATAGCATCTCTGAAAAACGCTGTGGTCAGACTTCGAAATCTGAAGGTGGAAGAAAAAAGACAACATAGCTCTATTAATACGAAGTGATCTCTAAAGGTAGCACTTTTCTGGCAAGCCTGAACTGAGTAAAGGAAAAAGAGATAAAATAAAGCTTTTCTGAACTGCTTGTGTAAAAATTCTATTTAAAAATTATCTTGAAATCTGAAGAGTCTGCAAGATTTAGTGGACATACATTCCCTTGGAAGTAAAACCAAAAGAAAATAGTCTTTGACTTTCATTTTAGCTATGATGCATCACACCAGTCAACATTTATTAATCAGTGTGTTAGTAATTTACCAGAGGAAGCTCATATGTGAGAATATAAACATTGTCAGTGAGTAACCTATTAGTTCAAATTCTGCCTTATTTAACCGAGAGCGAGACAGAGACAGAGAGGAGGTTGGTTAAAAGAAAAAAAGATACTGAAGCATTTAGGGTATCACAGATCACAGTGATAGAAATGGATTCACCTGTCGAGATTACACACAGTCAACAGATGTGCCCTACTCTATATAGTCAATATTAAAGAAAACAAAGGAAGAGTAGGTGGCTGTTTACATGCCTTTGATTGTTTGATGTGACTATCTGCTGGGAAGCTCAGCTAAAAGGAAAAGGTAACCTTTCCTTGCAGAGCTCTTGACACACGCACTCTGTAAGCAGACCTGCGTAAGTGTGCGTTCACAAGGGACATTGTTTACAGGCTTCCTCCAAAGCTATGGAGCTGGATGAAACTACAAACCATGAAATGGAACTCTGTCTGTCACCAAAAGGTCACAAGGCTGTTCAAATCAGGAACGTGAAGAAAGTCCAAATAATATGAAAACATTCAGACAGTGCTGGAAAACTGTGCAATGGCACTCTGGTGTTTTCTATATCACAGGGATCTATCACCTCACAAAACAGCACTATATAATCTCACACAAACCAGCAGTACCAGAAATAGTAACTGATATTTTACGCCACACATCTGTGAAAATTAAAAAAACAGCTCTCCACGGAAACATGTCAGATACCTGACACTACTTTTAGGGTTTCTTTTCAGGAAAAAAAAAGTCACCTCAAAGTGTTTATTCTCTTGCCAAGGGGTATACACAAATGGTGTTTGAAAGTAAGGGAAAGAGATGCAAAGACAAAATATCAGCTTTCTTCTGCTTTTCATCCAGCAACCCCTCCCACACAGTATTTGCTTACTCTGGAAACCTGAAATCTGCCTCATCACTACTTTCCTTCCTCCCCACTGGGCAAATGCTTCAGTCCACTGCTCTTCAGTCGCTATTACACAGCAAATAGGTGTGCATCGCATCTCCTTCCCTTGTTGACAGATGACATCAGTAGTCATACCAAGGGCAACCTCACACACTTCACGATAGCAAAAATCAGTGTATGTAACCAACCAGGGGAAACTTAAGCAAGCCATACACACACTTCTCCCTTTAAAAAAATAACAGGATCACATTTAATAGTGACAAGTCAAGAAAGTCTTTGGGAAGAACAAACAACTGTGCACACAGAAGATGGGGAACACCTGGTTAGATAAAAGAATCCTTCTGCAAAGGAGGATGCTGGTCAGTGATGAACCTAATACATGTCAACCATGGTATGCTGCTGCAAAGACGACAAACACAACCAAGCCATAGAAGTAAGATAAGAAGCAATTCTTTCATACTACTCAGCACTGGTAAGACTTGAACTAGAATTCTCCATCCCACTTGCATGCTGGTCATGAGAGAGGCTGAAACGAGCCTGGGGCAGTACAGAACAGAAAGCTTGCTCATCACAGAAAAGTCTGACCAAGCCCAGAGCACATAAACTAGAGAGGACTTAAGGAAGGCATCATGCTGCTCAGAACCTTGTCCACTTGAGTTGTGAGCACCTGCGAGAACACAGACTGCACAGCCTGCGAAAGCAACCTGCTCCAGGGCTTAACCACTCCCATGGTCAACACTTGTGTCCTTCTAACTAGCTGGATACCCTTACGGCTGCTTGTGACCACTGCCTCTTGCCCTTCAGCTGTGAGCCTGAGAAGAGGCTGGCTCTGTTTTCTCCCCACTAGGTAGATGAAGACAGCAATTAGCCTCCCCTTAGTCTTCCTGTCTTCAGGCTGAACAAGCTTAGCCCCCTCAGCCCTCATCGGATCATTGTATGCCTCTGCCTCCTGACCTGGTCTAATGGCACTCCACAGGACTTCAGTTTATCAGTACAAAGCATCCCACAATGGGAGTCCCACAAATGGAAACGATACTCCAGATGTGGCCTCTGAAGTGCTGCATAAAAAGGAATAACCACTTCCCTCAGCCTGACAGCTACATGTGTGCTAATGCAGTCCCGTATCAGCACCTTTATCAAATACACCTTATCATCCAACCTAAGAGAAAAGATGTGAAATAGGAGAACAGGACAGTTAGGTAGATTATACAGTATCTTCCAGAGGCGATTAAGAACATATTATGAAGCCAAAAACCAGTACAAAACAAAACGAAAGAGCTAACCAATGACCCAATAACTCACGTGTGCCAGAAACAAGGCAGCGTGCTGCCAAGGCAGAAGCAGACCACCTTCAGTTCTTCCAGTCCTATTCTCTGAGATCCTCTGATCACTGCATCAAAGCAGTGTCAGAAAAACTTTATTTCTGGAAGATATTTTCCTTATCCTAAAATAGGAAGATTTTTGAGATTTTTTTCACCTGAATGGACTAATGGTTTACCCAGAAATGTGAAAAACTCAGAACTGCCTTCCAATGAGTGGAACTGTTACCTTTCCTGTCCAGCTGTGTCCCAAAGCTGGAGATGGACTTTGAAGGCTTTTCCTGGAGATCCATTTGGTCCTCTGCTGTTGTATACCTAACGAGAGAGTCAAATCAGCACAGCCATACAGCTCACACTGAAATCCATTGCGTGGGTCACAGATGTATATTTTGTGCAAGCAATAAGTAAGGAGTAAAAGTTCAGTCCTTCAGTAAAAGCTGACTCTTACCTCTAAAAGCCACTTCAGAGGACTGCTTATAATATTTAAAAACCCAGGAGCCACATGAAACATCTGTGAAAGCTGCACTTTAAAGATAATTTGGTCATATTCAGGACTTAAAATTAGATACCAATTCTTTAAAACTTGGCATAACACTGTGCTGAGCAAGCTGTCTGTGTTCAGTTTCATTGCTGTTCTTAGAAAATTTACCGCTGGCTGACAGGATTAACCACTATTATACAAAGCTATTTTTCATTCATTAACTTCTGTTGGACATTAATGACTTCCTTACTAACTGCAACTGAAAACTCATGGTGCTTAAAGAAATCACTGTGACCTTTTGTTGGGGCTCGATTCTTTATTAAACAGCAACAGCGTTGCAGTAAAAGACAAAAGGATGAAGTAAGCATGAGCCGGTTTTGTTATCTGAGGTAGTTTAGCAGACTCTCAGCAATTTTAAAAGCAGGCAAGTATTGCCCTTGCATTTAGATCAAGAGAATGTGGACTTTATGGACATGTCTGTATCCAGAGGCTGCACTGACCTTACCCAGGGAAGTGGAACACTTCCTCACCTGCCCTCCCTGGGCTGTAAAATACAGTGTTCAGTTCTCCTGCACAACCAAGTTAATATTAATTGGGGGTTGGACTAGCTGACCTCTGGAGATCCATTCCAGCCTAAACTATTCTGTGATTCCATGGACTTATTTAAACTGTTGTCATTTTAACAGGTAGCTTCTGACTGCAACATGCCTTTCTTTCCTTTGTGGCAGGTGCCTGATCTGAAAACCAGAAAAGAATCAATGAATTAACCACACCACGTTTGTGAATTAAACTGGTTTGCTGGAGCATGTTCCTGTAATATTTAGCATGATAAACAAGGAATCTCACAGGGTCATTTTTTAATATGACTTTTACACAACCAAAACCCACATATTTAACCTTTTGGCTCTCTTTCTTAGAATACGCTTTATTAGATAGATCTTCAAGATATTTCAAAGCTGGTAATTTCATGTAAGATGTAGTTTCTCCCACAATTACAAACTATCTTTCCCCAAAATGGACAGTAATGGAAAATTACGGAAGAAAACTGTCTGCAACCTTTAGCAGAAAGTTCAACCCTCTGGAAGGAATCCAGCGCCCATGTTCAAAACACATTAATGAGCATCTGACCAGCCAGAGAAGGAGTATTCTGGTAATTTGCATGTTCAGACATTTCCTTGCAATAAAATTGTGCTTTTAATATTTTACTCTTATTACATCACTGCAATCCCACAGTGCAGAGAAGGAGCCAGGTTCCACCGCAGCCTGAACCTGGCCTGGCCTCCACTTAACTGGCCTGAACTTGCATAGCGCTGATTACGAGTAATTTAAGACATAATCCCGATCCATGGTTCTTTTATTCAGAGGACCCCTGAATCCCCATCTCCCAGGCAGGGCCTGCACATCCCCGTCACCATGGAAAAACTGAATTCACAGCAGCAGCCACAAATACTGGCAGTCATGAAAAAGTTGCCAGGGAAGATGAAGGTGAATGGGGAAGCGATGCCCATCTTTTCATGGTACTCTAGGGAAACTGACATGACCTTAAAAGCATGTGAAATGACAACACATGAACAACATGCTTTATATTACCAAGACACGTGTTTTCATTCAACTGCTTCAAAATTGGGAAATGTTGTAATAATAATTAATAATAAATATTGTAATTGATTTTTAGTTCTTACATTAACCTGATGAAGGGCTGAGAAGCACTTAATTTTGTTGAAACTGAATAGTGTAAAGTTTTGTCAGCACTCAAGTTGTCAGGTACAAGGAAGAGCTCACCAGCTGCTCTCCTTTTTAGGCTGAAAAGTTCGCCACAAGCAGCAGTTCTTCTGCCAGCTTACTCATCTCTGCACTGTCAACACTTCCAAGGACATTTCATGCAAAACTCTTGAAGTGTTTCATTTAAGTTAAAAAGAAGCACATTTAAAGACGTCTCCATCTCTGAACTGGGCAAGTATTTACATTTCTTTTCATTAAAGAAATTACTAAAATAATTGTCCAGGGTCTAATATCTTGTATTTATTATGGTTTTACTGATCAAGCAAGCTAGAAGGATTCTTATTAGAAAGCTGAATTTGTCCTTATATTTAGCCTGTATCAGTTGTCAGGATCTATGAACAGATACATTAGTCACCTTAAATTAAAACAAAATGACTGTGGTCTCATAGCCACAAAAAGCATCTGACTGACACTACAGAAGACTCTCATCTTCTATTTAACATCAAGAAACAAAAGCATGGGAGAGCAGGCTCGCACACCTTGCATTAAGCAGCACATCGATCCTAACCTACGAGGACTCCTGATCACAGGCTTGGTATGCTCAGCCTCCAGCCTTGCTGCTGGCAGAGACTCAGAGGAGCAGCATGGTCCAGCTGGTGGAACCGCTTCTTGTGCCTTTGCTAGTTTACTGTGTGACCTGGAAGCAAGCTGAAACCTCTGTTCTTCTGCAAGTTTCCATCTCTTCGATTTAAATTATGAGTTTGGGGGCCAGAGTTACTTCTAGTCACAAACACACCTCATTCACTAGCACTATGGAAACCTGCTCTAGGAAAGATCCTTTTATACCAATATGCAATAAACCACTTAATCCAACGTCAGGATAAGGATAATAGCGTTTTCCCCCTTCATCCAGTTCCTAATTATGAGTTGCTTAAGCCAAAAACTAGACAAGGAAAAGCATTATCAACACATGTTATACCCCACAGTAGGAGAGGCAATACATATTTACATAAAACTTGTTCTCAGCAGAAATGAATTAAAAAAAAAGTTTTGTATGAGAAAACTTACCACTCGCTTTTCCCGAAAATCTATCCCTACTGTCGTGATGAATTTTGGATTAAATTTGTTATCGGTGTATCTGTACAGGAACGTTGTTTTTCCAACCCCAGAGTCTCCAAGGGCCAGGAGCTTGATCAGATAATCATAGTCTCCATCAGTCATAGTGCTAATTTTTAGGAACCTACGTAAAGAGGAAGAAAAAAAAAAAAAAAGATTTAATGATAACACCCCCCCCTTTCTGCTTGTTTCTGCCTCATTTCTATTTTTGTTCATTGAAACACTGCTGCCTGTGCTCAGGGTTAAAGTTATGTTTGTGTATTTTGAACAACGCTAACACAAAGCTGCAGTCAAACTCTCAATTTCAGTTCAGGTGCCAGGAGATAATACAACTTACACTTTCAATTTGCTAAATAAATAAAATTGAAGCTTAGAATGGTAGACTTTGGGACAAAAAGATTATTTTTGTTCTGAGGATGACAATAAGACCTACAATGAACATAGGTATGAAACCTAGGGCTAAATCCTTCTGCTCAAAGTATTTTGTTATGAGTTTGAAGAAAAAGGGTAGTGCAGAAATAGGACTGAAAAGGAAACTCAGACATGGCAAGGACCATTCTCAGGGCTCAAGCTCTAACCAGTATTACATTGCATTAGCAGGGCTACGTATTTCCACCCTGAAAGAAATACTTTTCCCCCAAAGATAATTTAAAAAAGCAGAGTAAGCAATTATCCCAGGGCCGCTGTTAATAAAAGGAGAGAGCTCAAACGCAGTTTACTCTCTAGTATAACCAGATGAACCCACAGCTGTCTTGTTCCACAAAGCACACACCAAAACCCGCCCCCTCATCAAACACTGCAGATACTAATTGGAGTGAAGAAGAAAGAAAAGCAGATGGCAAGCCCACTGCCTGGGTTCAGCTTTGTGCCTTGGTTAAGCTGCTGCTGTGACTGCAAGCAGGGGCATCTCCTGCAGCCCAGGGGAGCCACCCAAGCGTGGCCAGTGTCCTGAGAAAGCCACAGAGAGCTTACATGGCTTGACAGCAGTTGTAGGCTCTTTCCTATATGTAGTAGTGAACAAGAGCAGCAAAGCCTACCTCATTAAGCACTTTTAAAATAAATATACATGTCAGAAAGTAACACAAATTTGCAGAAAGAGGAAAATATTTATCCTATTTACCCAGGCTGCCTCACAGCCCAGGTGGAAGCTCCTGGAGCAAAACGTATGCCGCAGAAATTATTTCTGTGGGGTTTTCATGACGCCACGCAACAGTTCCTGGCTTTTTCCAATCTGCTGAGTCAAGTGACACAACATGTTTGGGATGGAAAGCCAGATACAAAGGAGGGACAGCTTTTCAGCATTTTCTTCTACTTTGGTCTTTTTCTGGTTGGCCAATGCAACCAAGCACCTGTGTTCAGGGTCACTTGGGCTCCCACCAACAGAAACATTCATCCTCTGTCCGAAGCAGGGCACACCATCTGCTAGCACAACCTCCTGCAAGAACTATGCCGTGGACACCCAGCTTGAGCAGAGGACCTTCATAAAATTACTTCCCAACCTGGCCAAGCATTCACCCAGAGGAGAAGCACCCTTTCTCCAACCAGACTGCTTCCCTAGCTTCTTTTTTTATTATTTCAAGTTCAAGGGGAGTGTTGTATTATCCTAAACCTAAAGCTCCCACTACTGTATTTGCTATGAAGCTCTACAGGAGAGGAAAAGGAGACCTATGTAGGAAATAGACCTACAAAGTATTTATTCACATGTATGAAACACCCTGGTGATGAGAAAACTGGAACCATATGAAACACCACCTAGTTTACATCTTCTCTTACCTTGTTCTCAACATAATTTAAGCCTTCTCTTTTTTCCAACATCTTGTTAATCCTTAGCACAGATGAACACCCTTCCCATTTGGATCTCTATGCTGAAACTAAGTACTGTGGTATCAGAGCAGGAGACCCTGGGCCATATCCCATTCACAAAAACTACTGCTTGTTTCAGTACAAGACCTTAATTTCCATCAGAATAAAACCTACCTTTCTGAGCATTTAAATTAGCAAGTACTGACCTGCTTTGACTAAAATAGCAAACTAAGCCCGTTTTGATTATCCGGCATTTCAACAGCTTTAAGGATAAAAAAAGCTGGCTGCGTACTGAGCAGTTTCATTGTACGCGATTTATACCTTTGACAGATATAGAGCCACCCAGAGAGGCAGGACAAGCTTTTGAGAAATTCATCTTCTGATGATAAAGGTTTAATGAATCGAGAGAAAAAGGCCCCCCAATCTGACAGTGCTGCTCTGCCTTGCACTGCCTTTGAGCTGCACTGGGCAGGGGAAGGCCAGAGCACCAACACAGCGACTTCACAGAAATTAATTCAAGGCCTTCAATCCTTTCCAGAACATCCAGGCCCCACTGAGCAAGAGTAATTTCTCCCCAGAAGTCTGAGGATTATCAAAATCAAAGTATTTCTGATCAATGCAATAACTGTTCTTTAGGCATTTCATTCAACAAATCAGAAAAAGAAAGGTATCTTGGGAGATGATTCTCCCCCAAATGCTTGACTGGTAAAACAAAGTATTAACGTGGGATTAGAGACTTCTCCCAAATATCCATGTTCCCATGTTCTCTGGGAGCTGAAGTTCAGCATCTCCTTGCTATGCAAATGTGCAAAGCAGAATATTCAGAATTTACCAGACGTGTAAACATTGAGCAAAATATACATCAGACTAGGATGATTAAAAACCTATTTTTGTAAATCTGTCACGAAAAGGCAGTTGGCACTCCTATTCCCAGCACTGACTGCCTTTCCAGAAATTCCTGCCTGTTTGCACCAGGGGCTGCACAAGCATTGCAGCCTCTCCCAGCCTGGCGCTAGCCGAGGCAGTCACCCATGCGACCAGGGCAGGGAGGCAGCCTGGGAACTGGTGTCTTTTGGCACGGTTACTCCAACTTTGCTCTCCTCATTCACTGTACTGCGTAAGAAAGTAAAATAGTCATTGGTTGGATAAAGGGGTTTTATTCCTTCAGATTTTAACCTGAAACCACCAGTTTTCCTCTCCTTGACCAGCTACGTGACGGAGTCGGGAGGAGCATGCTTCACAAAAACCTGCATGCAGGGAGACTTTGACAGACCAGACGGATCCACTGCCGTCACACTGCCATTACTGTTTTACCACTTCCAAAATGCTGTAGGACAGCAAACTGAGTTCTTGTTCCACAGGAAATTTGAGCATTAATATTTTAATTTCATTTAGAATGAAAGAGTTAAAATTACTACTGATTACTAATAATTACTATTAGATAAACATCTAAGCATGCTTTTAAACATGTCTATAATTAGCCGGATTTGAAAATTCTGAATGTTTCATTTTGTTTCATGACAAATGTTAACTGAAACAGTATGTACAACTGAAGTATAAAAATCATACACCATATCTGAAACAAAGCAAGGTTCTTCAGTGGAGAAGGTTTGGGGTTCTTAAAGAAAAGAGACTGTATTTCAAGAGAATTTCTTCTAGCAAAAATCTGAAAAACACTGCAGGATTTTCTATTAAGAGGTTATTAACACAGCAAAAGTGCAATATACTTTATTCAACTCTAATTTTAAATGGCTCAATATATTGAGCTACTGAAAAGAAACACCCCTGGGCTGTAATGCAAAAGTCTTACATTGCTAAAACAAAGCAACCCAATTCACAATTCCCATGACGACATTCAAAAAACACCCCTGTGCCTGGAACCTTAACTTTCAAGTCCTTACCATCCTGAGAGCATCTAAATGGACTTGAAGTTGTAATATGGCAACTCATTTTGCTGTGACTGTGTCTCCACCACAGACCACCTGCAGTCAGAGCAGCCAGAACCAGCAAGGTCTCCCCCACCGTCTGTCCCACAGGGCTCAGTCAACCTGCAAGTGCCCACACAGACCAAAACCAATTTTCCACTCAACTAATGTAATCTCACCCTCCAATTCTGAAGCCCGTGCTGTCTCTCTAATACCATGTTACCAATTAAGCTTTACAAAAACCCAAACAGGCCTCCCAACTGTCCCTCCCAACCCTCTCTGCCAACATGGCCAACAGCCAGAGGATGATAAATGTGACATTTTGATGCTGTTCTTCCAGGCTGTGCATCTAGACTGAGCCTGATTTAAAAAACACTCTTCTGCTTTCTTGGCAGACAAGATTCCCATCTAGACCAGAAGCAGCATCTTGTTTCTCGATTATTTTGTTCCACCCCTATTTAATGTTCTCTAACTACAGTGTGAGAGATCATTTAAAATCTGGCACTTGTCAGCAGATACCCCAGAGAACATTTTCCCGATAGAGAGATATGGCTTCACATAAACCAACCAAACCTGAAGACATTCAGTTATAGCCTACAGGGAGAGGAAAATCTACTCCTCAGGCACCGTGCCTTTGCTCTGCATCTCTGTACCCAAGGCACAGAGGAAACGCACCATGGCACACCCCACCACACTCAGCTTGGCATGCCCAGAGGAGCCTCCCAAACGCAGCACCTCCAAAGGTGGGACTGTGGAAGCAGGAGGGCTCCAGCCCTTTGCAGATCCATCAATAACCCCTCCAACTAAAGCGACAGCCTCGGCACCAGTCAGCAGCTCGCTCTGAAGAGCCTCCCCAGTGCATGGAAAGGGATGCAGAGGAGAAAAGTTATAAGTCTGGTTTTCTTCTTGCATTTGTAGTGTGTTCCTTAAAAACTGGGAGAAAGGCAATTCATTGAAATCTAAATTGCTTTTCAAAAAATAAAAAAAAAAAAAAAAAATCACTTTTGGCTGGGAACAAACTGCAGAAAAATGGTTTCAATTGAGAAACTCTTTTTCATCTCAAGATGTTTATATCTACTGTAAAAATAAATTCAGCAGGCTAAGATTCTGATGAACCTAACCTAACAACATGGCCTGTTAGTCATACTTTTAGCCTCTCAGAATTGGAAAAGATTAAAAAATTTGAAAACTTCTAAATTTCAAACTTTGCAGGTTTTTAAATTTTAAAAGACCTTCCTAATCAAATAGATTATCTACTAGATTTTCTGATAACACATTTTCTCATTAATGGAGAGGGCTGTTGAAAGAAGTTCAACGCTTACCTAAGTAGCTAATGGGAATATCATCAAGAAAAAGGTATGTGTGCAACGAGAGAAAAGTCAGTTCCAGAAAATAAGATTTTATTTCCCTTGGCATGCTACTAGTTAAAGGCCCAACAAACAAAAATCTTGTATAAATAACATTAGCTCTAGAAAACACAGGATATAAAGTCACAGCACACATATTGTACCAGCAGCCGGTCAGCAAGAGATTCGTTCCCTCTGCAGCAAAATATATCAGCACCGCTACTATTCATCCAAGCTTTTTTTTTTTTTTTAAATGTAAAAACCATAACAAAAAAAATCAGTGCTGTCCTGAGGACCAACTCAGGGATGACTGTATCAGAGGCGCACCACACAGACATAGTTACTATCACTTACTCAAATCAGCAAACTCTGAGCCAACCAGGGAAAGGCTTCACGAGCAAACTCTACGCTCCCCACCGCAGCTGGCACTGGGAGACTTGCTGCTCCTCTTTGATTCTGCTGCAGTGAGGCTGGAGTCTGACTTCTCCAGCACCATTAAGACCTCCACCACTTTCCCCTTTTTTGACAGCCTCTGGCACCTTGAAATATCATCAGCTGATACAAATTTGATCCTCAAATAAAATGCAATGCTGTTCCAAGAGCCCAGCAACAGCCTAATAGATCCAACAGCACCAAAAAAACCTACAAACCGACCCCATTCAACTTTCTTTGGTGCACAGCACGAGCCATCATGTCTCGGGTCACGGAATGATGTTCCTAAGCACAGGCAAAGGTACTGGACCACATGATGATGACCTGCAGGATCCCCCAGAATGACTGTGGCACCATCCTTTCACCCTGGAGATTCCGCTCCTGGTTCCCTTCAGGGTCAGCAACTGGATGCAGGTGACAAGGGCACGTACCACCAATGCATGGCATGCAGAGAGATGACCCCAATACCAACTCATGGTTTAAAAATACTTTGGAAAAGGCCTGAGAGACAGGTGGGCATTAACCAAGTTTAGCACAGTACCACCAAGACCACCCATTCTCATTCCCAAGCACTCCACAGATGTACCATTAACTTTCTGATAAACAAAGAGCTGCATGGAGACTTCTAATAAAGAAAAGAGGAGAGCTAGGCAAAGCTGATCTGTGGGAGGACAGGCTGCCTGCTACGTTTCCTGTTAGAGTCACTTCTAGGAGATGAAAAACACCAATGGCAGCAGGTTCTTGTTGGAAATCAGAGTCACTATGTACAAGAGAGTTTTGAAATGCATTATTTCTAGCTCCGTCTATCCTCCTAAAGAAATCATACAGGCTGTAGCAGAAAAGACATCTCAAGATCAACCTGGATGTGGCTGGTCTTTGAAGTTCTTTAGCTACGTCCTTTGAACAGAAACGCAAAGCTCTGCAATGTGAACAGAAAGCCTCCCCTGGTCTTCTGCAGGAACACCAGCAAACTTCCTTTTCTTTCATCCTCAAGATTCTGGCTGGTATTAACTCTATCCCAGCTACAACCAGTACAGCGAAGAACTAAACTCTAGTCCCCTGTCACCCTCAAAACCCCACAACCTGTTACTCTCTTACTGTGGGACGTCTCTCGCTGATGGAGCATCCAAGAGAGAACCCCACACCAACCAGATTATAAACATCAAACTCGTTAACAGAGTCACAATAGACACCTCTTCCCTAGCAGTGAGAACATACAGGACCATCTGCAATTCAAAGTGGAACAGACAGAGAATTAAATTTAAGAGCGCATTATCAGAAAGTAGCCTCGCAAGTCCTTTCCGAGTGGGAGAAAGAGACAGGATGTAGGAAAGATAAGATAAAACTCCGTCCAGTCATCCCAGCATCATGCTATAATTTGTCTGCAATCATCTGCCAAAAAAGCAGAGCCTCACAGCTGCCAAGAAAATGGCCCACAATGAGCCAAACATTTTCCCCCTCAAAAATCAAACAACTCACTGGAGCTATGCTGAGATGAAATTAAAGCTGGCTTCTCCGCTCAAAATCAGGCATACACAATTTCCATACAGGAGCTGTGAGCAACAATACGTAACAAATGCGGCATGAGTGCGAAAGAAATGATCTTTCCTTATTTTCTTCCTTACAGTGGAAACCCCTGGAGGACCAGACGGGTGCTTTCTGGCACAGCTGCCTCGCAGCATTTGAGCACAGACAGCTTCAGGCTTCAGTATGTAGAAGACTCTTGGCAAGCCACAGCCACATACTACTCTCTTTAGTAAGCCAGGATACCCTTTTTAATAGAGAAAGAAATATATACAGAACATACTGCATTTTAGAAGTTCTTTAAGTATATGGACTTTCAGCTTTCACCCATGTGAGCACAGGCTGAACATAACTCCACAGGTAAGAAGGCGAGTTTGTTGTCCCACTCCTCACTGCTACATGTGCCCTGTGAAGGAGCCATCAGGACTTCCACTTTAAATTCCCCTTCAACTCACAAAAAACCTGCAGTGAGCATTCAGACAAGCAAAACCAGTAAAATTTCCAAATACGGCTTTCTAAATAGATGGGTAAACACCAGACATTTCCTAAGCTAGAACCCTTTCACATCACCACACATCCCACGAGTATTATTCAGAATAAAACAAGCAGCATGCTCTCAGCTACCCACGTCCATCCCTGCTTTCTGTTCACATACCCACACCTTTTGGACTCCTTTTCTCACACTGCATGCTTTGCTACCCCAAGTTGCACTTAAAGAGGGAAGAGCAGCTCTGAAGCCCTTCCCTTCCTGCCGACGTGGTGTCGCTGCCTGAAAACTCTTCTTGCTACATACACACACAACAAATACATATTTACATTTGTGTGGGCAAGGGAGAAGAGTGACTAATTCAGTCATTTTCAGTATTAAGGAATATGAAAAATACATGCAATACAAAAAAGAAAAAAGGCAAAGACAAGGACCACACCCAACTATTACCAGAAGCTGTTATCACGACACTTCCCGAGTCCTTTTTTCCTCTAGGCCAAACACATAATACAAGGCGAGTTACAACACAAGCAACCATACACATTTTCCTCTATTTCACCATTTCAAAAACCTGCTCAGTAAGTACAGGAATTAGTTCTGGGTTGACCATGCCACAGTAGGTCTGTATTTAGCACGTAATCCAGTCTATCACACTTGATTGACTGCACAAATATAACTGTGCTACTGACCAGAAATTAATGATAATTTAGAAAATACCTGCAAAATACACAAGCCAGAAAAGGATTTTGCAAAAGGCAGCAGAATCCTGCCACTGTAAAATAACCCAGACAGCAAATACTCTAATCTTTCATTCACACTTCAAAAAGGAAAACAAGCACAGTCATTAACAACACTTACAGGAATGCATTTAAGGAGGAGGAAAGCCAGTGTGGGAAGTTTCAGTGGCTCACTGAAAAAAAAAATCTCATAAAATTTATATAAATCATGTAACTCCCTTTGAGGGAGTCCAAAAGTTGTACAAGGATTGGACATACACAGGGAAGTATTCCTGGTTAAACAGGAGAGAAGGGGGATATCGGGACTGCTGTCACAAGTGCAGGGTCACTCCCCACCCTACCAACACAGCCCAACACGCCACAGATTCCAGGAGAGATGCCGAGTTGCTGCTGACTTGCTGTTCAAACCCTCCAAGTCTCTCCTGCTCTTTTGAAGGCAAGTCTGTGTGTCAGGGAAAAAAAAAAATCCTATGAAAATTTATGAGCTAATATAGTTATCTGAAAGACATGAAGTGGGCTAGACTTCCCTTTTAACTGCAGAAGCATGGTATCATTATCCATACTTCATCTCTCCCTGACCTTATCAAATTCATGTTTTGAATCCAAAACTCATCATAAATCTTTTGTAAAACTCCTTTGACAAAGCCCAGCCTTTGCCACCAAGCACGTGACTGTTACACTGGTTTTCTGCAGATCTCTATTTAAATTTAGGAACCCTGATATGCTGATGAAGACTCCAAAGTGGATGATTACATCTAAAAGACCTGAACGTTTGCCAGCTACTCATGTTTTTTATAACACTACCCTTCTTCCTGCATACATGAATCAATATGTGCAATGAACAGTTATCAACAGAGTAAAGAGCAAGGGGGGGTAGAGGGAGGAAAGTCAACTCCACAGCTTAGAAAGCCTGTCCCGATAGTTGGGGCCGTCCTCCGACGGTATGAAACAGCATCGCTCCACTAACCAGTTATGCTGGTTTACAGTTAGTCAGCCCAAAGTCTGGCCAATACAGCTCAATTTTGTTAACATGGATGCTTTCTAATCTCCTTCCAAAAATATTTTCGGAAGCAGCAGGGGAACACAGGGCTGACCACAATCAGCCAGGGGCCATTGTTAACCCTCTAATTGATCCCAGAATCAGCCCAAACCTGTCTTTTGGAGCATCTCCATAGTGAAGTATCTAATGAAAAGTCTGAATCAAGATTAAGGCTAGGAGAATTTCTGGTTTGTGCTGTCTATAGATAATGGGCTGTATGTACAGTAATAGGGAAAAAAAAACCAAAACAAAACCCCAGGAAACCCAGCCATATCAGTTTGGGAATGGACAGAAAGCAGTGAGTGGAGCCTACTGCTGGCTACAGCACCTGTTACAGCTCTGAAACACCGTGGCCACCATTCCTGTAAAGTTGACGGTCCTTCTAACAGCTATTCTCTTCCTAAAAAAAAAAAAAAGCAGCTTCCTTGGACTTCATGTACTTGCATCACTGTGCAAGTGGCCTGTACTCCCCTGCCTGCCTGAGGCTAGCAGGAACTGAGCACACAATGCTGACCGAAGAATCGCCTGCTCAAGACTGCCCTGTTACGGATACCCACTACAGACACTGCCAACCTGACTTAGAATGCAATGCTCCCAGTCACTACTGGCCTCCTCCGGAGCAGGAGGGCAGCCACCAAGGGGAAGGGACCTGCTCTCTGCTGCTTCTGCTGCGCTTAAACTGCAGCCAGGGAGATCTCAGTCACACCTGACAAAGGAGTATCACAGGTTTGTGAATAAAAAGCAAAGCTGCTATTACAGTAGTTTAAGCTATTGGCTGGCTGCACCCTAGACAGGTCTGTATTTCTATATGTTGCTGCTTTTCCCAAAATCTTTGGGCTAGGTTTTAAGTTCCTTTAATAACAAACCTCCATTAGGGTGGCAAACTCACTTTGCATATCCCAAGCCTGTGCAGGGGCTTACCTAGAAACACGGAGGCTTTTCTGTGGCTGAAGTGCAACTTTACACGGTTCTCTCAAACCCTAAAGGGCCAGGGACTGGCCCTGCCATTTGCACACTCAGTTCACACCTGAACCCAGGGAATGCTACAGAGGTAATTACATTTGATTGCACTTCATCAAAAGCCCTTCCGCAATCCTCAAAGCGGTCTCCCTTTTGCTGTCAGACAGGTAAAGAAGATTTTTGGCATAATTGAAAAGTAATGCCTTTTGTTCCATATTGCTTACAACAGGCTCAGAAAGCTCTAACACTTTCAGTGTCCCTTTAAACAATCACTGCAATAATCATTAGACGCAATAGCAGCTACACCTGCCTCCATACGGTAAGGCAGACTTCCACTCCCTGTACCATTCTGTTTAAATAAAAATGTACAACAGTGATCAAAACGGTTTGGTTTGTCAAATAATCTGATCCCATTTATCGTGACTCTTTAAGGACTGCAAATTGTAAAGAAGGTTCCTTGAGATAGAAAGTCATTAGTTCTAACAAGCTAATGGCTATTACACATTTAAATCACTGCTTTTGAAACAGTAAATCATTTCTTCTTTCTACAGCAGACAATCTTATGTGAACACTAAAGCAATCTGATTATTCCATGAAAGGTTTTAGGAATTAAAGTCTATTGTACTGCTCAGGCACAAATTGGTTATCCCAGAAGTTTTAACCCCTTAAAGCTGCAGAGAGAACAGTTATTTCTCTCTTCCAGCTGAGGCTGTACCAGAAAGGAGAAAGTCTTCTCACGCCTGTCTTCTCGACTCCCCATGATGGTCCTCCTGGGATACTGCTCATGCCTGTGACCATGCCGCTGCCAGCAAGCTTCCCAGGGTGTGCTTCTCCTCTCTGCACCAGTGGCCTTCTGCTTGCATCAGGACATGGCAGGCAGACACCAGGAACACCACCTCTGAAGTTCTCACAGCTGGTTCCCCTCCTATCTCTCAAGAAAGTGCCATACCTGCCGCACCCTGGTTAATGCCAGCCCTGCCTGTCCTGCCAATGGTGCCGGGAGCGGACCCAGGCGTTTAGGGGCAGACAAGCAAATGAAAGGTTTTGAGGGCAAGAATGAGAAGTGAATTAGGAGCTGTCACAAGCAAGATTAGCAATGAGTTTTATAACTCTAACCTATGGGAATTAGCCAGTTCTTCAAGATTCAAAAGGAAACATACATCTTAAAGCTCCTTTCCTGATATGAAATGTCAAGATTACACGGTCTACTCCCTATCAGTCATTCCAGAGAATTATCCATTGCCTGATAAACATGCTGTGGTTTAGATCACAGAAACTGCCTATTTCCATGCTGTCTGGCCATTTCATACTGCTGCATTAACTACAACAGAGCACAGGGAATATTGCAGCAGGGAGCACTCAGCTGCAGGCACAGGGCCACACTTTATCTCAGCTGTTGGACACGGGTACCTCCACCCAGGCCAACAACCACACCTGGGGGTGGCAGGGAGGAAGGACCAATTGCCAGGCTCAAACTTTCCCAATGCCACACAGATCAAACCCAGACCTGCTGCATTATGCTACCGACCATGCTGCTTCCCCATGTCACATTTCAAAACACAAAATGCAAAACAGAGACCTTCTGCTGAATTACTCTGGGCTATTTCATTTCTCAATGAAAGAAAGAGCAAAACCAACGTTTTCGTGGGAACCAGCACAACTTACACTTATAGTCGCCTATGCAGCAGTTCTGAGACCAAATACCTGCCACAGGCTAACAGGAAAATCAGCTTGGAAAATTGAGGCTGCAGTGCATGAACAGTGAGAAAAGAACAGCTCCCAGGAAAAAAAAAAAAAAAGCTATCCAGTTCTCGCAAATGCAAATTCAGACTTTCAGCAGGCAGGGCTCGCAGATATACAGGTAAGCAGCATACAACTGTATTTTGTGACATGCTCTCAAGGGCAATATATTTTCGAGATGCTATTATGCCAGCTTTAAACAGTGACAGCATGTATTTCAGTAATGACCAGGTTGTGATATGTCAGCCTTAGCAGTTTCTAGGCACGCTCTAAGGGAGCATGTTGCTACTCCCCAGTTCGCACATTTTAGCAGGCTGCAATATATTGCTGTTTCTTTGAAGGCAAAAATAAGCACCACACCATGAGAGCTGTCGCTTTTCTTTGCAGCTGTTCAAACTTCCCTAGCACCATGTTTTAACAGAGCTTTCCAACAACGCTGTGTGCAAAACTGCCAACAGTGCCTTCTTGCGCATTTACTTGTAACACCCCATCTTGAGAACTTCACACGCAGCCAAAACCCACCAGATTTGTTGAGAAGAGTTTTTCAGCATGGGAAAACTGTTTCTCCTTTGAGTCAAAGTCTGATTAAAGAACTGAAAGAGGAGTCACGCTCTCTCTCACTGGTGTGAATTAGCATAACTCCAAGACTCAGGCCTTTTTTCCCCCCATATGTCTGCAAGTATGCAATTCATTTTACCTTTGGCAATTCTTTTTTTCACCTACAGCCCACGGCATAGAGCTACTTTAAAAGAACTTTTATAATAGAGCTCAGAAGAGGCAAACTATTTCCCTGCTACTCGGCGTACCTGCCTTTCTCCTCCTGCCACAGCCACTCGCAAAGATGCTTCAGTTAAACTCTGCAGAAGTTGCGCTTGGCTACGAACTTAAGGACCAAATCTGTTTCCACGATTCCTGCAAAGTGCATAGAACTGCATGAAAGAAGCCTCTCCACAATAATCTGATCTAATAAGGCTATTAGCCATACAATGGCATAACAATACTCTGCACGGTATTTCTGAACCAGCTATTTTTTTTTTTAAATGAAAAAGTGCATTCTGCTTCCGTCTCAGCTGGTCTTTTTATATACTCCATATCATATTCTCATCTCATTCCTCCACCCAAATTAAGGAGTGACAGCAGACACTGCGCCGTCAAAACTCGTCTGCTCACGGAGGAACTATTTCGGGGTAACTTATATTTGGACATCCTGGAATAAGCCCGCCTCGTTACGAATTCACTTTAGGCTTTTACAGGCATCATTCACTGGCACGCATCATTCACTAGCTGCTTTATCCTGCCCTTCCCTTTCCGCCAGCCAGGTCTTCCACATTCACAAATCTGCCAGCTCAAAACGCAGGATATGCCAGGAACCTATACATCCTCTCTGCGCGTCCCCCGCGCTGTCACGAGGAGAACACAGTCGCGATAGTCGGGGGTGGGACTCCCGCCTGTCGCCCCGCTCCAGCCCGCGGCCCGGGGCGGCTGGAAGCCGCCCCGGGCCGCGGGCTGGAGCGGGGCGACTGTCCGGGCTCCGTGCTCACCTTCACCGACCCATTTCGAAGCACCCCGCAACCGGCTCCCCATCCCCGGTCTCCATTTTACCCTCCCTCCACACACGAAGTCCCAGGGGCCGCCCCTCGCCGCCGGCCTGGCCCACCGCCTCGCCGGGCCGCGGGAAACGGCGGAGCCCGAGGGCCGACAGCGCCCGGCGAGGCGGGAAGGGTCGCCCGCCCACCACCACGTCCCGCTCTCCCCTCACACACGCTCTCCGCGGGCGGCAGAGACCTGTTCTCCGGGAGCTCCGCGCCGCCTGCGCCTCTTTCCCTCGCTGTCGGCGGCGAGAAGGGGGACGAGCGAGGCGCGGAGCACCTCCCTCTGCGGGAGCCCGGCGCCGAGGCTGGGGCTGAGGCGGAGGCGTCGCTGCCGGGGCCGGCGCACGGATGTGGGCGCTCGCCCCCGGGGCCGAGGCTGGCGGCGGCGGGGCGGGGACGGGACGTGAAGGCGGGCCGGGGCCGGGTTCTCCTGAGGGGAAGCACCCTCCGCCGCTCCTACCTGCCGCGGGCGTCTCTGCGTGAGGCGCTGAAACCTGTGGTAGCGACGAGGAGGAGGAGGAGATCAGCCTTCCCTCTGGGGAAGGTGCCCAGCCGGGGGGGAGCGGGTCAAGCCAAAGCCCTCGGAGAGCGGGAAGAAGGGGTCTGACGGCAGACCGCCCTCTTCCCTGATTTTCCCTCAGGCGAACCGGTCCCTCTCCGGGGGAGGGCTTCCAGCTTTCCCCCTGAGGAAACCAGGGGCCTGAGCAGCGTCTTCGCTCCGAGGGAGAGTCCCTACCCCAAGCGGGAGCCAGCCCTGCCTTACCTGGAGGGAGGAGAAGGGCAGGAGCCTGCCAGCCGAGTCCCACAGCCCGGCCAGTCCCGACTTGTGCCCTGCCATCGGTTTAATGGGCGTTCAGGTTTTGCCAGCAGTTCTCCAGGGGAGCAGCCCCAGCTGAGCACGGCTCCGGCATTGCAGGCCTGATGCAGAGCAAAGAGCAGCTGTAACCTATTGCTTATCACCCCCCTGAGTCCTTAGGGGAAGAAGTTGAAAGAGCTGCTTTCCACAGCCTCGCTAGCTCAAGTTAACTCGAATTTTCCCTTTAATCCATCTCCTAGTTCCCCAAACTCGATCCGAGGCGGTCGGTCAGTCAGGTTGTGTTTCCAACCCCACCGCTATTCCAGTATCCCAGCACTGAGGATCGAGTGGTGCAGCTGCAAGAGTTCACCCAGCGCTAATCCACTCACTGGTAACCCAATCACTCTGTGCTACTGAAAAAAAAAAAAAACGAAACACCCCAGTATTTTGTAGCTAAAGCGCAGCTTTTTCCGAACCGCTTCCACACGACTGGAGTACCTTCAGTGAGCCCATGCAGCCCAACAGCACGGTTATAATCATTTCTGCTACAGGCTCGTCATTACGTGAGGGTAACTCTTTACCTTAACTTGAAATGAATTTGATGTCTCCATCGCAGAGCACTTGAGAAGCCTCACAGGGCTGGGAGAGATGTGTTCTCTCTTTAGTACCGCGCATTGGTATTCATGTGGAAAACAATAACAACATTTGCACTACGCTGCTGGTAACTGGCACGTAGTACTAGCACCGTTTGGCCCCAAAATATCTGCTTTAAAAGTAAGAATGCAATAGGCAGGAGAGGGAGAGAGCTGAGTGAGAACAGCACAGAAAAATAAGGGCCGGCATTACCCTGTACACCTATTTTGGCAAGGTTATGGCACTTTGGAAAGCCCTTGGCTGGCAGAGCTGCGTGTTCAGAGTGAGTTCTAATAATTTCACTCAAATCCTTGGACTTGTCATAGTATCAGCAGAGTGGCCTGTGAAGTTACAATTCCTCTTTTATATGTCTTCTTTTGTGTGTGTGAAGTCATTGGTGAGATGTGATGGGGAATGCTGAGGTATCACACTGATAAAGTAGGTTGATAGACAGAACACCTCATCGGGTGAGGAACAAAGAATGGGAGTTTGAGCTTCACACCCTACTTGAACACATAGGAACCCTCTTTTTTTCCATGTGTCCAGAGATACCTGCAAAATTGGGCTAGCTGCAGGTAACCTTTCATGATCCCAGGAGGACGATCCAGCTGCAGATCCTGCGCCCAGTCCCACCTTCTAGCGCTTATAGCCACTTGGAGGTCTGTTTACATGGTTTCTGCCCTTCCCTGGGGTTTGTTACTGGCAATGTTTCAAAACACTGCTGTCACTACCATGAGAAAAAGAGTTTTTCTGAACAGATTTGTTCTTTGGGCTGCACAGCTCACAAATAAACCTTCTTACCTATGGCACACACATCCTTTTTTGAAAAATACTTTCCATGCAGCTCAGCTGGGAACAGCAGTCATTCAGTTTAAAATCAGTCAGACCGGTTGCCAGCGTTAGCTGCTGCAACACTCCTAAATGGGTTATCGCTGGTCTGTTTGCCCCTTTCCCTGCTGGTAAATGCCCAGTGCTCATAGACGGAGGAGATCAAACTGTTGGCAAACATTTCTTTGAGGCCTCACAGCTCAGAACTTCGCACCCACACAGTATCTGACAAATTGGCTTGCAATCAGCAGTGATTCAGTTTGGCCACACAGGCAATTAGTAACTCTGCTGGTTGCCAGCTCTTTTTATATAACTGGAAATGTTTTGCTATGATGGACAGTTTCAGGCAGAAGCATTTCTCTGAAGCCCTTGCAGTTCCCAGATAAGTTTTCTCTTTATCTCCTCTAGGCTGCTAAATGTTAAATAAAACTATGGTAGTTGTGTTTCTTTTGGGTCCCTTCAATGAAAGGCAAATGTCTTAGTAACCTCAGTTTCCTGCTTATTCCTCTAACAATTAAAATTCAGTGCTACTCACAAGAACAGGAAATGTGCATGGACCCTGTTCTTTCCAGATAGAGAAATTTCATGTGAAGCAGCAGTGACTAAACAAATACTTTACAGAGTTATTAGAGAAAATCATACAAAATTCATAACGAAAGGGTGGTATTTCCTGATACACTTTTTTTTTTTTTTTTTTTTTAAAGAGGGCTGGATCTGCTTTAGAAGTAGTAGCAGGATGTGGTATTTATGTTCCCTGTGACGAGGGAATATTTGCATTACCTGCAATATCGCACCACAATGAAAGCAAATATGTTATCTCACCTGTTCTCCCTGTGCCCGCAGCTGGGAGCAAATACCAGCTGGCAGCTGCTGCCCAGCTCGGCATAGCTTCACTCTTCCCCAGCAATAAGGAAGAAGTTGCAGCCAACTCTCTCTCTCCCCCCTGTTTTCCCTTTAATTATACCAGAAAGTTATTTCTCATTCAAATTTTTCTTTAAGGCCTGCTCTACGTGGGGGAAAAAAAAAAAAATCATTTTAACTATGTTTAGCAAAACTGGTGTATGCCTTTAAGTAAGCTGTCTTAAACCAGTTCTTGTGGCTCAGTTGTGGTTTTTCACAAAGTACTAATAGCGTCATTTTTCATCTCACTGAAGCACGCTAAATTAATGTATATTCAACCTCATTAAACTGCTACAAACTTCTTATGCAAATGCATTCAATCTGCTTTAGTCTTGCTTAACTCACTCAGCGTGGGTCTGTAAGGACTGGGGCACGTTGCTCTCTTACAGTGGCCTAACAAGTCACACGCATCAGGTAGGATTTCTGTCGCGGGGGCATGCGACGTGACAAATATGTGACATGTTGTGGGGAGCCTTAACACACGTAAGACTGCCCAGTGGCCCTCCAAAGGGTTGTCAGTAGCAATTAGTGATATTTAATGAAAGCAATCAGACACGGCTATGTCTGAACTGAGCAATGACAAAGTGTTGCTAGCATATTTCATATTCTTTCTCATCCTGTCCTTGACCAATGTACTGCCTGAATTGCCAAGATTCTTTGAGGAGAAACTTTCTATGTGTTTTAAATAGTATCAAGCATGTGTCTTGGCCCTCTATGCAAAAAAACTCCACCCAGACTAAACTCACACACGGTAGTATAAGCCGTTTGTAAAAGGCTTATTTAGATTAGAACATAGAAACTAGATATATGACCAAGGTGAATCTGGAGCAAACAGTTGACTTAATTACATAAGGCCAGCAAGTTAATTAGATAAGACACGTATTGCAGATTTACTTTATGAGTAGGTCTCCTCTGTCTATCCTGCTTTCTCCCTTTCCTCCTCCACTCCTCTGCCACCCTCATCCTCTCCCAGTTGTGCTGGGCATCCACAAATGGTTCAGGTCCCCAGGAGCTCCCGTCACCCCTTCCTCTGGTTCGTGTGCTCGCTGGATGTTGGATTAGATGATTGTTGTAGGTCCCTTCTAACCGAAATATTCTATTCCATTCTGCTCTAGTCTGTTCTAGTCTAGTCTATGTCTGCACTCATACTTGGAGACAGAGCTCACCTCTTGGTACTTGGCAGCGTAACTCCACTGAGCTCAACCAAACTTGATCAATTTATGCCAATAGGGTGTTTAATCCATTATATGTTTCCTAAACAATAATAATTCAGCAGGATATGCTGATGTTTTCTGCACCGTGATTTGATAGCCAGGGGCTAATTAGTTAAGAATAAGAGGAATGAATAAGGTTGGTCAGAAACCACTATCCTCTTCTGCCCAAAATGATGTTGGAAAGAAAAGCCCTGATTATTTAGTTATTTACTGAAACTAAATTTTTGGATTAAAATACATTTTTCATCTAGAAGGTTGCCCCAGATTTTTTTCAGACCCAGAAAATGTTCTTTTCCTAAAAAAAGGACATTGTTAAGGCCAGCAGATAATGACCTTGGTCATTTCTGCCTAGTCAAAAATTCAACCTGCAATTGCAAGCAATTTGCATCTCTCTTTAAAATCAGATATGTTATTTAACTTCAAAATGCAGCCATTTTTCCTAATTCCCTGTGTTACAATGTTTTAAATATGTGATGTGCCCAACAATTCAGAAACAAACCAGGATCACTTTGATGTTGCAAACACAGAGTATCAGCACCTAAATAACGTGTGCATCTGCATTTATTTATTCATGGTGAAGAAAGCTGTATAATACAGCCAGTGTTGAACTTCATCAGTTCCTTGATTTTGACTTGGTCTCCCATGACTCTTGCTGCAGAAGCAGCAATTAGTAAGTGCTGGCCAGTTGGAAATGTAATAATGTTCTTTTTCAGTACCTGGGGCTGTTGTGATAGGAGAAAATGCTCTAATTTGAAAAGACTTGTCTCATTATCTTAACTTCATTTGAGCTGATTTATAACAGCTTATCACACTGTGTCTGTGTGGGTTCCTTTTCGCTAAGTTTCCTCTGGACATTTTCATGTTATCTACAGACACATTGCAAAAGCAGAACAAAACACAACAGAAAAATGTTTCATGCAGACCTAAACTGCATCTCTTTTGAGCAAGCTGCTACTGTGTTTCAACAGAGCTAGCTGTGAATTTGCTTTAAAATTATGTGGAATCACTTCTATAAACTCAGAAAAACAGACTGAAGGAAACCACCCAGCTTCGTGCAGTTTCCCCTCTCCCGCGGTGGTAGCTGTGGTCTCCCGAGGCACCAGTCAGCGTCATAACTGCAGGATTTTCTATTGATTCATGCACAAAGTTAATTAGCAACACAGGAAAGGAAGCTGCTCATTTGCAGGGTGGATTTTCCAGGATGACGGGGAAGGCACAGCCTTGCTGTGCAGGCATGGGCTCGGGTCCCCGCTGCTCTGCCATCCTGGTCGGTGAGGCAGAGACCAACCCACGGGGCTAGAGGAGAGGCAAGGGGAAAGGCTGGGATTGACCCCAGGAACTTGGATGATGATGTCGTGCACTTCTGCAGCAGAAAGAAGCAGTCCAAATATCATTGCCAAAATCTCTGCTGGAATAAGGGAGAAAAAGAAGCCTCTAGTAATCCTATGCAAAGATATGCACTGGTAAGAATGGGATAATTCAATTAAAAAGTGAGCCAGTGGAATGGCAGAAATATAGGCAAAAGCCCCATTTTCTGAAAGAATAGCTCAAAATTGTTTGCTCTAGTTCAAACAAAATGTATTTGCTTGGATGAAGAGGTACCGATGATCAGGTAGATCACTTCTATGCCCAGAACTACCAGACAAGGTGGCTGTAGAGATCTCTTCTGCCTGTCTTGCAAGTCCACAAGAATGACTCAATGAGGGTGACTTCACGAATCAGTCACAGAGGCAGAGGACAGGAGTAGTTCAGGGATGTGGCACCACATCCTATACAATCTATTTGAGCCAACTGTCACCACCAGCAAACCCACCGAGGTAGCTTTGTGCAAGCCATCAGCTCCTTGAAGTATTTCCATATGCTCATACATCGCCCATCCAGAATATCAAACAGAAGATATTTTAGCTAGGAATCACATAAAAAATCTTTCTTTGCACCAAAAGTGGCTCTTATTACATGCAGCATAGCAAGGGCTAAAAAGCTCTGAATGAAATTAATCTGTAGAACCTGGAAACAGAGTGCTTCTTAATGGGCTGAGCGAGCCTGATTTGCCGGGTGCTGGAAAATAGTGTGGAGTGCCAAGAATGAGTGCTTTATCCCCGCTAAAAATTAATCTAACAAGATTTCCATAAAATTACGACTCACTGAGAAAAGCTTCTGGATGCGGTCTGGCTAATTAAACCCTGCAGAGGCAGCGTGTGGTGGGAGGGGTGCGTGGCCGCTGGCTGGGAGGTGCGGGGAGCCCCTGGCAGTGCAGAGCCAGCATCGCTGGGCGCCCGGTCGCTCCTCGCGGGCACCTCTCACTCCCCACCCTGCGCCTTTCTCTTTAGAAACTGGGAAGATGTCGTGGTTTAACCTCAGCCAGCAGCTAAGCACCACACAGCCGCTCACTCACTTCCCCCCCACCCTGTGGGATGGGGGAGAGAATCGGGGAAAAATACAGGTAGAACTCGTGGGTTGAGATGAGAACAGTTTAATAGAACAGAAAGGGAGAAACTAACAATGATAATAATAACAATATGAAAATGAAAATAATAATAATAAAAAGATTGGGATATACAAAACAAGTGATGCACAATGCAATTGCTCACCACTTGCCAACCGATGCCCACTTAGTTCCCAAGCAGCGATCCTCCCCGGGCCAACTCCCCCCAGTTTCTATGCTGGGCATGATGCCATATGGCACGGAATATCCCTGTGGCGAGTTTGGGTCACTGTCCTGGCTGTGTCCCCTCCCAACTTGTTGTGCCCCTCCAGCCTTCTTGCTGGCTGGGCATGAGAAGCTGAAAAATCCTTGACTTGGTATAAACACTACTCAGCGACAACTGAAAACATCAGTGTGTTATCAACATTCTTCTCATACTGAACCCAAAATGTAGCACTGTACCAGCTACTAGGAAGAAAACTAACTCTATCCCAGCTGAAACCAGGACAGAAGAATAAAATTAACACTTGAGCCAAGCGGGAAGCTGGAGCCAAGGACTGTGCGTTGTCCCCCGGTGGGCAGGACAGCATTGCCTGGGGAATGTCCTTGGGCTGGTGGGGATGGCAGGGGTGACCTGTCTGCTGAAGCAGCATGTGGGGGCAAGATGCAAAACCCGATGGGGTCTAAACCACAGCCGCAGGCTGAGCTCGGGGAACTGAATTGCTCCCCCACATCAGAGCAGGAGGGGCCACAGAAATACGTGGGAACATGCATGCCGTAGGTGCTTCGCAAGCACTTCATACCTAGTTTGGAGAAGGAACGGGTGATTTGGCCCAGAAGGAACAAATGTGGCCTAAGTGCTCCACAGCTTTGACGAGAAGTGGCTCTTCACATTTAAATGGAAGCATATGACACGAAATAAAGATTCACCGCAGAGGCAATCAGCGGCGCAAATTCAAATCAGGCTCATCAAGCCTTGTTAGCTCCTGCTCAGCATTGACCCAGTTGGGTCCCAGGTGGCTCCTGCAGAGCCACTCGTGTGTGGAGATGCTGCAGTCCAGGGGGGCTGCTGGCCTGGGCATCCAAGTGAGCTTGAATAACTGCTCAGTGCTCCGGCGAGCGTGGGAGACATGCCGTGATTGCCGTGCTGGGGCTGCCGGTCAGCCCTGCGCGCGTCGATCGCCACCCTGACCGTGCTCTAGGTGTAATAATCACGGCTTGCTCGAGATTCTCCCTGGGTTATTTAGTTATTCCCCCTCTAACCGTATGGGCTGTTATGCAAAGGACGTGAATGGGAGGAAATCGGGCTTTTTCACAACATTGCCCAGGCTCTGCAGTGGTTGTGTTTCTCATTCTGCATTTTCCTGGCTATCCGAGGTCCCTCTGCTGTTGCAGCTGGAATGGTCTGCTCATATCAGGAGCGCAGCACAAACCAGTTGGCCTTGATTTTGTAGGTAAACAAAATATCCCTCCGGTCTGAAAATATTGCTGGTTTTCCCTTGGTGTGATGCTGCCCTGAGAGCACTCATGGGCGTTCATTCCCCACGAGCAGAGCAGCAAGAGCAGGGGGGTACGGAGCCTCCGACAGTGTCTGCTCTTGGGGAGCAACTGGGGAATACAAACCTTGAAATACTCTGCGATTGTCAGCTGAAACCTGCTTTAAAATATTTTAGCATCTGTCCAAGCCATTTATTAGTTATTTCCTATCTCTCTGTCTTCCTCTTCTTTTGTTTTTTTGATTTGCAGGTTTCATGTATCAGTGTTTTCACTGCCAGTACCTGGAGCACAAACAGCATGCAAGGCTTTACACAGGGCGATCCTGTTCTCTTTACAAAGCTAATATCTTTTATTTTCCATGGAAACAATCCGTCAAGATTTTATCATCTCGATGAGTAGTGAAAGGCTTGCTCGGCGCAGCTTAAGCCTCCTTTCTGCAAGAACTCATAACTATAGATGCACAATTTTCTTCTTGTTTCTGATGTCTTCACAGTTTTGCACACACCAATTTTTACCAGTAAAAGTTTCTTTTTGTTTCTCTTTTGCTTTGGGGAGCTAATTCTTAGTGTTATCTCTTACAAGAAGAGAATTGTGCAGATAGTTTTTCTTAAAATAAAAGGTAATGTCTTGAGATGACTATGAACAAGAAAATAGTCTTTAATATTAATTTTTAAATTGAAATTTCAACGCTCTCTTTTTTTTTTAATTTTGCTTCACTATTTGCGATCATTAAGGAGCCACATAAATGTTCATGGAAAAGAAATGTAAAGCTCAAACACTCGAAATACTGACTACTTGTGAATTTTGAATTCTGTGTTGAATTGTGACAAGTTCCCACTCAAAATTAATTGCCCTTGAGTAATTTAAAGTACATCACTTTGTATAACTTACCCAAAGACAATTAATTTTGAGGAACAGAAGCTCTAGCATGTGATCTGGGCTAAATTATTGAATACTGAATATTCAGAGCAGAATTTGTAATCGGCAGGCCACAGAACAAAACACATTTCACTGAGTAAGTAACTAATCAAACAAGTTGGAGACCACATTGAACAGAGAATATGTGCTGAAGAAAAAATCTTTTTCAGGCCCATTCACACATGGAAGGGAAGGTGAGGTCGAGAGTGTGCCAGCCCTGAATGGGGGACCTGTGCCTTTGCCTTCAGCGGGACCCCGTGAGCGGTGTCCCTGCAGCGGCAGGGGTGGGAGCTGATGGCCCTGGAAATCCCATTTTGTCCTGCCTCCCCGCTGTACCTTACCAGGAGAGGATGAAGGGTGTCTGAAAACATCATCTGCACCCTTCTGTCCTCTGTTGGTCTTTTAGCTAGAATGGACATTTAATGCACATTTCTGCCATCCTCCTTTCCAGCAAGTGCTAATGTCCCTGAATAACTTCAGGTCCTGGCTGTGAGGATTTTTAAAAGCCGTTTTAGAAAGGAGCATGTTTCTTCCTTACTTTGACTGAGATGTTTTCATCTCAGTGGGATGGAGACAGCTATTTTTGTTGAATGTCCTCCCCACGTTGCCTATGAGCTGTGCTGTGTGAGTGGTGGGAGGAGACATCATTAGGAACCGAAGGATAGCACCTACCACGGCGTGCAATTAAGAAAGACTGGATTTAAACTCGTTTGCCATGTAATCGTGTACCGTGCTCATTAGCCTTCCACTGCAACAAGGAGAATAGTTATTTCTGTTCTAAACCAGTGTCACAGTCCTGTCGGGTGTTACATCTGCTCATTGCAGCCATAGCCTGCAGATCACGCTGATGCGTGGGAAAGCCGTAGCCCCGTGGACTCACAAGCAGACCTTGCATCTAGCTGGTGTTACGTGTCCCAGGCTTGGTCCTGCTCCTCGCCCGTGCACGCTCCCTTCTCCCAGGACAGGACTGGGACTGCTTTACCAACCTCGCTAACACCGGGCAGTTTATGTCACACGGGCACGTGGCAGTCGCTGGCCCCTTCCCCACTGTCACTGCACAGCAAGCTCTGACACGTCGCGTTCGGCTGCAGCAAAGTCGGTATTCAGCTTTCAGGTTTAGTTCTGCACCCCCAGCCACTTGTAACGCCCGCGTACGCCGGGGTGGGCTGCGGGAGAGCCTGCGGGCGCGATGGACCGATGCCGACGGTGCATGAGCAACAGCAGAACTGGATCCGATATGATGCTGAACCCCCCCCCGCTCTGTCCCATTTGCCCTAATAAGGTATTTATCTAGAAGTCTTAGAAAAATAATTCCAGTGCCAAAATTATTCACATATGACGGAGTAAGCAACCGAGTTGTGGCACGAGCGCGGCCACTTCTTCCTACCTAAGTAGCCCTGTGGGGCAGAGCAGCAAGATACACGTGGCTCCCTGGTGTGCATTCGGGGGGAGGTGAGGACTTTAAAACATCTTCTCCTGCGCAGTCGCCTTTGCTGGGAGCGGGGTTGTAGGGCATGCCACACTCCATATTCCTTCCACCCGGACGTATAAACCCAGCACACTGCAAAAAATCATTGCAAAGAAGCAGCGCTGAGCTCTCCAGACACAGGCAGCAGGGAAGCACTGAGAACTAGGACACATTGCAAGTCCCACGGAGGTAATTAGGTGCCTTAGTGAGGCTTATCAAGAGGCACTTTCTCATTGTGATTAACAGCCCCGAACCCACTGCTCCTGGCAGTTCAGTCAAGCTGATCTCTTGGGGTTCAGGGTTTGTTCCCTTTTTTTAAAGACAAATGGTGAGGAACACCTATGGAATTTCTCTGGGCATTCACAGAAGATTTGGGAAATCTGGTTTCCATACTGCCTGCTGCTGGAAGTATTTTTAAACCCGTTGTCTTGGTTTCGGCTGGGATGGAGTTAATTTTCTTCCTAGTAGCTGGTACAGTGCTATGTTTGGGTTCAGTATGAGAAGAATGTTGATAACACACTGATGTTTTCAGTTGTCCCTAATAATGGTTAGACTAAGTCAAGGATTTTTCAGCTTCTCATGCCCAGCCAGCAAGAAGGCTGGAGGGGCACAACAAGTTGGGAGGGGACACAGCCAGGACACTGACCCGAACTGGCCACAGGGGTATTTCATTCAGGGTTTTACATAACTGCAGCTTATTGTTTGTTATTGTCAAATTTATTTGTGACCATATAAAGCTAAACTACACTGAGAGTACTAAAACTTTAGCCAAACTTATTAATAATCTATTTTTTTAAAGATATAGGAGAATGATGAAGATTGTTAATGATAAATTCAAATGCAGCTGGACTATGGTGAGGTACTGTCCAGGAGAGCGTGCCCTCCAGCACCCTGCCTGGCCGAGGTCCAAGGGAAACAAGCTTGCTCGCTGTCCTGGTTTCGGCTGGCATAGAGTTGGTTTTCTTTCTAGTAGCTGGTATGGTGCTATGTTTTGGGTTCAGTGTGAGAAGAATGTTGATAACACACTGATGTTTTCAGTTGTTGCCAAATAGTGTTTAGTCTAAATTCAAGGATTTTTCAGCTTCTCACGCCCAGCCAGCAAGAAGGCTGGAGGGACACAACAAGTTGGGAGGGGACACAGCCAGGGCAGCTGACCCAAACTGGCCACAGGGATATTCCATATGGCATCATGCCCAGCATAGAAACTGGGGGGAGTTGGCCCGGGGAGGATCGCTGCTTGGGAACTAAGTGGGCATCGGTTGGCAAGTGGTGAGCAATTGCATTGTGCATCACTTGTTTTGTATATCCCAATCTTTTTATTATTATTATTTTCATTTTCATATTATTATTATTATCATTGTTAGTTTCTCCCTTTCTGTTCTATCAAACTGTTCTCATCTCAACCCACGAGTTCTACCTGTATTTTTCCCCAATTCTCTCCCCCATCCCACAGGGTGGGGGGGAAGTGAGTGAGCGGCTGCATGGTGCTTAGCTGCTGGCTGGGGTTAAACCACGACACCTGTATTTTCCACCTTCACAAGACAGTGCACAGGAGTGTGCTGTCAGTCAGTCAGCAAGTCAGAACCATGTTTTTCCATAGACTAAGAAAAAGGCCCATGACAAATAGTTAAGAAAAGCCAGAATGTAATCAGAAGAGGTAAACTCACTGCAGGGGTGGTCAGCACCTCTGTTAGAAAACATGATCTGTGACTCAAAACAGGCAGCAATTAGGTGGGTTTGGGGCTGGCCAGGGTAGGAAGCATCCCTGGGTGAGCATGGCCGTGTCGATGCACAGGGATACAGGCAGTGGTCCCCGGCTGTATGCAGCACCGCTGGCATTGCCCCGAAGGTACAACCAGGGTGTCCGTCACAGCACCCCAAGGGCCTTCCCCACGCAGCCTCGGCACAGGCATCGACGGCTCTGACAGCTTCTCACCTTGGTCACTGTAAGTGATTTTCGGTGGTCAGCTGAACTATTTTGTTGCACTAAATGTTCTCCTAAACCTTCAGGCAAAGCTGAGGAGGAGACCTGCTGAAGCTTTCTCTGTCATTTGGTTTCGTTGGACCAGTTCACTGCTGTAAGGCAGACCGAGATGTTGGGAGCCGCAGACTGTCAAAGGAGAAAAATGTAAAACTAGGTGGAAATCATCTCACCCCTCCCCTGGAGAAGTTGAGGGTGGGTTTCCTTATCACAGACTTTTCCTCTGCTGAGCTGAACCTGTTTCAGTATTTCGACCTCTGTTGCAAAGTGGAGATGCCAGAAAAGACTCTTCTAGGTGTCTCAGCCCCATCCAGGCAACTGCCCCCAAAATGGGAGTGGGAAAAAGTCCACGTCACTAAGACCTTTGCACCCTTGTTGAAGTCTGTCTTTTGATGTCTTGTGAGCTGAGGCAAATCCTAAGCCTCCAGGTCATTAGATACCTGTGCATCCTACATCTTTGGTGCAGCTAAGCACTGGTTTGTAATTGCTGGCCTCCTGGGAGTCCATGGACTATTTCTAAGGGACCATGAAGGATAACTGAGAAAAAACAGTCTAGTGAAAGGAAGCAGAAAGTAATGAAGCAATCTGTTCCCCCAAGGAAACATTGAGCTGAACAGATTGGATTCACCCAGTCAAAGGAACGATATATCTCATCTCATCTTTGTCACCTGAGCCTTAAAGCAGACTGAAACCAAACCACTCTGTGCAGTTCCTTCACCAGGCTAAAAAAAGGTTATTAAAACCCACCAAGTTATTCTTAAGAATTACTCATGTTGCTCACACAGTTGTGCAATACTACCTTATCACATAATGTAATAATTTTAGTAAATATATTAAAGTAGGAAATATTCTGATTTCATAGCTGAAAAGAGAAAGATACTTAGAATCCTAGAATGGTTCCCCAATAACATTAAAATACTAGATAACTTCTGGAGAGAGAATAGTTCTGCAAATTAAGTGACTGTTTCAGGGGCTGATCTGCACCTGCACAGTGCCAGGTACCGTGGGATGCCAGGATGCGACTTGGATTTCATACTGTCCTGGTTTTGGCTGGGATAGAGTTGGTTTTCTTTCTAGTAGCTGGTACAGTGCTACATTTTGGGTTCAGTATGAGAAGAATGTTGATAACACACTGATGTTTTCAGTTGTTGCTGAGTAGTGTTTATACCAAGTCAAGGATTTTTCAGTTTCTCATGCCCAGCCAGCAAGAAGGCTGGAGGGGCACAACAAGTTGGGAGGGAACACAGCCAGGGCAGCTGACCCAAACTGACCAAAGGGGTATTCCGTGCCATATGGCATCATGCCCAGTATATAAACTGGGGGGAGTTGGCCCGGGGAGGATCGCTGCTTGGGAACTAAGTGGGCATCGGTTGGCAAGTGGTGAGCAATTGCATTGTGCATCACTTGTTTTGTATATTCCAATTCTTTTATTATTATTATTATTATTTTCATTTTCATATTGTTATTATTATCATTGTTAGTTTCTCCCTTTCTGTTCTGTTAAACTGTTCTCATCTCAACCCACGAGTTCTACCTGTATTTTTCCCCGATTCTCTCCCCCATCCCACAGGGTGGGTGGGGGGGAGTGAGTGAGTGGCTGCGTGGTGCTTAGCTGCTAGCTGAGGTTAAACCACGACACTTACCCACAGAGTAGCCTAAATAATAATCTACACATTATAATCATAGAGAAACACATTGTTAATATCAAAACCTTCTTGTATAAGCAGGGGTTATTACCTTCTACATATTTTAAGGCACGCACTAAATTAAGAAATTAATAATTGTTCTAATGGCACCAAGTTCTTTTAGCTACTTTGTGAAATGCTATCTGGAGTACACTGCAAAGAAGAGGCTGGGGATGCAAACAGGGATTAGCATTTGTATCTAAAAGAATATGGAAGCTCTTTAAATTAAGAGCTGTATAATAGGGAACATACATAATAGTGTTGTCTGGAAGAAAAGTGATTATTTCAAACCAAGTTTTCCAGTTTCACCACCTACACCTATCACTAGTCATCTGCTTACAGAGGCAAGAGATGAAGGCTGTTTGTTGCAGTGTTAAGCAGACAGCATAGTCTGCAGCCTCTGATGAACTGTCTGGGTTATTTTTAAATTTTACATGTGTGAGAATAAGTGATTTAACTGTAAAGAAACAGAACCAGTTTCATGCTGCCTCTGCCTTACTGGTGTTTCCCTTGCGATCTGCTCCTCTTTTTTCCCATGAAAATCCAGATAAGCGTTTCAGGTAATGTATTAGCAGTATAACCCCGTAAGCTACACTTTGCAGTTTCTGTAGAATTATTGGATGTTTCCAGTGTAATCTATCCATTTTGGACTTATCAAAGAAGCAACAAAGCCTTGCAGAGAAAGAGTGCTGAGCAGCACTAAAAGGCTGAGCTGCAGCAAGCATCCTCAAGGCAAGCTGGCAGTGGCAGGACTGGTGATGCTGCCCTTGAAGCAGAGAAGAGACAATAACAATTTGTCAAAAGTATGTCACTAGTGTCTATCAGATGAAGTGTTGTTATCATCCTGACATGACTCGAGGGCTCCTCTCTAATCATGGTATCAGAGGGTGGAGGTGGAGGGCTCTGGCGGGGGACTCAGGACCCCCATCACGGTACCCGAACCCCCCGGGCTGGCCAAACGCCTGCACATGTGATGTGGTTACTGCAACGCTTCGGGGCAGGGAGGACTGGAAAGGGAGTGGGAGCAAAACGGAGACACACAGGGGATGAATTGGGGCTGACACACATTGCCAGCGATTTTGGATGCTGCCTGCAGGGCGGTGAGGCTGTGCCCCGAGGATGCTGTGGTGCAAAAGGAGTGGGTGCCAATGCCAGACATCGCCGGCTATAGCACCTGCGTTAGCATGGCTGCTCTCCAGGGAACTCTATTATGGGACCACTTTTCAACAGCCACTCCACCCATTCACAATAAATTGGTTTTTTCAGATATCGTGGGACTTTCCCTAGCAGCAATAATCATTCTTTACTGTAACAAACATAGTCTATAACATAGTTACTTGATTCAAAACACATCTGAAGAAATTCCAGTAAGGCTGAGGGGAAAACTGCTTGTGAAGATGTTGCAAAGAGCCCAATTCTTCTTCAAAGCAGGAGGCCTGAGTGCACCCTGAGAGCGCGGGGTGCCCGGGGGTGCACCCCATGCATGCCCAGCTGCTCCCCTTGGCTCCCAGGCAGCACCGGGCTCTCCCGCTCCTCCCTGCAAAATCCAGGCCCCCAGTTGCCCGCTCACCCGGTCCCGCGGGTCCGCCCTGGCCAGCACATCTTGGTGCCTGGCTGCTGGCAGACGTTATATCTGCCCTGGGAAATAACTGGTCCCTGGGGGAGCATCAGGCAAGAAATATTGTTTCCATGAATTATACCTATTTCCTCAGGCAGTTCCTCAGTGGAAGCTATGCTGGTGCGTTTCTTTGCCCCTCTCCAGGCTGATTTACGAACTCGGGAAGGCTCGCTAGCCCTTCGCATAAGCGTAATGAGCCGGGCAGCGAAGCGACCCTTGGCTGTGCCAGGAACTCTTACCCAGCTGAGACAGGGAGAGATGCTGTGCGTCTCAAGGACTCCTGCTGCCCGGCGGAGGCAGGCGGGGGACGGGAGTAGAGATAGCCACTTCTCATAACAACCTGCAGCCAGTTCTCTCTCCTAACGACCTGGAGACCTTGTTATTGCAGTCCTCCCCTCACACGCTGCGAGCAGCCCCTATCTGTGTTTGGAGTTCTTCTCAGTCTCGGAGTTTCCCTTATCTGCGTGTGAAATGGGACCAGCGCAGCTGGCATCCCAGCAATTTGTTGATGGCAAAAGTCAATCGCCTCCCCAACCTACAAGCAGCGGTACTACGGGAGGCCCTCGGAGCTCTCCCGGACCGCAGCGGGCTGGGACCAGCATCTCCCCCCGAGTGGGACGGGACGCCTCTCCGAGCTCCCAAACTCTCCTGTTTGTTTGCGAAAATCGGAGGTCTGTCGCCGAAAGCCGACACGGCCGGGGCTGGTTCTCTCCGCTCCTTGAGGCTCAACCCTTCACCCGTTGAGACAAATGCCAAAGCATTCGAATTTAATATTTTCACTGACCTCGAGGGGAATTTTTAACAGGCATACCTCTTTTACTCTCTTATCGGTATATCTCTTAGCATCTTCATGCACATGCGTGTACTAACCATATAGTCTATAATAAGTATATTATAAATTATAGTTTCAAATTTGTACTTAAATTACTGTCACGATTTTTATTCAACCGTGAATGAATTTCAGGCTGCCATTATACTCATAATCCCTTTAGCTATAAACCGTTGCCCAAGTCTGGGACTAGGAGTCGATCCAGCCGCACCTAGACTCCGACAGGAGTTTAGAAAGCAAGGGGGTCTTCTCTGAACCTCATGACTCAACGGGAGGGTCTTCCTTACCCTTTCCCACATTCCTGACCTTTGTACAAATCACAAGAAATAATTTCTTTGTAACATTCCCTTTTACTGTATTAATTTTTCGGTCCCTATATACATAAGTTTAGTTTGATTCTGATTTAATTTTCCTGTGTGCATTTCATCCATGTACTAAGTAATAGAGTGAACCTTGCCATCAAATTCTGTGAAGTCACACTTTCATATAAATTTCTATTAAATATTTTTTCTATTGCTGATACAATTGGAGGTGATTCTTTAATGATCCGAATCCCTCTTCTCTCTCTCATTCCCCTCCGTGACAGAAGCATGCAAGGTAGCGCTGGGACATTACAAAACAGCCTCAATAATTGAAAGAAGCTCCGCAATTAAGTTTGACGCCACTCCTTTAGATCAGCTACGTTTCCCAATTTACCCCATGTGATGCTCTTTGCTCTCACTGCTCATTTCTCCAACTCACAAACGCAAAATTTCTCGCACCAACCTAAATGCAATGACACGAACAGCCTGGGCAAGGTTTTGTAAATATTCGTTATCTTTGGGGGATACCGACGCACTGACGATGGGATCTGACGCGCAGTGTTTGTACTCCTCTGCGGCCGCTCTGGCTGGGAGCCGTGCTCCGGCCCCGTGCCTGCTCAGCCGCCCGTGCGAGGGCAATGCTGGGTGGTGGGTGTCAGGAAAAGCGCTCGTCTTCTTCTCGGGTGGATGGTTTTCCATCCCAAGATGAAGGAGAGCCGTTCGAGCTGCGGGAGCACGGGACAGCTTGCGTGGCAGCGGCAGTGCCACCTGCAGAGAAAGCTCCCTCCTGCCTTCCATTCCCCCCCCCACTCGCTCCTCTCTAAACAACTCAAACCCACCAATTTCCACTTTCCAGCCTCAGGGACTCTCCCATTGGGTTTAAGTAATAAGCAGACCCAAATGTGAAATTCAAAAGTAGTTTTAGCCAAAACAGGGCATTTTGAAGAATACACACTCGACAGTTTGAATGTGAAGTCTCTACCAGCAATCCAGTTCTTAGGAAAGCCATCCAGATTGCTTTAGACCCTGGGATGTGAGGGCCAAACCAAATAACTAAAAATAACAAATAATGGAAAATTGTGTTTAAAACCATGACAGAACTGTACCCAAGACATGGGCACCTTCACAGCAGATCTTGACACTTTTCACTTCCAATGTTTATTCCTATATAATATCTCCATCCTCAAAACTGGTGGAGATGTGAAGTAATTCTGAATTTAGATGACAAGAGCTCGCATGGGAAGCCCCCAGTGATCCCATACTGCTCAGCTTTCCCTCTCGTCCTAAATGAAGGCTGATTTAGAAGAATCATTTACTTTTGGCAGCATTGCGACACTGGGAGAAGCCCTCTAAGGCATATGTACAGCCAAAGGTGTATAACTCGGGAAGCAGATCCTGCACTGACCATTGCTCTGCAGCTCTGCAGTAGGGTTTTCACCTGAAGGCAAAGCCAGGCTGGGGGTGCTCAGCACCCCTGCCAAGGTAGGGGAGGACCCCTGGGTGCTCAGCAGCATGGGGCATCGTGAAATTCATTAATCAGGACGAGAATCTTCCATGGCAAGAAGGAGACGTGGTGCGGGGATGGCGAGAAAGGCGCCTCGGCCAGTCCATCCGCACGGTGAAGGGAGGCAGGCTCGGAGGGAAGAACGAGCTATGCTCATTATTTCAACAGTGATTTCAAGTATAAACAGCATCCCTTTTCTTTTCCACTATACACCATCTGTCTGGATGTAGTTGCCCCGAAGAAAGGATTAGTATCTTTTTTTTTAAAGTATTGATCATTTTAGCATCTACTATCTAGGCACTGGCAAGTGATCTGCATCCTCTGAGTCAGCCTGATGGCACTTATACGAGTTCCTGCTTCCCCATCTTACAGAAGAGCAGAAAAACTATCAAGCCAGGACAGCACTAACAAAGTCTGCAGCAGGTTTCGGATGAGGATGTCTCCTCGCTGCTCCACCTCAGGCTGCGGAGGCCAGACACGTGGAAGAAGGCAGCTCCCGCTGCTCATTGCCTTTGAGAGAGGAGACTTGCATCTCTGTATTTTGCATTTACTGCTGCAACAGAGCTCATGCAATGCTGGCACACTCGTGTGCACAAATTAGGTGTTGGCACAAAGCAGATGCAGAGATAGCCATGAAGTGTTTGACTGTTATGAGATAGTTACAGAAATCATGGATTTGCAGCCCAGTTTTAAATGGAAGAGCATTTTACTTGAGTGGAGAGAATGAAGAGTGGTTCATCATGCAAATGAAGAGCCGTATGCAATAGTCTGACAAGCATGGAACTTTAGGATTTATCTACAAACTAAATGAGCATTTGTTATCTAGAACAATAAATATCTGTTTACAGTGTAAGTAATTTCTCCCTCCTACTCCAGTGTAAACTCAGTGCCTGCAGAGCAGAATAGATGGCCCCGACTGGGTTCCCTTTATTACTTTCCCTGAGTTTCTGTCTGGCAAGTGCTGGGGAGGAAGTTATTAGACAGAGGACATTTGGAAACAAAGCCCAATAGGAGCAATCGCGTTAGATAAATGAGTATTTATCTACCATCTAGCTTTCTGACATGCAATATGTCTGCCTGTATTATTTCAGACAGTAATTTTACAGATCTGACCATTACCCATAAATTTACCCAGATGAGAAAAATTTTTGGTGTCTCTGATTCTAGCAGCCCTCGTTAACGGGCTCATGGACGGCCGCTCACTTCTTCCATAGGCGCCCGACCCACGGGAGACAGCACCGAGAGGGGTCTGGGGCCTCCCCTCAACCTCCCCCCCACCCCAGGAGTGGGGGTCCCCCTGACCCCCCCTTAGAGACCTCTGCCCCGGTGAGATGCGGTCCCTCCTCCCTTGCACCTCGAGGTCGGTAAGCAAAGCTGAGCTCTTCACAGGTCAAACCCGCTTTGTAAAATATCCGTGCTGATGGAGCTGCGCTAAAAAGCTGCACGGAAGATCCCAGCTTTGGGAAAAAATGTTGCCTTAGCAACTAATTGCCAGCCTGCTTGTGCAGAGGAGGCGGCTGCGCTGTGTTTACGCGCAGGTTAACTTCATCGCTGCTGCAAAGGCTGAACGCGATTTACACTGAAATGATAGATACCCATATATTTTCAAGTTAACCATGCACAGCCTGAAGATGACTACTCCCGACAGCCCAAGGGGACGGCTGCTCCCGAGGTTGTGGCTGGTGGATGTGCTGCTGGTGCAGAGGCGTGGGGCAGCCAGACCTGCTGCTTCCCAAATGCAGGAGCAAAAAAGACAATCCCAACCCACACCTTGGCTTTCGCTACATATTTGGGGAGCTAGTGTTGCGTTTCCCAGAACTTGCTTAAATCTCTTTTTGTATATTTTGTCGTGACGGTGTGTTATTTTTAATCTGAACCCTTACAGATTGGATCCTCGCTAATCTGATTTGCATTTCCATCATGAGTTAGTTAAACTATAGCAGGAAATGTGCCGTTGGAAACACCTTTGGAAGCCCAGGTAGCAAGACACATCCTTTGACCACCTCAAAGCAAAGACTGCTCAGGGACGCGGGGGCAGAGATCAGAGCTGGATCGCCCATGCAGCGGCGGTAGCAGCAGCAGCAGCAGCAGCAGCAGCAGCGGCAGCAGCAGCGGCTGAGTTTCACACCCAACTCATGCAGGCTTCCCAGAGCATCACAAACCTCAGAGCAGCGTTTCCAGAGGAGACCATGCTGTCGGCAGCGTCGTTTTCTGCTAACGTCGACGCGAGTCACCCTTGTAAATCAGAGCTATATAAATATTAACTCAGGCATTTTTAGAGATGCCTGAGTTTTTCAGAGGTGCTACAGCATCTTTGGGAGAGCTTGCAGAGCCTTTGCAGAGCTTGCACGCCGGGCTGTCCCCTCTCGCCGTGCCCGTCCGCTCCCCACCCGAGTTCACCGCTGCTCTAAAGCTGCATTTGAATTGCGTGGGCAGAAGGACCGAGGCTGGCCGCGGGGCTGCACGGGCTCACGGTGTTCCCAGCAGCATTTAGACGCTACTCAGCAAATACTTGAGTTTACACCTAATTTGAAGCAGACGTGCAGTCTGTGTGGCCTGAGATGCTTAAACATACAGACAGGATGACGTAGCACCTCCCGGCTGCGTTATATGGTCACATTATTTTGATGCCCTGTTAGGAACATCCTATTTAGATGTTCCTTGAAAGGATTCATGCCTTGAAATGCTGTATGATCCAAAAAACTCCCACTGCAAATGAGGAATAGTGTTGAGAAAGGGGTATTTATGCCCTCACCTGAGCCATGGAGGATGAATTCAAACAGAGCAATAACAACCCATAAGACTGAGAACGTAGGTAGTTTGTATTGTCAAAGCTTTTTACAAAGAAAATTATACCTGACAGCATACAGGAGTCAAATTCGTGCCCCAATATTTGATGGAACGAGTGACTGTCTAAACAGAGGAAGTATGTACAGAAAATTAAAATCCCAGCTGCACATGGGCATGTTTCTGCAGGACTTGAAATTTGGTGGCAAAAAGGCCTGCTAGTAGTTCCAGCAGGCTTTTAAAAACCCAATTTATAAATTACTGACACAAATGCTGGAGTTTCACTGAAATCTATGTAGCTTGCAGACATTCAGATTCTCTGAAGAATTAAATCACTCAAATATTTTGTATGAAAAAAAAAAAAAAAGGAAGAGATGAAATCAGTGGAGGGATCACAGCTCTCTTAAGACTAGCCCTGGTAGGAGGGTGATTAATGAAAGCAGGGTGAAGGAGAGGGTGCTGCAATGGTTGGCTTTGCTCACTTAAGGCAATAAATGGGTGCATTAAAAATGATGAATCCTGGTGGTTCTGTGATAAAGTAAAAGGCACTGTAATGATAAATTTAGTAAAGGTAGTCTGAGAAAAGTTTCAGAATGGCTGTCCCCATTTCCTAATTTTAATTAAACTAAGACACTAGTAATTAAAAAAACCCCTGTAATAATTCACAAAATTAATATCTAAATAGTTTTTTGTTTCTTTTAAAATCTTTGAGAAGATTTTAAATGCCAGAACCTGAAACTGGCTGTTTCTACCCAAGATAGCCTGGTTCCTTTCGACGAGTAGACAAATGGCTGCAAAAAGAACCGAGCTGTGCAATAAACCTCAGCAACACAGCGAATAGGCAGGGCAAGCCAGCTTCATCCCCTCTGCCACCCCTCCGCCTCCTCATCCTTGCTGAGAGCTGCAGCACGGGGACAAGGGGAAGGGACACAATTACACCCTCCCAGCCAAGAGTGACCCCAAACTGCCGCAGAGCCGGAATAATCGCGGGGTTTAGCCCGGGCTTTGAGGGATGCTGCCGTGTTATCCCGGAGGGATGTGTGCATCCTGGCCAGCTCAGCCAGTGCTCAACTGCAAAATATTAACGAGGCTCTCGGAGAGCTGCTGGGTGCCCTCGGCTGCCGCCCACCTTGCCCCAGGTGGCATCACCCGCGGGAGGCGGAAAAAAGGAAAAGAAGTGCCATAAATTATTCCAGCGGAGACCGAGCTGGGCAGGCGGTGGCTTCCTGCTGTCCCACGGTCCTTTTGGCTCCGGGCTGGCACCTGGTGGGAGCTGCCGAGGGGCAGCATGGACCAAGGACCTGCCACTGGTTTGGGTGCCTCTTCCCACGGCAGCCGCTCGACACCCGATTGGGGACATTCAGTTCTGCTCGTGGAAACGGCTCTATATGTTTTTAAAGCTCCTGGGGAAGTCAGGTGTTTCTCCTCGCTTTGGGGGGCACCCCGGGATTCAGGAGTACTGCAGAGCCTGTTTTGCCAAAGCAGTGGGCTCCTGCACACACCAGCCCCCCCCCCCCATTTGCTGCACTGGCCCCTGCCTTGCTGCCTGCGGCGTTCCTCGGACAGGTCTGAGTGGTTCCTCATCAGCACGGAGAGGGGCTTCCCAAAATCCCATCCTCATACACAGGCCGCTTCCTAGCCCCCTGCTAGCATGGCTTGTCATTTCACAACATACAGCAAAGTTTGATTTTGGGCTGCGGGGGTCCCTCCCGGCTCAGAGCCCCCCATGCCAGCACCGTGCGGGTACCCCAAAGCACGTGCGGCCCAGAGGCGCAGGTGAGGGGGCACTCCGTCCGCAAAGCCGTATCGGGAACACAGGGCTTATGCTGTAAAACCTGCTTTTTACACTTTTGCTGTTGGAAAAGAAACGTCGTGGACGCTTGCTCCAGCACCGACCCAGCGCTGGTGGTTTTGCAATCAGCTGATACATTTACATGGAATTTGTTGGCCTCAATTCCAAATAAACCGAGCTGTGCTCCTCAAATGACTTTAATTCCTCCAAATTAATAAGTCTTATCCCTTTTTATCATTAATAGAGGAGTTTTGCCCCTAGATGAATGGTTTCCTAAGTAAAATTCACTGTGCTCCCCTGGGGCTGGAAATACAGTTGTGTGGGGAACTGTAGGCGACTGACTGGCTAACTCTGCTCGGAGATGTGAAGCCGCAGTTTGCTTTCTGCTTCTTTATAGAAAAACTTAGTTCTTTTAAGGGGAAACACAAACTTTCCAGGCTTGGGTTAAAAGCGGTGAGGTCTGCGTGCTGCCTTCCTGCAGCAGTGACCGATGAGCCTGAGGAACCATTACCCGCCTGGGCAGTCCAGTCCAATTATCTTTATTTTTTTGAGATTAGATAAAAAAAAATGATGCTAGTTCCCTAATTCCACTCCCTATTCAATTACATTTGGCAGAAAAAGATGGATGGAAATAAATCCCCCTCTGCAGGTTCAGTTAGAACCCCCCAAGAAGAGGAGGGATGAGATTAAGATGCCGCGGGGGATGCCGGCACCCTTGGCACCAGCGCTGCTCCACTGCGCTTTGCGGCGGGGCGTGACAGAGAAAATAAGTTGTGAGATTCATGACAAAATCGTGATTCAGAATCACATTCACTACTTTAGGAGAAAGACACTATTTAAAAACAATTGCATAAGTCAGATGTGCTCATTTTTATCCTGATGCTTCTGGAGGAGTCTGACAACGTGATTTACCTTCCTGCTTCTCTCTTACACAGCACAGAGTTACGGGAGAATTTCAGTTGGAAGGGACTTCTGAACATCATCTAAAGTTTAAAAACATGAATGCATACTTTTTGGCTTTTGCTAGATGAAGACTGTAAGTCTTAAACTAATTGCTGCACGGCACAATACGGAGAGCAGCATCTCCCCGCCGAGCTGTCCGCTGGCCGGGTCGCAGCCCCGGGGATGCCTGCGCCAGGTCCCCTGCCGACTCCTTGGCCCGAATCAGCAACACGCGTGCACACAAAGCGGTTCACATCCCTGCCACGGCGTTTTCGGAAGCAACTGTGGAGTAATAGATGCCGGCTTGGGTAAGTGACGCGGGCAGGAATGCAAACAGCAGACTGCCCGGAGCCCAGTAAACACCCCGCACAGCCCACCCAGCACATCCTTTAGCCCCACAAACGTTCGCTCTGTCTCCTAGAATAACATTTTCAACACAAGAAAGATACATTTAAAACTACTTCTTACATGGCAGAATAGAAACAAAGGTTAAATGTCATAAATCACCGGAGCCAATTTTAACAGAACGTTTCCCTGTTTATCTTTCTCAGCTAAGAAACTTCATACTAATCCAAACTAATAAAGTATTAAAGCATACCGTTACAAAATAAAATGAATCAACTTACTGGAGATCTAGCTCAAGTTTAATCCTTCTGCTGCTTTCTGCTGGTTTCCAACTTCTAAGCAATAATTTATTACTGCTATATAAAATATTAAAGCCAGTGCCTGCAGCATTGCCCTATTTTTTAAGGTCTTGAATATACCATTTCCTAACTCCTGCCCGGTTACTTATTTCTGCTGACTACATTAAATTGTGTCCCGTTAGTGCCGCTCACCCTCAGCACCGCGACGGCGCAAACCACCCAATTTATGGCATCTCGGCTTATCGCAGAGAGCGGGGAAGGGAGTGGGACGTGCCTCCCACCCACGCCGCGCACATACAGCCGGAGCTGTTGGCAATGCACTCACACGCAGAGCCCAGGAGCGGCGAGGAGATTGCTGCGTTCGTACTCCCTCCGTGCCGGAGCTCCTGCGCAGGTTTCCCTTTCTTGTAAAGAAATACACCCTACGACAGAAGACGATGCTTCCCCTCAAAGGGCAGGATACAGCTTGTCGGAGGCATCTCAGGAGATCCATTTTAATGCTGTGTCCGTGCATCAGATGTTGCTGCTCATTTCTTGTTTCAAGTGGCTAAGCGATAAATTTTGCTTAGGGGAAAGAAGGGTTAAACAGGCTCTAGCATCTTCACATCTCTCGTTAGGAAGATATAGCAAACCCTGCTGTGAGTTTCTGCCAGAAGGATTTTAAACCTTGCATGGGAGAAGCAGGGAGGGGAAAAAAAATATATCTCCTTTCTTCCTCAGGTCCATCTATTTGCTGTTCTCTGGCAGGAGCCGGGTAGCAGGCAACAGGAATGCTGCAGAGCCCCAGGGACCTGATGGGGAGTCTGGGGGACCTGGGTACCGCTCCCTCCCCAAGCCCCTCTCTGGGCATCATGATGGGGAGCGGGTTGAATAAAGCAGATTTTGGGTCAGGGGCCAAAGCCAAGTTTGCCTTTGCTCTGGGAGGAGCAGCCGCGCTGGGTCCCGCACCCTTGCTGCGGCCAGGGTATCTCGTGTATTGCAGACGTTGGATTAGCCCCAAATTTGCCATTTCTTTCTCTTAAAAATGGGAGACACAGAAGCACACCGGGCACGATGGTGTCCCTTGTTTTCTGCCCTTCTCCTTAACCAGGCGTTTTGTCTCTCACCTCCAGGACACACTTTTGCCCGGGCTCCACTACAGCAGGTCCAACCTCCTGTGGTGTATTTCTTCCCACGGGCACGCAGGGGGACCAGGAGAGTTTAAAGATAGTTTAAACTGCAAGCAAAATGTCCGTGGATTGAGCAGATGGAGCAGATCCAGGTTCCAGTTATAGCACCGTGACGTGAGAGCATCTTTCACCAAAATAGGGGGAACTTGTGCAAAAATAACATTTGCATTCTTTTCTTTAGAAAAGGGATGTCGCTGATGTCAGCGCACCTTAAAATAACCACCCATTTGCCAGACGAGTGGATTCAGCAATATCCCAAGGAAGGGGCTGATGAGGGAGTTGGAGTGATGAAGCTGGAGACCAGCTTCTTGCGCGAGCTCCCAGCGAGAGCTGCAACCGGCTCCCGAGAACCCAAAGCCACCGGTCCTGAATACACCAGGGGAGGGAAGAGCTGAGCGTTAGGGACTCGCTGCGGATGTGCGAGGCTCCAGGTACTCTTTGCTTTACTGTATTCCAGTCTTCAGAGAAGCCTGTTTTCCTGATCGGCTCGTCTGGCACAATCTAGATTTCCCCCAAGGTATCTTGAGGGAAAGACACAATCTGCTTCTCCCTGGCATCTATTCACTTCTGTAAACTCCAAGGCAGAACAGTCATCAAATTTCTGTTAGCAATGCCTTTTGTTTCTGTCAGTGAAAAATTAATCTCAAAGGGAATGTATTTTTCTCCAACTGCTTGTTTTTTATATAGTAAAATGCCTTAGAGCCATAATTCTGCAAGTTTAAAATTTTCCACTTGTTAGCTCCCACCCCACTTTCTCAACTCACATTACAGCCGTGATGGCAGAACATACCCTTCAAAACCCAACAATGTTTTTTGGCATTATCAATAAACAGAGGCAGCTTCTGAAGAACGTCAAAGGAAGCAGGCATGGTGATAGATGAGGCACAGATAAACGAGATTTGCATCCCACAGAGTTTTACCGACACCGTACAAACCTCGGGCTCCACCCTGACAGCCAGCAGGCATCTCACCCGCGCTAATGAACTTATTTTCCAGTCCATTACTTATTTCACAGAGGGTCTCCCAAACCGCCTCCAGCAGAGCTGGCCACAAGCCCCATCCTCGGTCTGCACTCACCTGCAGGTCGCCAGCAGCTTCTGGGACCTTCTCGAGTCCATCTCGAGTCGCACAGCCTTTGCTTTCAACTGCAAACTCCACTGCTCATCATTCAGATGACTGCAAAATAGTCTTAGGATTTATATCTAAATATTTGTACCCATCGAATGAAAAGACTGCGTTTCAGTGAGAGGTGTTCATCTCCCAACAGCCCTCCTTTCCCCACGGCGAGCGTGCCGTAGCTGACAGCCTCACACGGTTATTTATTTTCAATGAAAAGGATCCCTTTAATTAGCCAATTCACAAGAAAGAGGATCTCATGCGGTATCTCTTAGGGACTTTCTGACATTTCTTGAGGATTAGCAGCACCTTAATTATTTAAAACCTGCCATTTACTCTGTGTCCTACATCTCCCGAGTCAATTAAAACACACAGAAATGTTGACAAGGGCGTTTCAATCTGCTGCTGCTGCACATCACGTCACCGAGAACGACCACAGAAAAGCTTTCTGAACCAAACTAGAATATATATGGATATACCGCCGTATAGGAGAATTGCATTAAGGAGGCTGGAAAGGACACCGGGAGAACATCTGTTCCGTTGTCCTGCCTCCATCTAGGATGGGTGTACGTACATCCCACCAGACAGATGTTCTTAAAATAAACCAGCCCCAATGTCCAGCCTGGGCTGTAGGAGACCTCCCGACAGCCAGCATCCCCAGTTCGAGAGCAAAGACCACCTTCTCTGGAGGGACCAGGCAGATGGAGCTGGAGAGCGGCAGAGCAGATCACAAACCCACCAGGTTTCAGTAGAGGAGCAGAGCTACAGTTTGCTACCTGCTTGTTTGATCTGTATTTAAAACAGCAAAAAAACATTTTAGGAGTAAAGAGCTGCCCAAGGGCGATGTGCAGATATTACTCACTGAGAAGACTGAATAATGTACGTGTTCAAGAACATCGCAGTGTCTTACCTATTTCTGTGTGAAAAAAAGGAAAGATCTACTAATACAGCCTCCACTCTCTAATGCAAGAATAATCATCAAGCACACAGGTCTGCCAACTTAATTTGAGGGAGGGAAAAATGTGCTTTTTTCTTTTTTAAAAACAATTCCAGTATTGGGAAACTCTCAGACAGGTTCCCTAGGAAGGCCTGGGGAGCTTAGGGATATCAAAGAACATTTTGAGCAAATGTGGTAAAGCAGCCTCATGCATGTTGGTGCCCCTGGGGTGCCTGCTCCGAGGCAGCGCTGAAGATCACCCGGGGACACCCGCTGCCACTCACCTACAGCTAATTCAACAGTTCGGCCCCGCTGCACAGCATGCATCTTCAGAAGTACCTTCTGGTCCTCTGGAAACAGCCATATGGAAATTATTTCCCCGGAGAATCCTTATTTTGCTTCCTATCGCTGCAAATTTGGTCTATAACTTGTGCAGAGCTAGTGCACAGAAGACATTTACTCCGGACCTATCCTTTTGTGCTGCTACAGAAGAATAAAACCTTTAAAGTTATATTTTAATTAGCAAAATATACAGTGGAGAACAATCCCACAATGAGGAATGAGGTCCATGATGTGGCCTGTGGGCATTTTACATTACCCAGCCCTGATATCAGTGGTCACACTGTGCTGGTGCGTTTCTTTGCCCCTCTCCGGGCTGAGGTACGAACTCGGGAAGGCTCGCTAGCCCTTCGCTTCAGTGCAAGGAGCCGGGCAGCGAAGCGACCCTTGGCTGTGCCAGGAACTCTTACCCAGCTGAGACAGGGAGAGATGCTGTGCGTCTCAAGGACTCCTGCTGCCCGGCGGAGGCAGGCGGGGGACGGGAGTAGAGATAGCCACTTCTCATAACAACCTGCAGCCAGTTCTCTCTCCTAACGACCTGGAGACCTTGTTATTGCAGTCCTCCCCTCACACGCTGCGAGCAGCCCCTATCTGTGTTTGGAGTTCTTCTCAGTCTCGGAGTTTCCCTTATCTGCGTGTGAAATGGGACCAGCGCAGCTGGCATCCCAGCCATTTGTTGATGGCAAAAGTCAATCGCCTCCCGAACCTACAAGCAGCGGTACTACGGGAGGCCCTCGGAGCTCTCCCGGACCGCAGCGGGCTGGGACCAGCATCTCCCCCCGAGCGGGACGGGACGCCTCTCCGAGCTCCCAAACTCTCCTGTTTGTTTGCGAAAATCAGAGGTCTGTCGCCGAAAGCCGACACGGCCGGGGCTGGTTCTCTCCGCTCCTTGAGGCTCGACCCTTCGCCTGTTGAGAGAAACACTGAAGCATTCAACATGAACCTTTTCACTGACCTCGAGGGGAATTTTTAACAAGCATACCTCTGTTTCTCTCTCTTTTACTCTCTTATATATATTTCTCTCAGTGACTTTATGCACACATGTGCACTAACCTGAATAGTCTATAATAAGTTATAGCAAGTATATTACAAGATATTAAGTTATAGCAAGTATATTATATTATAAGTTAATACTCTCAAATTTATACTTAAATTACTGGTGTGAATTTAATCAACTGTGAATGAATTTCAGGCTGCCATTATACTCATAATCCCTTTAGCTATAAACCCCTGCCCAAGTCTGGGACTAGGAGTCGATCCAGCCGCACCTAGACTCCGACAGGAGTTTAGAAAGCAAGGGGGTCTTCTCTGAACCTCGTGACTCAACGGGAGGCTCTCCCTTACCCTTTCCCATGTTCCCTTTTACCCTGTTATGTTTTCAGTCCCTATATACATAAGTTTAGTTTGATTCTGATTTAATTTTCCTGTGTGCATTTCACCCATGTACTAAGTAATAGAGTGAACCTTGCCATCGAATTCTGTGAAGTCACACTTTTACACAAATTTCTATAAAGTAATTTTTCTATTGCTAATACAACTGGAGGTGATTCGTTAAACAACCCGAACCCCTCTTCTCTCTCTCTCTCTGTAAATCCCCCCCCCCCCACATGCAAGGAGCTATGTCAGAAAAATCTGATCAGTCCCAAATTTCACTCAGTGATGAGCAAGTGCAACATTTAATCGCCAGCATAGGGAAAATTTGATCATACTTTTGAAAACTACCTCTACAGAGGTTCACTGAGCGTAGTGAGATGTTCCCCCATGCCCAGCGTGAGCACCTCCCGCTGCTCCCCATCACCCCAACGCCCGTGCTCACACAGCAACAGAGCAGTTGGGTCTTTAAATAAATTACATCCATTTAATTCTCTCCCTCACTTCCAACACTGTTTTGCTTGGTCTCACTGGCAAACGTCGAGGACGAGTTTTATTAAGCAGCGCAAAAGTCACTTCACAGCAGACTTAAGAGCTCATTTAACCTTTTCCTCTAATGCACATTAATAATTGATTTCATCCTCCTTCACAGGCTGTTCAGCATTCATTTTAATACTGATTTTCCCTATTCTCCCACACTCTTCCCAGTACACTCCCATGCCTCCCCTCCCCTGGCAACTCGCGCTGGGCTTGCAGCCACTCTTGTTGATCTCTCCTGCTCCACCAGGGCCAGGACAGAGGACGGCCAGCTAATCAAATCCCTCTAGGGTTTTTATTGCACTTATCATGCCTTTATCAGCCCCAAACTACCTTTTCCCTGCCCACTCAAAATCTACCATGCAGGCTTGCAGGGAGATGTGATGCATTGAATGAGCAGCAAGCAACCCAATAATCCCAATTTTCTTGGGCTGGCAGGTCAGGACACGCGGCAGAGAGACTCTTGGCTTCTCCATGGGCAGGCCTGGCCCGTACAAGCTTGTTAAATATAGGCATTAATTGAGGAGCATGATTTCCCCATCCGAAGGATGATGACCAAGCAGCAGGGCTGGCCAGGCTGTAGTTGCAATTCATATTAGATAAGAGGGCCGTGTCATGAAGAAGAGGGTTTTTAGCATTGTAAAGACAGTGTGGGGAAGCAGCTGTGCATAGATCCACAAAAACTTGTTAAATCCTGGCTTTACAGCTTTTTCTCCCCTCTCTCAGACTTGTGACATGCCTCTTTAATTTCCTGAGCCTCTCTTCTGCACAAGAAATTAAAGGAGTGTAATTATTTCCCCTTAATATACAGAATTACGAGGATTAATTAGGTATCGTAATGTAATGTACCCACAACAGGCTCTAGCCTACCTTTGTGGTTTTCTAGGTGTTAGAGGAACATATAGGGAAAAAAATTAATTGGGCATGATGTTACAGTGCTCATAATCTCAAGAAGAGAGAAATTACTCTGAGAAATGTTAGGATTTCTTGCTTTTTGTCCTTTTTTGTGTGTGTGTGCGCGGGAGGACACATGTTTATATTGTTTATATTTCAAAGTTAGGGCAAAAGCGGTTCCGATTCGGGGACTCCAGGCGAGGATGCTCGGGGCCACGTCCCGGCTCCTGGGAGCAGCATCACCACACGCCGTCGCAGGGAGGAACAGCAGCAAGCTGCAACGTCTCCTGTTCAGTGAGAGAGGTTCAGTCCAGATCCCGCTGAAGTAAGTGGCAAGCCTGTCCATATATAAAAGTGAAAAACCTCAGCCCAAATAACAGCTGTTCCTCAAGAGAAGAAACTGCAGTGTCTGAGTACAATCATGCTGGCATTCTGCACCACTGGAATATTAAACTTCCCTGCACTCAAACAAACAATTAACTCTGCAATTCTGTTTTTTTTTTTTTCTTGGAAAAACCACAGAACCTGATCCCAAGCTTTAAGGTAGTCCTTAGTGAGTGCTGCACAGACCGACCGCTTGATGAGCGATGAGCCCACGGTCCCTTTCCTCTCCTTTCCGACCCTGTTTTAGCGTTAAGTGTAAGGAAAGTGTTAAGTGTAAAGGAAATAGGAATGAAGGTTTATGTCTGAGCCCTGTTGCTCAAAGCAAATCATCTACAGACTTACAGATCTAAAAGGTAGAAGAAAGTTACTAGATTTATTAACCTGATTGCTTGCATCACACATTTAACGAATTTTCATGCAGGCAGCCCTTCGCTCCTTACAAGCCTGAGTCGGGTTAAAGGAAAGCCTTAGGATACCCCCCTCCACCCAGCTTCGTTTAAAAGTGTTAATCATCTTGAGAGTCTTCCAAAAGGTTACCCAACCTCACTGCCACAAACAAACAGTAGCAATACCTCATTTTTAATATATTATTTAAGCTCTTGGCATCTCGCTTTTAAAAATGTTTGAACCTCAACATTTATTTTATTTATCTACTTATTTATTTATTGTAACCCTTGCCGGTCTCTCCCCAGCCCCGGAGTGGGACAGTGTGGTACGGTGCTGCCGGCAGCATCCCCTGCCCCGAGGATGCTGTGTTGGTGCCCGCGGGCAGGAGGAGAGGGTTGTTCTGGAGCTCACTCCCGTCATCAGCGGAGCAGGTATGCCCTGCTCCCGGGGCACACGTATCCCAGAGCTGAGATCTGGGGTTTTCAACTGTATCAGCTGGCCTGATTAAAAAAAAATTCTTAAAAACCAGCTTCTTCCTGCGATGTGTGCAACGCTCCTATTCTTAGCCCATCGCGGTCACCGTGACAGCACACTGCGGCCAGGAGCAGCTCTCGCATCCCTCCTCTCCCAATCACGATCATCCTCTTCAGTTGGGTCTTTTCAGCAAGAAATTCTTAAGAAAGATTTCCAGGTATAATTGGCTAATTAACACCATGTCCAGGGCAGGCTGCAGGCAAAAAATAGCCCACACGCACAGCTAAGTACAGCATGTTTTCTGCTGCTTAGTCTCTTCTACTTCTCTGCAGCTTTATAGACATAGTCTACAGGCTATAATATCGTCTATATATAGATACAGGCTTATCTGCAGTTTATTTAGTAGCTTAGCTACATTTCATTCCTTGGTCTGGGGATACATGCATGCTCCTGACGTGTGCTGAGCTGAACCACCTGTACCTTGTTTCTGCTCACAAAAAAGGGGGAAAATAGGCAATAGAGTGAAGCAGTGCTTGGTCACTGTACTGTATAATTAATATATTATGTATTATGTTAATTATAATAACTAATGCAAGATGAACAAATGGAAGAACGTGACGGGTGTTGCTGGTGAAGCTGGAGCTGGAGGCAGCAGCTGGACTCCGGAGCAGCTCGCATGCCCAGAACAGAAGTGGTCACTTGTTTTAATGAACAGCTAAGGAAAAAAGCCACTTTAAAGCAAGGTGCTCATCTATAAAAGAGGCTGAGAAAGAGCGAGATGGGAGGGAAGCTCGTGCAGAACTGAAGTATAGAGGAAATAATTTAAATTAGATTAAATCAAGGGGATAATGTCGCAGTACTGTGCGTCACTCTTCATAACATCGTCTGCCAGCGTAAGCACGGACTGTCTTTGGTTGTGCAACGAGAGCACCCAAACCGAGACGCTGCTGATGATGCAGAGCACGGACCCCCCTTTTCAATTTCTGAAACAAAGGCAATCCCCATGGCATGGGTTTCTGCACCTCTTTTTTAACCCCCTCCACCAGCAGGGATGGTGTTTCGTGAAGGTTTTCCCCATGTGAAGGCACCAGCCGGGACCTCGCCAGCTTTGAGAGCCCTGCCACGGGGTTAAAGCTCACCGGCAGCACATCGGGGCTGCGGGGACAGATTCGTGCTGCGGAGCACAAGATGGAAATAAACGGATAAAGCCAAAGGCAAAACGACCTGTGTTTGAAAGAGCCTCCTCCTCAAAGTGGGAGGATGAATCTAAATGCAGATGTGTATGGGTGTGCTAAATTTCACAAGGCAAAGCCAGGCACTATGATTCTCCAGAACAATTACTGGAGAGACGGGAATAAGGAATTATGGATTTCCACCTCAAGAACCCAGATGGAAATGCAGGGCCAAGGCAGCAAACAGCCTGGGGTGCTGCTGGAGGGGATGGCAGCACTGAGGAGCCCCAGCAGCACCACGCTGGTAAATTCAAGAGAAGAAAGCCTTCAGACACCCCGAAACCCCAGACACCCCCCCTTTGTCACCACCCCGTACCTACAGGGTACGCTACTCAAACCAGATCCATCCGCTCTTTCATAACAGTCTGGCTGCGCCAAGAAAAACTTGATTATGTTACAGTAGTCTACTGACTTCATGTGCAAACAAGAAAAAATTAAAACCCCTGTACGTTAATTTCATGTGAAAATTCCTCCATGCCCTTTTGTTTCCCTACCAAAAAGTGCTTTAGTAATGTATTGGGAAAAAAAAAAAGAAAGTCACATAGCTTACTAACTTTTACTGCAAAAATTTGACGATCCTAACCACATCACTTCTGGATTCACTCTTTTTCCTCCAGCAAGCTGACTTTTAAAGGTCAGAGGAATGATACTGCCCTGTGTTTCCCGAGGGCTCGGTCAGACAGCAGCCGGACCCCGCAGCATCCACGGCCGGTCAGGCAGTGAACTGGGTGCAGTGGGAGATGCTGGCCAGGCTTGCACCCGTGGGACCGCGCCGTGGGCACTGCCCAAAACCGCTCCTGTCCTTCCCTGACACCCAGGGAGAAACATCGCTGTTTAACTACCTCTGCCATGGCACAGCTCACAGCTGATGCTGATGGTGAAAACCTGCCCTGGGGGGAACTGGCTCGGATGGCTGGTTGTCGCCAAAGGGGCCCCAGGGGTCCAAAGGTAGGAATATTTTCATTCCCAGACGATGCACCCGCAACTAGGCAGGAGAAAGGGTGAGGGCCCTGCACTGGTGCGTTCCTTGCCCCTCTCCGGGCTGAGGTACGAACTCGGGAAGGCTCGCTAGCCCTTCGCTTCAGTGCAAGGAGCCGGGCAGCGAAGCGACCCTTGGCTGTGCCAGGAACTCTTACCCAGCTGAGACAGGGAGAGATGCTGTGCGTCTCAAGGACTCCTGCTGCCCGGCGGAGGCAGGCGGGGGACGGGAGTAGAGATAGCCACTTCTCATAACAACCTGCAGCCAGTTCTCTCTCCTAACGACCTGGAGACCTTGTTATTGCAGTCCTCCCCTCACACGCTGCGAGCAGCCCCTATCTGTGTTTGGAGTTCTTCTCAGTCTCGGAGTTTCCCTTATCTGCGTGTGAAATGGGACCAGCGCAGCTGGCATCCCAGCCATTTGTTGATGGCAAAAGTCAATCGCCTCCCCAACCTACAAGCAGCGGTACTACGGGAGGCCCTTGGAGCTCTCCCGGACCGCAGCGGGCTGGGACCAGCATCTCCCCCCGAGCGGGACGGGACGCCTCTCCGAGCTCCCAAACTCTCCTGTTTGTTTGCGAAAATCGGAGGTCTGTTGCCGAAAGCCGACACGGCCGGGGCTGGTTCTCTCCGCTCCTTGAGGCTCGACCCCTCGCCCGTTGAGACAAATGCCAAAGCATTCGAATTTAATATTTTCACTGACCTCGAGGGGAATTTTTAACAGGCATACCTCTTTTACTCTCTTATTGGTATATCTCTTAGCATCTTCATGCACATGCGTGTACTAACCATATAGTCTATAATAAGTATATTATAAATTATTAGTTTCAAATTTATACTTAAATTAGTGGCATGAATTTATTCAACCATGAATGAATTTCAGGCTGCCATTATACTCATAATCCCTTTAGCTATAAACCCCTGCCCAAGTCTGGGACTAGGAGTCGATCCAGCCGCACCTAGACTCCGACAGGAGTTTAGAAAGCAAGGGGGTCTTCTCTGAACCTCGTGACTCAATGGGAGGCTCTCCCTTTTACCCTTTCCTACATTCCCTTTTACCCTATTACATTTTCAGTCCCTATACATAAGTTTAGTTTGATTCTGATTTAATTTTCCTGTGTGCATTTCATCCATGTACTAAGTAATAGAGTGAACCTTGCCATTGAATTCTGTGAAGTCACACTTTTATACAAATTTCTATAAAATCATTTTTCTACTGCTAATACAATTGGAGGTGATTCTTTAAGCAATCCAAACCCCTCTTCTCTCATTTTTAAACTCCCCCACGAACCCCCTGGCTGTGGGTTTGTCCCTTGAGGCTGCAGGGGTTTCAGAGGATCCCCATACATTGTGCCAGCAGCTTCCCCCATAACTATTGTCACCTCCCCAAAAGTTGTGGACAATTTGAGTGGCTTCAGAGCATTTTCTTCTCTGACATTTCTTCTGCCTTTTAGTCAAAGTAGTAACAGTTACTATTATTTAAGGAGCTTTTAAAGTAGTCTTTTACCACCTTACATTGCTATATCAATGAGTCGGAGTACCCTCTCTCTCCTCTACTTCATGGATGCCCTTTAATTTTTTTTTTTTTCATTATGCGGTGTTGATGCTTTAGACCTTTCCCAGGCACGGCAGGATTTGTCCCAACTCTCCCAGCGACCCCAAAGCTGCATCGCACCGAGCGCGTACCTCTCCGTGGGTTCCTGCCGCAGCACGAGGGAGCGGGTCTCAGGGGAGGGCGTCCATCGAGGCACCCTACAGCTTCATCAGAGAAATATCGGCTGCTTAACGACAGCTCAGTAAACCACGTATTAGAGTTGCAGGCAGCAATCAGAGTTCATCAGCCTTCGCTGGCACGGGGCGCGCTCCCCGGGAACGTAATTACGTGTCTTAACGCGGCTGCCGACTGTCGGCTGGTAAAACCCCGGGACCTCCTCTTGCATGGGGGTGCTTGGCTTTTTACAAAAAAGCACCTTCCATCACTAAATGACGGAAGCGAGGCCTTCGTTAGCTATTTATGAAGAAGAAAGTTTACGAGCTTTGTGAGCCTGCGCTCGCCAGCGCGCCGAGCGTGCTCTGCCAACACCCCGAACTCCGAATTCCTCGTACGTGGGTGCTGCTCCGGCGGCGATCGCCGATGCCCCGTGCACGAGGGGCTGCTAGAGAAAAGCCGTTTTCTGGCCCAAATTGCTCAGCTTCACCTTTGGGCCTCCGTGGAGGCCCCTGGCCGCTATCCCAGACATCCACCCAGCACCCTCCCCTGCACCCCAGTTCTCTCATTGCTCATAAAACCAAGTCATTATCCTCAAAATAAAGAAAATAAATCTTTTCTTGCAATGCCTTCCAGGTGTCCCATGGGTTTGCACGGAGCTGGAAGCGAGTACAGAAAACAATAACTTCAGTAAATAAATTATGAAAACTAGAAGAAAATTAAATATTCTGAGTTTCTCCTTACAAAAGAAGCAATACCAATTTCTGAATTCAATTCACCGACAAGGAAAGGCCAGACTCGCAGGGGTACAGGTTGAAGAGGATCTCGAGTTTATTACATCCCCACAGCACCAGGGAAATCATTTTGATTTTACTGTATCCTGTCTGCACAAAATATTGTCTCATGAATTTTTATTACTGAGTAGCACACTGTAATCTGAATTTTATCTAGCCATTAAATGAAGTCATATGGAAACCAATTTGCTGTGTTTAACAGGGGTCTAAAGTATATTAGAAGAGTCATAAATCCTCAGGTCTGTATATCCCAATACAGCCCTCCACTGACATTTTGCTCAAAAGAAGAAATGATGTATTGATGTTATAACACACACACACACTCTTGCTAGGGAAGCCTAGCTCACAGGCAAACCCTCCGCCAAGAAAAAAGGAGTAAGTGCTGATGGTTTTAAGGAGAATGTCTGAATTGCTCTGTCTTAATGCAGAAAGTGCTGTTCTTTGTACTTTGCCCCAATGAATCGTAACATGTTTTGCGAATTAAAGAGCAAGATTACCATATTGATCCCACGGTGAATTCCCTGCTTTACCATGAGCTCTAGTCTTTAAAAATCAAATTGCTGGCATTTCAAACTGATCACTTCTAAATAGTAAAATCAGATTTCCTTCAAGTCCACAACTGCAGTGTTCAAAACATAATATTCTTTGCACTTTTCTGGGAGCAAATTAAGTTATTCTCGCCGATAGCAGAGAAGAAACGCTTCCCCCTGCCCTGAGACCTGGCCGGGAGCCGGTGCCATGTCCCCGGCCGCAGGTCTCACCTCTGGGGAAACCCACAGCACAGCCCCCGCCAGCACCACGAACCGTCCCACGGCCGAGGGCTGCTCCTCCGGCTGCTGGCACAGCGGTCCAGTCGAGAGGACATTGCAAACATATATTAAAAAAAATTAATTGCCAGCCAAACTGATCTAGGTGCAACATAACTTGCTGCAGGGATCAGGGAACGTATATAAAAAAAAATTAATTGCCAGCCAAACTGATCTAGGTGCAATATAGCTTGCTGCAGGGATCAGGGAAGGTCACAAGCTGTTTCTGCACCCGATTTACTCGGTGCAGCATCCGAACCTTGTAACAGCTCCAGGGGAGCAGAGCATCCCGCATGCGGCCAGGTACCGAACGCGTCGGCTCGCCTGGGGAAAGGGGAGATGTGCGGGGCAGCTGCTGCCTGGTGGGTTATCCCAGGGAAGGCAGACATCCCTCCGGCCCCACCGGCTGTGCTGGTGCGTTTCTTTGCCCCTCTCCGGGCTGATGTACGAACTCGGGAAGGCTCGCTAGCCCTTCGCTTCAGTGCAAGGAGCCGGGCAGCGAAGCGACCCTTGGCTGTGCCAGGAACTCTTACCCAGCTGAGACAGGGAGAGATGCTGTGCGTCTCAAGGACTCCTGCTGCCCGGCGGAGGCAGGCGGGGGACGGGAGTAGAGATAGCCACTTCTCATAACAACCTGCAGCCAGTTCTCTCTCCTAACGACCTGGAGACCTTGTTATTGCAGTCCTCCCCTCACACGCTGCGAGCAGCCCCTATCTGTGTTTGGAGTTCTTTCAGTCTCAGAGTTTCCCTTATCTGCGTGTGAAATGGGACCAGCGCAGCTGGCATCCCAGCAATTTGTTGATGGCAAAAGTCAATCGCCTCCCCAACCTACAAGCAGCGGTACTACGGGAGGCCCTTGGAGCTCTCCCGGACCGCAGCGGGCTGGGACCAGCATCTCCCCCCGAGCGGGACGGGACGCCTCTCCGAGCTCCCAAACTCTCCTGTTTGTTTGCGAAAATCGGAGGTCTGTCGCCGAAAGCCGACACGGCCGGGGCTGGTTCTCTCCGCTCCTTGAGGCTCAACCCTTTGCCCGTTGAGAGAAACACTGAAGCATTCAACATGAACCTTTTCACTGACCTCGAGGGGAATTTTTAACAAGCATACCTCTGTTTCTCTCTCTTTTACTCTCTTATATATATTTCTCTCAGTGACTTTATGCACACATGTGCACTAACCTGAATAGTCTATAATAAGTTATAGCAAGTATATTACAAGATATTAAGTTATAGCAAGTATATTATATTATAAGTTAATACTTTCAAATTTATACTTAAATTACTGGTGTGAATTTATTCAACTGTGAATGAATTTCAGGCTGCCATTATACTCATAATCCCTTTAGCTATAAACCCCTGCCCAAGTCTGGGACTAGGAGTCGATCCAGACGCACCTAGACTCCGACAGGAGTTTAGAAAGCAAGGGGGTCTTCTCTGAACCTCGTGACTCAACGGGAGGCTCTCCCTTACCCTTTCCCATGTTCCCTTTTACCCTGTTATGTTTTCAGTCCCTATATACATAAGTTTAGTTTGATTCTGATTTAATTTTCCTGTGTGCATTTCACCCATGTACTAAGTAATAGAGTGAACCTTGCCATCGAATTCTGTGAAGTCACACTTTTACACGAATTTCTATAAAGTCATTTTTCTATTGCTAATACAATTGGAGGCAATTCTTTAAGCAATCCAAACCCCTCTTCTCTCATTTTTAAATCCCCCCCGACAACACCAGCGCAGCAGAGGCCAGCACAGCCCACAGGCGAGAAAGCAAAAGTCATGGAGAAAAGTCAGCTCCACTCCTTAGAAATCGGCTGTTCCCATAAGGAGGATGGGAGATATCCCCTCCCACCTGCTGTGGCTTTTCCTCTCCGTTTCCCCCACCAGCTGCCCAGCAGATACAGGCCGCCTTTCTTATTGCAACCCACCATGAGAAAACACGGTAACTGAAGAAGGAGCTGCCCCAAAAGCGGCAGCGACCCGTACTCACGCCGTCGGTGCGTGCTGGTCCCAGTCGCTGCCCCATCGCTTCCACCCAGAGCCGGCAGCCCCGGCTGCACCAGCCCGGCACGTTCTCCCATCACGGCTTGCAGGAGCTTTGCAAAGGCTTTGGGAGCTCTCCTGGCCCCCCCAGCCCCCGGAGAGACCCTGGCATCCCCAGCTGCTCCCGCTTTGGGGATTCATGCCCCTGCCCAGGCTGTGTACTGGAAAGGCTGCGACAGCAAAGGGCCAGCACCTGAGCCAGACCCCGTCAACACACCTGGGGCATCTCCGGCTTCCCAGCCCTGTCCTCTGAGACTGGTTTGCTTCTCCATTTTGGGCTCCAGGCACGAAGCAAAATACTGACAAGCTTTGTTTTCCGCAAGGGTGAAGCCTCCCCCCGCACGCCAGCGGGCAGACTTTTCTCCCAAAGGTATTTCTGTATTTTGAATAAAGCCAGCGCAAAGGTTTGTCCCGGGGTCCCCCAGACCCTGCTCCGGGGAGGGCGCTGACAGAGCTCGGCATTAATCACCCACCTTCCTTTTCTTTGAAATGCTTTTAAGCTGAACAGAAGCAGAAAGCCGATTTCATCCGGTGGAAAGCCATTGGCGCACTTGAGAAAAGGCGGTCAGCAATGAAAACTTGTACCAGTTCTTCACTGGAGAGATACCTCTGTCTCCTGGACAGCAGGACCCTCATCACGCCAAGGCAATGTCGTTGTGGTTGGATAAATCTTGCGTGGTCTGGCACGGGCGTGCGTGGTCTCGCACGCTCCTGGAGACACACAACTTGTGCCCGGAGTCGGGAGCTCCCGTCCCTCGCAAACGGTGGGTGCCCTGCTCAGCTCCGGCTCGTTTCCCACACCCCTCCTGATGGGAAAAACCTCAAAACCTCCATGATTTTATTTATGGTGTTTGAAACTCAGTGTTTGCCTGGGTGTTTGCATCGGAAAACACACTATTGTTGTTATTTATTGTTCTCCTGTTGAAAATATTTCAGCCGTCTCTTTAGGAAGTAGAAACAAATCTGTGGGATACCGAAAGGGCTCAGACTTGACTACAGCCCTTGCTCTGAAGAACATTCTGTCCAAACAACACTTTAAATACCTGAAAATAATTCAAAAACAGCTGCAAAAGGGAGGGAAACATCAAGTTGTTATTTTTTCCAATCACCTTTCCTACGGTCCCTGGTTTGCAATGGCTCATCCATCCCCTGGACAGAACGACACTGCGAGCACTTCTCCCAAGCTTGTAGCTACATTTCCACTTCAGCTGAATTTTATCTTTGCATGGATAGGTCTGCCTGAAAGAAGGAGGAATATAGACAAGATTATTGAGGTTTGGCACTGACTCCTAGACCCAGGAACACATCCCGTTGCCTCGGTGTGCTGATACCAAATCTGCATTCAGCCAGTTTAGGACTGAGAGGGGGCCAGGACCAGGACCTCCTTATTGCTAAGTCATCTCCTCATCACCAAACCACATCCTCTCGACAGCACTGCCTGGCTGCGCAGGGACATTAGGTGGCAACTAAGTTTAAATCCAAAATATTTCAGTGCCTTTATAATCCAGGGGGAGAAAAGACAAAAAAAAAAAATCCTGCTTGAGGAAGTGATGCATCAGTAAAGAACAAGATACTGTAAGGTCACTTTTGGCAGGCAGAAAATTGGGGTTTACCTACAGCAAACTCACTCTCAGAAAATATAGGCTACATCTACAAATTTTCTAAGTGGTTTTTCCAATGGGCTTGAGCTGAAGGGTTTCAAATTGGTGTGGTCCAATTAATCAGTCAGGCTCGCTCTTGTTCTATAATGAGCCACAGAGGCTTGATTTCTTTTCTGAGTAACAACAGTAAAAAAACCCAACAGACCTAATAATAACAATAATAGTCTGGCAAATAAAGTATTTCTGGGAAGAATTTTCTATTCCAACATTTTCTCTTTGATCCACAGTGAATCAAAATCCCAAACTTTCAACTTGCCTACTGAAGAGACAAGCTTATTTTAATGGCCATTTTAATTGTGGCATGTCAGTGATACATACATGCTCATAGGATCAGCATCTGCATCAAGATTTTTATCACATTTCCGTGCTACTGCAAACCAGGAGGTTTCTGCCGCTGACTCATTCTTCCTGCTGCAGGCTGGAATGGCTGTTGAGAAGAAAAAGAGTAAAGCTGGGGGTTTGGGCATTTGTTTTGCCACCCTGGGACCCCCCTGAAATGCTGAGAGCTCACTCAAGTCTCATATGCACACACACAGGTAAGCCTTCCCTAGTGATGCTGCCAGTTAAGCAAAGGTCAAACCCCACAAAAATTCACATTTCTCGAGCACTGACGTGAGCTTAACAGGTTGAACTGGCTCCAGAGTGAACTGCCATTTCTTGCGTTAGTTTCTGAATGTGGGATGGCTGTGGGGCCGAGTGCGATCTCTCTCCCTCCCCTCTCATAGGGGTTTTCTGAATTCTGCTCTGCAACGGACAGACTCTGGATGCAAACCTAAATCTTGCTCCTGAGAGGCCACGACTACTTCAGCAGACACCAAGGTACCAGCCATAGACTGAATTAATCCACCCAACGAGGTCTTCAGCAAAGTCTCTTCAGCGGATACTCCGCTGATCCCTGGTTTTTAACGGCAGTAAATGACTCTGGAATGATTAGTGCCCACCCATGCTTTGCCCTTAGGGAGGGATGCGCAGTTAGCGTTTGCTGAGCTTCCCCTGTGCTCCTCCACTTCTCCGGACCGCTCTCCTCCGGGAAGGGCAGTTTGTGTAGCCCCTGTGCGATGGCACGCTGCTTCAAACCCTTCTGCCTTCCATCGCCCATCTCACTTTCCTTTTTGCTTTATAACCGCCCGGCAATGGTTTGAGTGGGAGGTAAAGCAGAGGTAAATGGCATCACCCTGCAGCTCGGGGAGGGGATGGCAGGTACTCAGGGATTGATACGTCTATTTAAATGCATCTATTTAAAATGCATCTATTTAAAGTACACCATACAGGTAACTAAATCGTACTAGAGAGCAGAGGAGAGCCGACACGGACTGATGCTCCCCAGCTCTGGAGGGAAGCGCTTGCACCCCTGTCTGGTTGCAAACCGTACTTGCAAATAAATGTGTTCGCTCTTCCCTGGCATCATAACTTCTTCAGTCAAACCTCTGAACCAGGAGGTGCTCCTGGGTGTCCCCGGGCCGGCAGCAGAGCCCCTGCCTGCAAGTAAAACAAGATGGGGAGAGCGAAGCTGCACATCCATGAGATACAGATGCGACGCTTCCAAAGGGAAAAGTTCCGTTCTCAGTCGAAGTTTCTTGCTTTTTACCCTAAATTACCTTCTCCTGAGGAACCACATCCCCAGGCACTCGTGCTCCCGGACCACGGTGCCGCTGGCACATGGCCCATGGCCACAGCCCGGCAGGCGGCATCCGCAGCACTCCTCCGGCTCCCAGCCCGGCCAGCCTGGGAGAGGAGCGGGAGCAAGGCAGGGCTTTCCCTCATGCTTGCCAGTGCTCTACGCTCTAATTCTTTCCCAGGAGGGCACGCTGTATTTTTTCCAACTCCGTCGTGCTGCTCCGATCCCACCGTGGCACCTCCCAGTCATCTCACAGGGGCAGGGAGCAGAAAAGACTCTTTTCCTTGAGCTTTTATTATCATGTAATATTTAGAATACATTATTACAGGGTATTTGGTATTTTTCTCATTATGTTCTCTGGCACTGGTATAGACGTATCACTGTGTTCCCAAAACACAGGAGTAGCATTGTATGAAACCTGGAGTATGAGCTTTGAGAAAAGGCAAAGGAGCAGCAAACGACCTCCTCCCTCACCCAGCCCGGCAGCATGCACCAACACTGCCTTGTGCCCAACGGAGATATTATTCTTTGTAATTAAAGTCAATGAGAAGAAAACAAGTTTCTCGGAGGAATGGACCTCACCGTCACTGTGGGATCTCCCACTTGGGGTGACCTCTTCCCAGAGCTGCTTTGGGGGACAGCCTTTATTTTCCCATATTGTAGCAAGTTAACCTTTCTTTTTTGCAGCATATCAATCACCTGCTCACTGCCAGCAAACAGAGGCAACTGTCCAGCGAGCAGGAAAACTGAAAAATGAGTAAAGAAATAAAGTGCAATCAAAGCTGTAGGGATGGGGACTGGCAAGCACCAGTGCATTTATACAGACACCCAAAGAGGTTATCGTAAGCCGTGGGAGGAGGCGAATTCGCAGTGCACGAACTGTCGTGCAGGGTCCAGACCCCCCTTGGGTTAGGAGGGAGGGGGTGACGCACATCATCACGGGGTGTCACACACGTGTACAAGACTTCGGGCGGAGGACAGGAGTGGCGGTGGCAGGACAGCAGCAAACTCTGCATGTGCAGAAGCAAAGCCTCATACCTCCGTTTAAACCTCCAGCAGGTCTCTCCCCTTAACCCCACCACCGCTGCCGCTGGCCTGGGCAAACAGCTCTGCTTGTATGCTGCCACCTATTCCTGTAAGAGAAAATAATCTTAATGTGTGGGCACTAAGGACATCGTTATCAATTTGTGGGCAGGCACTGCTTCAAACTTCCACCTTCCTTAACAGAGCTTTGCCGTAAGGTTCATTTGGTGGAAGAAGACTTGAACACCCTCTTTCCATCTGTAAACTCTCAGCTACAGCACGTTTCTGAACTACTAAAAGCAGCTGGATTTTTAAAATATGTATATTTATAATTGTATATATATTTATAATTTTATATATATGGATAAATTGTGTATGTATACATGCACATCCCGGTGTCAGGGTCCAAAAGGAGTCATTTAGGACGACCTCCCTCCCCTTGGGAGCAATGACCAAGTTCGTGATACCCCTGGACTGAATTAAGGTGAAACGCCACCAGCCAACCACTTCAACAATTTATTAATACAAAATACAAGGCATGAGGTTAGATGCAATAACTCAATGGTGACTACTTAGCTGGACAACTCAACTAGACAAACAAGTCCCGTGCCACATCTTTCACAATTTGATAAAGAAAGGAGCGGGGGGAGAGAGAGAGAGAGACAAAGACATCACCACCCATGGATCCAGCGGCGTCCTGTTGGTCCTCTTGATTCCTGGTGGTGGGGGTCCCTCCCCAGCTCCTGATGGTACCATTTTATATAGTACGAGTCCCAAAATCTCTGCCCAGTTCCAAGAAACTTCATGCATACTTAAGCAGACAAGGCAACGGCACATTTGCCAACATCGACTTCGGTACCCACGCGGCGATCGTGTGGGGTCTCCAGCCCGCCGCGCACGCGGGGGGGTTCTTAGGGGGTGGCCGGGTGCCCCCATTAAGTGCCGTGACCACCAGCCGACCTTTCATTGCGCCTGCGCCGCAGAGATTGCGCCAGGCTGTGGGTTCTTGGCATCATTATGGTGACAGTTAACCGCGGGGCTCTGGTCTGTGAACCGGCGTACCGTTCTTGCTTGCGGTTTCCTCTGTATCGAGAAATGTTTAAGACACACGTCCACGCATCTGTCCCCTGCCTCCGGGAAACAGTCCGTTTCAGAGGGTTGCTGCAGGGCGCCCACCGTGATGAGCGTAGGACAGCACGGCCGAAGAAGCTGGAAAGAATGTAAGGTCCTAAAGACTTTGGGCTTTTGGCAGAATAAGCAACATCTGCTTATAAAATGTAGTGAAAAGGAAGATGAGTTTATGAACATCTGGCACTCCTGAGAAACACCATTTGGGCCAGTGCAGGGGCACAGGGGGACAACCCTGGGTGCCAAGGGGCTGCAGGAGCACCCCGGCATCCCACACGGGTGAGTCTGCACTCAGTACCGTCCCTGGGGATGCTCCTATTTCCTATTCTCCTATAAAGCACAGTCAGCTTATCATTTGTTAAGCTCTGTATTGTTTCTAAAACGAACACACTGAAAAACGCACATAGTCTTCCCAAAAAAGCCCAGTTTGTCTATCTGGTTACAAAATCAAATATTTGCCCATAGCCATGCTGCCGCTCGATTTGTTACATTCCTGCCTGGCTGAAGAGGGAAATAAGCAGCATCCCTGCCTCCTTTGGGGCAGGCGATTTAATGGCCTGGTTTTATTTTCATTTCAGTGTGCATTTTGGTACCCTTCAAACAGAGGGTCCCCACACCCCACAGACCGCTGCCCTAAAAGCCACCTGCACTGACCCATCCAGGGAAACCCATCTCCTCCGTGGAGCTGCCGGCGACGCTGCCGTGCGGTGCCTGTGCTCACCTTGAACGTGTTCTGTTTGCCCAGGCTAACGACAGCCCATAAACCCACAAAGGACTTGGCAGGTACCTTTGAGGGTGCTGGGAAGTCCCCGGCTGGGAGAATGGATAACCCTCGACTACAAAGGGATGCCACCCCTATAATTAGCAGTATTGTTCTATAAAACAAGGTAAGCTATTTCCAGCTCTGCAGCCATCAAAAAACTAACTCAAATCCAGCAAACCTTGGCTTGTCTTCAAAAGGTCCTTCAGCTTCTGAGATGACTCATTACCACGTAGGTTGTCCGGGGTCAGGGTGTGGGCTGGCTTTTCTGTTTGGCTGTGTTTGCATTGCTAGAGAAAGATAAAGATTTCTCAACATTTGTAAACTGGCTGTGATCAGAACATACAACAAAACACAGGAAATTTCCTTTTGTCCTTTGGGATCTATAAAACTCACCTGGGCCATAAAGGCTCGTTGACATGAGAAGGAAGCTGCAGGACCGAGATGTACAGAGCAGGTTTAATTATTAAATCATCCTTTATCTAGACCTCTTGAGATACTACCGAGCTCTGCCACGGCTTTTTAGCTGGTGGGATCTCAACAGAAAACGTTGTAGGAGACATTTGTGCATGTGCATGTTCACAGAACATGATGCAGGCTCAGAAGAACAGTGCAGCTTACTCGTTATAATGGCAATATTAGTAAGATGAGACTATTTAGCTGTTAAACATCAGAAAACAAACAAAAAGGGGAGTGCAGCGCAGCTGCATGAATACACATGAACTCTGATACTTCTTTAAGAATTAGTAAAAAAGTTTCAATAGATTTAGGGGCTTTTTTTATTAGTTGGAGTGAGGGGGTTTTGTTACTTTTTTTTTTTTTTTAACCAGGTTGCAGTGGGTTCCTACATTTTGCCTCCATCGCATTGTGCTGCCAGCACTTGTCCCTGCCGAGAGTGACAACGTGAGGGTTTGGGGAGGTTCCTCAAGCCCTGGTGGGAACAGCCCCCAGCCTCTGGGGCCCAGATATCCTCCCCAAGCAGCTTTCCAGAGCACATGCTGGCTGAAGAATTTGCATCTCCCCATTCAGCAGCTCTGCTAACCCAGGCAGATGCGACCCATAAGCCTTACGAAGCTCCTGCCTGACTGGCAAGCAGCGAGCCCTGGCATCGAGCCGCATACAGTCGATGGATTCAAGGAGCTTAAAAGCCTCCGAATGGTCCTGTGCTAATCTCTCACTGCCATAAAATTTGTGCAGATAATTTTCTGTAGGAGGAAACCAGTCAAACTCCATCAGGAGTAAAGCTTTGCCAGGCTGTAAAACGTGCACCTTTAATGACAACACACAGTGCCAGGTCTGGAAAAGGATAAACCCTCCCAAGCAAAAAAAAAAAAAAAAAAAAAACCACCGTGGAGCATTGCATGGGGTACGTGACCCCTTTGGTTTACGGCAGCTGGTTACAGAAACCCTATTGCATCTTCTGCTATAAAACCCGCTTAGCGTGACATCGGCCACCTCCAGGGGATGGCTCAGCGTGGAGACGGGGCAGGAAAGGGGATTTTCCCGGAGGGGGAAGTGGGAGGCAGCCCAGATGACACATCGACCCGAACGGACAGCCCGCTGGGACTCGGGCTGCCCGAGGAAACCCGTGAGCCCCGTCCCCGTGACAGCCAGGTGCTGGTTCAGCAAACGTCCCCAGACACGTCGGGGAGAGCCGTCACCTCGGGGGAGGCCGCGTGGAACATCGCAACCTCTGCCGTGGGGGGAATTGCAGGGGGGGGCATGGGTAGCGTCCACCCAAACCCGGGGCTGGTGCCTGCCCCAAAGCCGGGACGTCGCAGGCAATGGGTCAGTGTTGGATGAAAAAGAGTTTGAGGAAGGGGTTGCTTTTGGGAAAACGGGAGAGGAACCCAGGTGTGCTGGGTTGTGTTTGCCACGCGAAGGACAGCAGACGGCCCCGAAATACAGACACGAATCAGCCTCAGGCTTCTCCTTGCTGACCCCGACACCAGCCGTCCCCTGAGCCAGGGAACTGGCTTCGTCACCTCCGAGCAGATTTTAAGCTTCACTCTTCACAGACAAACTGGGGATCTGGCGCTTGTGCTCTGACCATTTGCTTGGATTCCGAACCCAGGAGGTAGGACAAGAAATGCGATTCAGCACAGCATTAAATCCTACTGTGGTCAGCTGAAGACAGATTTGACACCAGCCCAAAGGTTGACTGACACCTAAAGAAGCTATGGTGAGAATAGCTGGGTTATCAGTATTGGTAAAAGTTAAAGGAGAATTAAAACCAGCACATCTGTAAAATGGATAATAAAGTCAGTCCACATGGATACACACTTACAGCTAAGCAAAAAGCACTTCACTCGGCTGAAGGATCAGTCTGCAATCAGTAGACCAAAATTTAATTAAAAAAAAATTTAAAGTCTGAAAAAAATATGCTAGCTATTTAGTAAAAAACAAACAAAAATAAAGCGTTCGCAAATGCGAGCCTGCTTTTGAAGCACAAGGGCACGGCTGCAGCAGCTGACGGGGCAGTAATCGCTTTCGGAAAGTGCATTTCGCAGGCTGTTAACCCGATTGATTTGGATGTGCAAGGCAATGATCATTTCATTACGGCCTGATAAACGACAGCGATGCATCTCACTTCACGGTCCTTCCAAGAGGTTCTCCAGAGTGCACTCGCCCTACTCGCGGTGCACAGGGTTTTAAGCAGAGTGGCACAGAATAAAGCAGGTGGGCTAAGATGTTTACAGCCAAACAGGAACAGACTGCTAGGCAACCAAATTTCCCTCAGGGTTCCAGAAACGTACCTACAGAAGCGCTGGTACCTGAAGCCCATTCCTTGCGAGTCTTAATGAAGTAGTTCATAGAGCTAAATAGATTGATGAAGTGTACTATACGAACATTTCCCCTGGTTTGATTATGTAGCACACACTAATCGCACCCTTCTGTGGCCTCTCAGGATCTGGGGACTCACAAAGATCAGCTGGCAAAATACAAATTAGAAATTCCAGGCTTTTAACACTTTTAGATCTTTCTTTTATAATCAACATGATCATCCCCTTTTACTGACAGGCACTGTCCTGCTCTACGCTGGCAATAACAGCATCTGCCTGGGTAAAGGACCCAAATCTATCAATATATATTTTAAAGAGTAGCTTGCGGTCAAATACAACATGGAATAAAAGCAGCACACCAAAAAAAAATGAGACACAAGAGATAAATCAAACCTCTCCAACAGCGGGTCACAGGTCAAGCCCAGCCCTAAGAGCACACAACTGAGAACACCAGCTAAAACCAGGCACAGAAGTATTTGGTGGGTACCTATAAACAACTTCTGAACACCGTGCCTTGGGAGTGCAGGGCTCAGGAGGGCAGAGGACAAGAGACATCACAGCCATTGAGGTGAGACCACAGCTTTCAGTCTGGTATTCCAGCACAGCAAAGGAACAGGACGACAGCAGAACAAACCCCACTTCTCCGTTACTCAGCAAACCACCTTTTCCCATCTGCAAAGAAGAACCTCTCCCGTACCTGGTGGGTGCCTCGGGACCTCCCAAGGAACATCTCGGCTGAGAACCCCGCATTTAAACCTTCCTTTTCCCAGCTGAATTGTTTTAAAGCAGAGCCTTGGGCTGATTGATTCCCCACACCTGAGAAACCAGCCTGTTTCTCTCCTAACACCTGAAAGCACTTAATAACCTAATAACAATAAGACAGGTCTCTACCCCTTGGGGGGTAGCATGACTTGGAGAGCTTATCCAGCCCTGGTAGGCTGGGGTCGAAGCCAGGCGGTGGCCAGTGAGGACATGGCACAGAAGAAATCCTGCTCCTGTGAGCTCTGGTGGGACAGCAGTGTCCTGAGCTAGCTCGTATCAAGCCTTTTACATCCAACTCCTATTTTAGGCATTGTTTCCGGCCTTTAAAACCAACGCTGGGCTGCGGGTTAATTATGTGACAGTGACATTTCTCCTCCTGGACACGCACGCAACGTTTTGTCTTGAAGGCGATGAACAGGTCGATGTTCCAGCCCCGTTGGGGTCCGCAGTCTAGGCTTTCCCTCTCCCGTCTGCTCTGCAAGGCCCAGCCGGAGCACGGCCACCAAACAGCTTCACAAAATCCTCCTGGAGAGGCAGCGGAGAGAGCTGCAGGGACCCGCACAGCCGCTCACCCTGCTCTGCCAACAGCCAGGACAAGCCCGGCCGGTGCAGTAGGAACCGGAGCATGGCAGCACCTGCAAGTGGAGTACCCCGAGGTGGTGGGATGTTTGCTGGAGAGAAAGATGACCTTCGGCCAGATTAAAGAGTAGCCAGGGGATTACCAAGAGCCTCAATAAGAAGTGAAATGAATCCCTACTGAATATTTCACTGAATCCTTGTTTATTATGTGTTGATATTAAATCAGTAAACCACTTTAAATCAAAACAGGATCAAACCCCCTGAACTAGGCAAGTATTTCACAAGATTGAAAAAAAACCACAACACCCTAAGCCATGGGAAACAGAGAAATATCTCCTTGCCTCCCTGCTGCAGCCATCCAGTTGACTGTAATTAAATATTTATGCAAGAAGGAACAGGAACCTGAGGGTCACAATAAAATGGCATAAATGCCAGTCTGGGAAATCATCTTTGCTTCTTTTTGGCCCAGTTTTTTGGGGCTTATCTCTCCCCACCTTTTGCGTGGGAAGTACAGGTGCCTAACACAGAGCTTATCCGCTACTGAGTCTACCTTCTGCTGAGAATCTAGCCTCAAATGTTTCTTCCAAAATCAGATAGCAGTTTGGTGGCAAAGTCAGGAAAAGGAGTTAGTTGTCCTAAATTCTAACACAGTGCCCCACTGAGAGGAGTGCAGTTAGGGGAAGGAGAGTGAACATGACCTGAACATATGGCGAGCTCATTCCTGCCATCACTGTTAGATGCGGGGCTTATAACACAAGTCTTGGTTTGTGTATAGGCGCTGCATTTGTGTATAGACACTGCTAGATAAGAGCACTGTCTACATGACAGAAAATCAATGTAAACTTCAGTAGTGTGAGGGAAGAGATACGGTGGGATAATGGATATTATACAGAGCAAAAGGCAATTGTAATGGTAGAAATTACTTTAATATACAACTAATCAAATTACATTGCACTATAAATAAAACATTATAAAAATACAGAAAGAAAATAACTTTTTATAATGAATAACCCCAAGTTATTCTTTTTTTCTGAACATCTCGTCTGAATAAATAGCAAGAAAGGTACCAAAAAATACTGGTAGAAACATGGTGATCGTGAAAGAGTCCTTGGAACCATTAACTGCTAAGAGAGGTTATTTGCCTGATTTTTTGGCAGGCGTTGGGAACTTCTTAAACTCAGCCTGTTCCTTCCAAAAAAGCTGAGCAAGGATATGGTCTGCCGTTCCATGGAAGTAGTCATTCATTCGAAGAGTTTCCAGCTATGAAGAAAAAGACAATATTTTAAGAAGAATAATCACAGCTACCTGATCATTTTTACAATATTAATAATATGGAATATTAAAGTGCATTTCAAATCCAAGATGAAAATGAATTAATATAAAAGTATATAACTAATGACAAGTCTTACACTGGGCTATTAAGATCACTGGATACGTGTAACCTTAAATAAATACACCCTTGCCCTGGCTCTTAGGATATAGACTTGTTTAAGGCTTACAGAGATCTCTGCCTTTTATGGGTGCTCAGGTTGTAAAGATCCTGCCCAGTCCACCCAAGGACAAGCTCCATCTCTTAAACACCAGCAGTACCTCATGCACAAACACGATCTGAATTCCACCTCTCTTATACACACATGCACACACGCACATGCATACACACACATGGGAGCATGTCACACCCTACCACGGACCTCTTTTTTGTCTTTCCCACCTCCTGTTTCCAGTACAGAGTGATATGTGTTGCATGCCAACCACTCATACCAGAAGGGAATTTTAACTGTCAGTGTACTTGACATATTCTTAGAATGTCTTTTGAAAGGTGTGCACTGAAGCATGAAGCATAAAGCTTACGTGCATGAGAAAAACATAGTTGAACATTTTTTTCTCCCCTTGCCCGTATGAATTCTCACCTGGTTTCCTGTATTGTAGGCTAGAATCAAAAGCAAATCCTCATCACATAAGCTCTTGATATAATGTTGGGTTCCAACAGGGAAAAATATGACATCTCCAATGCCAATGTTGAAGTTGGCAGTGACTCCAGAGAGAATAACTCCAGCCTATTGCAAGTAAAGCAGCAATATTCAACAACAATTTTCAGTGTGCTGTTACTGGATAAATACACAGTGACAGTCCCAGCACTGCACTGAAATCAGCTAGTGTAGCATCGGTGCTTTCACTGAGAATCCAGAAAGGTAGAGGGGTCCTAGGCAAATTCCTGAGTAAGAACATGGTAAGTCCTTACGTTATGGAGTCTCATCATTCCATCTCAATTATCTTTGCACTTCAAATTTGCACTGAGTGAAAAACATAATAAAATCTTGTACTCTAAACCTTAATACTCACTAAATTTTTTTCTATTTATCTGTTCCTCAGAGGTGCTAAATCAAAAGTATTGCTTTTTTATTTTGTACTCCCAGCTTTCAGGAGAGTGGCAATTCCTGTAATGAGCATGCGTGATTTAGCTGAACAACTTAACAAGATGGACAAATTCTGCTCTTTGTATAACTCCACTTTGGCTAGACAAGCTTCCACAAATGTAACTGAGATCAAAATTTTATATGGAGAAGGAAAGTGTGGACACTGAAAGTTTTGTAATACTGCTAATTGTAGTGTTATTAATCAGGGCTGGGAGTCAGTTATTAGCTCTGTAATTGTTTTACAGCCAAAACTCCACTGACTTATCCCTCACCCATGTAACAAATTACCTGTCCACAGCCGCTAATGACATAACCCATCTCGTTAGCATTGAAGTGGAAGTGAGGCTGCCCCAGTCCATTGCTGAATATCCTGAGAGTTGCTAAGGTAAGGGTATTTTCATGCTGAAAAGCAGAACAAAAATGTTCAGAAAACTGTCCAAGTTTGTTATATCCCTGTTATACATGACAAAGCAGTGATGAACCCACAGAAACTGCATACTATGCCTTATGTTTATAAATCTACGGTATCCAATTAAAAGCACGTACCTTGTTCAGTGACTCACTAAAAATTTTTTCTGTTTCATTTAGTCCAGTGCCATTTATGCGGTAGCGAGCCCACTGGAAGATTCCTCCTGGAAAAGGATATTTTGCTGACCCTAAAATAAAGACAGCTAAATGAGCATTTCTAACAAGGTTTGGTTAACATTGTTTATTAGTATATTGGCCAACTTCAAGTTATTATTACGTACTAAACTTGAAGCCTCGAATCTTATGAGGCTCTGGAACCAAAAAGAAAGCCCATTTAGCTTCTCTATCCTTCATGCACTAGACACTATGCAATCTCCTTTACCGTATTTTTCTGTAGTCAGATAATCATAATGAAAAGCTCTGACTAGATTTTTTTCCATCCCAAATTGCTATCAATAACAATACACTTAAAGAACATGCTAACTTTCAGTATATTAATTCATATTAACCTTTATGGCACAGATTGTGTATCACAATATTTTGTAAAGTACTGCCAATGCAGAAGAACATTTTGGTCCAAGTGTGAAGATTTTTGTCACACATCTATTTCTCATGACCTCTATCAGCTGTGTGTGGAGCTCTGACCTATATTTGCTTTTTATAGCTTTTTGAATAGACTCTACTACTTGGAATTAAGTTTTGCCATCTATGTTTATTAAGTGCTCACTGATAATCACTAGATCTAGGCTATACAGAGGGACGTTTAATACAATTGTTGATAAATCAAACAGTGAATATGGTTCAATGCTGTTTATGAAGTTATATTTGTAAAAGAAAAGGCAGGACATAATTAGGTATCTGTTAAGGTGTTTATTCACTGATGTTTCTTATGCAGATGCAAGATATTCCAAGAAGCTCAGCACCAGTCACTCTCCAGCTAATCTGCTGCAGGGCTTCCTCGCCTATTAGGTTTTAATTTCTGAATCAAAAGTTTAGGTTATTGCTTAACGTAACTGTAGCAGGGAACACACCAGTCCTGGTTATAGATGTAAGTAGAGAAGCTTGAGCTGGGAAGTATTTAGTTCATGCCCTGCTGCTTACTGGCATTCTGCTTTCATATCTACTATTGCAGATAGAAACATTAAAATCAAAAGGGTAAACCACTTTGAGATAAGAATCAGGTTATACATCTTCAAAGGGCAGTAATTAGATGTATTACCAATGCATTTTTCATTTTATCTCCTTAAATTCTTATCATTTATCTATCTACTTTTTAACTCCTGTTTCAGTGAATCGACTACGGATCCACTCCTCTCCCCCTCTAGAAACACAGAGAGCTCTTACATACAAAGTTCCTAGATGTATACCTTTGAGATCGTAGAAGTACTGCCATACAAGTTTGTCCGGAGACTGCACATATGTAGCATTTTGTACAAGCTCATTTAAGTTTGGTGGGAGGTTAATTGCTTGATCTTCTACTTGTTTCTTGAATGTTCTGATGAAGTTAACTCCACCTTGTGGCTGCGGAACACACAATGCATGTTAAGCTGACAGAGACACACAGCAAACTGTGGATTTAAAATTTTGCTTCATTGAATATCCCACCTTAGTACCTGGTGGTAGACATTCTGCCTTGTGGACATACCACATCTCTTTAATTGCCTCACCCTGTCAATACTCTATTATGCTCCTTTGTTTTGCCCTTCCTTTTCAGTTACCACAGAGATTTGGAGCAGAAGGGAAACTCGATCCATCTCCCATCAAACTGTTTCAGGGTGGGAAGGTCTATCACAATTCTGTGGTTTGAACATGCAGATTGCTCAGACTCAGCAGAAACTCTGTGGCCATATTCTTGCTCATGGGACATTGCCAACTAGTCAGTTCAAGTAAGATCTGTTTTAACAAGAAGATGGACTTATCTATAGTTTCCTACGAGATCTTCTCATACCACAGAATTCATCAAGGGGCTATTGGGAAATTAACTTGGGGCTTCACTACGTTGTTTTCCCTTACACCTTTGGAAATATGGAGGGCCCTCTGTGAACTGGGGATAAATGTGAAGAGTGGAGGAGAAAAAGTTTCTTGGAGAGAGCATCATCATTTATTTCTCCTTGTGTATAAAGAAACACAGGGTGGCACAGTGTTACACAAAGGACATGTGTACACCCTTCCGCACTGATGGGACTAAAAAGAACAACTGAGGTAGGGAGGATCGTCTCCAGAAAATAGAGAGAGAGAGCCTGGACTGCCATGTTAACATGTAGACAACTAGATAGAGGCTGGCTATCCTATCATACAGACCTTTAATGCTCTAGCTACTATATCCTCTGGGGTAGAGAAAAATGCATCATCTACATCCAAGGTCTGAAGTTCTTCATGTGTTGTAAAAAACAGCAAGAACACACAGTCTTCTGATCCTACATTCTTTATCCAATGCACAGTGTTTCTAGGGAAGAAGATCACTTGACCAGCCGTGACATTGTATGTGGTAACCACGCTGTCATCTGCACCAATTACTCCAATCCAGGCAGTACCCTGTAACATAATCAGAACTTAACAATCATAACGAAAATTTTCTCATTTAATCCATATGTGGCAAATCAATAATTCAAATAACCTGAAGGCTGTTAGGAAAAAACAGGACCTGATGCACTCTCTAACAAGCCTTTGTGAACTTAAGTCCAGAATAGCATTTTAAATGACAAAATTTTAGAAGGTTTAAGGAACACATGACAAATACACATTGCTCACAGTCAAACCATTTCTTATTAAAGAAGCTGTGAACAGCTATAAAGGAGTCATCTTTGACCAAAAACTGCTGGAGAGAGGACCAGGTGTTTGTGGAATGCCTTACTCCAAGGAGGATCACCCATCCAGTTGGAGCTGTTCAGTTCTATGCTGATCAAAATACGAATAATTATGCTTAGAAATAAATTAATAACTGAGATCTAAGTACCTATGCTTCCAAAGAAAGATCATTTTGTTTTCAAATTAATATGCCACCTTGAATTCCTTATGGTGACTTTCTATTTATCTCATGTTCTTCATTTTTACAGATTTGAAATTTGACGGTCAGGTGAGATAGGGCAAACATTTACAAAGAAGATTTATTTGGGGGGGGAGGGGGGAAGGAAGGGGTATTCGGTCTAGGAAAGAGAAGACTGTATGGGAATAAAAGTGTCTTCCACATACAAAAAGTTGTGAGAAAGCAAGCTGATCTGAGGGTCTCTACAGCCAATGGAGATAAACAAGGAGAAATTAGGATTTTTTTTTTTTTGCAATAAAAAAAAATGTGGGTTTCGTACCAGCACAAACATTCTAATGGTTTCTGTGATGAAACATGGGAGACAACTACTTTTTGATTTTATAATAGCTCCTTTGTTGAAAATTTTTAAAAACTGAACAAAAGTATCAAATATGCTTTAGGTACTCTTATCCTGCATCAATACAGGGGATGGAGCCAGAGGCTTTCCTAAGAACCTTAACAGTCCTTCATCTCTGTGATTCTGCAATGGTTCTCTAATATAATTACTTTAATCATTGTAAGCACTTGGATAAGTACATAAAATTCTGTAACTTTCAGGTATCCAAAGTCTCCTCTGACTTCTGTTTTTATACTTCATTGGCAGCTACAGGTGTTTGGTCCTCTTGCAAGTAACAACATTCAACAGCCTATTTCAACCATCTCCATGTGAAAATTTTATTTCAAGCAAGAAAACTAATGTCATACATCAATTAATGGTAATTCTGCTTTTAATACCTGTTAACATTTGTATATAATGTATATGTAATTTTTTTTTACATGTGTACATCTTCTATATACACATAATGCTTTAAACTGCAAAACAACTGGGAAAGCTGAAATAATCAGATAATACCTGCAGCAGGTAGCCGTGTTCATTGGCATTAAAATGCCAGTGGGGAGCCCGAAGCCCTTTGCTTTTGATCCGTAAGGTTCCAAAAGTCATTCTGGAGCCATGTTTATTGATACTTTTTCCAAATTCCATTTCTTCAACACTTTGATATTCATTTACATCCTTCCTGAATCTTGCCCACTGAATTTCACCGCCTGGGTAGTTATGTACCTGTAAAGTTAGTGAGAGTGGAGAATTGTATTAACTGTGGACGGTGGTGACCAAAGAATCCAAAAATATTTCAGAAAATTCTTGGTCTGGGCAATACTGAAGGGACCTGTCCTTTTGCTCAGTGAGGATTCTCTCTTTATGTATTTTAGTCACTTTTCACAATCATTTATATACTTTCTCATGTCATGATGTAATAGTATCATTTCTATAAACGAGAGAAAAACAGTGATATCAAGAACAAAATTATCTGCTCCTCTTTTTACGTCATTCTGGACTTTGATTTGGGGAAATCAGTTACCCATATGCTTAAACTTTTAGATTCAAAACATTTAGAACATTTCCTGAGCAAGACATTTTCCTGAATTTCTATGGTTGCAAACTATTTGCACCTGAAAATATCCTTTCCCAATATTTGTACTGCCTCTAGAACATGTTTTGTCCAGGAAAGAATCATCTTGCACTGATGAAGGGCATATTAAAAGGGTTGCTCTCCTCTTAAATACTTTTGTTTGCATTCTTAAAAACACTTTTTGTTTAAAAATTAATTACATAGTTAAATCTAACATGAAAAAGTACCAGAATGGCTGTTGTCAGTTTAAAGTGCCCTACTACCTAATCTATCCTTTTCCCTCTTTTGCTGAAAAGCAAAAATTAATCAGGAATTATTTTTTATATAAAGATATATTTAGAGGAAGGCGTATGTCTTTAATTGCTCAAAGGATACATTTCTATAAGTATCAAAATACACCTAAACAAAAACTACATAATTCCTAGGGCTTCCTTACATTGTCAATTAATTTTAGCTCACTGTCGTGGTTTAACCCCAGCCAGCAGCTAAGCACCATGTAGCCGCTCACTCACACCCTCCTCCCCACCCAGTGGGATGGGGGAGAGAATCGGAAAAAAAAAAAAAAAGTAAAACTTGTGGGTTGAGATGAGAACAGTTTAATAGAATAGAAAGGAAGAAACTAACAATGATAATAATAACAATATGAAAATGACAATAATAATAATAAAAGGATTGGAATATACAAGTGATGCACAATGCAATTGCTCACCACTTGCCGACCGATGCCCAGTTAGTTCCCGAGCGGCGATCCCCCCAGCCCCACTCCCCCCAGTTTCTATGCTGGGCATGATGCCATATGGCACGGAATACCCCTGTGGCCAGTTTGGGTCAGCTGCCCTGGCTGTGTCCCCTCCCAACTTGTTGTGCCCCTCCAGCCTCCTTGCTGGCTGGGCATGAGAAGCTGAAAAATCCTTGACTTAATCTAAACATTACTTAGCAACAACTTAGCACTGATGAAAACATCAGTGTGTTATCAACATTCTTCTCATACTGAACCCAAAACACAGCACTGTACCAGCTACTAGGAAGACAGTTAACTCTATCCCAGCTGAAACCAGGACACTCACTGAAACAAGATCATGGAGTTCATTTTTCTTCTTGCAACATAATTTGTTTGAATCCAGTCCTAAGAACAAAAAGCTTAGTGTGCTACTCAGCTTAAATTAAAATTTGTTCTTTCTGGTTTTGTTTCTCAGAATTTCATACTGTGTAATTTCAGAATCACACATAAAATGGTTGCCTTGTCTTGCAAGCCTGATTTGTTGGAGCAATTATTTAGCTCTCCAAGAGGCACTCCAGAGATCCATACCACTTCCAACATCTGTTATGAATTGGAGTGAAACACTGTCAGGAAGTTTGTGTCTCTCCCCATGGATTATAAAAGAAGTCTGGATAACAGCTTTAGGCTGATCACCTAATGCTTAAAAAATAGTTAGGTGAAATTAATTCATTGAACTTCTATATTTGATGCTAGAATATTATTGCACGAGATGAACAATTTACCTTTGATTTCCCCAGATGATTCAGGAACTGGTATTTGATATCCACACTTTTTTCACCTGGTTTTGGGGAAGTTGCACCATTGTCTGTAACACCCGTCTCTTTCATAAAGGCAGTGTTTTTTACAGAGACCAAGGACAGGGCCAGCACTCCTATTGTGGTGGTGATAATACAGGCCAATAGACAAACTAGAAAGACCTTCATTAGGGACCAGCTGCCCTTTCTTTCCTGAAATTAATAAAAAGACCCCCAAACAAAAAAGAAAGCTTTATTAGATCTAACACACAGAAGAAAGTTTGTGATAGTTCTTTTGTAATCAAAACAGTATGCCTTTCAGAAACACAGGTATAGCCAAATTACTGGGCCCATTATAGGGAAACCTTATAGAGTATGTTATCAGATTGTTGCTGTCTTAGGGGTTATACAAATGCTTAAAGATTTTTTCATTGCTGTTTCTAATCTATATCACAAAACGCTGAAGACCTGCAGCATCAACTCATGGCAAACCTTCATCTCTGGGGCAGAAACGCTGCCTCTGCTTTATGTCACATCTCACATGGCCCAGCTCCCTGTCAGTAAAGAAGACAGGCCAGAATGGGGAAATTTCATCTGTACGAACTGCTCTGGGCATCATTTCTTTACTGAAAATTTCCTTTGTGGACATTCAGACCTCTGGAGAAGGGTGAAGGGGAGAAGCAGCTGGGCACACAGAAGCACACAAATTCTTTATAGAAGGCCAAGGCACTTCTGGCACCGTGAAGCATCACCTTGGTGAGGATATTCAGTGTTTCCTGTCCCTTAAACATTTTTGCTGCTGAAGTTGCAGCTTCAGACCAATAGAGACTGCATTCTCCGGCCCAAATTTTAAAACTCTACTGATTCTGGGTGCACAGTTTGATCTACCTTTAAAAGCCTGATTTTTCACATGGTAAGTGCCTGAAAATGAGGTATGAATGTTGATCACTTAAGCTAGACAATCAGAAATGAAAAAATTTAAGATTACTTGCTGATTTTAACAAAATGACCTTTTTCATTGATCTATTTGACAAAAGCTCTTTACAAATACATTTCTCTTGGCAGCAGAAAAGTGCTCAAAATATCACCCTATTCTATTCAGTAATATCTTTTCTTCAGTTCAAATGACTCCCTTTTTAAAGTTTGTGTTCAATCAAATATCACAACAGTAGGACTCAGACAACAAAGTCTCATCAGAGAACAAGGCTTTATAGTCAAATGCATTTGAAATCCCCATTTTCCAGATTTGAAGGACCTTTAATTTACAGCATTTTCACAGCAGTGGCACCCATTCAATAATTATTTTTAAAGTCAAAAGAATGCTGTACATATTACATAATAATAACTAATACAGAACATTCAACCTCAGCACAACCGTGTGGAGTGAGTTGTGCTGTGAGGAAATCACTAGCCTTGGTATATTTATAGCCAAGAAGCAGCACTGTACTGACTGCAAACAAATATAGTGGCTGATGAGCGATACGCCAACTGTTATTGCATGAAGTTAATTCAAATCCTGAGAAGCAAAAACTTTAATGGGAAAATTACAGAGAATTACTTTTCTCAAGGGCAAAAAAAAAAAAGATGAAACAGTACTCTAATGTGTAACTCAGTAGAGATACTAACCATTACCACAAGATGAGCTTTTAAGTAGCGCTTTCTGTTAAAATCTATGGGGAATCCTCCAAAGATAATTACTTTGTCCAGTAGTCAGAGGATAAAGAATTCAGCTATTAACTTAAGTGGGGCCAGGCAATTATGTCTCATAGTTCAGATCCTAGCTAGTGCACATGGAACTATGCATTTTCGGACCTTAGCAACTGAAGCCCTTTACAGCTTTTATTTTCCTCAGGACCTTCTTAATAGTATAGGATTAGGTTGTGTTGCAAAATAAGGGTTTAATCTTCAGACTGACTTTTAATACTGTTTTGCTAGCACTGTAAAAGAAAATGACTGGTACCTCTTTCTTTGGGCACTCTTCTCCTTTTGAAGAACTTTGTATGCTCTCTCCATGCATTTCAAATGCCTGGTTATCCATTTAGTAAAGCTAAAATAGATTAGTACACAGAAGACAAGAAAAACATTGAAACAAAAGGATGTTAATTCTGATATATGCTCAGTTATGTTACAGAGCTCAGGGAAGTGACTCATCTTCTGCATAGTAACACTAATGGCATTTAGTGCAGTACCATTGTGCAGAAATGTGACGCAATGCAAAAAACTATTCTTCACTAAACTACAACAGAAAGGTCTGACAATTTCTACATTCAGATTTAACATTACTCATGTATCACATGACCCCTAAGACACAACATGACAATGAGATAGAGTCTGAACCATCAAATACTTGGGGAAAAAAAGCCAGAGGTCATCTAATTCCTTTACCTATCCTAAGGACCCAACATATTTAAATTACAGTTTTGGCTGGTTGTGTAATCTACTTCTACAACCACAAAAATAGTTGAGGTTCCAGAACTTCTTTGGCAACCCATTTCCCCGCTTACATGTTATTATTGTTAAAAAGGTTTTCGCAAGCCTAAATCACTCTTGCTGCAACAGAACTGTTATATGTTACCCTCCTGCAATGGATCTAACTACACAGTAAATGTCCTACTAGCTGAGACCAACAGTACATCCAGCCCAGTGTTTTTTCTCCAGCAGGACTTTAGGAAATGATAAGGGAGAGCATAACCTGGCTACTGTTTCCAGGTTACACCTTTCATACTTTACAGGCATACGTAACTGTTGAATTAGAGATGCTAGAGGGAACAGCCTCTTCCCTTTAGATTTCATTCTATGAAAAACTCCATGACTTTGTCGAAGTCTTTTCTGAACCTGCTGATACTCCCTGACATCCTAAGTTTACTGCTTGCAGGTTAAAACAAAGAGCACTTCACAGTCCTAAACAGATCTCCTACTAGCTCCTTTAAGGCCTCCTATCTTTCTGTATTGTGGGATTAGAGCAACATCAAACACGTTCCCCTCTCCAAGCTGAAGGTCCAAGCCTTTTTAGTCTCTCCCTATTAGGCAGCTGTTCTAGCTCCAGGATCATTTCAGTCACTCTCCTCTGGATCTTCTCTAACTCCACTACATTATGAAAATAAAGAATAGCAATAGACTTCATTGTCTCCAAGTACTGTTTTCCACCCATCTTCACACTTCCCTAAAAATAACTTAATATAGACTATGATTCCTTGTTTTGAGGCACACAAGTGTTAAATGTTGCTACCCAGTCATAAAAAGGAAACTAGGTTTGTGTAATACACAGTGTTTGTAACGACTTCTCTCTTTCCCCCCTCTGCCCCTCCCATTTCCTTGAGATATTCCATGTGTGATTAGGTACTTCTGAACTTCTAGGAAACTGAGGTTAAGCTTACTGCCCTATAATTCTTTGGTATCATTTGCTGACTTTTTGTTAAAGGTTACTTTGCTAGTCCCATTTCTAGACCATTATGGGACTGCACTGAGGTCTAAACATTACCGATAGCTTCAGCCGTTTCTCTAAGATCTTAGTGTTAATGCCGGTAGGTGTAGTCCACTGGACACCAGTAGCTTGCGTAAGAGCTATCAATCACGTTTTCCCTGTGGTAACCTGAGCTTTATCCACCCCCTATCGCCATTGATGTTTTAAGTAAACATTACACCTTCACTGACATCATTTATTACTCTCTGCAGGGAGGTCATGGACCAAAATTTTCCTTGGTCCTCCCTTATATCAGTAAAGGACTTGTTGGTTATATAAGCAATAAGGAACTTTTGGGTTATTTTATTATTTTTGACAGCTCTTCCTCCTTGTCTCTCATTTTTGTGCTTTGGACTTTCCAAAATGCACAAAAGTCCAAGCTGACTCATCTTCAGGGACAATTCTAGCTATTTCCGTTATGCTTCCTTCTTGAAGACCATTGAGGTCTACAAGACATATTACATTTATTTTAACTGTTCCATACTAGGATATCCTGCAACTATATCTTAAATATATGTATTTTTATGAACTGCCAAACTTCCGAGCACCTTTTTCCTAGACTTTTTTCAGAGGATTTTGCAAACAGATCTTTGAATTTCTTGTAGTTACTTTTTTCTATTTTTCCTCTTTTCCATTCTAAAAAACTTGAAAACCTTGTAAGAAAATTCTTCTATTAACCTTCACATTCTGTATAAAACCTGACATCATCCTAGTCTAAAAATACCCTGGATACTCCATATTCAATTTATTTTAACCAACAAATATTTGGTTAAGTAGTAACTCCTCAAGGCAAATTATTCTGTCAGTTGTTTACAAAAATGTTCTTTCCATCTTATCCTTCTTGGTTGGTGGTCTTAATGGTAGGTCCTCAACATAATAGCAGTCAGGCTTTTTTCTCCTTTAATTATTGTAAAGATACTTTTAACAGATTATCTCCCTCTATATCCTTCTAGACTTTAATACAAAAGTAAATATTCATAGAGAAAGATGTCTTCCCTCCCCTTTTCTTCAGGAGCCACCTCCAGTTTTTTTCTGTATTAATTCATTAACAAATGAAGTATCCCACCAAGTAAACATTTATGTTGCCTAAATCACAACTTTGTATAGAACCTTGTACATTCTTCCATTTAGTTTCCATATAGCCTGCACTAGTATAGACATCTTAAATGTTAAGCAGACATATTCACTATCCTGTTTTCCGTATTGCTTCAATCCTTTTTATAAAAACCCTATATCCACAGTTACTATGCCTCTGGTCACCTTTCCACTGGTAACACTTACATTCTTTTGTCATCAGTCCCCATTAATTCTGGTTTAAAGCCTTTCTTCCTAAGTTGGCAAGTCTAAACTTAAAGCAGCACTTATTTTTCCTTATGAGACAGAGCTCATCTCTCCTCAGTAGTAATTTCTTTTCTGTTCTGAAAGAGCTGTGAAAGCTCAGCCATTCCAACTGGCAACAGCAGGATCAGGTCAATTAAAATTAAAGAAAAGTTCTTCTCATTTCCCTTTGAACAGCAATTCTCTCTGCACGGTGAGAGACCTACCAACTCTAAAGTTGACCAAATATTTTGAGTAAGGACACAAAAATTAAAAACCATGGTAGATCACAGAATCCATGATCAACAAGAAAGAAAATACACATTATGATTTTCAAGGGTTTCACAATTCCAGATAGATATATATATATAGATAGATATATATATATGTGAGAATCCATAAGCACCTCTTGGAAAACAAATACAAGTGATCTGGCAGCGTCAAAGATACATAAGAAAAGAATTAATACATTGATAATGAGTGACTATGGGATTTGCAGTTTTTCAGATCCTCCTTTTCAGACTAAAACAGGTATAAACTCTAGCCAAATTAACCCTCTACTGGCAGCACTGTTAGGCTTCATGATATGTGGAGCCTGTAACTAAGTTTTCCTATATCAGCACATTTTTGTATCCGTACAAATACAGTGATGCAGAGAGATTTGCTAACACAAATGAACTGTTATAAAGGAAAAGATAACTGCAGCATACAGTCATTCCATTTCAAGACCAGTATCACAATGGACTCTCTCATTAAGCCTTTAAAGAGCAAAAATCCCATCTATTTTCCTCCCACCGTGCCACGTCTGTAGTCTTACCACAGATAGGACCTTCACAAGATTTAAGAGCACAATACTTGTCTTCATCAAAGCCTCTACTTCCCTCAGCTCCGTTTTACTGATATATATATACACTGTAATTCAGGAAGTGCCCTCCTCATAAAAGATTTCCTGTATATGCAAATACATAGGATCACAAATACTTGTGTATATCCTTAGCAAACAGTTCTTGTCACTTACTGAGAAACAGTGACTTTCCTTCTATCTAGTCCTGCTATTTTATTATAGTATTTCCTCCAAATCCTGGTCTCTGTCTTTCTGCCTGCCCTTTTTGTTTTTCCCACTGTCACACGGAAGATTGTAGTTCAATAAAATTCCTTTCCCCTGATCCAGCCTCAAGGACAAGAACATCATTGACATCTTGGATATGGCAATTATTTTTGTTTAGTACTTGATTTATGTATTCCGTTATTTTTTCTGAGTGGCAACTTCTTTATGCTAACTCATAAAAACCCTAAATTCCAGCTGTAATTGCAAGAACTGACCAGTGTAGACAGCCAAAAAGTTACTTTTTTCTCTTGATATATAAGGCATCAAATCCCTCTTTAAAATACTCTTTAATAGCCGTAAAATATTGGTAGCATTTAAAAAAATTATTTTTATGTGAAACCAGTTGTCTCTACTTACTGACTAATGGTATTTTATTGGTTTTGGGTTTATTTTATTTTATTCTCATTTGAATTTCTATTGTCTACAGCTAGAAAGTATCACTTATTTGTTGCTTAGTTTCATATGCTTACGGTGCTTTTATCCTGTGCAGTACAGTACCTCACACAGTAGACCTTATCCATGATCAAAGCCTTTCATACCTGGCCAATATGAAGTTAGTAAATATGAATATTCAATAATGTCAACAATATTTTTAGTTGTTACCTAGGTCTGTGTGCCATAAAACCAAAAAAGGTTGTGCTGAGATTCTCCAAAGTACATTAAACTGATAAAGGAGAAATATCTGGAGTCTAATAAAAAAAACTCCGAAGAATGAGGAAACTCACAAATATGGATAGGTATGAGGATTCTCCAAGGGGCAATTAATGAAAAAGACTTTCTACATAGCAAAAAATCTCTGCCCTATCAAGACAAGTTCTAAGGGAGCAGGGAGTGCTTTACATTTGTCCTATGCAGCCCTGCAAGCAGGATACAAGGGGAGTGTGGTATAACCTGCAAGTACTCTCAGGGCATCAAGTCTTGCTTTAAGTCCACCTTGCTTGTGCTACCAGCACCCAAAGGAGTATCTATCCACCTGGATGAATAAATCTACCTTCCTACTGCGAGCTATGTAGGTACAAGCCCCTTCAGAAAGAGAAGAGCTGTGATAGCTTAGGCAGTGCCACACTAGTTGTGCTGAAAGTCTGAGGTGTACTAGCTCAAACAATGCAGCATATGCACACTATGCGTAACTACCTACACACAGCATCCAGAGTAGTGCAAAAGTAGAGCAAATTCATTGTGATCCACACTCAGACATGCGTGATGTCAGGAAAAATCCTCATGTTTCCTTGCACATCTGAATTCCTTTGATAAAATGACCTCTGGCAAACAGATACTGTCTTAATACAGACAACGATTACACCCACAGTATCAGTTGGTTTGTACATTCATGTCTCAGGAATGCAATGCTTTATAAAAGCTTCTACAAGAAAGTTTTCTAGAGGAGTAATTTCATTTTCTGTACTCTGATTTCAGATCTAGCTCTCAGGATTTGAGAAAGACCAATAAAATCTGTCTAAAATACATTATTACGTATTACTTATGATCTACCTATGTTGTCATGATGGCATGACAGTCATAAAATGAAGTCATTTATTATTATCATCTCTCTACTTACCAGTTCTTAACAGGAAGATAGGAGAAATGCATAGCTAACTTTCCTTCTACTTTTTCTTCTGGTCTCTATTTCATTTCTCAGAATCAGTACATGCTCAGGTACCTGCTTTCTCATGCATACCTATAAATATCCAGATTAAAAGGAAACAGTTCACTAGAAAGGCATGTTGCCGTATTTTGTTTACTGACAGCATAAAATGCTGGGCTACATTATGTAAGCCTCGGAACAGGTACCAAAGGCTTCTTTCAAAATGTTCTCTCAATATATTTCAATTCGCAACTTGAATTACTACTTACAGCTTTTCTCTTTTTCTCTCAATTTGCTGTTGTCAAATGGGATAAGTCCTACTCCTCTCTCCCCTGCACAAGTTCCAGTCCTTATCAGTGGCTTTCACAGACTAATTCTATTCAATTATGCTAAGAAAAAAAAAATTCTATTACTTCTCTGGTTATTTAGGCCCACCAAAGGATTTTATATTCTCTAAAGCTAAGATCAAAGACAAGGAAAATGGAACAGAGCTTAGGACTTCCCAGTAAAAGTGACAACCAGATGTTGGATCGGTCCAGCTGAAACACATTCTGTGCTCCTAAACAACATGCCTCTTAACAAGTGCCTTCTCTCCCCAAAGAACCAGGCTTTACCAGGATGTGAAAGGGGGATAATTAAAAAAGACTTCAGACACTTTTTGATACAATATATTTAGTAAGTTTGTGGTTGGGGAACAAGGAACGTAAAATTACATCAACTCAAGTCCTGTTAGAAAGAACAGCACTGAAAATATTATTTAATTACATTATTGCTAAACATTACTGCTTAACTTTACACATGATATTGAGCTCCCCCTGCTTCTAACAGGCCACGTAATGAAGTGATGACTAGAATCAGCCACAGTTTAGTTTTTTTGTAAATTTGTATAAATACACAGACATTCTTGCATGAAAATGTTCACCTTATTTTAATTAAGTATTCCTTAAAAAGTGGTATCCCTTGTCACATATTGTTAGATCCTACTGAAAGCACTAACACTCAGTTAAGCTTTGAAGTAATTAATGAAATGAACGAATATGTACAGAAATACTGAATACAACATTTTTGAGAACATGCACTGGTGGTTCAGCTTGCAAAAAAATTGACCAGTGGTCAGGCTGACAAATTATTTAAATTACACAATATTAAACTATTCTTAGATATCAGCTTCACAGATCATTCTTTTTTTCTTGTTTATCTTCACGATCATAGGTCTGCTCTTGTTGGTTACTGTTATCTTCAACAAGACTTTTAACACGTGACAAATGGTGTAAAGCCCTAGATTAGGAAAAATGAAGACTTTAACAACAGTGTATATATTACTATTTACATTTAACACAAAATGATGTTGATTCCTTACAAACAGCTTAACAGTTTGAATGGTATTATATACAGTTTACATCTCTATGTCTAACTGTTCTACTTACTCTGTTTTAGAGATTACAGAATACACTAAGATGTTCTTTAAAAAAGACAAAACTTTTTGGAACTGAAATTTTAAGTACATCTCAAATACAGGTGCTCACACAAACACTGTTTCTATTAAATTATTACGGAATGGGTATTTAAAACAGGATGTTAAACACTGCAAAACATTGTCATAAAATAGCATACCAATACTGAAAGTTACTGTATTTTTTTAAATTAAAAGTTCTTTTCATTTTACATTACAGTATAAAACTGTATTGCAACACTGAGTTTTGTTGAAACAAATGTTCTACATAAAATCCTGCTTTCCATTCTGCCTTTTCTCAAACTTTTTATTTCTTTAGTCACTTGTAACCATTCAGTAAGACTGCTGATTTCATTAATGAAATGTTTTCTAGCAATTATTTTCTCCACTGTAGTGAAAAAAAGTAAGAAGCTATTTTGTCCCATATTACAAACTTTTCCAAGTCTGATTATTTTAAAGTCCATCTATGTGTAGCAATAATTAATCTACTGGTATAGATGAAATACAAATGTTTATTTACAGAGTACATCTCAGCAACCATTCACTAGGTATTTCTCTGCTCCTTAAACTGCCATATTTTTAATTATTCACTACTTGCTTATTCTTAACAAAGCTTTCAGATCACATGACAACTCAGCTAGTTTATCATTCCTTTTCTGCAATTTCTGAAAACTGTGAAAAGTCAGAAAATCAATGGTCACTTACTTCTGAATAGAATTAGTAAGAGGGATTATCTCACTGTCACACAGTTTTAATTCAGCCTCAGCTTTTTCAGAAAGCTTAAAAAAAAACCCCAAAAATTGTTAACTGAGGGAAGGAAGAGTAGCTGAATATGACAGAAAACACAGAATTTTTATAGCACATGACATGGGAAAGTATTGCCAACAACTTTATAGCATTATAAAGTAATTCACGTTGGGAAGGATCTCAGGAAGTAGGCTCCTGCTCAAAGCAGAGGCAGCTATGAGGTTACAGCAGGTTGCTCAGGACTTTATCCCATCAAATCTTGAAACCCTCCAAGGACAGAGACTGCATGACTTCCTTGAACAACTTGTTCCAGTGCTTGGCTGTCCTCAGGGTAAAAGAGCTACTCCCAATGTCCAGTGTGAACCTCCTGTTTCAATTTATACCTGTGTCCTGATTTCAGCTGGGATAGAGTTAACTGTCTTCCTAGTAGCTGGTACAGTGCTGTGTTTTGGGTTCAGTATGAGAAGAATGTTGATAACACACTGATGTTTTCAGTTGCTGCTAATAATGTTTAGACTAAGTCAAGGATTTTTCAGCTTCTCATGCCCAGCCAGCAAGAATACTGGAGGGGCACAACAAGTTGGGAGGGGACACAGCCAGGGCAGCTGACCCAAACCGGCCACAGGGGTATTCCATACCATATGGCATCATGCCCAGCATAGAAACTGGGGGGAGTGGGGCTGGGGGGATCGCCGCTCGGGAACTAACTGGGCATTGGTTGGCGAGTGGTGAGCAATTGCATTGTGCATCACTTGTATATTCAAATTCTTTTATTATTATTATTGTCATTTTATTATTGTTACTGTTATCATTATTAGTTTCTTCCTTTCTATTCTATTAAACTGTTATTTCAACCCACAAGTTTTACTTTTTTTTTCCTGATTCTCTCCCCCATCCCACTGGGTGGGTGGAGTGAGTGAGTGGCTATGTGGTGCTAAGCTGCTGGCTGGGGTTAAGCCACGACAGCCTGCTTCTCATCCTGCCACCATGCACCACTATGAAGACCCTGGCTCCGTCTTCTTGATACCCTCCTCACAGGTGCAGGAAGACTTCTGTTAGGTCCCCCAAAACTTCCTCTTCTCCAGCCTGAACAAGCCCAGTTCTCCCAGCTCCCCCCCCATAAACAAGTGCTGTAGCCCCCAACCACCTAGGGGCCCCTCCACCAGCTTATTGATGTCTCTCCTGAAGTGAGGGGCCTAAACCTGGATGCAGTATTATAGATGTGGTCTAATAAGTGCTTGGGGATACAGAGGGACAACCATTTCTCTTGATCTATTGACTGTGCTCCTGTCCATATAGCCCAGGCCCTACTGTTCCTCCTTTGCTGCCGGGGCACACAGATAGCTCATGTTCAGCTTGTATCTACCAAGACCTCTTGGGTATTTGCAACAGAGTGGCTCCCTAGACAGGCAGTCCCCAGCCTGTATTGCTGCAAAGGTTTCTTCCTTCTCAGGTACAAGGCCTTGCATCTGCCCTTATTGAATTTCATGAGGTTCCTGTCAGCCCACTCCCCTAGCCTGCCTGATCCAGAAATACATGAAGCATTTCATTCACTACTGAGTATAGGACATAGGGTTTAAGAACTGTATTCAAGCAACATTATGAAAAAGGTAAAAAGAGATAATAAAGTCTATGAAATCATTTTGAAACAAGTGTCACAAAATACCAACTCTCTGATGCCAAAGGAGGCAAGGATAGAGCGTTTGAGAATGGCTTTTTAAAAATTTGGTACATGCCCCGAAAGCCTAGAATTAACGGGATTATTATCAGAAGACAACTTTTTCCAAAACACAGCTACTGCTTGAGCAGCAGAGATCCCAGTCTGCTCTCTTCGGGCAGGATTGCCTGAAATGTCGCCATCTCCTGGCTTACAAGTACGGCTTTCTGCAGCACCTCTGAGGCCACTGTTGGGTTATTGACCTGCCACCCAGTGCCCCTGCAAACGGGGAAAACTGCAGCTTAACTTAGCACAGAGCCTCCAATTTGCACCAGCAGCAACAAGACACAGAGGACTGAGGGCACAGCAGCCTTGGGCATATGCTCCTGATGCAAAGTGGATTGAATCTGCTGGCAGTGCTCTTTCGAAGATGACAGGAAACCAAGTCTATAAAAGGACTAAATTTTTCTCAGAAGCATACATAGCCCATCAATTTTGACAAGATACAACATAAGGAAACTGACTACTCACTTTTTCAAACTCTTCCTTTTGCTCAGCAGTTTCATTCTGGTTTAAACTTGCCTGAATTTCTTGAAGTTTAAACAACATTAGCTTCAAAGCTTCAAGGGGCCTTTGGTGATGACCTCCAGAAGAAGTATTTTCCTAAACCAAAACCCAAAGAATTTGTTGATCTTGCAGTGTACTGCAGTGCACATAAATCAAAACAAAACAACCAACTTTTCAAAAGTTTCCCTGAAACAGTTTCCCTCTACCTGTTCTTTAAAGATCTATTTTATAAATTGTACATCTATGATGCTACAATGGTTAATCTTATTTTATGCCACTATATGGTCAGTGAAGTCACTGTAAATACATACACTGTTAGGAAGATGTGAAGCAACACAGAAAGGCCTCAGCCCTGGCTTGTGTCAAATAATTCAAGAATACTAAGACTGTCAGTCCTTGTAATGCTATGACAGCAGTGCTGGAACATGTTTCAACATTTCAGAACCAACAGAGCAAGTAAGCTTCCTTAATGATAAACACAGATTTATTCATATAATTAGCATCTGTATGATATCTGCTTATACTATAATCAAAAAAGCATCTTAACTCAAGGTGACAAAAATCTGTGGTTAATCTAGAAATACTTATGTCTAGAAATGTCTGATGATCTAGCAGAACCAAGAGAAAGGGAAGCATGAAGGATGAGATACAGTGAAGCACCATTCATCAGGCAATAATTTAAATTACTCATGCACATTGTTAGGTTCTGTGTCAATTAACTCCGTAGGGAAACAGAAGTATGTGCCACAGTGGAAAAACTTAAAGGGTCATGCTCTGTTTACTATAAGGTGGGAAAAGGGAACCTTAGCGCAGTTAAGATTCAAGGACAATAAGGCAGAAAGTAAAGGGAACATACCAGTACGTAAACTAGTAGTATGCCTTTCAACTAGAACACTGGGCTCCGTGCTCATCTCCCTAGTTGAGAAAAGGCTAAAGGGTTCATGTAATCAAAGTGACAGACTGAACAATATTAAGACTGCCAAGAAGGTGACTAATATGTAAGAATGGGAATAAAATAATGAATAATCAAAAGAGTAAATTCAATCCCTGATCCAATTCCAGTGCAACAGCATAAATAATAAGAAATATATTACTTAGCTTACCTCTTGAATTTGACTCATACTCAACAGTACATCAGCCAGGCTAAGAAATTAGTAGTATTTAATACATCAATAACGAAAAAGTCTTCCTTCACTTGAGGCAGGAAAATCATTATTTAAACAAAACATGGAGTACAAAAGCCAAACTATTCCTAAGCAAAGCATTTCATAGTTAGATGCTTTCTTAATCATAATTGTTACCAAGGGTTAGATTATAGGATTTAATAACTGTATGAATTCATTGTGCTCAAATATGACTGAAGTACTGCAGTTAGGCTTTCTACCTTATATATTATAGCAGAATTAAAAATTTACAGGGATTGCCCCTTCTAATATTTACCAGTCTTACACATTTTAGGCACTCTCAGAAATAAATACTCAATTTTACTGACCTTATTTTTGTCATTTAAACAGTCTTCCAAGAATTTGTGTATGATATCTGCTTTGGGGAATGGTAGAGCATTCTCCATGTCCTCACAGCACACAGGCACTAGTGGTTTGCTAAACCAACATTAAACATGCAACAGAGAATAACAACAGGTTTATAAACTAAAAGAATGATTTCAGGATATAGTCATTGTGATGAAACCAGATATGTTGCATCACTGCAACACCAAAGGGACCCTGAGTAGTCCTGTCAGCACTTTGGTGTATGTGAGAGAAACACAACTATTTTTTCCAGTTTTGCCAGTATAATTAAAACCTGGGTAGCCATAAAAGTCAACTAAACAAAAAAGGCAAGATAAGGACTTGTTAGCTATAATTTATTACACATGTGTGTTTCTCTTACACATGGTACTCCTCCATTAACATTCAATATCTAAAGAAAAATAGTTGCCTTCTGCTTACTGACCTCTAATTCTTCTACAGTCTCTAAGTTATTTTAATTCAAAGCTAGTAGTCTCATAGAAACAGGCATTAATGAAGCCTGATTTCCAGTGATGCTCTCCTTTGTGGGTATTCTGGTGGCTAGCAGAAGTTTAGATTATTAGCCTCTCTCTCAACAGGAGCATGAATAGTACCACTTCTATTATCATATGCAGGAATGCTGCAGTTTGAGACTTTTACTCACCTGTGAAATATTGTTACAATTAACCAATAGTTCAGAATCTTCTAGGGTAAAGAGAAACACCCAGAACCACATACACCCAGCTTCTTAAAAACTGTAGCAAACTGTATGAAATTCTAGGATTGATTTTTAGCATTCTTTGATTCTGTGCAATAACCTTTCAGTTCCTAAACAACTGAAATTTCACACCCAAGACTGCTCCAAAATTTCCCAAGGCCACACCACTGTTACCACTATTGGGTGGGAATAGTGGGACTTCCAACTATTAACTTGTTTTTCATAAACTATTAATCATAAACTAGTAAATCTGTCAATTTAAGTTCAATTAAATAATTTTTCTCTTGAAATAAATATTTCTTATATATCACTGATGTACAAAGATACTATTAAAAGGCAACAATAAGTAATAATGATAGCAGTCTTTGCAAGTCAATGAAGAGAAAGCAGTGCACCAATATCCTGACCTTGAAATATTAAATATTCAGCACTAGCAAAAAATCTAATAGTAAATCCTTTTTCATGTACATGCCACAGCACTACTACTTATAACCTATATAGAAAAGCAATTAAATGCATTATGCATTTTCACGAACAAATTATTCCAAAATATATCTTTACTTACAAAGCACCTGGAGCATTTTCCCATGATCTTTCTGCTTCTAGTATATCTGTTGTAGAAGGACTGCCATCATTTTCCAGATTATTTGACAAATTTTCAGTTGAACTCTCCACACCTCTGTCGGCCTTCGAGGTAAGTGGCTCAAGCTGGTCTTCTAAAAAAGAAGGACACAATGTGTCCAACCCTCTTCAAGGGAATTATTTCCACATTACTTTTAACTTTATGTAATACTCAAAGAAAATTACTACAGATGAATTAGCACTGGAAATATTTTACAGAGAGTATAGCCCCAGTACAACTCCTTTGGTTATCTTGGTATGGCATGTAAATCATCAGTACCGAAGGGGATCTGCAAGGTTCTAGCCAGGAGAGTATTTAAAGTAGCCAAGCATTTCTTTTCTTAACTTATGTAAAACAAGTATCATATGCAGCATTCAAGATTATTTAATGTTTTTAATGTGTTTTCATGCTATAGAAAAATATAATTAATATTATTTCACAATATGATGTTAAATATTACTTATTAATACTATAAGTTCATAGGTTGGTTTTCTTATTATTTTGTACACTTTTTTCTAATAGGTGCTTTTACAGACACCTGGGAGAGAAATCATGCAACATATACATGCAAATCACGTATACAATCACATACAGGACTCACATTTAATAATAGGTTGAGGCAAGCACTCAAAATGTGTCTGTCATTGTCTTTTTTTTTTATACCTAGCCTGTTCATGATTGGTAAAATTTTCTATGTGAAAAAAAGGTATAACCCTGTATTTCAAGTTCATCATGCACACACATTATAAAGGTATTTGCAGACATTTGTATATCTGGCATTTTGTTGCTTTGAATTAACAACATAAACAACATTTTAATGTAGTTTTTATATATAACCTCTTGGAACAAGGTGGAGATCAGTATTTATGCTCTGCATAACAAAGAAAAAATATTTTTCTTTTTAAATGAATAAACTTAGACAGAAGCAAAGGTAATTAACACTTCAAAATGTTAATCTCTCATATCAAAGCAAATCTTGCTGATATTTCATAATACAAAGATGGTGCTTCACCACAGGAGGACCTCCCTGCTTCTGAAGAGCAATGGCCTGCTGCAAAGATTAGCTACACGAGTGATTCCCAAGGAAAGTCTTTACATAAACTGAAGGCACTGGATAACCTAAATATAGGGGTTACAAATATCTCCTGCTGATTGTGTAAAGTAGAGAAAAAGACTACACAATAAACGGTATATTTTTTTTTTTACCAATTTGACAGGTTCATTTACACTATGTTTTGGAATCTCTCTCCCCCAAGGTTACACTTCATGTAATTTAATTTAATGCTTGAAATTCTATTAAGATATTTATGGAACTACTGTCATTACCTTGCAGTGAGGCACTAAATACACAATAAGTACTTATATAATACCAATGTAATAAGTACTTTGCTGTAAAAGGAATGCTTAAATATTGACTTATATATGAAAACTTTCAGTATAAAAGCTGTTTAACTTGGTCAACTACTACTAAGTGCTTTGAGTCATGTCAAAGATGCAAGTGAATAAATCTACTGCACAGTGCAGTCAGACTAACATAGCTAGAGTGTTGGTTTAAGAAAATGTACATGTCTTCATACACATATGATATATACCCTTAAAATTAAAGAGCAAATTATACAAAATATAGTTACCTCTGAAAGGCTTTTTAGTGTGCCTTGAAAACAAGTTATCAAAAGGGAAGCACCCATCTGGACAGTCATAGTTGCAACTTTCTTCTACTTTGTTATCATTTCCCAGACACAGGCAACCATTTTGTTCAAAAAAATCAGAACTGCGTTTATCTACAGAGTGCCTTTTTTTCAGGATCTCAAAAGCTTGTGAAGAGGAAGCTTTGCCTTGTATATTAAAATTTTGACCATCGCTTTCTTTAGCTGAATCAGAAAAAAGGTTGTAACTCTTAAGCCATACTGGGTAGTGCAAATTGGGAATACTACTTATCCCTGATACACTTAAGTCGGACTTCTGACTGGTAAGCCATCTTGGATAATTCTTAAAAGGAAGAGTGTCCTCTTCAAAAGACGAGGGTCTCAAACTTCCTTTAGAGGAGACAGAATCGTACCTATCAGGTGTATACACATTGCATTTCTTTTTGCTGAAGTCTTTGTGTGGATTCTGGTGAGCAACAGCTTTCCCATTCTCCTGGAGACTGAAACCACTTTCAGTATTGAGTGATGAGGTTTGGTAAGGGCAGAAAGATGTTTTAAGGGACGGTCTGTTCCACTCACTACTTTGATGCCTTGATTTAAAAGGAGTACGCTGGACGAAGGGTAGTGATCCATCTGCTGGAAGTGCTAACAGATCATCCGTTGCAAGACTAATCAAGTCTGGGTCACACTCACTCTGCGTTCTAGAGGGTGAAGCAAGAGAACCCAATCCTACATGCTGTTTAAAATCATCCAGTGCTGAAAAACAAAGATATTTTACATGACATGCTAAACTTCAAGCATACCAAAAGGATACATTTGTAAGATCTAACATGAAGTAACAGTTTAAAGCTGAAATGTATTCTTTACCAGGGGCACTGAATTACAGTTCTTGCAAGAGTGGTTCAGTTTCTAATCAGAACCTTGATAAAAACCTTGTCGGTCAAAAGTTACCCCTCCTTTCACAGTACACATTTACAGCTCTGAGTATTTTCTTTAATTTTTTATTTAAGAGAAACAAGAAGTCAACATTCTACAGCCCATTTTCAGTTTCACATTCAGAACTGTGTATTTTGCAGATACATAGTAAAAAATAGCTAAAAGCAATAGCTTGCAAAGCAAGTAGCCAGATAATGGGCTTATAGACCTATTTTGTGATTCTACAGAAACTTACATGCTGTATAAGATTTGACTTGACAGTTTTTCAGGGAAGAATTATAGCATTAAATCCTTTACTGAAACTATGAAGCACTTTGGTTCATGACAATAGGTTTTCCTCAGCTAGTACCCGGAAGTTATTTTTTCACTCTTTCACTGTAATATCAGTAAGTGAAATCCATATATTACAGACTATTGTAACATACAAAACATACATGCAGACTAGCTAATATGTGAATGGAGCTAATGAGACTCCTGCAAAGAACAGCAATGGAAAAATTTCAGAGTAAAAATGTGAGGAGATGACACCTTTCATAGAACAGTTTCACATTTTTAGTGATAATCAGAATGCTGGGATTTTTTGGGGGGAATTCAGTTAAACATAAGTAGAATGTGGTTTGTATTAGAAAAATATAAACCAAAAGCTAAACACAGCTAAAAATAGCTGTCTTGGTAAAAGAAAGAAAGGAAAGGTGTGAAGCTAGAGGAAAGTTATAGGCTATGGTGAATTAAAAAAAGCCCTGAATAACACAATATGCTACTATAACTGTCCATGCCAATGCAACCCAGGAAAGTGTCCTTTTTCAGGTATGAAGTTCGCCTGTACTTAGAACTTTGTTATTTTAGGTGTAATGAACAAAGCATTTGCAATATAAATTAGCTCAAGCACAGTTACCTGCTCTAGACCTTCTAATAAAAGTTCATATAATCAATTATTTATTTATTCAAGCTAACTAATAATTTCAAAAGCCAATTCAAACCCATATATGTTACACGCTTGGGTTAGACTTCAGGTCCAAAAGTACATTCCATAAAAATCAATGGATAAGAGGCAAATTTTGTGTTAAGACAGAGCAGTGTTTGAGGGAACTCAATTAATTAGATACTGATGTTACTTACTCTGGAAAGAAAACTGAGATTTTTTTTAAAAGACTTGGGTTTAAGCAATGATTTACACTGTCTTTAGCATATATTCACATATAGAAAATACAATTTCTATTCCATACTCTGGAATTTATTATTGCATCTATGAGCATGGTCATGAATTCTCACCAATCCACCAAGCATTTATGAAAAAGCATTACAGAGAATGACGAATATTGCTAGCCATGACCAAGCATCATTTACTATACCATAAAGACTTGCAAGCAGTTGTGCAGGGAATATTCCTTCAACAAAACACACCTGGTGTGAGACAAGGAGTTGCAATACCATTGGCAATAAAAACAAAACAAAAGAACAGCAAACACCAAAACTTATTAGACAACAAATTTGCAGAGACATACCATGTTTTTCTTTGGCATGATGCTTTGAAAACTTAACTTGTTTGGGAGTGCTTTGAAATATGCAGATTTTTCCAGTGCGTATTTCTGAAGATGTGAGACTTAAATCAAAATCTTCAATATAAGCCTCCAAAGCCTCAGATGCAGAGCTGTAAAGCTTGTCCTTGTAGTGAATCAAGCTGTTTGAGTATGGATTATTGCTGTCAGTGCTATAGCTTGTTAAAAGAGAAGATACTGTTGAATCAGGAGAGCAGACACTGCTTTCTTTTATTGAGCTTGTCATGGTTTTTACCCAGCTTTCTGTTAGAATCTTCACTCATCTTTTTAATCAATCTAAATGGAAAAAGAAACAAAACCGCAAGTGATCATCTGCACTGAAATGTCTTCTCAAATTGTAACATATCTAGGATTTTTTACTTTTGTTCTGTAATTCTTATTATTTTCCTAAAATTTACTACTTAGCTAGTCAGCTTTCTGCTTTTCAAAAAGTTTGTCATACATATGTGCTGCCCCTAGAAAAGTCAAAGGCAGACAATAAAGAGACTGGAAAAAAGATAACGATAGGGAAAACTTCTTGTACATTGAAACTTCAGTAGTGAAAAAAAAAAATAACGAGAGCAGGAAAATCCAGCTCCTCACTAGTTCTAGAAGAACCTTAGTACCCTGCTTTTGCAAGAACAGGATTTCACATAAGAACTGCTGACATTTGTCACCAAACATACAATTCAGCAAAGACACACAGAAGTATCATAACTTTTGATTTCAGAACCAGCACAAAAGAGTGGTGTTCACGGACAAAACCGGAGGTTAAAGTAGCTTAGTATGAAAACCTAAACAACTCAATGTAACAAGAGTAGGAAGCCATTACCCTTGCAGATATTTTTATATAACTGGAATGGGTACACAGAGCAGAAGAATTTTACAAGCCCCATGGGAGCACTTAGAATCATCCTATCTACCTATGCAATTCAGTCAACCCAATCCAAGCTGCCTTTGTAACCCCCCCAAAGTGTAAACTGAAGAGTTGGAAGCGCAGTCTGGTTCCAAATGCTGCAATCAGGATGGTCAAGGCCACTGAAAGAAACCTAACAGTCCATTTCATTCCTATAGGTAAAATACCATTTGAAAGACCTGTTGTTAAGGAAACAGGTGGTGCACCAAGCAACAACGATTAATAACTTGGTTATACCCAATATCGCGTACGTACAAGGATCAGCATGCAATAGCAGCATAAGGATTTATATGAAAAAGGCACAGTGGGGGGTCAGCTCTTCCAAGGCCAAAGCGGTTTTCCCCGTAAAGCCGAGGAGCCGAGCTAGGCACCAGCACAGAGACCTCCCGGAGCCCCATCCTCACACAACACCCCCAGGAGAGACAGGGCAGGCCTGCACGGTAAGACCCGGCCGTGGCTGGTACCCCCGTCCCCCTTTCCCTCACAAGAAGCAGTCAGCGCGGGGAAAAGAAGCGCCCAAAGCAGCACAGCCCCTCCGCAACGCCATGAGGGTGCACCACCCTAGCTCCGACCCGCTGCCCTGCCCGCCCATCCCTCCCCATCCCTGCCCGGGAGCCCCGGGCATCCCCACCCCACGACAGCCGCTTCTCCGGGGTTTGCCGCGCAGCGGTTTTGAAGGGACCGCACCCCCTTTACAAAATGGCGGCGCGCAGGCGCGGGGGCGGCCGCGCGGCCCTGCGGGAGTTGTAGTCGAAGCCGGGAGGCCGGCGGCTGCTCTAGCCGGGACTACAGTTCCCGGCATGCCCCGCGGCGGGAAGGCGGGAAGAAGGCGGGGCGGGGCCGTGTGCAAGGCTCGCCCCTCCGCGCCGCTGAGGTGAGTGCGAGCCGCCGCTGTCGCCTCTTCTCCCTCTTGCCCCGAGCTCCCGCTGTGTGGGGCAGCCCGCCCGCCGCAAGAGAGAGCGGGGTGGGCGGCTGCCGGGTGGGTTGCCCGCCGCCCCTCATGGGGGTGGGCAGCGCGCCTCAGGGCCGCCTCCGCGGGCGTGAGGGTCCCCGGCGGCCAGGCCTTAGGCTCCGCCGCCTTGTCGGCGGTCGGCTTGGCCTGTCAGCGCTCCCCGAGCGGGTTGCGGGGGCTGCGGAGGCGCCGCGGATTCGCGGCAGGCTGAGGATGTGTGCTCATCCGTAGCCCTGGGCGGGCACCCCTCCTTCAGGGGTGCAAACTGAGCACCCGGCTAGATTCCACAGGATGTTGCTGAGGTAGCTCTGGAAAAGTCTGTGCAACCCGTTACACAAGACAGCCCCATAAAGATTTAGGTATGAAGTTAACTTTGTGTGAGAGACTGGTCCAGAAGTGTTCGATGCTGTTGGCCTGAGAACAACAGTTGATCCTCCTACGAGAAAGAGTTACAAGAGAGATATTGTACGTGTTAGCGGGGAGGAAGAAGGTGGGGAGGTAGGGACCTGCAGCATACCGGAGATGTCAGCGTTGGGGAGGGCTGGGTTGGGCTGGAAAGGGCTGGGCGGAGGATGTCTTGGTAAGGGTGGCTTTGCAGCCTTGCTGCTGCACGATTGCTAGAGCCAGGCCTCTCACCAAAGAGTTTCCACAGTAGTACAGCCTATAATGATCGTTGCATAAAGCTCTGATGTAAGAAAAATCTCTCTTCAATTGTTTGAGCTTCGTGTGTTTTAACTACACGAGTTGGTCGCTAGTCTAATGACTTCTGCAAATCATGGCAGAATCAGAATCTCAACTGTGTAAGGAGAGGAAGTTTTAATGAGGAGTAATGATGGATTTAATATAGCATGAACGGTGTGTCTCTCTGGATGCTGTAATTCATTCTCAAGATCCACACCAGCGGCTGCTTCTCAGTAGCCCAGACTGGAAGTCAATTACATAATTTTGTTTAAATAATGACTATCTTTTTCTGAAATGGAATATGATGAATAAAAAGTTCATTTGATAGAAATAGTCAGTTAATGTATACTAAAAGCTGTGGAAAGAATACAGGAATGAGCCCTATGTTTTTTGCTCTTTAAGGAATTCTTTTATCATATGCCAGCAAATTGCTTTTAAATCTTTACAGATAAATGGACTATAAGAAAATTGCAGATGAAGTTTCAGAAAAAATTTTGTCGTACAGCCAAGATACTTCAGGATGGAAAGTGATAAAAATTTCAGTAAGAAAATACTAGTTAATATTGTTTATGAAGTTATTTTTATTAAACATGTTTTGTTGCAAAAAGTGTTTCCTTTAAAGTTAGTTGACAACTCTCTATCAACTGCTAAGTTTTTATTTTTCCTTTTTCTACTTTGAGAAAAATGTTACAGTTTCTTCAAAGCCTTCAAAAGAGTATGCAGGAAATATGTAAGTATTTACATTTTGTTTGTCATTGTAATGAATAACAACATCTTTTTTGAACAGTGACACCCAAGATTGAAATGGAAAAGTTAACCATGTTCTATCCTTCATGGAAGTGTTAAGTTTAGTTTTGTTAGCTGTAGAGAAGATTTTGCGCTGTAGTTACACTGGGTAAGCAGTAGGGCTGGAATAAGAGAGATGGATTTCCCAAGCAATTTTCAAATGTGTTACGAAAATTAAATACTATATAACACTTACTAATATGGAATAAGTAGGTATGAAGTCACAGTTTTGGCCTGAAGTCAGTGACTCTTCCTGGTGGAATATTCTATTCAAGCCATTACATCTTATCAGCTGGACTTTGCTTTTCACGCCTTCATACTTGTGAAATGACTGATACACATGCAGACATGCTTATGCTCTTGCTCTACCTTATCTGTCCTTTGTACCTTTTTCTTTCTGGCACCTGAAACTGAATTAACTGTACTGAGATAAGAAGGTCATATAATCTCTGCAGCAGCAACTCCATCTGTCCTTCCTTCTCCCGAGCAATGAATTCTGTGCTGTTGTTAAGCAGCTAGATTTGGCCCAAAGGGTAGAGTTAGGCGAGGCAGACTAAGCTGATCTCACAGCTTGCTGTCACTGATAGCATTGGCTCTACTCTTTATTTTCCTCCCCCCCTCTTCCCTACCCCTCTCCTGGCTCTGCAATCCTGCTTCTCCTTTATGGTGGCAGTGGCACTCAGCTGAGTCTTTACCAAGTTGATTCAGCTCATTAAACTGGGGGAAAGAAGAAAAATCTCACTGAAGTGTGCAAAAGTGGAGGAAAAGAGGACACTTGCAACATGTCCTTAGCTTCTCTCTTTCTCTCTTTTTTTTCTTTTAATGCCTAATGAGTATTAAATTATATTAAATGCCAATATAGACAGATAGGCAGTAGAGAAAATTTGCATCTGATTCTTTTTTGTTCTCGATATGATGAGATGTTTGTGATTAGTGGTATTCTAAATCCAAAAGTCTTACTTGCTTTTCTAATTATTTCTGAAGGTTTGAGCAAAAAGGTATTAAAGAAGACAATGCTTTATCACTAATATTACAGAAGAATTACTCTACAGTATTATAATGGAAAATAGTGTAATATTTCATTAGAATATGTTAAAAGTACTGTTATCTTAATAAGAATTTGCATACTTTGTATGTGGCATTATTATTGTATTTCAGATCTTATTTCAGTACAGGTGGATGTGAGGGACTGAGAGTCTGGTTGCTTAGAATTCACAAGAATGTGCCTGACTTTTTTTTGTGGAGGACAAAAGATGTGCTATAGTCTCAATCAGGCACAAAGCCATTTTCAGTTGTATTCAGATCTGTATGCAGCAAGTCCTTTGCAGTTAGGAGAAGCATCATCATGTTTTCTGCCATTTGGTACAGGGAGCCAGAATCTTTCATTCGTTTATTTTTGTACAAGTCTTTGTCACATTAACAAGCAGTACCAGTCCCTAGTGTGTCTTTTGTGAAGGAATACTAGCTGTTTCTAGGAGCAAGAGTATAGCTGTTCCCATTTTCAGTTTGACATTGAATATTTATTAACCACATATCACAAATGCCAGTTTCTTTTTTGATTGGCAGGAGTATTAACAGTTTGCTTTACTTGCTAAAAGAAATCAGTATGGGATCTGGAAGTGAAAAGCAATAGAGATCCTTGCTTCAGTCAGGTGAAATACTTTCAGGAGAGTTCAGGGAAGCATTAAGGTGATTGTTCAAGGCTGAATAGGATTTAATTTGGAATGATGTCACCTAAGCTCATGAAAGACAATGAGGTATGTATTTTAGTTTGTCTAAGGGAGACTAGATCTGGTGATCTGAGTGGTCTTTACCAGGCTTACTTCCTCTTTTTCCAGTGTTCCCAATAATCCACTGTAAAAACTGGAAGTTGAGATTTTTCACAAGTGTGCCCTTTCTTTTATTCTAGCAACTGTGTCTTTCAGAAGCCTTGCCTAGAAGAAGTCCTTCCGATTAACAACTCACACTGAGTTTAGGAGAGAAGATATTACAGGATGCAGGCGAGAGCTGCTTAGGAGATTGGTAAACATAAGTTCATGGGAGTTACGGGAATAAAGGGTGTATCCATATATTAATATGCCGATTTTAACTGGTCCTGCCACAGTTTATGTTCACTGTTTTTGAGTAGGCGTTAAAATGTTTTCTGTCACCATCGGACCTGCTATAGTTAGTGGAGAAGCGAGTTTCTGGAGTAGTCATATGCGCCCACACTGTGCGCACTCCACCAAGGCAGCGAGTGGTGACAAGAGTTGCTGCAGAGTGAGGAAACAGACCCATGATTTTACAGGGCCTCTGTGTTTGGGTTTGAACTTGGCTGTCTTTGCTCTTTCTGACTTACACTCAGGGTCTGTAAATCTGATTTCATGCTTCTTAAACTGTTTGCAATCATAGTCTCCTTTGAGCTCATCTGTCATGCAGCATCCTTCACCTTTGCATTTAATTGCTGTCTGTGGGTGCTTACTGTAGTGATTCACAGTTTCTCCAGGAACTAGGTGTGAGAACTATCAGTATTAGTGAGCAGTTCCCAGCATTACAGGAGTTTCCTATTTCCTTGTGAGAGGCCCCTCTTCCCCTCTGTGAACTTTCCCTTGAACTCCTTGGAAGATTATGAACAAAAGCTGGGGAAATGCCAGAACGTGCTAGTTCATAAACAGTGAGATTTGCAATCAGTGTCAAAATGGACTGAAAGTATCTAAATAGAAAAAATAAATTAATAGATTAATTGCATATTTTTAAATGAACAGGTTCCTAATAGCTCACAAATAATTCATTTAAAATGTGTGGTGCCAAGAATGTAATGGTCTCAAAAATCAGTTGCAGAATAATAATTTTTATTACTACTTGAATTTTAATCAATCCATCAAGTGCAATCACATTCATGTGCTTTACCTGATTATAGCCTGGCATCCCCAACTGCTAGATGCTTATTATTGTATAACTTACTTTTCCAGTTTATAAATGTGAATTCAATATCTGTTTTTTACACAATCTAGATACCGTGGAGAAGGGATAATTAAGGAAGTCCCTAGTAAAATTATTCCTTTTATGTATCTTCCTGAATATCGAAACAAATGGGACAAAGCATTACAATCTTACAAGCTGTTAGAAAGGATTGACCAGGTAATACAATAATTTAATGCAAAGATTTTATTTTAACTCTTTCTGCATGAATTATGGTGACTAAAAAGACCTCTACTTGGATGAAGAAAGCTCTCTGCAAAATACGTTCTGGGTCAGTAAAAACTTCTAAGCCTGCTGCTTATGTGAAATGGGTATGAAACGTGTCCTTCCCCTTAGGAGCTAAATATTGAGGGTAATTTAAAAATTAGGGTAAATTTAAATATCTATTATGAAATAAGTGTCCTCAAACATGCCAAGAATTCAGTCCACAGAAAACAACAGAAGTCTCCATCAAGAGTAGGGTGAGACACAATGACAACAAAATGTAGGGAAAGCTCCCCTCTCGGTGAGCATAGTTTACACAAGTTAAAAAAAAAATCACCAAAGTTAAAGGCAGCATGGAAATGGAATTGATGCTCTACTAGTGCTGTGAAATCCTGTATGTTCTGAATTCCAGTTGCTTGGGGCTTTGTCTCAGGCACTCTGGAAACCCAGAACTCCAAATTCCCATGAAGAGTATCATCCTGTGTTAGCCGGCTTTGATCTAACCACTTGAGAGAGATGGAGGGAGGTCTCAGAACATATTACAAGGGTATGAATGACCCAAGTGTGTGAAAGTACTCCCTAAACCAAGGGGCGGGGGGTGGGGGGGGTGGGAATCCTCCATTTTTTGTCTTACCTGAACCTCTCTCTCACTTTCCTCTGCCTGGATCTGCTAGAGTTAGTCAGATGTTAGTAGTAGTGGTACATCCAACCACATCTTCTTAGCTTTTTTTGGAACTGATTTAGTTTAACAGATTATACATCTTTGTCCTAGAACACAATGTGCAATCTAGCGTGTGTATTTTAATGCAAATAGGCATTCTAGCTCCACCAAATGTGGATACTAAATGTGCACATTTTGAGTTTTTCCACACAGAAACTATACTCCTGCCTCAAATCCAGGGCACAAGGCATGGCAGTGAATCCCTACCCTGTGTTACTGGAAGATCCCCTTCATGGCTCTCATGTTAGTTCAGCACTAACTAGGTTACAAGAACTGTTGTCTTTTGCTAACAAATAGGAATCCATTTTTTGCCACACACTCATTATTCAACATGTAATGCTGCTTTGCCAAGTAAATAAAACTTAGCTTCTGACAAACTAATTCAAAAAATTACCTTTACTTACTTGTAGGACACTGGTATATACCACAGTGTAACACACAGTTATGGTATGGGACTGATATCATCAAGAGATTTTGTTGACCTGCTGCATGTTAAACCATACCCTGGTGATATCCTTACAACTAACTGTAAGTTGCATGTAACTACTTATGCTTTTGTATTTTGGCCGCGTTCTGGAAATCCTAAGGTGAATGGCTGTAGTAAGTTCTGCAGCCTAATCATGGTATCATGTACCTTGCTCCATGTGTGGTCTTACTGATTTTAACAGTCCCCTCCTGTTTATCCCCAAAACAAAGTTGTTGGGTTGTTTTTTAGTACTGAAACTATAAAAATTGATCTTCGAAGAAAATACTGTTTATTCTCCTATTATGTCTCTCTTTGAAAAATTGAAAAAAATGTAGTAGTAGTATGAGGAAGCTAGAATTTATTATTTCACTATATAAATTCAGTGTTTATTTAATAACACTTTTCTGTACTTGGATGGCTTCCTGACCAGATGCTACTTGCCTAATATGCTATTCTCTGAGTGAATTGCTAATTTGCCCCATATTTGATTCTCCTTGAGTTTGGCTCTGTAAACTTATACAAAATGTAAAATGATAATATTACAACTATATGGCCAACCAGGAAAATCTCTCACTGCTGCTCCATTTCCGTGCTAATCTTTTTCCTTTGTGTGGATCTTAGTACATGGCAGAAAACAACATTTTTCATCTTGGAACTTTACTGACCTATCAGTATTTTTCAAGCCATATTCTTACAATACTTTATTATGCAAAAGTAATGGATAACTAAACAAAAGAACCCCTCCTAACTACTATTGTGCATGTGTGCAGCAATTTCCTCATCTCTGCAATTGCATTTACTAATTAATGACATCTGCTGACAAACTAACTTCTTTGTCCAGAACTAAGCCACACCTCAACACTTAGGTATGTGTAATCACATCTCAAGGATAATGCTTTTGGGTATGTCTGCCCAAACACTTATAGAAGTTTTTACGTGTATTGAATTACTTGCACAAATATTTAATGTCCTTTAGGTGTTTCACATACAGAGTGGAATCGCTAAACACATCAGCGACTGTATTGCGAGATCTTGTACTATCCTATAGTGGTTGGAGGAGTTTGTTTTTAAAAAGTATTTTTGATTTGTATGATTGACATATATAAACAAAATTAATTTGATTTTGCTTTTTGTGTGTGCATGGTGACTTACAGCTAGCTGTCAGTGTGGAATACTCCAGCTGCCCTCCAACTCCCTCTTGTGTCCGAGGCTATAACAATCCCTGTGGATATGTGTGTTCACCTTTGCCCGAGTAAGTATTTCTAGCCCTCTTATATTAGCATCTTTGGTTACTCGGTTGTCTTCTCTATGCAAAGCTTAAAATTTACTGAACCACACAGGTTTTTTTTAACATTTTATTTAGACAGTTTTATTCTGGGGGAACTTTTGAGTTTTGTGCAGATCAGTTTTGTGACTCAGACTATCTTTTGAAACAATTGAAACTTCCACTTTTCTGTATTAGTAATTTCAACAGAGATGGACTATGAATTGTAAACATTTGTACATCTCACTAAGTTTCATAGCAAGAGTAACAAGTGTTAACTGAAGGATTTTACTCCTTTCATCACAGGAATCCAGAGCATTCTAAGCTAGTTGTATTTATTCAGCCAGAACTAGGAGGAATGCTTCCAGGTTCTGTAGTGGAGACAGCATTACCTACTACTCTCATAAACTTAATCACTGAAACAAGAGCTGGACTGAAAGGCTTGAAAGACCATGATTAAACGTAAGTGGAAAATAATAAGCACTTAAGTCACATGCATCTTTTACTTGGATTCATTTTTAAAGTAGATGGAGAAGTTTATTTTAATTGTGGTTTGTGTGGAAATACATAAAGCTTAACTGTTAAAATGGTGAATGCTGGTTTTCTCTGTTATTGGGAATGATGCAAGAATTTACATTGAACTGCCATCAAAGAACAGGATGTCACTTTCAATGTAATCAGGTGATGTTTTGTAATATTTTTGCACTTTGTATGCAGAGAATATATATATACACACATGCAAGAGTCTGGTGATGTAAATTATAGCAATGTTAAAATACAGTAGTCAAATATTTTGCTATAGCTTTAAACACACTTTGATAAATTCTTACCTCAATTATGTACTCTTGACTGAAACAAGCAAACATCTCGTGTGCTAGAGACTTTAAACATGTTTATTAACTGTAAGTGTGCAAGTGTAATTAGCAACTATTTCACTGTTTTGGAATTAAATATGTCAAGAAAAGCCTGATGAATTTGTATATAGCATCTCATTAAAAGCTGCTCTTTATACACAGAGTTGTTTTGTCATTTGCTGAATCCTGAGTACAAAACCTAAACAATTTTATATGCTGACTAATTTCCAGGAACAAGCTGGTGATACAATTCATTTGGAAGTAATGTTTCCCATTACCCCTTAGTATTTCTAGTACCTCCAGTTACGAGTTAACTGCTGGAAATAGTGATAGCCATGTGAATAGCAATTTCCATGACAAATCAGAGAAACAGTGGTGCAAATTAAAGAACAGTGTGAATATTGCTTTCATCTTCTCTGCTCAATCCCCTCCCAAGTTGTTAGGAACAATTAACTGCATACATAGTATAACTCAATGAAAATTAAAGTAAACACTCATTTCCCCTAGTCAACATGTTAAGGTATTAATAGTGAATACTGAAAGATGTTTGCATACTATATTTTTAGGGCAACTAAAGATTCATCAGATAAATGTCAATTTATAAGAAAGAAAAATAAGGCAGACTAATGACTAATTAAACAGTCACCAGCAAGTTTTGCCAGAAGTTGTCAAAATATATTTTTAATATTCACACCTTTACAATTTATAGTAAACTTTTCATAACTAAAGTGCCTTCAAGTGCTGATTCTTATAGTGTCACTATTATGAAAAATGTTTCACTGTGGTTTAAAATATTTTAGCAAACTGTTAGACTGTGATAAACATGGTGCCGTATTCCTTCTTCCTTTACTTGTTTTAGGTTTTTCGGGGGGTTTACCCGTAGAAGTTTTGGACACAGGTTCCTGCCTCTTCCATTCAGCTAGTAGTTCTTTTTGCACATCTGCAGGTAGTTCATAAAAAGTCTTTGTGTCAACGTTAGGAGGAAATACAATTCCTGCTTGCCTACTATAGGTTTTATCCACAGAAGTTGTTTGAAAGGCCTGCTTATCTTTATCCAAGACAGGGACATGCAAAACAGTTTGGCTGGCTCCAGCTTCCAGAGATGACAGATCTTTCCCTCTGAAGTTCAGAGAGTCAGTAGGTTGTTTTTCCAGACTGCTGCTTGTCAATGCACTTCTGGGACACTCAGAAAAACAACTGGCCTTGGAGCTGTGTGCCAGAACAGTTACAGACTCATGAGCTGACGTGAGATGTATACTGCACCCTGCAGCGTGCGTATCACTGTTTAGTCCCTTAGAATCTGGGGAAGTGCTGTGCACCTCTTCTGCAAAATATACTGATGGCTGACCTGAAACATCCTCAATAGGGATCGCTTCTGATTTTTCAGAAATAATTTCTTTTTGAATATCTTCTGGAAGTTCCCTAAAGACTTCCTGGTCAATGTCACCAGGAGACAAATAAAATGGGAAGTCAGGAATTCCTGCTTTTTTTATGTTGCTTTTCTTTTCCTCTGAAAGTTTCCTAGTTTTTGTAGTTCCAGTTCTGTTGCAGTTCTGGTTCCAAGAAGCACCTCCCTCACCTTGTGAGGCACCTTCCACTTCCTGTGGCAAAAAAAAGGTACATAAAAGCATAAGTATGTTCTGTGTAATTGACCAGTGACAAAGCACTATTTTACTAACAGCAAGTTCTTCAAATTATTCCTTAACAGACAGTAATTTTTTTTCCCTTACGATCAGTAGTGTTTTTTTAAATATTATTTTCAAGCACGGACCTTGAAAAGTACATACATGTAGGAATGCTTTTCTTATTTTAAAGCAGCAAATACCTTGAAGTTACATTTTACTGCTTTAAAACTCTGTGGAGCTTTAGAACACACAATATGATGTTATCCATCATAGTCCTGAGCAGTTGAGAAACAGACAAGTTTATCAATATGCAAAATTGCTATGTCAAGACAGAAACAGTAAATTCATTACACAACACAATTTTGAAGTTACTAAGTTTCCGTATTATGTACCGAAAGCATCTTGTGGAAATACTTAGCAGTGTTTCCACAGACAGCTCCTACACTGTCTAGCATATGGAGCTCGGAGGTAGGAGATTTGTTCCAATTCTGAGCAGGAATTAGAAGCTCACTAGATCTGAAGCTAGTGCTAGTGGTCAATACAGAATTGAATCTTTGATTAATTTCTAGTCTGAACAGGGAGACTTGAGAATGCATAGGAAGGTAAATAATCACTGTGAAAGTATCTTAATAAAAGCAACAAGGTAAAAAGCAACTTTAAGGAGCTTTTAGTCCAAGGTAAAAAATGCTTTAGTATGACAATATCTGAGTAAGTGGCCTGTTGTTCCACAAATGCTAAAAGGGCAGATCTTACTGAACAGCCAAATTCAGCAATTATTTTTTAGAAGAAATAAGTTTGGATTTCTCCCTTTGTGAATTCTGTTCTCTTCAGTTAAGAAGATAACCTAGCTGGCTGTCCCATTCAAGACAGTATTAAATCTCTTTTAAGCAGTCTGTCTAATGAAAGAAAGTGAACAAGTAACACCTGCTCAGAAGGCTCCAAAATAAATCTTCATTTGTACCAGGTGAATAAAACTTACGATCCTAAAAAATTCCAAAGCAGTTAAGGTTTAAATCTATATAATAAAGACAGAAATATCAGAACTTTCTTATCTGCAGATAGTTTTCAGTATCTTTCAGCTTACCCGAACACGTTTACCAGAGCCTGATGGAGGTGATACCTGCTTTAGATAGAAACCAATTGATCCTTTCTTGCTGCTAGGAAGATCTTTGAGGTTGGAGAAGCAGACGCTCACAAGAGTAAGATGAAAGGGTTGATCTACATCTACCATCTTTCGAAAGAGTTTCATTAGTATATCAACCATTGGAGATAGGACGCTGCTGCTTTCTAAAAGAAAAAAGGTTGAAAAAACCCAATGTATGTAATCAGAAGTAACTGACTGACTAAGATTGACTTAAATAGCAAAGTACAAAGGTACTTCTAACTTCATATTCTGAACTTTCAACATTTTGCATGTACACAAAAGTAAGAGATCAGTCATAATCTAGGAAGTTGAAAATACAGTGCTATTCTTAGCAACATAAGAATATTTGTAACTCCATTTATACACACTAAGGAAACCTTTATTCATCTCAAAACATGAATTCCTGAAGTATTAAACTCTAAATGCTGCTAAAGGCTTCCAAAATAATCTGTCAGTATGGTCAGGAAGATGTTCGTTCTGCCCTGTCAGGTATGTCCTGAACTGAGTAACAGGCTTTTTTTTTTACCTCCAGTAAAAATGCTTAATTTCACACCTGTGAAGATTGACTTAGGTTAGAAAGGAAGAATTACGGGATAAAGCCAAGCTGAATGGATTTGAAAAATGATCTAATTCTACCAAAAAGGGCCTTTACAGAGCCATGTAGGTGTGTAACATTACACCAACACAGGTAATAACAACATGGTTTAATGGAGTTTGCATGACTATATGAGCTGACAGTAACTGTCTCCTCCAATGTAGAAGTCCAGTAGCAATTCTGAAGTGAGAAGGTACAGAGACTTTCAATAGCTTCTCTAGGACTGAGAGAAGTAATTCAGGAATTGAAGTCAGGGAACAGTGATTCTGTGTGCTGATGCAGCAGTGATTCAGATTTATTTCCTCACCCCAATCTGAATGAAGTGTCAAATGAATTGCAACTACTGGTTGGAAAGCTTAAGTCTGAGAAGGATGAGAGCCTTTATGTTATTAATTTTCAGACGTACATAAAAAAGACATTTTATTACATAATAAAACTGAGAACATAATTCAAATCCCTAACAGAGAAAAGCAGATTATTAATCTGGGAAGCAGCCCCCAGTCGCACATTCCCACCCCACCAAGAAATTTACTGCCAGGAATCCAGCCGGACTGGGTTAAAACATGGTAGTAACATAGAAGTTATTCCTACAGTGAAGTTCTATACGTTTTTAGCACACCTCATCAAGATACATCCATTACAAGTAATGGAAAAGTTGCCAAGTATGAAGTGTAGGGAATATTATCATAACATTAAGTAATGGAATTTTACAGAGAAGTTAGGTGGTAGCAGCGCAAAGTTGATACTTTCAAAAATTCTAAGTTTACCTTTCCCAAATTTCTGAATGAGATGAGGCGGAATAGGACACTGACGACTTTCCCGATTAAACCATTTCTCAGTTGAGGAGAACTGGCGTATGGTCAGTCTCACTGTGTGTGGTTGTCTTCCATCTTTGTATATTCTGTGGAGCATTAATGTGCACAAAGCAGTAAGTATTACTATGAGTATTTTTCAGAGGCTCCATGGAAACACACAGCATCTAGGTTACAAAGTCAAATTAAGCATTACAGATCTCTCCCAACTTCTGGCCTTACTCCACTGATTATACAGGGAACTTTGGGTCTTAGCTGCTTCCTGTAATTACCCAGAAGTTAGAAATTCAATACAATGTGAATACTGTCTCCAAGAGTCTTCACCTGAAGTGAATGTGAAAATTAAGTGGGTCAGTCTGCAATACTGCCACGTTTCAATATTTAATACATTAAAAGTAGTACAGTCTGCAGTTATACCCTGTATAATCCTCAGCTTTTAGGTCTTCTTTTTGCTTTTCAAGGAAACATACCCACTTTAGCAGCAAAAGGTTCGCTGGCTTTTGGAAGAAGGATAAGAAACAAAGTATGTAATTGTTTCTTTCCCCCTCCAAAAGGCATTGAGGGGTGGGGAGGATGTATTTTCTGTACAAAAAAGATTTTGTCAATTCTACATGTTGTAAACAAGATAGGACAAACAGCCTCACTTCAAATTTCGTGAGTGAAATGCTCTTTCAGACTGACAGAAAAGCAAGCTGTGGAACAGCAGACATGCATAATGGTGGTCACCAAGGGTGTGAAAGTAGAGAAAGTCACTTAAGGAAAGAAAACTTAGGCTCCTTCACAGAAATCAGTGAAGATGCACTAAATACTGTGATGCACAACCAAAGCAACAGCAACTGAGAAGGATGAGCAAATGGAATATGCAAAGGTCCTTATCAGAGAAGCTGCATAGGAATGGAAGGGCTGGCAGCCAGCCTGGGGGCAAGACAAATGATGGGGACAAGAGGAAAGTGGGGCAATACAGCAGGACAATCCATGAATTGAGAAAAAAAGACCGAAGGGTAAGCTGGAGAGGCAGGTGCTGTCCTATAAATGCATTTTGCTGAGAGAAGAAATGCAGAGTATGAGACAAACCTAACATACGCTCCAAGTCCCTTCAGGTCACAATTTCAGTCATCAAAAAGAGCTACTGAAGACAAGTCACCTGTCTAATAGGTTAGGAAGCAGTTCTTCAATTTTCTCTTTAACTTCCACTTCTGATGAACATTTTTTAAAGGAATCTTCATCACTAAAGGACTAAAAAACCACATTACTCCTTTCAATTTTATATTTACTTCAAAACTCTGAAGAGGAAAAAAAGTATCACAGTTAAGCGTGTAGAATTAACACCAAGATATCTTTGACACTCAGAGCTCAACTGAATTTCAGGAGAATTACACATTAATTTGAGTTGTACTAGAGAATACATACAAAAATGCATCATTTTGGTTAGTCCAGCAAAGCTGTATAAAACTAAAAGCAATTTTTTTGTTCTTTATAAAGTGCTTCAGAACGATACTTGTACCTGAGGAGGGCCTGATGGAGTCACAGGGGAATCATCTTCTCCGTAGCTGAGTTTTTGGATACGCTGAGCGATAGAAACACCTAGTTCCTTCTCTAACACAGCAGACGGAAATGCTTGGAGATCACACACATTCCTAACACCCAGCGTTTCAAGACGTTTCGTAGTTTTGTAGCCAATGCCTAAATAAAATGTGTATTAAAAATACACAGAAAAGTGAAAAAAAAAAAATACATATATATAAAAAATGCCCCCACACGTAGTACTGACAATTATTTTCCCTAGTGCAATGCAGGCTTTTCAGCAATGTTTTCGGTGAGTTTCCATTTGAGTTTCAGAATCTGCCATTAGAAAAGCCGTACTGGGACACAGCAAAGGTCTGCCTGTGTCTGTAGCCTACATCAATGCTTCCTGGCCAACAGCACAGTGTCAGTGTAGAATATTTAGGAAAAGTACTTCCTCAGAGTATTCTATCAGGCTGCAATAGACTGTTTTAGTAACTATCAGTAGGTTTCCAATCAGCAAGTTTAAAAAAGTTTGTATTTAAAACCTAGTATCAACCACAGCGTTTGGGCTTCAATAAAAACAAACCGAGATTTTAGTATTTTTGAAGGTACGTTGTAAAGCACTGCCACACATTTATGTCACAGCCGAAAGTTCAGAAAACCAAAGTCCTTTCATTGCTTCTGTTGAACAAAACTCAAACAGCTTATGAAAAAATAGAAAGCACCCTGAACACACACCCACACACCCTGCTGCCTGCTTGCGAGAACTGGATTTTAAAATTATTGCAGCTGTAATTTTTTCAGTATTTTTTCTTACCATCTTAAGAGTTGTCAATATGCTCTCCATCTATGCTCATAGCACCATACTTACCAGGCACTTTTTGGATGTGATCAAGGCTGCGTATTAGATCTTGACAGCTTTCAGGCAGAAGAACTGTTTGCTGATTCGGTTTAAAGGTCCCAGATACTAGTTTAGACAGTAATTTGTTAGAGGCCACTCCTGCACAGCCTGTGAGGCCCAGTCTTGCATATATGGCTTCCCTGAACTCCTCCGCAATCTGAGATCCAATAACTAGTCTTACATGCGTTGTATCAAGCAAATTGATAGCTGCAAAGAAAAAGCAAGCAGTGTTCAGTATGTAAACAGTCACCTAGTTAACTAATTCTCTAGATTCAGAAATTTTTCACATTGCATTAAAGCAGTACAAGAAAGTATGGTCTCACAGGTCAGGTGGTATTGCCAGGGCTTCTGTATCCAAGTTTAACTTCACTCCTATCTCCCAAAAACCCTGGTAAAAGGGAGACTGCTGCTGTCCAAAACCAGGGGCATGCTGTCCAGGAAGCATAATGTTTAGGGAGTATTTTAAATATAAAATACAATATATTAAGGGATGTCAAAGAAAAGTGTTAAATATGACAGATTCTTGTACCAACGTGACCGAAGTAGAGATTTACAAATCTTCCGTTTAGAGGGCTGCCTCGCAGCTAAGCCTTTATTACGCACATGCAAATGCCAAATAAGGAAAAGGACTATTCAGGCATTTCCCTCCCCTCCAAACCATATTCGAAGCCATTGCAATAGCTTAAAGTCCAGGAGAAAAACAACCGCCTTTCTTCCTAGTGCATGAAATGAGTATCATGGCATAGCTATTGCATTCACAATGTATGAAGCAGCTCAGTTAGCTACTTCAGCCTCAGTAAGTCTATTCCTGACCTAATGGTTGTAGCAAAAATTTACTCTGTTTTTTGGTTTTTATTCACTAAGAAAATCACTCAATTTTGCCAACTGACAACAACGTTCAAGCTGAAACAAAATTCTGTGTCTTACTACAGTAGAACTACTTTAAAGAAAAAAAAAAAAAAAGGACAATGAAAATCTCTTCTGCCAAATCATTGTACATGCTTATCTGCTGCAGAGATTTTTTTTTTTTTATACAATCTAACTGGAATGCTGATTAACATTTGTGATACATGTACTCTCAAATACGGAAACCAAGCACAGAGCAACACAAGTTTCCAGCTGTTCAGCTCTGGACAATACTCAGAAGCAGACAGATACTTTGTACTGAACTTCACAAACGTTGACCGTATTTTTCAACATGTTTAACTCACCTTGGTGGTTGTACACATGGCCAGACACACAGACTCTGGAACATCCACTTTGCTGTAGCTGGTTTAGTCTTTTCTCTACGATCTCTGTGATATCCACAAAATTTTCATCAAACCCAAGCCTTTCCACCAGTGGACAAAATTCCCCCAACAACTCTAGGAGGAAAAGATACCCAAGGATAATATGCACACAACTAAATAACGTGAGGTTTTCATGTCTGCATCAACCCACAGCTGATTCCCCATGGATTCAAGAAGGATGATTGCATGAATAGAAACCGTGTTCTCTTCCAGATAAAATAATCAGGCACTTATTTTAGCAAAGGTGAAGAAGGGGAATATTTCTTCATCCCACAACTACCTCTGGCATCTGCTTCTCTTCTCCCCAAAGCTCTTCTTTCTTTCCTCATTTCTTTTTGAAATTATAGTTGTTAACCTCTGCAGTACTTTCTCCTAAGGAAATGTGTTTCCCAGGTAGGTGGGCTTTTACTTCTAAGTTATTACTATTTCACCTGCTAACACTGCTAACAATAAAAGCAGTAATTGATGGACAATGCTGGCATATCATTTAATTGAGAGATACTGGAGAAGTTCACCTGCTCGAAGGCTTCAGCATCCTGTCCTCCATTGCTTCACATTTGGAAATGTATTACTGCAGTCAGTATTTAAATAAGAAAAATTGCTCCTAAAGAACTACATGGGTGTAATCCTAACATAGCATACAAATCCCCTATAACATCAGTATGATACATTTATAGTGCCTGACCCAGACTGCAACCAAGTCTAATAGCTTATTTTATGAAATATTGACGTTGTACGACCGTAAGTATTATCGCCATCGTACGAGGCTCATTCTAGTAAGAACTTTTGGAGCAGGAAAACGTCATGTACTACTGCACGCGTGTGCACGTGCACACAGAGTTTAACAGACAGCGTTTGTCCTCTACTGAAAAGTTGTTAATTTAGTACCTGTAACCTTGTATGACATTTCCCTGTAGGGGGTTAGATCTTCTCCATTAACCAGTATCAGCTGAGGACACTTCTCTTTAGCATCCTTGACAGACATCAGTTTCTTGACTCCAAGTTTTCTGGCTTCGTAGTTACAGGTAACTACGATGTATTTCTGTTGCACACCTAAAAATGAAGGTTGAATGTGTTTTAAGTTTAGGTTTCTTGGTGCTTCACAGTACTTTCATGCCACTGCAAAGACTGCAAAGCATATGCTTTGATCAGACTGCAACATCGTAGAACGAGCAAACCAACCAACACAACAGTCTTATTTTACAGGACTATGAGAAGGACAGATCTCTTGATGTATACTGGACGGTAAGAACATTTTAAAACTTTACAGATGTTTTTCCCTGTTGTAATATCGCTCTTAATTTTGGGCCTTTCCAGGCAATCTTACTCATGAAAGTGCTCTTTATGCAATAGTCATTTTATGATGTACTTTCTCCACTGATCGTAGACACTACTGGCTGCCTCGCGTTCATTCTTAACTTCTGGATGGAATAAAGCATGCTTTAAGCATGACTGTGTCAGAAGGCTCAGGCTCATCTGTGGGGCTCAGCCCTCTCCCTGCCCGTGTACGTTACAAACCAGCTTCAATCCCCACAACTGCTCAGACACGTCGGCAAGCGCCTGTACTTGTGCTCAGGAGGATGTATTAATGTTGCAGTCACAGCTACACGGAGTCTAGACTGCATCTTGCTCACTCGGGATGTGGTTACAGCTCCGCTGTGCCTGCCTGAATCTCACCACACAGGCACGTCCTTAGTTTATTCATGACCTTAGTTTCTTCTGCCTGAATACACATAATCTCCAAATTAACAGCAAAGTAACTCGTACCTAAAGGCTTGTCTCTTAACTCAGGATTACGGATCATTTCTACTTGTGCATAAAAGCAGTCCAAGTCAACGTGCGCGATCACTCTGCATGCTGTGCTTCTTGCCGATACAGACTTGCTGTGGCCTGCTGCAAGGAAAGTAAATGAACAGGTTAAAAATGACAAGCTGCCTGACACGTCACCTTTTTTTTTTTTTTTTAAATTAATTCACAGTAATAAACAGATGTTACAAGAAGAACACAAAATGTACAAGTTTTGTACTAATTCTAGCGCTGCATTAATTCTAGGATTACTTATGAGCCTAAGTCATCCATAGCAACTCGGCCTACTACTAAACACTCCCGTTCTCGGAGGTACAGTTGTATCTGTTTTTCACTGAGCCATTTTAGAACATCGCTTAGCTGATACGATATCCTTTCACAGTGGAACACCGAAAAGTCTTTTTATTTCTGTAAAATAATCTGTCTTTAACTCCGCTAGGACAGCTCTACCAGATATCCTCCGCCTTTCCCAGGGGCGGCCAACGGAGACCACAAATCACCATCCAACAAAGAGCAAACCCTGCTACGAAAACAAGGCCGCCAAGTTAAAAAAGGCAAAAGAAAGTAATTTAAAAAAAAACCCCAAAACCAAAGGGGTGGGGGCTTTTATTTCTGTAAGATGAAAAAAAAAACAAACCCAAAACCGATTAGTTCAGCGTGCTGTTTTGGGGGTGCTGTTCTGAACGCCTGCTGAGGTCTCCTGCTCTAAGCGGAGGAGCAAAGCGGTCACCGAGAGGACCGCAGACCTAATTGAAAAGACAAGGCAGGGCGATGGCTGCCGAGGAGAGGCTCTCCCCTCCTCGCCCACAAAGAGCTCGCATTTTTTTTTGTTTTTTTTTTTTTTTTTCCCCCTCGCCCCGCAGCTCCCGCTTTTCCATCCCGGCGGGGCAACTCCGCCTTCTCTCGCCCCACGGCGTCTGCCCCGGCCGCGGAGCCCCTGCTCGGGGAAGAACCGAGTCAGAGGACCGGGGCCGGATCTCCGCGGCTCTGCCGGCGCCATTGCTCCCCTCCCCGCCGTCCTCCTCCGCCGCCGCCCGGGCCCCACGCTCACACGGGGCGGGCGGAGCGGCTCCGCCGCCGGGCTGCGGGCGAAGCCAGTCCTCCTCGTCCTCCTCCGTGGGCGGCGGGAAGGGCTCCATGCCGCCTCAGGGCTGACTCATCCCAACCGCCGCCGCCACCGGCCGCTCTCCCGCAGCTCCCCTCACGCTGCCCCCGCCCCGCGGAGGAGGAAGGCGGCCCGGCCGGGCCGCGGCGCGCAGGTCCTAGCGCCGCGCCGCGGCGGCCGCTGAGGGCCGGGGCCTCCCTCCGCCTTGCAGGGCCGCCGAGCCCGTGAGGAGGTGGCCCTCCGGTGGCTCCGTTACGGGACTGCCGGGTGTCCGACGGGGGTTGGGGTGTGTGTGGGGGGGGAGTTGGGGGTGCGGTAGTCGGCGTCGTGTTGCGGGGAAAGGGCCCCCGAGTTCGGCAGAGCACCGCGGGCCCCGGACGGCGGAGGGCTGTCAGCCCGGCGAGGGGGAGGCGGCGCCGGTGGTGGGAGCGTGGAGGACACGATTAAACTGAAGGGGGGGTGGGGTGGGGGGGGGGGAAGCGTTTCGTTCGTGGACGCTTTTGGAGGAGGAAACGGGTGAATTCGGGGTTTTTGGCGGCAGGAGGAGTGTCGGCGACCCCGTCCCGCTGGGCTCGAACGCCGCAGCCCGTCCCAACGCCAGCCCGGCACCGCTCTCCCTCACGCCGGGGGACAAGCGGGACGTGACGGACGCTTTCCTCCTCGCCCCGGCACCTGCCGCCGCGGTTCCGCTCCGGGCTTCCTCCAGCCTCCTCCTCCTCCGCCGGAGAGCCCGAGCCCTCCCGGCAGAGCTCCCCCGCTCGCAGGACGTCCGAAGACGCCGGCCATGGCAGCCCGGTGCCCGTTCCCCGCTCCGTCCCCGCCGATTGCCGCTCTGTCCCGCCTACGGCTCTCTCTATGGTCGGCGGAGGGTTGGCCGCTCTGGCCCCTCTAGGCCGCGCCGCGCCCCAGCTCGAAGGGCCGCTGACACGGATTCCGGGGCTCGGTCGCGGAAGCGGGCGCCGGGGCGAGAGCTCCGCCGGCTGCGCGCGCAGCCCGCGCTCCTGGCGCCGAGCAGCGCGCCGCGGCCGCCATCGCCAGGGGGTCCCGGCCCCGGCCGTGTCCGGGAACAATAAAGCTCTTGTTGCGAGCGCCGGGGGCTGGGCGCCGGGCGAGCCCCTTCCCCGCTCGTCCTTCCCTCCTCATCCTCTTCTTCTTCTAATTCTTCTTCATCCGGCGCCGCCGCCTCGGGCCCTGCGCCCGGTGCATGGAGAAGCAGGGTAGGATGGACTGCCCCGCGCTGCCCCCGGGCTGGAAGAAGGAAGAGGTGATCCGCAAGTCGGGCCTCAGCGCCGGCAAAAGCGATGTCTACTACTTCAGGTACGTAACCGGCGGGGCCGACCGGCCCGTGACAGCCCGTTCCTCCCCGGTGGGACGGGGCCGGCCCGGGCAGGGCACCGGCGCCAGCGCTCCTCCATGCTCCCCCCCTCTCCTCCTCCTCCTCCTCCCCGGCCCCGCCACCTGCTCCCCGAGCTCCCCCCCTCCGCGTCAGGGGCGGCGGGGTGTCCCGCTCCCCCGCCGCCGGCCCGCCTGTCAGGGGCCGGTGGGAGGATGGGGCCGGTCCCCGCACGCCGCCGCACGCCTGTCAGAGGGCCGGTCCCCTCCCGCCATGGTGTTCCCCTGTCAGAGGGCCGGTCCCCTCCCGCCATGGCAGCCCTGTCAGGGGGTTGAGGCCGGTCCCCTCCCGCCATGGTGTTCCACTGTCAGGGGGTTGAGGCCGGTCCCCTCCCGCCATGGTGTTCCCCTGTCAGGGGGTTGAGGCCGGTCCCCTCCCGCCATGGTGTTCCCCTGTCAGGGGGTTGAGGCCGGTCCCCTCCCGCCATGGTGTTCCCCTGTCAGGGGGTTGAGGCCGGTCCCCTCCCGCCATGGTGTTCCCCTGTCAGGGGGTTGAGGCCGGTCCCCTCCCGCCATGGTGTTCCCCTGTCAGGGGGTTGAGGCCGGTCCCCTCCCGCCATGGTGTTCCCCTGTCAGGGGGTTGAGGCCGGTCCCCTCCCGCCATGGTGTTCCCCTGTCAGGGGGTTGAGGCCGGTCCCCTCCCGCCATGGCTGCCCTGTCAGGCACCGCTGGGTGGTCGGGGCCGGTCCCCTCCCTGACAGGGGTGGTTGCGGGGAGCGGCCCTCACGGCCGCGCTGAGGAGAGCGCCGGTGCCGGGAGAAGAGGGGGCGGACGGGGCGTCTCTCTCCTCGGGCGGCGCCCCGAAGCAGCCCAGCCCCGGCGGCGGCGGGGATCGGTTGGCCGCCGCCTGCGGGGGCCCTGCCCGCAGGACAGCGGCTCCCGCCGGCGGCCTGGGGGGGGCCTCGGGGAGAGGCGCCCGCAGGGCGGGCTGGAGGCCAGGCCCCCCCCCGCCGCCGCCGCCGGAGCTCCTCCTGCCGCGTGTGCAGGAGCCCCGGGCAGCCAGCCGTGCCCCTCGCTCGGGAGGAGCCGCCGGTTCGTCTGTAGCGATGCTCCGCGGTTCCCTGCCAGCAGCAGGCGACTGCCAGCGCTGGGCTGGCTGGCTGGCTGCAGGGCTGACCGCTGGGCAGCTCGCAGGGCTTGTAAGGAACCCTTCAGCCCGGTTTTCCTTTGGGAGGGAGCTGCACGCTGGCCCGTGACAACCCTCCCGAGCCTAGCTTTTCCGTAGAGCAGGATCAGGCTAAGGAGAGCACCTCCCTGCATTTCAACTGAGTCAGAGTTGCCATCATCCGTACACAAGACGTCCTACCAAAATAGTTGGGTCATTGGCGGGGCACACGCACACCACGCTGAATTAATTAGGAAGATTACCGTTAGTAACAACAGTTGAAAATTCAGCAAAGTTAAGAGCATGTGAAAACTGGAGAAGTCTTGCCACTGCTAAACGTTCTCGTTATTACTGCACGGGTTATCGCAAAACCAAGAGAAGCAACAGCAACCTAATTTTGTTTCACCCTCCCGCTTGCTTTCAGAAACTGAAAAGACAGTTTCTTTTCCCAAGGCAGAAATCAAATAAATGCTGAAGTCTTGCTCTTAGGCCATGCTTCTGTAAGTCCAGCCTGCTGCACAGCAGAGGAAGCTGTCTTCTGCAACGGCTAACCTCTTACCCACAGCACCTCTATTTATAGCACTATATGCATCTGATGAACCGCACCTGAAACCTCTCCCTAACATTGCTGTTTCCGAGCAGGCCTAGCAGTCTCCTTTTGTTGCAGTGAATGGACTCAGTCTTTCTGCTGCCCAGCTGGAGGAGTAAGAAGTTGTGCTTGCTCCTTCTCAGATACCAGCTAATGGAAAAGTCGGTTTCTGTCAGTGTTGAATATGGCATCATTTGACCCATCATGTGTTGCTGCTAAAGAAAATGAAATGTCTGACAAAAGGATCACTAGATGTGGAGGAGGAATGTTGATTTTTCGTGAGCTTTTTGAATGAAGCCAATTGAAAAGTTTTTTAGACAAGTTCTGTTTTTGTCTTACCGCCTTTGTCTGACTTGCGCTCCCAACCGTATGCTAATATTGGGGCAGATGATTGGGTAGCATCTGGCATCACTGTCTATCTCTGCATCTGCCTTTCCTTTCTGCGGTGCTGCCTCGTGGAGCCTGTCTGAATGATTGCACTTGAGTCTACAATCTGAATCCTGTTTTCTGGATGGGTCCTGGTTTTCTGCAGATTGCTAAACTGAACTTTCTGTGTAGGATTATTCTTTCCAGAATTAAACGCCAGACTTTTCTCAAGCCAGACAGTCACTGCTGACTATGTTGGAATGTATTTAATGCAGAAAGCCCAAGTAACTTCAGCTCTTTGCTCAGGATGACCTGTTTTAAAACCACTTGAGTTTAGCCACATGTTTGTCCCATCTGAATGTAGGGGTGTCAGTGTTCTATATGTTATAGATCCTTAATTAAACTATGAAAACATGGGAAAAATGCAGCAAGCTCTAGTATTTCCAGGTTTTAGGTTTTGCTTTCCAAAGAATGATATGTAACCTCATTAAGTTCATTAAGGCACCTTAGTTAGCTGACTAAAAACCTGAGGTTTTTTTGATTTCTTAAGGCTAGAAAAAAAACCCAAAAGGGATTGGACAAAGCTTCATTTACTGTGATGGTCTAAATAATAATAGTAATTAAGAACAACTCTTGCAAGATTAATACATGTTGCAATCTACCTTATATGCATTTTGAAACTTGCTTGTTTCAGGACTGGTTTATGGTATTTTAACATGTCACACTTTAGGTAGGTGTGAACCAGTTGCTCAGATAAAGTAAAACACTTCCAGTAGTTTCTGGTAGGATGTTTTTTGCCCCTCTTCACATATATCCATGAGTCCTCTGACCTTTGTGATTATCATAAAAAAGCTATTAAGGGAGAGTTGTGGTGGAAGTACTTCACAAATACTGCGCTAGATCAAAACACAGCTTTTGAGCTTAGCCCCTTCTGCATAACGATCTGAGCCTTCACCCTTCAGATTTTGCTGCTGCTGTTGCCTAAAACCCTGTTAAGAAACTCTTTAACACAATTTTTGTTGAAGATGCAAGACTGTAATCTGCTCATCACTGACTCTAGAATTCTGTCTTTTTCATGTGGGAAAGTGGTAGGAATAAATGTTTCAAATTTTAGGACGCCTTCCAGCATGGTTAGCAGTGATGCAGATCTTCTGCCAAACAACCGCAAAATTGAAACTAAAAACTTACCAGGCAACTCATAGCTTAGAGTTTGTTGATTTCACTACAGATTACAGGTTTGGAAAAATAAGTAGTCATTTATGTCTAGAGAAATAACTTCTGTTCAGTAACAGGACTACTTCTGCACAACCGAAGTGAAACAAATAAAAAAATGGTTTTATGGCTGCAGGCAGGACTGGCATAGGAAATTTATCTCTTTTTTTTTTTTTTTTTTTTTTTTCTTTTCATTCTGTTATAGCTATGAGGCAGACTTCAGCACTGCTATGTTTAAAACAAATGAAAATCTGTTTTGATCTAGTAAGTAGAGCGGGCCAAATACATTGAAAAGAGTTATGTCACTCTAGTTCTGTTGAGGAAAAAAAAAAGAATGTTAATAAATGCTACGTTGTTAAAATATGTAGTTGAGTACGAAGTGGGTTTTGATTTGTGTGCCTTATACAGACTAATATTCCCTAAAAGCCTGCATAGTCAGGATTTGGCATGACCACTTGAAGAGTAATGCCACCTTTTTTTCACAACTGTAGGACAATGACAAAAACAAGCATTGCATTTAAGTTTGTACATCTTCAAAAGAATTCACTTAAACTTCCAGTTGCTTAATTTTATCCGGTCAGAAGAAATAGATTTCCGTGTGTGTCTTGATTTGAGGATAGTAGGCTTGCACAGGTGACACCAGAGGCCTGGCTTGGCTTGCAGAATCCTTGTTAATGGTGGTGGAGAAAAATCTAATTCTTCTGGAGCCGAGTTTGAGGGAGGAGAGAATTACTATATTTAGTAACATAAACTTATTTGATCTAGGGAATAGTGCATTAAAAATCATGATACTGAATGTAGGACAAATGCAAAACCAGCACAGCATTCTCAGAATAAATACCTGGTTTAGGCTTTAATCCACACATCAGGTAACGTCCTGGAAGGTTGTATGTGCAATCGGTCTGGTGTGTGGTGCCTCTAGCTTGAGTGCGTATTGTAGTGATTACAGATGTTCTGTCTCAAGAGCAAGAAATGTTCACAGTGATAACGATACGGGTTAAAGTCAAGAAAAAGATTACAATGGTGCCGAGACAAGATATTGTTCTTTTGAATCAGGTTGAGATATGTAGTAGCAACTTCCAGGAATATAGGTGATCTTTTCTGGTGTGAAGAAGGTAGGAATTCTCTCAATGACTGTCTTGTCCATACTATAAAGTGAATGCTCAACTTACAGCAAAGGTGAGCTGAAAGATAATTTTTGTTGCTTCTTAAGAATAAGAAGTCCTCTTTCTGAATGGCTTGTCTGTATTTGCTACAAAGTCCTTTATAACGTCCTCTCCGTATCTGCAGAGTGATAATCTGAGAGTATTCTTTCACTTTGTCTACAGACAGGATATTCCATTTAAGGCTATACATCTGATTTTTCTTTCAAATCAAGCTGCTGCGCTTGTATGAACCATATTTCCAATTTGTCCTAACTGTTGCTATCTTATTGTAATTAAAGTTATCTGAGAAAGTGTACCTACATAAAGAGCATTTTTTAAGTGACTCTCCTAGTAGTAACCTGTTTACATAGGGCCTAACACTGTAGTAAATTGGCATAATGATTTTTTTAAAGTATTATTTATTCAGTGTACTATGAGGTAGGGGGTGCTGCTGTCCTGCCAAAAGACTCAGTCATGCTTCCAAAGTCCTGCAAAAGTCTGAGTGAAGTGGGAACTTTGAACATGGGTATCTCAGCTTCTGTTTTCTTTACCCCTTCCTTTTGTTGGTAAAATCCCTTTAGTGTATATAACCCCCTAGAGCATTTACCTGTTGAAATATATTTCTTAAACTCTGGCGTGAAATTACTTCTCTCACAGCAGCAAGTTAATATTCTGTTTTGATGCATTTGCTCTTCGTGGGAAAAAAGCAAGCAAGAACTACTCTAATTTTTTTCTAGTCGAGATTAAAAAAGCCAAGTAGTTGACACCGCTTTCAGTGGATTCTAATAGACTGTTAAGTTTAACTACAAAAGCTTTTCCAGTATAGGTGTACCCATGGGGCAAACAGACATCCCTTTGAAGTTTGTTTTGTGGTTTGACAGTAAAATAAATGCCAGAGAGTTTCCAGTGATGGTAGGATTAGTTTAATTCTTGGGGTTTTTTTTTTGCCTTGGTTTTTTGGTTTTTGTTTTTTTTTTTTTTAGGGAGACCTTTACCTTTGTCTTTAGAAGTGAGCAAGTCATGACTTCCTGAGTGATGCTCAGTTGCGCTTATGTTATACATAGGGTTATTGGGTTTTTGCTTCCAAAGATAATTAGAGCTTAGAACAAGTCCTAATAGTGAGGTCTACATTTTGAGAATGTACTTCACCTCTGTGCAAGAAAAAAATTGCTGCCGTTAGCTGCTTGTTAGTTTCTTAGTGCAGCTCCTATTATATCTTTTTTCTGCAGTGCACCCACTTAAGGGGCCAGCCTTCATTGAGGAGAATTTTCAGTTGCTATCTTCTTCTTCTCATCTCTTCTGAAAGTCTGCATCCCTCACTGCTCATAAGTGTACTGCTTTTCTAAACTTAAATGAAAACCAACACAAGGCCAATGATAATAACAAACAAGTTAGCCCAAGTTTTTTTGTGTAGGCTTTCTCTGATCATCCTTAGGTTTTAGTTTGAATATTTTGGCTGCCTTTTGTTTTGCCTGCTGGAAGGAGAATGTGAAAAAGAAGTTTAAGTGGAACGGGTGTTATTTTGTATTTCCGTGGCTCAGTTACTTTCATTGATCTCTGAAAATGCATGGTAACAATCTCCCTTACTTAAGTTTGGGGCAGCATGGGGAATCCTGGCTGAACCATGCTGGCTAGTAGGGTCTTAGTATGTAAAATAAATTTATTTTCTTTATAGGGTGAATTCATCCCTGTATTGAATGATAATAATGATTATTACGAAGTCATAGTGGTAACTCTGACTTCATTTTACGAGGGCACAATGAATCAGTCCTCTGTCCCAGCAAAGGAGGTCATCAGGTTGTTTAGGAAACAGAAATAGATTCTGATAAATGAATCAAAAATTTTTCCATAAATAGAAGATTAAATAACAATCTGGAAATTAACTTTTTACAGTTTATTGGTGTCAATTGCTGTTGGTGTTTCAGTGTGGTGGTATAAACTATACGTACTATTGTGTAAAAAATATATTTTTGCTGCAAGCAAAATTAGGTAACAATGCTGAACTCCTTTGAAGGCATGAAAATGTATTATGTTATGCCATTCATGTAGTGACTTCTTTACCGAATCTTTGAATGTTTAGAGTGTGTGTTTGAGTATTTGCAAACAAATCTTTGAGGAAAGGTATCTCCAACAATTGCAGAGCAGTTTTTATGTTGTGGTGAACAAATCTGTCATGTTCCCTTAGAGGTCAGCTATCTAGGAGGCTTTAGTGAGCAGCTGTCCAATATTAGGTTCCCTTGAACATAAGATCAAACAACTGAGTTTATTGTGGGATTTCTGTGGTCTGGCTTAATGATTACACTGTGAAATGCTCGGATATACCTCCTTTCCTGGGCTTCATTCCCAACCTGTGGAGGGGAGTGATTGGTAGAAATGCTTTGCCTTGCTCTACCTCTGTTAGGTAGCCAAATCGAGATGTCTTTAATGTGAATTGCCTTTTCAAAAGTGTTTAGCATTTTTCTTCCTTTTCATTGGTGTGTGGCTCTAGGTCAGACTACAGCCTGCCAGACGGGAACCTGAGAAAACAGGAACTGTGCAACTGTTGGCCACCTTGGAATAGGTGGCGTGACTGATTTGTTTAGACTGCCCCTGCAGTGCTGTAGTAGAGGGTGTAAATACTAAATTAAGGGAATGAATTGTAGTTTTAATAGCCATGAAATCACACCTTCTCTTTCTTCAGTTTCTTATCATTTTAGCCACTGCTGCAAAACTGTGAAGCTAGACCTGCTTTGAAAAGCAAGACATTTTAAACTCGGAGAAGACAGCATATTTTCCCTGTTATCATCTGCTGTTGGGGGAGCATCTAGCATGCTGCGGTTGAAATTTTCCTCCAGATCTGTTTGATGGGTAGGGCCAGCAAGCAAAAGCTCAAAGTAAAAAAAAAAAAAAAGGAAGTTTGCCAAAATTTTTTTGAAAGCAACCAAACCCAGAAATGTCTGCCAACAAGGGTATTGTTTTAATAAGCCACACTACTATCTTGCCTAACTTACTGTGCATTTTGAACTGGGGAGGGGGCCAGATAGGCTAGTATCAAGTAGGTTTTGCTGTACAATAAAATTCAAGGTAACTTCCTTGTACATTAATTAGCTTGCTCTACTGCTTCACAGGAAACATCTGAAAAGTGTCTTTTTAATAAAGTTCCATGCAAGCTCATTATATAATATAATCACCTTCAGCCCACTAAGAACTACAATATGTATAGTATGTGAATTTGTGCGAGCGTATAGGGTTGTGTTCTTCATTTAATCTTGTATAAAGTGATACGAGCCTTGATAATGTAATTGAAAGAATAGTTTTTAGAAGTTGTTGCACGTCACCTCTTTTGAGATGTGCTGGTTTTTGTTAATTGGTTATGTCAAAAAACATACAGTGTTTAATTTGACAGGATAAGGTTTAAATGCTGATACACGTCAACTATGGTAGAACTAAGTCTTTCAGGTGCACTAAATATAATATTTCTATTTGGAAAATAAACCCCAGAAATTTCTAAATGAAGTTAACAAATTTTTTAAAAAGCTGTAGAAAGTCAGCTATCTTTAGGTAAGGCTAAATATTTGTAACTTTTAGTTAGTACTTATAAAAATAACAGTCTTACAACAAGCTATTGTTGAAATCTATGTGGAGATATTCCTGTGTAATCCCACATTGATCTTGCAAGTCTAAATTGTCTCAATGTTGGGTCACGCTGCAATTTAGTCAGACCAGAGTCTCTGCTATGTCACAGCACCCTGAAAGAACACTTTCACTTGCTTCTTGTTGCATGAAAGAAGTCAGTGTAAAGTTAATGAATGTGCAGAACATGTGGGTGAGGGCAAATTTTACTGGTTTCTCCCATATCTGTGTAATGTTTCCTTAAAATAATGTAGTGGTCCATGCCTCTGACTTTTGTAGCAGTTGAAATTTTAGAGTATGTGAACTCAGAGCAATGCATTTTAGAAATCTCTTGCAACAAGTGTGACTTCAAATTCTGAGCTTTCTTCAATGTCTCTTTCAGTTTGACTTCTAAGATACCTCCAGAGTATGATCCAGAGTGCCTTCTCAGAGAGAAGAAAGCTTAATACCTCTCCTTCCACCTTTCTTTTCTACTCAAAACTAAATTTGAACTTAAACTTGGTTTTAACACGTTTAGGAAAAAAAAAAAAGAACATGCTGTTTCTTAGTTTCAGCCAAGATGTGTAAGTAGCAGGCTCTTACGTAGACATACTGGTTTAAATAGGTTCTATAACCTCACTGTTTTCTATTACTGCATACTAATTATTTAATAGATGTTCAAATAAAGCCTGTGCAAATAGGCCTTTTATTTGACTTTAACCTCATGGAGCTTCCTCTGCAGGTAAGAGAAAGCTTTGCAGCAGGAGCAGGTTAGAGACTGAAGATAATCTGGGAACGATTCAGAAATTCAGGCATTACTTTAGTGGTTTGACAGCCTACACTTTCAGGGTACAAAATGGAAACAACTGCAGGACTGGTAGTGAAAAAATGAATATATGTGAAAAGTAATACAGGTGGGGTGAAAATAAAGTTTTGAGTTTATTCAAATCCTTCCAGCTCACGTATTCATCTCCCTCTTAGAACAGAGGGAAGGTGTGACATATGAAATGACGAGTCTGGACGGTGTTAGAAAAAAATGCAGGCTTGAAACTGAATGGAAGGCCAGGGGGTATTTTGCCAGCTACTGATGTTGAACCACAAGGCTTACAGAGCATTCTCCAGTATTTTGACATCATATGAACTTGTTGAAACTGTGAAATGAAGAACAATTAAGGATAGGGGCTTTTGTGGAAAATAGAACCAAATGAAATGTAGTTTCATAGTGGAATTCACTAGATTTTAGAGTTTGTACCAAAATAATGTTCCGAAGTAAGCAGAAGGAATGCTACTTAATCTGTTGGACTTCAGTGAACTTCACTTTCAATTGTGTGTCATTAGATTTCCTTGAAGCTGGAGAATGGAAAATACTACAGGTTTTGTAGAATGATTAAGTATGGGGTGAAGAGGAGGCAATAGTAGGTTATGATAAAACAAGGGCTTCTTGGTTGTCATAAGTTGCTAATGGAGTTGCATGAACGATGTTCTTGGAACCAGTCTTATTAATACTTGGATGCACAGGTCATGTGTGCTATGTATGAATCATGAGCAAGTTTCATACCTGGGACATCAGCAGAACAAGTGAGGATCAGAAAATAATCAGGAGCAATTGAATGGCTTCAAAGATAAGGGGATGATTTAGGATGAAAATAATAAGGAATAGAAGACTATGGACTTAAGGACCAAGAAGAACAATTTCTGCTTTTTGTCAGAGAGGGCAGATGGTTGGTTCACCACTTGGAAGGAAAAGATGCATTGACAACAATATGAATGTAGTGGGATGCAAAGGAGTGACACATTTCTGCGGAGACTGGGAGGTGCTGTGGTCACCGACTGCTGACTGGAGGCAGCAACATCTGGAAAAGGAATAGGATGATGAGAATGAATGGTGGAATAAGGGAAATGTAAAAAAGTCCAGAATAAGTACTTGACTGAAGTAGCAACCAAAGCTAAGGTGGACAGATTCCTCTCTGCCTGCCTTTTTGTTTACCTTTGTCATTTCAGGTCAAGGACAGATAGAGCAAGTCTCACCCTTCACACCAGTGTGGGAAAACATGGAAGCAAAAGCTATGGGACAGAATGTCAAACACTTTTTAGTAAAAAAATGCCTATTTTTAGTTCCTTCTTTTTTGTCTTGGATTATTTTTTAATCTTGGCCCAAAAATGCAGTTGTCGTTAACAATGAAATTAAGGTGAAACTAGATATTTTGCTAATGGATTGCAGTCTGTCCCTGCTAAGAGTTTCACCATTTACTTAAAATGGTAGGTTTTGTCCTGTGGATTGAAATACCCTTTAATACTGATGATCCATGCAGATCCTAATACGGAATATTGGATCATGTGCTTTGATTTACTTTTGGATTACTGAACAAAACAAACAAGACCCCCAAAATGTTAGATGTGTAAATAATAGAATTTAAGAATGTTGGATGCATTTATAAAGTTTGCTTTTACTTGTGAAATCTGTTTTCAGAATTCTACAGGAAGAATTTTTAGTGAAGCTAGGCTGATAACTGCTCACTGCTGGAATTTTGGATTCCTTTGAGGTGTACGTGAAGCATTTCTCTCCAAGGAACCTGAATAGGAAAGCTAGTAAAAAGAGTGCTGTCTTGATGACACAGTGTGTTAGCTTCTTACAGAACAGTAGAAGATGGTGATATGGGAAAACTGAAAGGTAGCATGTTTCATCTTTGGTACCAAAATTAGGATATAATAGAAGAAGATGTAGGATGTCAAATTTTTATCTCCTTTTAGTAGTTACTTAGCTATGGGCTAAAATGACCACGTGTATACAGGTTTTAATTAAAAAAAAAGTGTCTGGAATGCAGAATACCAACACCAACTTCAGGGTTTGCTTATAGTCATTGTTTTCTCCTTTTCCTTCAGTGTTTTATGTTCATTAGGAAAGCCGGGAAGGCAATGTCTAACAGGATACTTTATTCAGTAAATTCAGCCTTTCCACTCTGTTAGGAAACGGAGACAGGCAGCCAGCAATTCTTGACAAGGTTTTATCCTGAACTTTTCTTATACCTGCCTGAATAGGAATGAAAGACTATGGGTCAGATTATTTTAATAGCAAACCTACTTGCCCCACAAGACTTGCTCTGTCTCTGACCTTCAGTGCAGAATTTTTCTTACTGTTAACAAACCAGGGTGTTAATCTCCACTATCTAAAATAAAACTGGTGTTGTGTTTAGTTTGGCTTATAGCTTCAATTCTTGGTTTACGAGAAGTAGAAAATAGTTTGTGGTGGGATGTGTGTGTGTGTGTGTATGTGTGGTGGGGTTTTTTTTCCCTCCCACACCCATCCTTGAGGAGGTTAGCTTCAGATTGTGATCTGTTTTAAGTCTTTTTCTCCTACCCTTTACCTCTTGTTAATTAGGTCTTTCCATATTTCTGGATTCATTTAAATGACTTTGAAAAATGTTTGGCTTAATTAGCTATTTTTCCCAGAATTCAATACATATTCTTCCATGGGGAAGTTCTTGCCTCAAGGCATTATTAAGTTAAGGAAAAAAAAAACCCACTTTGGAAAAGTGAAGAAAACAAAAATATTCAGTACTTTTCTGCAGAAAGGAAGTGGCCTGAAAAACTCTCTGAGCTCAGTTAACCTCTTGGGTTTCAGTAGTTGGGAGGATTTTGACACTTGGCTTGTTTCATTGGATAGAAATTTGCATTAGACCAAGGGACTCTTGGCTTCACATGACGGATATTTAGCCATTTTCACGGCTATCTGTACTGATATAGATATATTTTCACGGCTATCACAAACTGGTGTTGCAGCTTGAGTTTCACATAGCAGTTCTTGATACTTGATTTTCTGTCGAGCTTTTAAGTCGGGGGGCAGCATTGTTGTCCCTTACAGTGAAATGAACTATATAGCTTCCTGGCAATAAGGTGCTTATGTGCAATGACTTGCACACAGGGCATGCAGACTAGTGAGTAAGTCTACAGGAATCCCCAGTGGGGTTGGTGAAAATATGCATGGATTAAATGTGTATTTAGTGCAGATAGTGTGCACAATGTGTGCGACTGTGTTTGGGATGCTTGAGAATGAAGTACGCATGAGGGGATAGAAAGTTCTGTGATGTAAAGATTGGTAGACATACCACTTCCTTAGGATAACTGGAAATTGGATATTTGCTGACGTTACTCAAAAACATCAGCTGGGACTTTGGGGTAATAATAATTCCCTAATTCCAAATGCAGATGATTTAAATAACTTCACTACAACTGATATGATTTATTATGATGGGATCTATATACACAATTGCAGCTTTGGACCTGTTTCATATTCTGCATCATCTTGCTTGCTGCTTGCTTGCTTGTTGCTCAGATACTTATCTGGCTTTGCTTACCAGTCTTGGTGACTGAATAGCTAAGAGATGTCATGTCACCTCAAATTCTAGTTCTGTGCATCTGTTTAATGCCTTGCTGTTTGATAGCTGAGAAGGGTTGCTGTTGGGTCGAGGTTGGCCTTAGCTAGCAATCAGTTTAAACCTTGCATACGGTTTTTACATTTGTGCAGGGAGGGTCCTGCTCTTGGCCACAGTCTGACATTTATACTTCTTTTACTGGGGTTTGGTTTAGCTGTACTGCTAACCCAGCTTCCCAAGGTGTAGTGTATCCTAGCATCCAACAGCCTGACATAGAAATTAAATCCAGTGCAAAGGACGGGAATGGATATGCAGAGGTTGGGCAGGTATACCGTCACTAATCAACACATCAATGAACGTGCCACATGGAATAAAGATAATGGAAACTTTTTAGATATTTAACAAGGTATAAAACCTGTTATAAGAAGTCAAGGTTGTATCCTCTTGTACAACAAAACATACTAAAGTGTTTTCTTCTTTTTAGTCCAAGTGGTAAGAAGTTCAGAAGCAAGCCTCAGTTGGCAAGATACCTGGGAAACACTGTTGATCTCAGCAGTTTTGACTTCAGAACGGGAAAGATGATGCCCAGTAAATTGCAGAAGAACAAACAGAGACTAAGGAATGATTCTCTCAATCAAAATAAGGTTTGTTAGTCAATACTGTGTTTAAGGATATCCTAAGAATTTCCTTTCCTGTAGTTCATTTAGCAATTTCTTTTCTGCTTAAAGCAGTCCGCTTCTAAGATGTACATGTATGTTTAATTTTTAGTAGTGGTAGGCAAATTTATAAATAGAAGGAATACTCTGCTACTACCCAGAAAATATCAAGGTGAGGTTAAGTATGAATCAAAAGTTTGAGTAATTCAGGAGGTGGCTTGGGACTAAGAACCTCAGCGCTAGTCGTCTACCTGAATTATATTCTTCTAAATGGGAAAAATTAGGACTGTTGACACCAAGAGATTCTCCTGTGCAAGGCTTCAAATTGCTATGTTCATCTTCCTGTTCTGAGATGAAATAGTTCACATTTTTAATGTGTGCGATATGTGCCAGGAAGCTTGTTTTCTGAGGCAAATGTATTTATCTGTACAAATCTGGATGTCTGTGTACTGCTATGTACCTTAACAAGGCCAGGTGTTTTTCTGTTAAAGATTTCTCAATTGATTTGATTGTTCTCTTATTGTCTACTTCTTTTTGAACAACAGTGTATCCTTTTGAATACTGAAGAAAATATGTATAGTAGATTAAACATAAAAGGCTGAAGCGTACAGAAGTGAAATAACTGATGTAGCACATAGGGACATGACAAGTAAATTTAGCTGACTCTCAGATAATATGTTCCTGGACAAACTTTAGAAGCCTCATACAACAGTTTGAAAGGATTTCTGTAACAATCTGCAATGTTTTCTTTTTCAAGTGTTTTATTCTTCAGGATTTCATTACTTACAGTAGTGTATGAAAATACCTAACAAGTTATAGCTATGTCTTGTGCACTGATGTTTTGTGTCATCTGCCATTTGTAATGCGTGAACCACACATTTCATGCTGATTTCTTTTTATTTAAAGCATATGTTCAATTTATTTAGTATTTTCTTCCCACAGACACAAGGCTTTCAAATAAGATAACCTTTGGGCATAGTCCAAGGAAAGGTTTTGGTTAGGCTTTTAGCATGAGCAGGAATTACAAAATTTGGTATATAAAATCTGGATGAGTGTGTGCTCATTTTGTATGATCTTAGATTACTTGAATGTTGCTCACAGTAGCTCTGTTAAATACAAGATTATTAAAAAATGCCTTTTTTAGGGAAATAACATTTATTATTTCTAAGTGACTGAATCTGTAACTCATGAGCTTTCAAGAATTTCTGCAGTATTCCTGTGATAGTTAAAAATGAGATCTCAACTTATTCAAGTTTATGTTTTCTTCCACAGACACTGAAAGAGATTGGTTGTGGTTGTCTTCTAGTCCGCCTTGCAGCTGTGCTGCTGGGGGGCCATAAAAGACAGACTTGCATAGGCAAGTTTGTGTATAAACTTACTCATATTTTATGGGTTGTTTGTTTTTGTACAAACAATTTACCACAAATGTTTCTAAATTCTTTGGCTCCCCTTATGTTTCAAGAAGGAATATCAAAATATACTTGAGTCTTCTTTCTCAGTCGTGTCTAGGCAGTTAGATTTATGCAGCTGGTGGATGGAAATGCTGTCTTGCCATACTTCTAACTTTTGAGATTCTCATCATTAGCAGATTAGAACTCAATGTCAAGATTGACATACTAATGCCACCTGGCTTAAAATGGAACTGAGGATAATATATGCTAATGAATGCTCACCATTTTGTGATGTTAAAGTACAACAGTGTAAATGACACGGAAATATTCTTCTAGCAAAATACTTATCTCCCGTCTTAGCGTTGTGCATTCTTACTGACCTTTCAGTATTGGCAATAAAGGCATATATCTAATAGGTTTCTTTATGGTAGAGCTGCAGGAGGAGTTTTGCTTCAACCTATACTAATCTTCCCGTTGTTTTCTGTGTAACCATTTTTACATTTCACTTGCAGATTAAGTTACTTTATTTGAAGTGCTTTTGAAGAGACAATGAAATAAGGAATACAATTGAATATGAATCCAGTAGATGCAGCATACTGCCGTGCTTATAGAAATAAGCTTATCAATTCTTTATTTTGAAAAGAAAACATAATAGAGAGTACTGGTGTCCGGCTGTAAGTGATTTGGAAGGCCTGGAAATACATTGTTGAGTTTTTAAAACGTTTTTATGTCCGCGGCACATTGATGCGTCTGGAAATACATGTCTTTGGAAAGACAGTGGACTGAAATTCTTTTGGAAACCATTGTTAGAGCATAAAATACTCCTAATGAGTAAAAATGAGCAGGGAGCATTGATATTTCTGCTAGCTGATACATTTCTATAATCCCCAGAGCAGGAAGAGATTTTGTTTTGTGATAGTAGTCAAGCAATGTAAAAGCCCACAGTGTCTGTGTTTCTGAAGGCTGAAGGTTTGTAGGTGTGCCTAAAACTGAATATTGTGAGCTTGATTGCCATCTGAAATGAAGTAATCTGTGTCTGACCATTTGAAATATGTAGATAGTGTCTTCTATTTGGAAAGCTTAAAAGAGCTTTCTTTTCTTCAGGAGAGGTGATGGTTGTAGGGATCTTTGTTACTTATTTCTATTAGGATGTACTGGAAGCTTTTCCTTTGTCATGAATAAATCTTATGTATGGGTGGCTTATGATTTGTTGTGAAAAAGTGTTTCTCTGAATATCAGTTGCTTCCTGTTAATGTGTGACAATTTTTTTCCCCTGTACATCTGAAGATCTGCAGGTGCTGGAGATGGGTGAGCTTAGCAAGTTTCTGTACTAAAGAGTTTATTTCTGTTGTTCAAAACTCAGTGCCATAAATGAGAGACTGTTTATTTAGGGTGAGATCAGAAAGCCCAGATGTGACTATGATTAGCAAGGAAATAAAGTAGGATACTACTAAGATTACAATTACAGTACTTAGGAATTGATCTGTTCTTAGTTTAAACAGTTTATGCTAATAACCACTTTCTAGTATGTAGCCTTGATAAAAAGTATGTGAGACATCTAGGCCTTGAACCTGTATTGCCTGCATAGTTTATAACTCATCAGGGTTTTGCTTTAATTCTGGGGACCATATCATTATTGTAGCTGAATTTTCTTAATTTCTCACGCTGCCTGAAGAAATCTTCCTTTTTATTTTTCTAAGTTTAATGGAATTATTTTTTAACTTCCCTTTAAGTCACATTACTGGCCAAAAGGAACCTGTAAATATTTTTCATGAACTTGAAACAAAGACCTTTGTTCTAGAAATGTTTGCTAAACCAGATTTATCCCCCATATGGCAGATGGCTCTGTAATATTATTGGTTTTGTCAGTTTTAATAGATATTTTACCACTAATACTGATGCTACTGCACAGAGTGCCCAGGGGGCATGGACTTCAAAGCATCAAATACTACTTTGAACTTGATGTCACAAGATCAGGGAATGCAAAGCTTGTAGGATAGGCAAGGTCTATCAAAGTTCTGGTGTGATTTAAGTTATGTGGTGCGAGGAAAGTTCATTTTCAAAATACTTTGTGCAAATGTAAGTAAATGCGATTACTGTCTAGCTCTGGTTGGTGATTCTGTGCTCATCAGAGGTGCTTTAATTATATATGAAAATATACATTATATATGAAAAAGTCTAACATTAGACTTACTATTGTCATCGTCAGTGAGGAAAAAAAATAGAGCCCATAACCAGTATCCACCATGCAAAGCACATGCTAAAAGCAATGACCAAAGTATCTGGAAGTATTTTTCTAGTGGACTGGGACTACGTGGGTGAAACATGAGGAGAAAAGTGATGTCTAGATTTATTTATAAGCTGAGATTCTCACTTTTGCTTTGTATAAAAAGATCTCAGAACTTCCATGCTAATTGAATGGTAATTTCTCTGGTTGGTTAAAATTATTAAGTGTAATCGGGCAGAAGTACTTGTGCTCTGTTGCCATTTGCTCTGGCCGTGGAAACCCTGGTCCCAGTTAGACAAGAATCAACAGTGTATTAGGGATGGAGCTGAAGGTGGAGATCCCTGAAGATATGCTGCTTTTCCCTTTTGAAAGCAGTAATATTGCAAGACATGGAGACTGGTTAGTTTCTGGCTGTAAGTTTATAAACCAGAAACGATAGATGCCTGAATTTCTGAGGAAAACTTCTATTGGAATTTGTGGGTTTAGCCTTATATTTTAATGAGTTAACTGCGCCACCTGGAAATTATGAAGGAAGGGGACCTATAAAATAACAAGGTATATTTAAAGGAGTGGTAGGAATAGAGATGTGAGATCAGAATTGCTTCCATTGAAAGGAACAGATTTCTAGAACTCTTTCAGAATTCACCTGTATGTTCTCACATATTTCTTCTGTTGGTCTGGAAAACTGTTTTGGCTCTTAAGAGAGAATGAGCAAATCAGTATTAAGCAAGGATTTCCAAAATGCTACAATGCTAATTTATAAGTGAGTATATGAATTGAGTCATACTGTTGAATAGCTAAGAATATGCATAGTACTCTTGATAAATCACCTTCTTTGCCATCTGCATGAAAAAGTGAGGCCTGAAATTTTAAAACTATCCCTTCATTTAGGTTATGTTGAGATGCCTAGATAAATGCGAAGCGTTATTCTGTTGCTCCTTCCTACCAGTTACATTCCTTAGAATTACATGGAGGACTTCCTTTTTTTTTTTTCTACCAGGAAGGATCTAATAGCACTGTGTCATCCTGGAGAGGCTATAGAAAGAGGCTCCTCCCTTGCCTCTCCCACCACCCAACAGATTAATCAAATAGTTGGATAGGAGCAGCCAATATAATAACCATTGTAGTCTGTAAGGATGTATTTTGGGATTAAGTGGCTTGCCTGTAGAATGGTCTTCATGATGAAAATTACTTTCTATGGAGTGCGGAGATGATGCTCTCTTTATTGCTAGTTTATAGATTATTCACTGTACATATATAGGAAGAACGGCTTCACGCTCCCTTTCTCATCAGCCATCCACCTTGCAATAACAGAGGTATGCTAAAATACAGGACATTCTGATGGTGGAGGAACTACCCTGTCAGATTGCTCTAGCAAAGCTCTAAAAGAGGGATATGTACTTTTAAAAGCAAAATTTAATCTGAGGCAGATGCAGTGAAGAGAAGGCTTATTGCTTAATAAGCCTAAGCCTCTCGCCATATTTTTAATTTCATTTTCATACAGATCATTACAGAATATCTATAGTCAGTATTCTAACTTTCATCATCTGGAATTCCAGAGTGTTCAGTTTAGGAATGAACAATTTTTAAACAAGCATGTGCTCTCTGGTTCTTAACATAGTCTCTTTTGTGAAGCTGTGTAGCCCAAATTGTACAATCTAAATATGGAGGATTTGAAGACTGAGATTTAATTCCCATTACTAAGCCCAAGAGGTTGCTTTTTCTCACAAAATTAGGAGTCTAAGTAAAGCCTAATGAAAAACGTCCTTGGATGGAGTCTGATATTGATGTTCATTGTGTAACTTTTGAGCTATGATCTCACAGTCAATTATAAAACTTCTGAGATGTGAAATACTACATAATAACTTATTTTTCTTCCTTTTGAATGAGTAGCAGTAAACTTTTAAAAAGCAAAAGCTTAACCATTTTTCTTTGTCAGAAACTAGATATGGCTATTAAATGTTTTGAAGTGCTTAGGACTGTTCTGCAAAATAGTGAACTTTTTTTTAATACACGTTCTTTGGGAAAATATGTACCATGGGATATTTATTTTCAGTGTCAATATAATGGTGTGTCTTTTCAGTCACACCCTTGTATCCTTGGGGGGAAAAAAGGGAATTATTTCAGTTGTTAAGAAAATAGCAGACAAAATGCAAAAGCAGAAAAGTCTGAAATTATGTGTTCAGGACTTGAAGGAAATGGGATTACAAACAAAAAGCTGTAAGGTGCTGTTCTGTTGGCACAGCACTTCAAACTGGCAGTCTGCTTTTGGATAGAGAGATTTAGAAAAGCTGGAATGGTGTGCAGGCGATGATCTATCTTTTTCTTTCCTCATCAGTCTTGGGGATTATGGGAGAATTCTATTCCCCCACCCCAAATATTTCTGGGGTTGATGCTATGGAGAGGGGTTCAGGCAGTAGTAACTCCAAGGGCCTAAGAGTTTGATGGGTGACAAGATATTATTGGTAAAGTTATATCTGATGCCTGGGAATCATCAGTTCACAAACCTGATAAAAACTAGCTTTGTCAAAAGACTTGCTAAAGTTGATATAGTTTTAGTTTCTTTCCAGAATAAATTGCTGCACTTAATTAAGGATTGTTTGATGTAAGAATTGCTTAGGAAATTTGTGACCAAAGTTATGCAGGAATTTGCTGTCCTTTAAGACTTGGAACTCTATAAACTGTTTGCTACAAACATATTTTTATGAAGCTTTGGAGATTTCATTTTGACATCTGATCGTGAAGCTGTCTCTTTTCAGAACGTAAGTCACTCGCACAATTAACATACATATTTTAACAAAAGAAAAGATGGACTTTCAAGCAGTTTGATTCTTCCCGAGCAGGTGAAAATGTGTGAAACCAGTTAATTGTTACATTTTTTTTTTCTTTGAAATGGATGACTGCAAAGGTTAGTTAAGTACAGCATTTAAGGGAAATCTTTACTCCAAAAAAGCCTCCTTCTTTTGCACATCAGTAGAAGAGGGTGAATCCAACCTTAATTTGTGTACTTTTTATGTATAATTTTTGTTAATTCACTTTTTTTTTCTTTTTTTAACAGGGAAAACCAGACTTAAATACAACTTTACCGATCAGACAAACTGCATCAATTTTCAAACAACCAGTCACCAAAGTTACCAATCATCCTAGTAACAAAGTACGATCTGATCCACAGCGAGTGACAGAGCAGCCACGACAGGTAAGAATTAATCTATTTCCATTGTTACTGCTCAGAAAGTTGAACAAGCTGAAAATGTGCTTGTTTTCAGCTGTGCTTCAATTTCAGATGAGAATTCCTGTCTTGAAGGTTACTTACAGAAATGTGTATAGTACATACAATTTTTTAAAAAATACAGAAATAACAGTCAGTTCGTATGGAAATTAATATTTCATAATCCAGAACTTCATTCATATTTGATTACCACATTCCTCTTGAAATTCAGATATATGCTATACTGTCACAATTGGACATCACATGTACAGCTTAATAGAAGTTCCTGTGAAATACATGGTTCTCATCAAGAAGTAATACCTCTCTTTTATGTAGAAGAACTTTGTGCAAAATCAATAAAAAATTGTATTTTAAATCCCTCTTTTTCACTCTACTACTGCTATAAATACAAACCACAGTAACATAAACTCATCTTACACAAGTTCTCCTCTAGCTGCTTTTCTTTATATCAATGACAGATCGCCTGTTTGCACAGTACTTTTTTGGTTTTTTTTAATGGGGAAGAGAGAGCTGAGAAGAAATGGGAATCTAGTTGATGAATGAATGAATGAATGATTGGCTAGATAACATAGTGTATATTGGATTGAGGTATTGTTTTTAAGTCTGAGTTGTATTATTTGAGTCGTAGCATTACTACAGTCAAATTGAAACAGCTTATTCTATCTCGGGAGTGCAGGGATGAGAAGAAAATGCAGAGGCAAGTTCAAATTTTTGTACACTCATATGTCACTAACTTTTAACAACATTTCCTTTGAAACTCAAGCTGTCTCTAATATTGCACTTTCAAACATCTTGAATGCTGTTCTTGTAAGAAATAACATAAGGAATTTAGACTCTGCATCCTCTAAATTCAGGTGAGAAAGAAAAAGAAGAAATATCGAGCCATATTGGATCATCTTGTTGAGATGTCTTTTAGCAAGATTTGAAGGCCTCAGCTAACCTCACTGTTGGTCCCATGAAGTTCAACAGGGGCCATGTAAGTGTATCACATTCAGATCTAAAAGATGCATAATTGCATGTGTCTATTGATTCTCTTCAGATTCTTTGGGTTTTTCTTTTGAACTACTACACTTTGTGTGTCAGGAATTTCCTTTTGGTCATGTTTGCTGAACCAGTTATTATCACCAAAGCATATGAAAGTTACGGCACCTTTGTGACAAGAGAAATGGATGTCTGGTGATTCGTATCTTGATGGATTCCAAATCCTTTCATGCTTGCCTATTTCCTCCCTGTTTTCTTTCTTCCAGAATCTTTTCTTCAAATACAGTGTGACTGAAATCTTTGGGAATGCATCCCTTGTCTTTTGAGAATGGCTATCCAGTAAAGATTTGCAGAATAGGCTATATTCAAACCCACCCAAGTTAAATCTTTGCCTCCTTAAGATAGGTTCTAATGGATTAAGCTATAGCAAGATCTTCATGAAATCATCATCTGCTGATCACTGTGTCAGCATTCTTTTTCAATCATATGCCTTTCTCCTTGCTTGCAACAGTGTATCTTTGGAAGAGGACACTTAAACACTATTCTTATTCTGTATTGCCATACTTCATTTGGAAGAAATGCTAGCTCTGTTTGCATTGAATGCAGAATAGTTAATCTTTAGCAAAGCCAGTCTTGATGTGTCTTACTCTTGCTTTTCTCCAAGCTAGAATGCTGCCTTGAGCTGTTTTCTGGTTTGTCATTGTTCTGAGTAGTGATGATTGACATAGGTGGGAGACTTGGGGAAAGGAGAGAATAGATTGTTTCAGTTGTTTTTACATAAAATTTGAGTTTTCAGTGAAATTTTCATTTAAAAATCTGGTACAAAGCAATTTAATGTAGGTAGTACATTACACTACATTGTCAGTTACTGAAGAATCTTAAGCTAATTGACAGCTTTCATAAACAATTTCCAGTGATCTGGTTTCTTTACACACAGATTTCCATCATACAATTATAAGTATTTCTTTGGTGTTAGTAACCAAAAGTATGGAGGAACTCCAGTCATTGGTCATGTGTACACCCTTCATGTATGCATACATAGATGCACAGACATGCACATCTTGTTTGAACATAGCATGCAGTTCATTCCGATGTTTTACTCACTAGCTGGAGCATAGCTATTAATAGATATGGTCTTTGCTTGGTTTTCAAAAAGCAATGATTCTTTTCTTGATGTGATCTGTTGAGATAAAGTAGAGAAGCCAGGGTGAGGACTGAAGTTGCTGGAAAACCTTTTTCTTAATAAAGCCTGCACCATGTGGAGCACCTGTCACTTGAGATACAATTGTTGGACAAATGCAGCCTTGCAAATGTATTTGAATTCTCTTCCCCTCCAGATAAAGCCTATATTTTCCTTACATAAATAATCCCCACATGTGTCACTGTCTTCTCCTTCTCTCCTACTCAGGTGTGCAAGCTTTCCTGTACATAGACTGTAAATGTATCAGTGTTGGATATTCAAGTGAATGCTGAAACACTAACTATATTGCCTATTTGTATATAAAGCTTACTCAGTTACCACTTCCAGTGTCGTTCCTCCCTGTTTCTTCAATCGTTGGCCCAAATCCCTTAAGGGATTCTTGCTTCTGTAGTTCTAGATAGCCATCTCTGAAAGCTTTATCCGCTTAGATCTATTGTATCTCCCTTTTCAAAAGACAGTCTAACCAGAATTCCCTGAAAATTCTCTTTGGCCTGCCTTCTTATGTAGAGGTAAAAATAAACGAGTACTGTAGTTCCTTTGGCAGTCGGTAGGTTTTTTCATGACCTGAGAGTGAGAAGACATGCTTATTGGTGTTGGCAGGGAGGATATTTGGCAGCAGCTCTTCTTTAAGCAGTAAACCCTGTGGTAGTTCTTGGGAAGATAAACTAATAACAGCTTGCCTACGATCTTTGTATAGGTAAAACTGTCAATTAGAGCAACTGCTGGTTCCACGTATTCAGCATGCTAGTTCATTGCACACAAGAAGTGTCACAAGGTTGTCAGCCTTTTTCAAGCAACAGCTCTGCAAGACAGCATCTTAAAGCTTTCAAAGCCATTCTTAAAGTTTTTATAGATTACTGAGTATCAGAGTGGAGAACTTTACCCAAGAAAAAATGGAAATGTTCTGGAGAATCCTGGAAGTAGTAGTGTCAGAACTTGAGCTGTGTGTGTATGCATGCATGCTCTCAAGGGTCTTCTGGTACTCACTAGACCTCTCCTCTTAACTATCAGTCTTCTTCCTCGATGTGGCTTTTGTTAAAATACCAGTACCAATCAATCCATGGAGATTTCTCGATTCTTCGTATCTGTTCAAATGACAGGTGTATCTGTAAGTTCCTAAATAGCAAATCTAATAGCCTCAATTGCAGTTTTCTTCAAAGTGCTTTAATGTCTCTTTTTGAAGTATCAACCTGCTCAAAATATTTTGACACTCCATAAGCTTACTTAAGATAGGTTTTCTTACTATTTCTGTGACTTCGGGTTTTTTTCCCCTCACAGAGTCCGCTGATAAACAAATGTAAGAAAAGGAATCCTGAAAGATTGCTAGTGGGCCCTGCAAGGAAAGAAAAAAAAAACCAACCAACAAACCCCCTTGTTTTAGCCTCCTCTCCACTGTTAGACTTAGTAAGTTTTGATAAGATATGATACTTTCTGGATGATTTTAAGGGTAATGGCTTGGATTTTAAAAAGTCAGGTTAGCATTGCTGAAATTGAAAATGGAATTAATGATGAATCAAAAAATCATGCAACTATATCTGTCATCTTCCTATTAGGTGATATTGAGTACTGTCTTAAAGTCACATAATTTTCTCCCTCCTTCCTATTTAGCAAAAAGGCCACTAGACGTAGCAGTACATCAGGGCACATTAATGCTCCACTTGTGCGTCTGGATTTGAGTATTCCTCAATGAGAAAACTGAATGTGAAGCAGAGGAAGTCCTGTAACTATCTTAAACTATTATAGGCAGTAGATCTTTCATGTAATCACTTAAACTTGAGTTACTTGCCTGTCAAGTGTTCTGTACCTAACGGGATCAAATGGAATGGTGCTGCAGATAAACTTCCTTCTTATGGATCACTGCCCTTTGTACCTACACTCACTTGGTGCCTCCAAAAGGTCCAGGCCTGTGTCCTGAGTAGAGCACTTATCCTATTCTTTTGTGTTAGAGCTCCTTGGTTCACACTGTTCTGCGCTTATTGACCTTTTTCAGGGTAAATACAAAACTCACTCATTTATCCCTGTCCCCCAAATGTATGGTGCCTGAGGCATTGCTTTGAGAGAGCTTTGACTCCTGAGGACCCACTGATCAGTAGTTAATTCTCTTGTATGCTGTTGATTGTGGTGGTAGGGATATTTGAAACCATACCCGTAAACTGATGTTTATTTAAGTGGTAATCATAACACCGAATTTGCAAAGCATTGACCTCAGTATCTTCCTGATATATTTGGCTAAAAACATTCCACGAACATACCTCAAATGTTTAAAAGAAGGCCATCCTTCTCTTCAGAGCTCATTTTGAGAAAATCAGGTAGTCAGTTAGTATTATGTGATCTGATTCCTCTAGTTCTGTGGCAGACAACCACCTTCAAAAACCACTTTAGGATAAATCTGAGGGTATTTTCTTTTTAAAAACACCCTAGGATAGACCTGATGTATTTACTTATCATCTATCTGTAGGCCAGAAGTACTCTTCAAAATTGATTTGAGACTCTCTTTTATACTTACTGTCATATATATTTGCAGTGGATTGTATTGTAATGGATTATTGAATAGGATTATATATGACAAATTAAACCTGACTGTAGTCATTTTTTGGCATAAGATATATATATATATGCAGTCTAAAAAGCCTAATTTACGAGAAAAATTGCAGGATGTCATTTTATGTATGTCTTCTTGTGAAGAGTTCTTAACAAGAAAGAGGTATTTAGCTCTTAGCACTTCGTATTTTGTCAAATAGATGTGATTTTATTTCCTGTGAATCAACTTAAGGGATTGGAATCTAAAATTAGATAGAGTTGAAAAACTTAAGCTGCTTGGTTAATATCTATTAGAATTATCAAAAAGAGGGATGGAAGGAACCCAGTGAGATTGTTAAGTTTCATCTCCCTCTCCCAGGCAACTAAAGGAACACTGAAATTTTGATTGGCAATTATGGATGCAGCAGAACTGAGCAACTCAGCAACTGGATATAAAAGAGGAAAGAAGTTTTCCAGTTTTCTGGAGAAATTCTCATTCCTTTTAAATTCTTCCATGGAGACTTTGAAAAGACCTCTCTTTAATCATATTTCCTCATTTAACTGCCTGCAATGTCAATCACTTGAGCAGTTTCCCAAATGATAACTGGCATTCTGGTCTGTCTTAGCCTTTAAAACACCTTTTAAAACATAACAAAATTGCAGGCTGTCTGTGTCTGCAGTACAGTATAGATATGTTGACTGTATTTTGTGTAGACATGACTAACTTTTAATCAGCTCGCATACCAGCTTATAATGCATCTGCAAGCAGCGTGGAAATAAATGTGGTTCCAGAGAGCTGGGAAGATGCCAAGGCAGCTACCTGGAGTTGTGGCTGTGCTGTAAAACTTGCTGTGTCCATCATACTTCTGAATTAGATGGTAGCTTTTTCTGACTACTGTTGCAAGTTAAGAGCAGATGCTGTAGCTGTCTAAATGGAAGAAACCACCTCAATAAACAAATCTCTGAACTCACCAACACCAGAATCGATGTCCTTTCTTCTGTGTTTCCAGTCAAGTACATCATTCTGTTGACATCTACAGTATTTTCAATACTCTGTAAATCGTAAATAGCAGATGAAATTTGAGGTTCTTGATTGATCGATACAGGTATATATCAGTCACCCTCCAAGAATGTTTGAATGTTAAGAACCTACGTGCTTTTCTTTTAAAAAGAATAGAATTGGAATGGATTTCTTTCCAGCAAAAATTTCCTGTAGGCTTCCATTGCTTGAGCAACTGTAAATAGACTTATTTATCTAAGGAAAAGGAGCAGCGCATAATATGTTTGTATTTGGTGGTTCTTGCAATAGGGAGGCTAATCTATCATTTCTTTGTTGTCTGAATGAGAAATAATAGTTGCTTAGGAGATTGTGTTTTTACAGAGATTACGGGTTAGATTATAGTTTACCATTAGTCACAAATAGCTTTTCTTGGACAAGAAACAATTATGGAGGAAGCAATATTTTATAATTCTCCAAACAGAATTTCAGAAGCACAGCTTAGTACAGCTCTGCCATTATGGAGTTTCAGAACAACAAGGAAGTGAAAATTCTGCTCCGCCCTGGGGACCTTGGCATTGCATTCCTATGTTGTCTCCTCTGTCACAGGAAGAAAATGGGGTTGCCCTTAGGGTAGTAAGTTTGAGTGATAAGGGATACATTTCTTGCTCGGCAGGAGATTATTGCATAAGAGGTCACTTTTGGCATAATGCATATTGATTAATTTCCTAGGAAATGGAGCACTTAGCTGCTGGGTCTTTCTGAATCTAGAACACTCAAACATCGGTAAATGAAGGACCTGGGTTTTAGGCTCTTTTCAGTGTGTGTTCCCTAACTGCTACTTCAGGCAAAACTGAAGTAGAGCCATTTTTTATCCTCCAACAGGATGAATACCCATAACTGACTATGAATCCTCAGAATGGTTATTCATTTTGCATTAGTAATGAAATATCACATCATAACAATGATCAATCTTGAAATCCGGTTCTTCTCTCATTCCTTCCTACCCTGGTCCCATCAGGATTCTCATTACTGAATAACAGGGTCTCGTGTTTGCTAATGCTTCTTTCCTGGAGGCAGGAATCTTGCTTTTCTGGCTGTACTGGTGAATTCTCAGCAGGAGGAAGGAAGATTGGACCACGTCAGCCTGCCCTTTGCTTCAGGGATTATGGTACTCTCCAGGGTACGCAAGCTGAGAAAAGCCCAGAGTCTGGATAGCTCACTCCATTTTACAAGAAAACCTTTAATTGTGAGAAGATGTAAGGTTATTATGCAGAAGGTGGCCTCTGTTGCTGGCAGTCATTTATTGAATTTGAGTGGCTGTATCTGCAGATGCTTGCACTGTGTGGGGGACTGTTGCTTGTTTTATGAAGTCCAGATGGCTTTGGGCAGGAGACAAATGCCAAGGGGGCAGTCTGCCTAGGCCACGCTCTATGGATGCTGATGCCTAACTGTTAAACTAGATGGGATTTTTATGAATTGCTCCTGATTTAGTTGCCTATTTCTCTGCTTAGCGGGGCACAAAGCCGGTGAACCTGAGCTTTATTTTCTCTTTTTCTATTCCCTATCTCACTAATGATGAGATAAATAATGTAAGCTATTTTTAGGGCTGTAACCTCGAAGGCAGATATTTTGCACATCGAGAGTTGCATGATCTTTTTCAGCTACTTGAATGCTTCCTTCCGTTGCTGTGGAATGGTTGCATCTTCATCATGTAAGTGAAGTAACAGAAAAGCTTTTTCTGAATTTGTATTAGCAGTTTCCTTCCCTCTCTCTCTGTCCCTTCATAGCTATTCCTGGTGCAGCTGTTAGGGACATACTTGTCCAGGTCTGGTCCAGCTCAGAATCTTCAGTAAGATCCAGGAAAGATGCAGAGGTTCAGAGGGGACTCGTAAGAACCCATAAAGGGTTGGGGAACAAAATTCATAATAAAAATCTAGGAATGTGATTAATTTCTGAGCAAAAAATTAGTAAGAGTGACTCGTGCAGTCTTAGTGGAGATCTGGGGAGCTGAAAATTTGGAGCACAATCGTTGTTTGCAAATAATTATATAGACTAGTGCTGGAAGCTTTGTGCTAGGAATATGCTTTGCTTCAGTCTTGTTTTAACAGGTGTGTCTAAGTGTCAAGTGCTTTTTTCTACTGATGTTGACCTTGAAGTCATCTGAGGTGTTGATAGTTGTATAGACTTTTCCCTGCATTCACAATCAGTGCTTAAAGAGCTGAGTGACTACTGGTGTTGGAAGCTCCACCCAATCGATACTGCACTACACTTTCCAAGTCTTCTAAGCTTTCATTCGTGTTAGTTGTCCTTCTTCAAGCAACTCTCTCTCCCACACAGGCATTTGCATTCCTATACGCCCTCCATTCTCGCAGTTCCTCGTTCCCTCTGTGATGTGTGCTGGGTTGATTTGAGTAGGGAACTGAGAATCAAAACCCAGTAATGTTTGATTGTATTTGGTGATATATTTGCTGCTGTAGACCAATTAATTTTAGCCTAAATAAAGAGATGCTGTTCTTATGTTTACGTGTAACATATAAAAACATAGCTTAGATTTGGAGCTGGTGGGCTTTTTGTTTAAAAGTTGATGAAATGGAGAGGGAAAGGGGAACAAAGGGTTAATTCCTTTAATGGTCGAAAACATGAATAAGCTTTGTAGAGACTTTTATCAAGATGGGAGGCTAACCCAGTGATGAAATACTGAATCGATAGATTTTTATTTTGACTTCATTTATCTGAATCCTAATATTCCTTTGAGTTTGGCTAGTGAGTTGCTGGTTTCACCTTTTTAACGAAGGATTTCTTCAGCGTTCTAGACAGCTTTAAGGCACTGCCACTTCATCCATGGAGCTGTAAGGACTGCTACAAGACATCTAGAGTGCTTTCTTTGGGTGGGGTCTTAGCAATAGTGGTAAACAGCAGGAGTGAATGACTGGAGGTACTAAATATTTAACATTTAACAAGATAAAAGAGGTGCCTTGATACTCAACTAGCAGTGTAGCTCAAACCTGGGTTGCAATGTTGAAAATTAATACTAATTACGAGCGAGAAGTCTATTTACAGGAAGCATTTGAAGTTTTAAGTGGCTGTAGTAAAATGAGACACAAGTGGCAACAGGTATTTTCAAAAACCTGTCAAATCATGGAGATGTCAAGAACGTGTGAAGTGTAGTCAGAGTTTGCAAAAAAGTTGAAGAGCTTACTTAGGTGATACTGTGTGAGTTTTCTAAGCCACTTAGATCTAAACGTGGTTACAAATGTGTCCTGTTGTCAAGAGAAGAGTGCTTAAATAAGTGGATCTCTGTAAAATGACATAGTAATCTCTCAGGCAACACAAGTATCATTCAACCTACGATTTATAAAACTGTACAGACATGTTGTGGAGAGTATTGCATTTTTCTTAGCATAACGGCATGTTTTATTTTCAGTCAGTAGTATACTCCTAATGCTAAGTTAGATGTTCTTTGTTGCTTTTTTCTTTGCCTTTACTACCGCTGTAACTCAGAAACTTTTTTTTTCTTAATAAGAATCACTGATGTACAGTGCTTCAGTTATGATGTCGTGTGACTAGCAATATAGGTTCCACAGAAAATAAAAGAGAATGCTCTAGTTGTTTCACTTCCAGTTTTAGAGCAGAATGTGACATTTGAAAACCCTATCTTAAACTGAGGCTTTTGCGTACCCAGCTGCAATGAAGAATTTCCTAGGAATGAGAGTAACTGCTTCTCTAGTTTTTTGTCTCAGATTTTTCAGGCATGAAAAGAAATAGATTCCCCCCCCCCCCCCCCCCCATATCCTGCAGAAAAATCAAACTATTTCGGAATGCCCTTTCCACAGGAAATTGCTACGTTCTTGCTTACCTCTTTATTAAGATTATTTGTTAAAAGTACCTTCCCATGGAATGGAAATCAACTTTTTAACTACCTTTCATCACTAACGTGCTAAATGGAAAAGGCCCATTTTAAAGAATAGGTGTGGCTAATCTCCAGCCCGGAACTTCCGGGTGAATATTCAGACCAGTAAGACAGGAATGAGTAGGGAAATCTGTATCATTAAACAAAAATCTCTCAGGTCAAAAAATTGGTTTCTGTGAGAAATGGAAACATGTTCCCAGCTAATAAACAAAGCAATAGAAAGTAAAATGAATGTGAATTTAGTCCATGTATCCTCCTAAAAGTGGAGAGATTTGATTCTATTTCCAGATAAGTCAAGAGATCTATACAGCATCGGAAAGGGCAGTGTCACCAAGCTAGCATAGGTCTGAAGTGGCATAGCTGCTGATTAGCATTAGTGTTGGTGCAGCTGTACTGCTCCAACGTGCAGAGCTGTCTCCAGTGTCTCAACACGCACTACATAATTCCACACAAATACGTTTCCGATGACTAAAACTCCATCAGCAGATAGGATATTATCTTTTTGGTAGCTTACGTGACTGTTAGGTTGGTTGTTTTGTAAGCTGCTAGGCACTGCCTGTCTTTTATTGTTCTGATGCTGTTTTGTTCATGAATGCTGTTTATTTCCATGAGCTGATTTAGTTTTGTTTATTATTTCTAATGAGCAATCTTGTTTTCTCTTTTTCAGCTTTTCTGGGAGAAGAGGCTACAAGGCCTCAGCGCATCGGATGTCAGTGAACAAATCATAAAATCCATGGAGCTACCTAAAGGTCTTCAAGGTATTGTGTTCACTTACTGCAGTTGCTTCAGATCCACAAAGTTGTTGTGCTTAAAAAGGACAGAGTTTTTGATGCTCTTAACAAGTTTTCAGTTTACAGTCAGATTAAGTAAACTTCAAATTGTAAATGTTCTTGCTTACAATACCTCAGTCTCCAAAACTATGTTTATTTTTAGTTCGTTTATGTAGTTAATAAAAACCCACACTTCAGAACTGCATTCTTATTGGTGAAAGTTGATCTAAAATATGTTCAAGTCATAGTTCAAAATTAATAATTTGTTCCACTGCTTGGGAGATTTTCTTGGGAATTTGAGTATTGTAAAAATCTCCAGTGTTTGTTTTCCAGAATTAATTTAATACTGTGTAGCGTTAAAGCAAAGACTGTGCTGGTGTGAATTAATACCATGAAGCTGCAAAAAACCTGTTTCAATATGTGACTGGTAAATTTATGGTATGATCATCTTGATTAAAAAATTGATGATACTGTAATTGTTAGTGTAAGGAAAAAACCTAGCCGATTTTAGAAATGAGATGCCTTTTGAAATGCTAACTTACACTTAAGTGAGAACTGTGCTATTACAAAGCCATTTTAAGAACTTGCATTTAACTGTTGAGCTTATACAATCATGTATCCTGTGGTAGTTATCTCATGAGTGTACATAGCCTTACAAACTGAGAAGAGCTCTGCCACTGGAATTTACATATGAAATGTGAATGGTAACTATTCAGTTGTCTTTGTTTTAGGAGTTGGCCCAGGTAACAATGACGATACCCTGTTGTCAGCTGTTGCTAGTGCTTTGCACACCAGTTCTGCACCTATCACGGGACAGCTCTCTGCAGCTGTTGAGAAGAACCCAGCCGTCTGGCTTAATACATCTCAACCCCTCTGCAAAGCTTTCATAGTCACAGATGATGACATTAGGTAAGTTTCGTAAAGTCTTCAGTAAAACGAAAAGCATGTTCAATTAAAGTAGATCTCTTCCTGGCTCAGTGCAGTCCTGGAGATAAAGGAAGAGAAGTGTGAACATTTTTCTTGTACCTGTTGATAAGTTCAGTAACTGGAAAAAATGAAAACCTGGTTTTTTTCTTTGTGGTCAAAATAGTAATATAAAAAATTCACTAAGGTATGAGTCATAATCCACATTTTCTTTCCCAAGAGAGTGCCCTAAACATTAAGCTATAGTCATGATCAATATTGGCTTTCTTCCTTCCCATTTCTGGTTTGGTCAAGTTAATTTGTTGATCTCAGTTAAAAAGTAAGTAATTTCAACAAAGGAGAATAAGAATATTCCCCTACAGCATATAGCTTTGCGGCTAATACACTCTCTTAAAGTGAGAGATTGCAATATGATATGAAGAGCACAGATAGATCTATTCACATATGGGCAAAGATTTTGTTTTTTAGTAGCAGCACTGTTAATTTTCTTTTCCAAGAAAGACTCATCCTTTTTTGGGTACTAAAAGCAGGGGCTTCAGCACTGAATTGCAAGGTTAGGACTGAGTGAAGAGAGAGATTTCTTGTTACATTGACTAATTGCCAGAGTGTGGCAAGACATGGGACACAATCCTGGCATCCATTTTTTTTCTTAGTATCGCTTAGCATGAATCAACTCATGGGATGAACACTGCCTTCCGTATCACATTTTTAGTTAAATTCCAGGTTGCATAGGGAATCTGAAGACCAAACTTGGATCTTGCTACTTAGTGGAATTCACTCGGCACCAAGGTCCAATACTGTCGCATTCTTTTCTAAGCCCTAGATGGCTAGCTGAAGCTTCTGCAGAGCTAATGTTAAGGTATAAAATTATCTGATTCCCAGTCCTTTGCTTAGGGATTTACTTCTCTTTATTTTCTTAAACATCAACTTGAGATGCTTTCAGAAGGTAAACTTTTCTTGCTTTGCTACAGAATGTTACAGGGCAGGATGAGAAACTTTCTTAGCTTGTTTGACAACGTTTATTATTCTTTGGAAACAAAATTCCTTTTTTGTCTTAGCAGTCATTCAGTTGTTTTTACAAAGCAGATTCTGAATTTGATGTCAGACAGTACTGGCAACTCAGGAAGGACACAGATTCTGAACTGGAGCAGCTCAACTTCTATGAATATGCTGCCAGTTTGGTGTCTCTTCTGGTTCATGACTTCATAGGTAGCTCACTACAAAAGGATTAAATATTCTTAGAAGTTACCTTTTCATGTTGTTTGTGAGAAGCTGGCTTTCATTTTAAGACCCTCCAGAAAACACATTGCGTGAAGAAGTAATATCAGAATATGGCATCTGTTATCACTAAGGAAAGCGGTACAATTGCTTTCTGAACTTATATAATGATAAGGAAAAGTTTGCAATTGGGGATGTCTGGTCAGTTGCCACCATATATTCTGTTTTACTATAGATTATTCAGGGAGATCATAGCAGTTGTTTACATTTAATAAAATAGCTGTCAGCTTGACTTATGTTTAACTTGAAGTAATACTGGTCATGCAATGATGGTAAATCTCTTGCATAATCAGAGCAAAATGCAAAATTTCCTCTTTTGGTTCAGCACATTCCCTGGGAAAATGTTAAATAACCTCCTATAAATGCTTGGTTAGGAAACAACTGTGCTTCCTTATCGCTAGGGACAAGCACCTATTTTTTTTTTTCAGTTGTGGGATATACCTTCTGAATAGTTCTGGGCTTCTTAGTGCTAGTCCTGTGAAAGGTAAGTATATAAAATGAGTATGATGTGGTTCCCAGTAGTCTTTACATCCAAATCTTAGCCTCCTGAGGCAGGCTTTTAGAATTCCCTGTTAACTGTCTTCTCCCGTACTGAGACTGTGAGATCATTTATCTTGAGACTCTGAGATCATTTATCTTGAGACTGCTACTTTGCACCTTCTTTTTGTAGCTTCTTTCCTGACCAGCATCTACTTACGTTCTTTGCAACGGCCCTGTTGAGTTGCCTCCGTTTCCATGAAATGCTAAGACTGACAACCTTTGTGTCGCTGCTAGATAAATGCTCTAACCAGTTTCTCTCTTTTGGGATGAACTGGGGAATGGTATCTTTTGAAAATAACAAATAGGTGGATTGTTTTTTCTAGTTATGCTTAGATGGATGAAGTTTTGCAATATATTAAACTCATTTTTGACTCACAGCAGTGTTCTGCTTCATAGTCTAGCCTGTCATTCTTTTCAAATGTCTCTCTCTTTAGTGGGATTTTCTAAAGCTTATAGTTTTCAGGGGATTTATTTTCCTAAAGCATGTAAGTTGTTTCTGAAAATCCCACCTCTCAGTTTTCAACAGCCCTTTCTCTTGCTCAGTCTAGGTTCTTTGCTGAGCGCTAACCATCACCCAGTAGGTTTTGTTCCTGAGCTTTCTCGGGTATTTTGACAATTGCTTTTTTTCAAATAGCGTGGTGGTAATGGGACTTCTGCTTTTTCTTATGGGTAGCCATAACCTGTTAAATTTACCAAAGCATAAAAATGAATGTAGTATGTCTCGCTATGTCATGCTCTGCACAGTCGTGGGTAAGAAAAAGTACCTGTTAATCTGTCCAAAACCTAAGCTGTATTTACCATGAGACAAGAATGGAGAGTAATTAAAGTTTAAGGCTCTCTAAGTTTATTTGGCATGGGTTTAAGAATGTTGGAATCTTAAGCTATATGAAACTTGATCCAAGCTAGTCAGCTGTAGCTTAGTCCCTCACAATATTCCTCAATACCCTGTACAAATCTTACTTTCAGTATGACAGACCAAAGCCACAAGAACTATAATGTGCCAAAGGAAGAAAATGAAAGATTGAGAATGTTTCCACAGTCTGAGCTCTCCTCAGGAATAAGAAAATTGTAAGGTAAAATGATGTGTGTTCCAGGGAGGCAAAACCCTAAATAATCATATCAATATTGGCTATGAGATAAACTTTCTGACCCCAGATGTAAAGACGAGTTTAATACAGAGTATGTCAGGAAAGCACGGTAACTAGGCATCTGAGAATTCCTGTAATTACCGTTTAGAGTATGCTGTCTCAACAGTGGTTAATTTCTGCTGAGAGGGGAGGAGAAGATGGGAAAGATCTCTTGGAAGTGATGTGTTGGAGAGGTGTATGTATGGGGGGGAATTGGCAGATGTCCCTAAACCTGAGTTTGATAGAATACAGCAAATACAGTCAACATACTAGTAATTAATTCTCCTTTCAGCAGTGCATCTCAGATCTGGTTAGTGGAAGACTTCTGGAATCCCTGCTGCTGAGAAGCTCTAGAGCATGTTTTTCATAAAACCAGAGTAAATGTTACTGTAAGCACTTACAGTGATGGCTCTCAATTAGAGTGTCTCAAAAAAATACTGTATTTGAATGTGCTGCAAGATCAGGGGAAAAGGGTTATTACCTCCCTCGTGATGAGTAGGAGGTCGAACTGGTGTTCAGACAAGGACAAGTTGGTTCTGTGGCTTTTTTCACATCTAACCTGACATCCATCCTAAATGTAAAGATACCTTTGTGTTTCTGCTGCAGCTAAATGCTATTACTAGAGCTATATGCAATTTTTTTATTTCAGTGACAGAGTAGACATTGCAGTGCCAGCACATAAGGAACTGAATCAAATGGAGCCTCAATAGATGTAGCAATATAGAAAAATAGAGGAAGAAATCAGAGGGGAGGTTGGCACAGTATCATAGTTTAGTTGCATAACAGTAGTGTGGAATCACACATGTCTTTAAAGCATGCGTGCTTCACTTAGTTGTGTGGGCTGAGAAGAGTGCAAGTAGTAAGGACAAATAAAATCGTGCTAAGCACTAAGGAAATCATCTGAATGCAGAGCTATACACAATCCTGTTGTATAAAGCAGTTCTCCACTGAACATAAGGTCAGAATTGGAATTAGGGGCTTGTGGATTTCTGTGTTAGGAGTAATGTGTCTTTAATTTTAGCTTGTTTTTGAAGGCAATAGTACTTAAACTAAAGGATGAGGACTGTGTCTTGCTGGGAGGAAGGCTGAAAAGAGCATGTGGCCAGGGAGCTGCTTCTCAGCGAGTGATGCAGCTGGGGAGGTGAGAAGGATCAGCGCAGGCTGCTGTTGTGTGGGATGGTGCCGGGGAGCTGTGGAGCTGAAGGGCTGAGGGCTGGTAGCGAAGAGTGGGCTCTTGTGAGCAGTGCTCTTGCCTTCCCTGGCAGCACTGCTAACCCTGTTGACGTAATAGACTAAAGTAGTTTTACTTAATACTGCTGTGATAAACTAGCATAAGAAGTAAAATGAATCAAATTGAATGGAGACACTCCAAGTCCTAGAGCTTTGCTTAGTGTGAAAGATGAACACTTCTTGTTAGTAGTGTTTTCTTGTTGTTTGTTCTTAAACATTCGCTCTTCGTAGTTCATTTGCTTTGAAAGTCATATTACTTGTATAAAAAAGAGCTATGTTTTTAATACTTAAAAACTCTGCTAGAACACCAAACTTTTCAGGACTGAGAGTGCTGTGAATGATTTTTTCGTTGTTGCTCCCTCAGAGGTCAGCTGGCTGGCTGAAAATTTGGAAATGAGATAACTGGGGAAGACTGTGTCTTCACATGAGTTTGAGAAGCAAGACCTGGGAGTAACCTCTGGAGAAGGCCACATACACTGTAAATAGGGAACCTGGGCCCTTAATAACAGAAGCTAGTCCGAGATACAGAAAACTGGCTGTCACTTCTGTGTATTGTGAGAGTTAAATACTACAGTTATATGTCTGAGATGATAGGAGGTGGCTTGTTACAAATCAGGATAACGATTCCAAAATCTAGGACAGGCTGAGCTTATGCTTCAGCATATATTTTTCAAAACTTCATCAACATAGTTAAGTACATTTAAAAGAAGACCTCAAATAAAGGAGCCTTAATGAGGTGGTAAAGCTTATGATTATTTTGTGCCCAACTCCTCAGAGTTGGTATATCAAGATACTTGCTGGCCTTTATGTTAGATTCCATCTCTGGACAGCAGACTCACTGAAGAGTAAAGCAGGGAAGGACCTTGTAGCACCAAGAAAGAAAGGATGTTCCAGATTTTTGTGTGCTTTCTGGCAAGTACATTCTCTGATACACATTGATGTTATAAAATATTCACAGCCTGGAACGGGCCTCCTTCTTCTCCCAGCTCAGCTGTTCATGGCTTAATTCAAGTTACGAAGTGGTCAAGGTTGTCTAAATGCCCTGAGACTTTTTTGACAAAGCGAGGATTGATATTTCCCATATCTTCACTGAATATGTGATACTTCAGGGCTTTTCCAGGACATACGCTTAAAATGCCCAGTGACTAGAACCATGATGAAGGAACATTTACATTTAATTCCTGAGCCATTCTTTATAAGAGTGGGGATGTGTCCTTACTGTGTTTTAGTTCATTGGAATTTTCTTTGCACTCTAAAAGGGAGCTTTATAAAGATATTTCAGCAGCTTGCTTCTCTCTGATTTGGTCATTCAGTCACTTTTTAAAACATGCTGTCAGTAAGTGTTCATATTTAACATCATAGCCTAAATTAGCCCTGAGTATGGGCTAATTCACTGGAAATCTAGTGAAGGGATCTGCTGGTGTGCCCTGGTTTCGGCTGGGATAGAGTTAATTGTCTTCCTAGTAGCTGGTACAGTGCTGTGTTTTGGGTTCAGTATGAGAAGAATGTTCATAACACACTGATGTTTTCAGTTGTTGTGAAACAGTGTTTATACCAAGTCAAGGATTTTTCAGCTTCTCATGCCCAGCCAGCAAGGAGGCTGGAGGGGCACAACAAGCTGGGAGGGGACACAGCCAGGGCAGTGACCCAAACTGGCCACAGGGGTATTCCATACCATATGGCACCATGCCCAGTATATGAACTGGGGGGAGTGGGGCTGGGGGGATCGCCGCTTGGGGACTAACTGGGCATCGGTTGGTGGGTGGTGAGCAATTGCATAGTGCAGCACTTGTATATTCCAATCCTTTTATTATTATTATTGTCATTTTCTTAGTGTTATCATTATTATTATTAGTTTCTTCTGTTCTATTGAACTGTTCTTATCTCAACCCACAAGTTTTTGTTGTTTTTTTTTTCTGATTCTCTCCCCCATCCCACTGGGTGGGGGGGCAGTGAGTGGGCAGCTGCATGGTGCTTAGTTGCTGGCTGGGGTTAAACCACGAGATGGTGTAAATGGCTATTGACTGTAATCTGAAGCCTGTTTCAGTGGAGTTTGTAGGCTGTGGATTGTGGAAAGATCCTAATGTCTTAAAGTCAAAATTCTAAAGCCAAAAAGGGGAAAAATGAAATATGCTTCAACTATTTATTTTCCATAATCTTTGGCCAGTTCACAGTGTATTCCAACAGTGAGATGGTGGCAACTTTTTATTACTGATTTTTTTAAAAATTGTATTTCAGCTTTTGTGTGCTCTTGGGATGATTGTCATTCGATTAACAAATACTGAATTTGCTACTCTAACTTTTATTTCTCCTTTGTCACAGGTTCTGCAAAAGATAAGGCATCTTTGGTTTTGTTCGGTTCTCTGCCCCAGGGTTTGAAAGATCACTCTCTAGGCATTGAAAGTTAACACCTCTGGGACAGTAAGCTGTGTATTGGAAGATAGAAAACAAGGGTAGAAAACAGCTGGAAGATAGAAAACAAGTTCTGTACAGAACTGCTAGCTTGTTCTTTTTTTTTTTTTCGTCCTTTTGCTATCTCTGTAAGCAGACAGCCCCCTCTGAAGTACTTAGGGAGTGCTGGTAGTGGTTGCAGCCGTAGAACGGAGTAGCCTTAGAGGCTGGTGCTCTTCAGAGGCTTCTGGCTTCTGTGGAGCATGTTGGATATCACTCCTGCTCTTTTAAGATTTGATGTTCTTTATATCTGTCCTGCCATCCTAAATAGCCACAGGGAGTTTGTGGCACTAACGAATGTTTTCCTGTGTCTGCTTCTGATGAGTTCTGGCCATTTTTAAAGTGTATATTTTGTTTAAAGATTTTCTTTTTTGGAAAAAATAGCTTGATAGAACAAGTGGATTTTCATGTAAAAAACCCCTGGGTCTGATGCAAAATTTGTGTTCTCTTGGGAAAACTTCAAAAGAGGACTTCTTGTTTTCTGTTAACATTTGAAAGCTAAGTATTACCTTCCAAACTAAACATTGAATCAAAATATCTTAAATTTATATTGATATCAAGGCAGTATTTTTGAATTAACTTTCCCCAGGGAAACAAGCCTTTGTTTCAGCAGAAGTTGCTGCCATTTTAAATGCATCGTTGCTTAGTAGATAAGACTGAATAGATAGGTAGGAGTAATTAAATAAATAAATGGAAACGGTGAAGCTCCTTGAGGTTCTTCCCCTGCACACGCATTGTGTGGGACTTGGGAGTGGTTCTCTGAGCACCTAGGAACCTACTCAGTGCCCCACCATCCTGTAAAGGTGCTCCTGGTGTACACACCCTTACGCTGGGAAAGAGGGAGATTGCCTCAGATCTCCTTTATAATGCTCATGATGGGAATCTCCTGCTACAATTTTCAGTGATCTACTCTAATATGTCTCTGCCAAAAAATAAAAAAAAAAAACAGTCTGACAAAGATAGTCCAGTGGGATACTGCTCCATTAACTTTCTGTTTGGCCTTTTCAAGTATCTAATCTGAGAGTGGAAGATCATATGTCACATTCAATCCTTCTGTCTCTGTATGAGGGAAAGTAAACCATGCATGCTAAAACAGAGAGGTTTCTGGCTCAGAGTGCTCTCGGTTTTAGAGCCAAGCACTACCTGCATGCCTGTGTATGTGTGAAGGTAATAGAACTAGTCTAGTAAGGGTTTAGAGAGGTGGTCGATGCCCCAAGCCTGTCAGTGTTTAAGAGGCATTTGGACAATGCCCTTAATAATATGCTTTAACTTCTGGTAAGCCCTGGAGGGGTCAGGCAGTTGGACTAGATAATCATTGCGGGTCCCTTCCAACTGGAACTATTCTATCGTATTCTGTTCTAAGTTAAAATGAGAGTTGAGAAACCAGTCCTGAGTCATTGTTTATGCAAGTGTTATGCTCCCAGCCTACTAGTATACTTGAAGGATTGACATTTCTGCCCCTTCTTCCCTTCTCTCCCTTCAGAAAACAAGAAGAGCGTGTGCAACAAGTGCGCAAAAAACTAGAGGAAGCACTAATGGCAGACATTTTATCTCGAGCGGCTGATACAACAAAAGATATAGATGTAGAAATGGATAATGGAGATGAAGCATAAAAACAAATCAGGTGAGTCAGATCTCCTGGAGGCACGCTCTGAGATTTATCTCTTGGCTGCTGGCAATCACTCAGCAGTCATTCGGTGGACAGTAGTGTATCACACACAAGCAGTCCTGCTTTCATGCTGCACATATGTTAGCTGACATGCCCTGTATCAGCAGAACACTAGGGTGATTTTGCATATATAGATATGAACACCCTCACATTAAATGCTACACAGATCACCAGGGAGGAAAAAACAGTGTTTTTCAGCTTTTACAGCAAAGACGCAGTCTCTAGAAACCATTGCAGGTATATTTTCTGGCACTTAATAAATACTTGATGTCAGACTGGGATAAAGCAAGCAAAGTAACTGGCCTTTTTCTGTTCTTCAAAATTTAATTTAGTAGAATTACATAAGAAGCTCCTGAAACTTTTCTATTTATTTTTAAATGGATAATACCTCTACAAATTAATTTTCCAAGGCATCTTCTTGTATCTTACACCTGTTTACAGTACTGATCTGTGGATTTGCCAAACACTTACTTAAAAAAAATTTTTTTTTTAATCACCTGCAGAAGAATGGTAATTCATTCTCTTGTTTCCATTGAGCTGGCAGTGCTCATTTATGAAAGTGCGCAGCTTTGAGATCTGAGCTTTTCATAAGGAGTTAGCTGAAGTTTTAACAACTAAGAATTCTGTCTGAAGATGGTTGTGTAATTTTAAAGGAATTCATTTCAGGTTTTTTGTTCTGGAGTTACTACACACAAGGGGCAAGAATGTATGGATTTCCTATTTGACAGTTACAAAGGAATTAACTTTTATACAACTATAAATACTATGTTCAGGTAACTTGTAGACATAGGATGGGAGTTTCCAGGCTGTGACCTGCTTTAGCAAGGCTGCTAAACATTCAAACTGGTATTCAACCCATGGCATAGAGTGGTAATTCCATGGTGCTCTGGCTCCCCCCGTATGAAGAATATAAGCCTGGTGCAGCCAACAGCCAGATGTTATTTTTGCACTCATATCTGGACTGCGCACTAGGTCACCACTTCAGATAGAAGGGTGTGTTGCTTGAGTAAATTCTTACAATTAGAAACAAAATGTATTCATAATGTACCCACCAGCCCCTGAATACTCATGTTTCTAATGCATAGTCATTTTTATTACTTACAGTGTCAGTGCAACATAAAGGGAAATTTGATCTTTAAGTTGTGGACAAGAGCTATTTGCCAGTGTTGTTTACTGGCCACTTAACAGGCCAATAATCTTGGATGTTTTCCAGGCTACTGGAATCTTTTAATGACTTCAAGTTACAGCTATTTACTATTAAACTCTTAATCCCTGAGTATTTCTGCTATAAAAGTCTAATTATGGATAACTTTAAAGGAAGTCAAGAAAGAACATTGTTTTAAGATGTGAAACTTCAAACCTTTGCCATTTTAGAATCAAATTGTCATTTTGAATTTTTTAATTTAGCATAAAATAATTATTTTGTAATGGATTCATAAATCTATTTGTAGAAGTGGTTATTTTTGCACTGGTACTGTGGTTCTCTGCAGAAATCAGTTGGATCAGTAGACCGTGAGTTTCATCAACTTGTGAACTGATTACCTATTTACATGTACATAACCAATGTACATGTAAATGTAGATGTGTTGGCTATGTTCTGTAAAACTGCTTTTTTTGCCCTAGTGGCTTTAATTATAGACTTGAAAAAGATTTTTGAGTAAGTGGATTAGGTAACGTGAAGTAGCTTGCAAGAGGCAACGTTTTTTTCCTTTATACAGACTAATGTTCCAGTATGATGTTTTTATATTAAGAAACTTTTCATGTACACATTACGCTGTATTTAAAAAACAAGAATTCAGAAAGTGATTTAAGGCCGTAATGAAGAACTACAGAAGCCTGGGTAATGTGCCAGGAGGGTGTGTGGTGAAAGAGGCTGGATGTTAAAAGCATGTTATGTATGCGGGTTGTGCTTAATGAAGAAGTAAATAGGCATCTGTGGGACTCTTAACAACTGAGTAGCTACTTACATTGTATTAATTTTTTGTTACCCACTTATGAACTATTTATGGTGTGCTCTTAATATTGAACTGAAACACAGCTGTAACTGCTCCAACAAAGTCATTCTAACTGATGCAACCATCAGCCTTTACTTTTCCAAAAGGGGTTACTTCTTTCTCTTTTACAGGTACTTTTAACTGACTTATCCCAGGAGGAACTTCCTATAAGACAGAGGCACTTTCTCCTTCGGTCTTTCGTTACAAGAAGAAATGGACCCATGCACATTTATATAGCTTTCTAATAGCATTAAAACCAATGCCTTTTCTAGACTCCTATTTTTGATGTATATATCTTATTTGAAAAGCAACTTTATTTTGTGTCCTATGACTTAAAGTCCTTTTTTAAGTATCAAACGTTACCCTTAATCTAAAGCTGAGCTTTTGATGCCAGGTTGCAAACCTACTGGAATTATATTGCCTGTACTAAATATTTGTTTTTCCTGTGGTTTTTAGTAAGAATGGATCAGGAGAACAGAATGATTTCCCAATTAAAGATTATTGTGACTCTGTATATAAACAGATTTTTATACCTATGGGTGAAAAAACCTGTACATTCTTCCGTCATCACTGTAAAGATAAATAAATGATTATATTCCAAGCAATTGAAAACTTGTTGTGTTGTGGATAGAGTAAGCAAAGAACGTCCCTGCTCATATTTCAGTGTTCCCTTGGCCAGGTACTGGAGAGGCTGGGAAGGGCGTGTATCAACAAGTACTGTCTTTGCCCAGAGCACTGCCTCAGGAAATCTGTCTGAACTCGGGAGCAGTTGTGGATTTTTCAGCCGAGGTGAAGTACGATTGCATATTTCCTCTGAGAAAGACGACTGCTAAAAATAAGTAGCCAGCATGACTTTACAGAGTTCTGCTTTGAGGTCAAAGTGAGACCGTAAAGAAAGTGTCTGCGGTGCAGAATGCAGCAGGCGCCAAAACTTGGGCTTGTTTCTGTCCACCTAGACAAAGCAGTTAGGACATCAGGATGGCCTATGGCACCGCACCGCTAAGATTTTTGTCAACTGAGTTGGGTCTTGCACAGTTAATCAGAAAACTCAGAAATAATCAAAAAACTGAGCAGGTTTGCTTAACTTCCCTGGAGATTTAAAGACTAAATTGCCTGGCAGGTCAGAATAGTTCCAAGGTTAGCATAACATCTGTTTCTCCATGACTAGTAACATATCGTACTGCTCTGCAGCCCACGGTGGGGGAGCTTTTCCATCGCCTCTGGAGTCTTTCTTCTGTCTGCACAATACTGGTCACAAGAGGGAAAGCAGAGAGACAGGTGATCTTACTGCAGATTTCCTGGGATGGCTGCGGGCTGGGAATCAAGACAATTTGTCATTTTTCTGAAGGAGCTTCCTTTAGTTTATAATTGGGCAGAATAAAAGAGAATAACGGATCTGGTCTTTTCCAGCCTGGTCACAGAGTGGGGGGCAATCAAACTCTCTCCTCATGAAAAGAAGGGAGCCTGTTACTAACAGGCTTCTGTAAAATTGGAAAGAAGCTATGTTCCCAACAAATTATCATTATTTGGTGAATTTCATGAAGATTGCTTTTTGGGACTGTATGTACACTGCACTACCTAGTAACTTTTCAGAATGCAAGTTAAGGGTTTGACAGATAAAACTCAGAAAGTAGAGCTTGAGTGAAGGTGAGTGAAAACCCATCACCATTGATAATTAGTTGAATTTAAGAACAGTTTATACTTGTTCTAATTCCAGAGTTGTATTGCATAATTACTGATCATAAAGTTCATGAACGGGGATGTGAGTGACTTCTCCTGTGTAGCTGTACAATACAGTCTCATTTTAGGGATGACGTTACTCTTCACACGACTGTATGTTAAAGTGCAATAAAAGCAGCACAGAAGTGGCTTTAAAAGGCTCTTCCCAATTAAAATATTTCATGTAAGAGCAAAAAGCAGATACAGCTCTTTCAGAAGAAAGATGACTCTTAATAGTAACTGTTTAACTGTGCCGTGTAGTTTTTTGCTGTTTATTACACCAATATTAACACTTAATGCCCTTGGGGCCAGGAGATTTGTCCTGGTCTTGCATACAAAACCTCTGGTACTGCATGTCGGGACTGCACTGCCCCGATCGTGCTTCACGCCTCCCAGGCAGGTGCAGAAAGCCGTGCCGGCTGTTGTAGCTCCTATGAGGTGTTGCTATGTTATTTAACGTGCTGTTGTTTTATTTCTTAATGATGTCTCATCACTTTTTTTTAGTGAGTAACCACCGTGACTGAAAGCCGTGGGGGAAGAAAATGCTTCTCTTTTTTAATGAGAAGATGTTCTCTGTCAAAACTAGAACGTTTTATATTAAAGCACAAGAAGTTCCCAAAGTTTGGACTCAAATTTGACAAAAGAATTTCCACTAACACTGGCATCACCTTTCTGTCAAAATCATCATTCTGACGGAAGCCTTTCTTCTACCTCTTGGGAGTAAGATGGTATTTTGGTACTAAAAAGATGGATATTAATCCACTGTAGTGCTGGCTTAGTGATCCTTGGAGCAGCTTAGAATGGAATGGTTTTCTGGTTTTAATGGTATTCTTCTATCTGGAAATCAGCAAGACCACCAAGAGGGAAGGACATCGCTAGCCTATAGCTCCAAACCCGGGTGGATCTAGTGCACCTGTCCTGGACAAATATTGCTCTTACCTTTTGAACAGAGGCTTAACTGGTTAACTGGTTAACTGGTGGTGGAGATGGTGGTGGTTACAGGTTATTCAAGATACGGGATTCTACCTCTTGACACCTCCCCACCCCTCAGTATGTGCTAACCCTCATTTCACGCACTACAAGGGGATACTCCTTAGACTCCCAACTAAAGCTGTTCCCCTTTTGAGAAAAAAATACCAACTTCTGGGGCCATAGAGGAAGCGTGCCATGCTGTAGCTTAGTGTTTGGGTCGTTACCTGCGACTGGAGGGACTTGGGATTGAGGGGCTGCCTGAAAACTAATGGTGTATTTGGGGGAAGGAAGGAGAGATTTATGGTTTGCTCCTTCACTGGATGCAAAAAATCATTAAACAATTTTTTGAGGTCTTCTTTTTTCCTGGGAGAGAGAAGTAACTCTAGAAAAAACTGGGTTAAAGGCATTTGAAAAAGTAACGATCTTACCTATTCTGCCTGCCGTGTTAACTAGAGCAGTCTGTCACTGCAGGAGAAAGAATGGGAAAAGACTTTTCAGGTGCCTGGTTCACCTCACTGCTGCTGCAAATGTCGTGGTTTAACCCCAGCCAGCAGCTAAGCACCACGCAGCTGCTCACTGACTCCCCCCCACCCGGTGGGATGCGGGAGAGAATCGGGGGGAAGAAAAAAAAGGTAAAACTTGTGGGTTGAGATGAGAACAGTTTAATAGGGCAGAAAGGGAGAAACTAATAGTGATAATAATAACAACAATAAAATAACAATAATAATAATAATAAAAAAATTGGAATATAGAAGTGATCCACAATGCAATTGCTCACCACCCACCGATCGACGTCCAGTTAGTCCCCAAGCAGCAATCCCCCCAGCCCCACTCCCCCCAGTTTATATACTGGGCATGATTTAACATGGTATGGAATACCCCTGTGGCCAGTTTGGGTCACTGCCCTGGCTGTGTCCCCTCCCAACTTGTGCCCCTCCAGCCTTCTTGCTGGCTGGGCATGAGAAGCTGAAAAATCCTTGACTTGGTATAAACACTACTCAGCGACAACTGAAAACATCAGTGTGTTATCAACATTCTTCTCATACTGAACCCAAAACATAGCACTGTACCAGCTACTAGGAAGACAATTAGCTCTATCCCAGCCGAAACCAGGACAGCGAGCAAGCTTGTTTCCCTTGGACCTCGGCCAGGCAGGGTGCTGGAGGGCACGCTCTCCTGGACAGTACCTCACCATAGTCCAGCTGCATTTGAATTTATCATTAACAATCTTCATCGTTCTCTTATACCCTTATGTCGTGGTTTAACCCCAGCCAGCAGCTAAGCACCACGCAGCTGCTCACTCACTCCCCCCCCCCACCCAGTGGGATGGGGGAGAAAATTGGGAAAAGAAGTAAAACTCGTGGGTTGAGATAAGAACAGTTTAATAGAACAGAAAAGACAAAACTAAAAATGATAATAATAACAATAATAAAATGACAATAATAATAATAATAAAAGGGTTGGAATATTCAAGTGCTGCACTATGCAATTGCTCACCACTCACTGACCGATGCCCTGTTAGTTCCTGAGTGGCAATCCCCCCAGCCCCACTCCCCCCAGTTCATATACTGGGCATGATGCCATATGGTATGGAATACCCCTGTGGTCAGTTTGGGTCAGCTGCCCTGGCTGTGTCCCCTCCCAGCTTGTTGTGCCCCTCCAGCCTTCTCGCTGGCTGGGCATGAGAAGCTGAAAAATCCTTGAATTTAGACTAAATGTTACTTAGCAACAACTGAAAACATCAGTGTGTTATCAACATTCTTCTCATACCTAACTCAAAAACATAGCACTGTACCAGCTACTAGGAAGACAATTAACTCTATCCCAGCTGAAACCAGGACACCTTAAAAAAATAGATTATTAATAATTTTGGCTAAAGTTTTAGTACTCTTAGTGTAGTTTAGCTTTATACTGTCACAAATAAATTTGGCAAACGATAGGCTGCAGTTATGTAAAACCCTGAATGCACTTTTTCATATAGAAGCAGGTGTCAAAACAAGAAAACATGAATGATTCAGTTCCTATTGGAAGGAGCAATTCTTATCTGAAGAACTCTGAAAGTTAACAGCACCCAGCCTGTGCGCATCAACAAGTCTGCCAGTCGCTTTCAAAAGCAAACTCAAAACGAGCTCAAAACCACAATTCTTGTCTATTTTCTCAGTATTCACTAGCACAAGAACACCCAAAGCACTGGTTGGATCCAACGATGAGCTCTTCTCCTCTGCAGAGCAGACGACTGAGCCAAGGGCTCAGCAGCTCCTTTATCTGCAGCAGGATGGGAAAGGGAACTTCTTGTTTCTCTTGACAAGCTGCTGCCATTCCATCGGTGTCACTGACTGCTCAGCTGCGTTCTCCGATGTAGCTACCACAACCGTGTTGTATTATAAGGAATGAAATGGTGTCTCTGAGCACTGGGGTAACTCCAGCATCGTGTTGTACCAGGCAGAGAGCATCTCCCGCGTGCAGACAGCAATTTGGAAATCCCACTGCGTGAGCTGCAATTCCCTTCACTTACTGTAAGAATTAAAGGCTTGGCAAACACTACATTTGCTTCAGGTAAGTTTTCTGTCCCTACTCCGAGGTCTGGTTGTAGAGTGCTCTCAACCTCTGCCACCAAGTACGCGCAGAAAGGAAGGCTGTGATCAGGTTGCCCGCGGACTTCTGCCAACCATTGACACATGACTGATTGCATCTCGCTGTGCAAGCAGAGTTTTCCTCCCAGAGCATTAAACCTGCCTGCTGTATACGCAGTACGACACTCATTTCTGCTTCTCTTTCCAGCAGGGACATGTTCACCTGCTGGTTTATATTGAACTTTTTGGTAATAAATATGATTTGCAACTCATGCATGTTATTTAGTTGCTACAGTTCCTTAAAAAATGAGTCAGTTCCCTTCATCAGTCACTGGGATTTCTCCTCTCTCTTCCCCGGTCCTCATCAAGGACTGCTTTGTAAAGTAAACTGTTAAAGGTAGCGTCATGAAATACCTATATTTAATGTGAGATTAGCAGTTTAGGTCAGGCTCCTTAAATGAAGGAGCATTGAAACAGTTTCCTCCATCTTCTGTTTGTAGTTCTTCCCTGGAGACACTGGAGGTTGCTGACCGGAGAACTGGTTGTAGCACAACTCACCCAGACCTCCCCTCCATGGTTATTTGGAGTTTGTTTACGTTACCTGCCTTAGCATTAAGTCCTTGGAGGAACACAAATATGGTCTAAATTAAGCAATCGTTGTTATCTTGTATGTATTGAATACATTATTTATAGTGTATTTTGTGCATGGAAGTGGCTTGCATTTCATATATAGGGGTAGCTGCAGACTTGCCATGTATGTACATAACTGTTTGCAGGGACAGACCATAGAGATTCACTGGGCACACTTAAAGTGAAATTAAGATCACCTTTAAATCTGAAACAGCCTCTTCAATACAACCAAAATAAAATCAGGTACTCTTACATAAGTAGTTCTTTGTGTTCTCAGGGGGGTGGAATTGTTTATCAGGCAGCAAAATGCTCAACTCTCCCCTCTCCTTCCTTTGTGGTTTGGCTGGAGATTAAGTCCAAAAGCCAACTTGAGAAAGCTGTGGTGCAGAATGCGTCGCCACTTTCAAGAAAAAAGCATGTGCTGGGTAATGCGGCAAATGCCACTGACGCTGTGTGCCCCTCCGGAACACCCTCAGAACAGCATCTTTACAAAGCGATGGGTGTTAGGGATGCGGGACACGTTTTGGTGCATGAGTATGCATCGCCTTTCGCATCGCGTATCCTTTGAGGCAGATGTTGCTTAAGAAGAATGCAATAGTCTTTTGGGGGTGCTAAAATTCTCTGCTAAAATACACCTTAATGAAACGAGCAGCTGCTTTTTCATTGACTTTAGAAGAACCTAGGCACAAGCTTTCATTTTTATATCTATACCGGAAAGATTGGCTTTTTCCTAGCTTTTATGTCAAAAGTTTAATGACTTCTCCATTAAAGCTGAGCTCGCTTCATTGGATGCATCACTGGTTGCATCTTCAGCACACTTCCAGGGTTAGTATCTTCGTTCGGGTACTTAATGCTGCTTTGGATGAGAGGTCCAGCTTCGCTGTTAAAATCTGCACTCATGCGTTGGTCCTGAAATCAATTAAATGCTAATGACCAAGTAGTCTAAACTGGAGAGAGATCTACTTAAAACAGGGATGTGTAGCAATGCATTGTCTGGGACTGGGTAGGGTGGTTACTGTTTTTTCCAACAGGCTACCAATAAATGGGCCTGAGAAGATGTCCAGGCACTGGCAGCTGTCCTGGTTTTGGCTGGAACAGAGTTAGTTTTCTTTCTAGTAGCTGGTACAGTGCTGTGTTTTGGGTTCAGTATGAGAGGAATGTTCATAACACACTGATGTTTTCAGTTGTTGTGAAACAGTGTTTATACCAAGTCAAGGATTTTTCAGCTTCTCATGCCCAGCCAGCAAGGAGGCTGGAGGGGCACAACAAGTTGGGAGGGGACACAGCCAGGGCAGCTGACCCAAACTGGCCACAGGGGTATTCCGTGCCATATGGCATCATGCCCAGCATAGAAACTGGGGGGAGTGGGGCTGGGGGGATCGCCGCTTGGGGACTAACAGAGCATCGGTTGGCGAGTGGTGAGCAATTGCATAGTGCAGCACTTGTATATTCCAATCCTTTTATTATTATTATTATTGTCATTTTCTTAGTGTTATCATTATTAGCTTTGTCTTTCCTGTCCTATTAAACTGTTCTCATCTCAACCTGCGAGTTTTACTTTTTTCCCCGCTTCTCTCCCCCATCCCCCCGGGTGGGGGGCAGTGATTGAGCGGCTGCGTGGTGCTCAGCTGCCGGCTGGGGTTAAACCACGACAGCAGCCCCGCCGGCAGATGAGTGCCCCTCGGTTTCCCAGGGGGGAAATCTTACAGATTTCCCAATTTCTGCCCCCCACACTTGCAAGCCCCCCCCGGCTCCCCGCTGCCCGCAGCCTTGGCGGGCAGCAGCAGCAGCACAGCGGGCGGGACCCCCCCGAAGGTCGACGGGGACACGTCTCCCCCCTCGGGCCCCTGCAATCCCTTCCCTGCAGGGGGTCAAAACCCGCTTTGCCCCCCCCGGCCCGGGCGCTGCCGGGGTGGGCAATGGGGGCCGAAGCCTCTAGAGGTCGGTGCAGCTCCAGCAATGGGCCGGCGTGGTGCCTGTGCTGGGATACGCCGTAGACACCCAGCTCTAGAAATTAAGCTGTAATCCTGCTTTAGCAGCGCTCTGCGGTGCGTGTTCTTGAGGACAAGGTGGGAAAGCCATCAGCCAGCTCCCTACAGGAGCGTACACGAAGGAGGGAGGGTGGGAGGTGGATGGTCGGTGTCGTGGTTTAACCCCAGCCAGCGGCCGCTCACTCACTCCCCCCACCCGGTGGGATGGGGGAGAGAAGCGGGAAACAAAGTAAAACTTGTGGGTTAAGAACAGTTTAATAGAACAGAAAAGAAGAAAGTAATAATGATAATAATAACAATAATAAAATGACAATAATGATAATAAAAGTATCGGAATATACAAGTGCTGCACTATGCAATTGCTCACCACTCACAACTGATGCCCAGTTAGTCCCCGAGCAGCGATCCTCCCAGCCCCACTCCCCCCAGTTTCTATGCTGGGCATGGTGCCATATGGTATGGAATACCCCTGTGGCCAGTTTGGGTCACTGCCCTGGCTGTGTCCCCTCCCAACTTGTTGTGCCCCTCCAGCCTTCTTGCTGGCTGGGCATGAGAAACTGAAAAATCCTTGACTTGGTATAAACACTGTTTCACAACAACTGGAAACATCAGTGTGTTATCAACATTCTTCTCACACTGAACCCAAAACATAGCACCATACCAGCTACTAGAAAGAAAACCAACTCTATGCCAGCCGAAACCAGGACAGCGAGCAAGCTTGTTTCCCTTGGACCTCGGCCAGGCAGGGTGCTGGAGGGCACGCTCTCCTGGACAGTACCTCACCATAGTCCAGCTGCATTTGAATTTATCATTAACAATCTTCATCATTCTCCTATATCTTTAAAAAAATAGATTATTAATAAGTTTGGCTAAAGTTTTAGTACTCTTGGTGTAGTTTAGCTTTATATGGTCACAAATAAATTTGACAATAACAAACAATAAGCTGCAGTTATGTAAAACCCTGAATGAAATACCCCTGTGGCCAGTTTGGGTCACTGCCCTGGCTGTGTCCCCTCCCAACTTGTTGTGCCCCTCCAGCCTCCTTGCTGGCTGGGCATGAGAAGCTGAAAAATCCTTGACCTAGTGTAAACACTATTTGGCAACAACTGAAAACATCAGTGTGTTATCAACATTCTTCTCATACCAAACTCAAAAAAGCACAGCACTGTACCAGCTACTAGGAAGACAAATAACGCTATCCCAGCTGAAACCAGGACAGTCAGCTATGCCAGAGCCTTCAGCTCTGCGCTTACAGGTCCCCATTCTGCTGAAATTCCACTAAAGGCCCTTTGGTGCATTTGATGCCCAGTACATTGAAGTCTAAAACCAGAAATGTTTGGAGAAATACAAGGTCGTACTGTTTCAATCACACGCTGCGGTACGCAGAGAGTTTGATTCACAGCCCTTTGAAATCAAGGAAAAAACCCATTTGAGTCTAACAGGCTTTAGCCGAGGTTGTTTCTGAAGTGGTTGGAAAGCAAGGCAGCTCTGTGTTCAAATCGAGGTTTCGTGCCGCGTTCCGCATCTCGCCCGGCGACCTCCTGCCTCCCCTTGCCCTGCCTCCCCGCTGCTTCCCACCACTGCAGGAGCAAGCCGCGAGGGGCTGATGAAAACAGCCATAAACATGCCATTATTTGCACATTAACTCCTGACTATAATACTAATAAAACGTAACAACATTCCAAACCTGCTCATGCAACTGCCCGGTGACTTACGCCATGAATATGTAACAGGACGGGTGGCCAGGATTTAGGCAGATTTTGATTGTTTCGTTGGCACATCCAGTTGGAAGGAGCCCCTAAAACACATCTGTGCTTCTGCGGGAGTTATTATTAGTTTGGCTTTTTAGTTTGCAGGGAGCTGCAGGGATCTAAGCATCCTGACGGTCAGTATTTAGTTTTCTACTGAGGTTCTCAGGAGTTTAGCTGCACCTGAGCCAGCAACACAAAAGTAACCGATGCGGTCAGTGTCTTTCACTCGCTGTAGTTTAAAGGGTAGGTGCTGAATGTTTTCCGATGCCCAAAGTCTTCACTGAGCTTCTGCAAACAGATTTAACTGCTCAGTGAAAAGAGAAGGGAAATGTTTGCGAAAAATCATGTGGAGTAGACCCACAGTGAAAACATACTTTTCTTGCTTGAAAAATAAACGTTCTGCTCCAAAACATTTTGTTTCTGGGTGGCTTTGCTCTTTACAGAGTTTAAGCAAGCTAAATTAAAAGATGGAATCTCTTCTGAATGAAGATTTTGAATATTTGGTTAAAGAAAGGCTTTGCCGAGAAAGGGCTTTGCCAGGTCCCCGATATTCGTTCCACTCTAGTAAAATGCTCTTTTTAAAAATGTGACTCCGCTAAGCAGAGGTAATACCAGCACGTTCTTCAGGTATAGACAAGGCTGTTAGAAAAATGGAAACTCAATCAGTTGGGATTAGGCAGAAATATGCATTTGCTTGGATGACTGCAATGGTAGATTATTTGAGGGAGAAACCCCCTATCAGCGCCGAGGCACTATCCACTGCATTACCTGCCTTAAACGGTGAGATCCCACCAATCTGTTTTGCAGGTTTCGGTGCCTCTGAGAAGGCAGGAGTACCAAAATGGATTTAAAAGGGCGTTTGTCGAGCCCAGCTTAGCCAGAAAAGCTGCGCACCTTCTTACCACGACCTGAGGACCAAGGAGTTGTTTCCGTGGCTTACAAATATTAGTGGAAAATAAGCCACTGGTAAAGCAAGCATACCGTGAAGTGGTTACGTATCGCACATCGTGGCTGTGGTGAGTCTGAAACAGAGGGAGGCGATGTCTTCACCGGGGTTTGGTGGTTGGACTGGTCGAGCTCTCACTGGTGCATCGTACCCGTGGGGCTGAAAAGTTCCTCCCCACCTGACCCCCCCAGCGGTTCCTGCTCTGCATTCCCGCGCCCACCTTCAGCTGGAGCCCCTTTTTGAAGTCAAAAAGTTTTTGATATTTTTGACTTGTTAGTATCTGCTCATGCAGCTGAATTTGGACTCAGAAAGTAACAAAAAAGGGAATTGCATTAGCATGAGGCTGAATAAGGCGTGATTCCCATGCGCTTCCCTCTGGCACTGCCTGGCCTGCATACCAAAATGCACTCGGAAAAGTTTCAGACTGAGGACTGAAGGACAAGTTCAGTCCAATTCACACTGTGTCTTGCAGATGGAATAATGTTTACTGCAGTGTAAAATGATATAAAACAAATTTCTGAGTGCATGTGCAGCTCAGCAAATAACCTTTATCAAGCCTCAGGTTTTCTTCATCTGTTGCGTAAATGAAAAAAAATAAAAAGAGTTTTCTTATACCTATGTAACAAACAACGATCTCGTACATATCTTTGGATGGGGTGTGAGAGAAATACTTCTGAAATTTTTGCTGAGAGACGGGAAACTGCCAACACCCGATCTGTTATGGACTATTTTAGCATGTACTCATGCTCTGTGAATGAGGCTTAAAACAGAAGTATTGATTCCTGTCTTGGGACAGATTTTAGTCTCTGAATGATTATATTGACATTCATCTCAGGGGAAAATTTGTAGTAAAAAAATAAGCAATGTCCAGTCAGCAATGTCCTCTTCTCAAAGGTTTCCAGAGAAAGCAGCGTGCAGGAAAGCTCTTCAGATTTGCATCCTGAAATCCAGAGCTCAGCAGTTCGAGGGATAATTTAGCATCACTCTGTTTTCATAAAGGATTCCAAAGCTCTGGCAGTTTTATGGTCCCCAGTCCCACGTATTTCAACCCAGAAACTCTGGCAGCTTCTGCTAAATGGCAAGCGTTGCCAGCTTAGCAAGAACCGGTCTTACGGTGCCTTCTTCCTTCCTAGCATCTCTTGACCAGTCTCACATCACTGCAGTGGCCCGTAACTGGCTTTCCCGGTAATTTAATTGCTTTGTGGAGGGAAGGCTGGCCACCTTGTTGGCCTTCAGCCAGACCACCTTGCCGGAGGTTGTCGAAGGTGAGCGTGGTGGGCTGGCGAGTACCTGGTGGGCTCGGGCTTACCTGCCTGCTGCAGAAGTCGGTACCGGTGGGTGAGGAGGAGGAGGAGTGCCCCGTTGTATTCCCCCCGCACTGCCAGCTCTGAACAACCAGCATGAGGAAAGAGGTGCCTCTTCTTTTTCAAAATTCTGTCTCTCGTAGGAGGTGGCCTTCCTTTCCCCGTCCGACCTGCTGTGATGTTACACAGCTGCGCTGTTTTCTATTTCAGTGGAGAAATACAGGCAAGATGTTCTTTACGGACTTAACAGAGGGGTTACCGTGGTGGGAGTCCAAAAGCAGTAGCGTTTGGCTTTTACAATTCAAATCGCTGCTGGTGGTTTGCATCCTTAAAGCACTTTAGCAAGTATCTCCCAAAGTGTGGTCGGGAGTCCCGGGGAGTGCAGTCATCCGGACGGGCACGATGCTGCCGTCACCGGTGCTGGGCTCCTCACGGCGGCCAGTCCCCTCCAGCTCCCTCTGGAGAAAATTAAGCACTTGTGGGTGATGCACAAGGGCGGGAACCAAGTCAGAGCACTCTGAATTATCTTCTAACGGGGCCGATGGCTTTGCAGGGACCTTAGGTGCACCCCCGGGCAGGGGTCTGCCGCACCATCTGCTGCCCCTTTGGGTACCACCAGCCTGGGGTCGTGTTGTGCCCCTGACTGGCGTGGTGCTTGGCAAAAAAATTGAATAGCACTCTATAAAGGCTTGTCTGCGCTTGGAAGTTTGCCAGCAGCCCGGCGATGGACTAATTATTCCCGAAAAGTTATTCCAGTGAAGGCCCCCTGTGGAAATTTATTCCAGATTGTAATGATTATTTTTTCATATTTAGTTCAATCCACCTCCAGATGGGGAAAAATTAATGATTTTAGATTGCGAGAGTTCGTGCAGGGGTATGCCGAAATAACTCTTAGGGAACAATTATTCCAACAACTCTTCCAGCACATCTATTTTGGGAAATTTCCCAGTGCATGAGCACACCCAAACCTTGCTGCCTTCATAGGGATCGTTAAAGAAATGGGCTCTGCTTTTCCAAGGGTTGAGTCATAAGGGCCAAAATAAATGCAACTTACATTTTTTGGCTTTTAAAAGAAGAATGAAATTAAAATGAAAAGATTAAAATCAGAAGGTGAAAAAGATAAGGAAAAAGAAAAAGACAAGGAAGCAGAACAGGTTTCTGGGGACAGAAGAATTTTTATCACCACACTTAAAATTAATCAATATTGTCAATGTTTTACATTTCCAAGGACAATAACTTTTTCCAATGTCTCTCAATATTCTATGAGTTTCAAGCAAGATATAATCAATATAATAAACTATCTTTGGTATGAAACTGATGTTTGTTCAGTCAGTGCTCACAGTTATGCTCATGTCATTAGAAACTCTTTGTTCCCAGCACAGAATAATGTGAAACATTTATTTGTATGGGAAAATCCTATAGAGTTTTTATAATCGATAGTTGGTTTTATAGTTGGTTAATCAGTAAGTGTGAATGCAATCTTTTGTAATACTATGATGTAAAATATAATTTTAAAAATGACACTTTTATGGGTGTGCAAAAACATTTTTGCAATTAAACCCCTGGAAACCTTTCAGAGATGTCTTTCACAGACAGTGTTTTAAAACCCCAATTCCAAATTTAGTAGAGTACTTCAACCCTTCTGCTTTCTTCTGGACTGTTGCTTATGGAATTTGAAAACTAAGTCTGCTGCTATTTGCACTGCAGGGCTGGGTAAAGACTGCTCTTCTGAGTGACTGTGAATCCTAGCACTGAATAGTATAGACTTCTCTTCGAATTTAAAGCTACACACAGTGCTCTTTTTTTTTTTTCCTGGCAATGACAATATCTTATTCCTCCAGCATTCACAGCTTGATTTTACCCTTTGATGCATTTTCAAGGGCGGACCTGTGTGTGTGTGTGATACATCTGCAATCCTGTGTCCTCTTAAAAGTGACAGTAGAGAGAACACTTTCCCGCAGTGATGTTTCACCTTGAGCTCTCGGAGGTCGAATCTAGCGGTGATGTCCACAGTGCCATTCGCTGACAGGATCTGGTCACATCCATCCAGGGGGTGAATCTGTCCCTAAATTAGGGAGTGTGAAGAAATTGTGTGAGAGAGTTTTATTAACGAGTCTTCAGATTTCTTGTTCTTTTCAATTTTATTCCTGGAGTTCATGACCAAGAAAGTTATGGGGCAGTAACTATAGAATTATTAAAAATGAAACGAGCTTGTGCAGTGGACTTATTTTACAGTGTAGCTTAGGGACAGGAGAACCTTATAACTTTATAAGGTTATAGGCTTTAAAGTGCTTTAGAACTTTTCTGAAAGTTTTACTGTTTCATAAAAGGAAAGAAGGGAATGGAAAAAGTTTCTTTACAGACACACGAGTATCTAGCTGAAGAGCTGGGCTTGTCCCAGCGGTTTAAAGAGGAAAGAAAGAAAAGAAGAAAAACAAAGAATGAAGGTGGTGTTTGGAATGGGAAAAAGATTAGTTCCTTTCTTGTCTCACGTGACTATGGATGTTCTGGTGCTCCTACAGCGGGATCTTGGACACCATCCAGCTGGATGTAAAACTCTTCTGTAATGAAAAGTCCTTAGAGATGGCAGGCGGTCAGGTCATCCATCTGCTGTTGTAGGACTGAGTCCTCTGTTACATTTCAGAGCTACATCCAGCCTCGTTAGAAGAGCCCACCCCACCACTCAGTTATACCTACTGCTCTTCAAGCGACTGCTCAACATCATGTGGATCCATGAGAAACTTTGCCCTGTAATTATAGCCCAAATGACGGTTTTCTTACCTCACCCTCATTTGTAACGTCTAAATGCTTTAGACTTTTCTTCATCATCATGATCTTCACTCCCACCTCCTCTATCCCCCTTGAGTCCTCTCTTTTGTGCATCATCAGGCCACGTCACCTAGTTTGTCATGTTTGATTTCTGTACTGGTATTTGCCAACTTTCTTTTGCTGGCAGCCTTTCCTTTTGAATCATCTCTGAAATGGATCCCCATTCACCATGGGAAAAGGACTCATTCAGTTTTTATCAGTGCTAAAAGAGACTTGGGGCAATGTGAGTGTTTTGGTGCCCAATATTGCTCCGATACCTTGCTGGCTTCAAAGGGAATAATGCTAGTGTTGGTGGGAATGGAGTTTCCCTCTGCTCGCTGGTGGCACTCAAATTCTCTGTAACTACAGTGAAAATATAAAGTATTGAACTACGGGGTTTTCTGAAGAAACGTCAATGATTTGTGGTTTTTCCTAATTCTGTCTCTGGGTTTGTTCTTTCACCATCCACCACCAGGAAGGAGATCAGGGCTGTTCATTCCTCAGTGGAAAGCGAACAGGGATGCAGAGCTTTAACAACTACTTTTTTTCCAAGTACGGGCTTTAACTTTTGCTGCTAAAATTCTGAATACATTTTTCTAAGATGCTGAGTAATTCATTGCAAGTGGCATACATGAGGCTCAACAAGTCTGAATGTGGTGTCTGAAATATCATTCATTAGACACTCAAAATTGCCAGTTGTTCTGGAAAATTGTGACCCAGGTCAGCTGCCCCAGCTCACCTTGGAAGGCTGCAGATCTGAAAATGTTGACTTCTTACACATCTGTTCTTCTTTTCAGTAGCTAAAATATATTCCTTTCTCTATCTGTTAACATTCACTACTATCAGTAATGGAAGAAAACCTTGCTTTGAATGGTTTATTTATATACATTTGTTCTTTTTATTTGTGTGACTGGGTTTGAAATAGCCCTCCTACCAGCAAGAGCAGTTTAGGCTGCAGCTTCCAGACTTAAATGATATTTTGATGGACAGCCAAGCAGCTATTTTACAGAAGACAGTCTGAATCAGGAGCTATAAGATGATGAGCATCACAATTTGCGGTTAGAAGAAGAGATGCATTTTCTTCCCCAGAAAAAAGCTTTGGGAGAAGGACGATTTGAGTTAAACTAGGGTAAGGGATTTTTTTTTTTTTTTTTCAAATGAGAAGCCTTACCAAAAAAAAAAAAGAAAAAGAAAAAAAATAGGCCCAGGAAAAAACAGAAGTGCAGGAAACAAAAGCAGAGGTGTGTATGTAAGGATTAGAAGAAATACCTGGAAGTGCAAAGGAATTCTCATGTAGAAAAGGAGGAGCTGTAGGCAGTGAAAGGCAGAGATTTGCAAAGGCCCCCGATGGTGACTGGCTGGCTTTAAAGTGACAGGGATCAGTTTGGGCAAAGGCTCTTGGCAAGAGGCTGTAAATTTGAAAAAAAAAAAAAGAGATGCAGGCTCTTACTCAAGGCAGGTCTCCGAGCTCCTGGTCTTCCGCAAATGTGTTCCCATCAGGAGCAGTTCAGCAGACACACTTGCTGTATAAGTAGGTTGTATTGGCTGATAAGATAGCAGGCAAGAAGCTATTTTCTGATTTAAAGATTGTTTATCTCCCCTGACAGTTTTCGTGGCAGTTTTTAAAGTTTTAACAAGGTGTTTGGCATAGCCGTTAGAATTTGGATTGTCGAGGGGTAGATAAAAGATGTCGAACACTACAAATATGAAATAACTGCTTGTGTTTGTGAGCTTTTGGCTAGTACCCATTGTCAGGTATCTATTCTGAATAAATGAATTTATTCCGAAAAAGCCGTAAGAACGAGTGAGGAAGGTACGGCGGGGAGGGGAGTCATACCCACACAACATCAGTGTGTCCTTCTTGGGGTTGCTGTGTGCTCTGTGCTTATTTGGATGTGACAAGAGGGATCTGACTCTTTGCGTTGATTCAAAAGTGGCAATGGTCAAGGTATGGAGTGAGCAAGAAGTAAAAAAAAGTCAATAAGTGTCAGCGGTGGAGCACTGCGGGCTTAGTGGGGGAATGGATTAATACTCCACAGGTCTGCTCTGGAAGACCGAGTTAACTTTGGAAATTAGCAACCGATGCTTTTATAGTAAATAAGAGTGTTTGCAAACAGAATTAGGATAAATTCTGCAGACAATAATAAAGACTCTGCACCAGGACTCTCCGGGGGAAGAGTCCTGCTCTGGTGTGTATGTGTGTTTATAGCAGCAGCAATTTGTCTCGCCCCTATTTTCTACGCCATTCAGACCCCTTAAACCATGATGGCCCTTTACATTATTTTCTGTACTGGGAAGGACATTCGTTATCTCCTTGGGCAGAAACTCCTCTTCCTCTGTCACGCACTTTATTATGCTGAAAGTCCTGTCTCAGGGGTGATTTTTATGGGAGGGGAGGGTGGTTAGGGGAATGCTGTGTGTGGCAGCCGTGGAGCAGGAGCGCGTGGTGGGAAGCCTGCCCGGTCCCGGCTTGTGCAGCGTGGGGACCTCGGGCTGCTCCATTAACTTCTTATAGCGCTGGATGCATTGTGCCAAAAGCTATTACTAGCACTTTCCTGTTTATGTAATACGTTCACATTTTCATAATTAGGATGCTGTCTATCCAAACTAATCAATCTGTTAACAGTGTTTGTAGGACAACCGGTATCACAGTGTGAGCACTCTGTCTTGCATCTTGTACCTTTGCGATGCTACTGAACATCTCCCAGCTGCATGACGGGTACGTGCTCCTCTCTGCCAGAGCATCTACTCCTTACCTGAGGTTATTTTTCAGGGTTTTTCATCCTTCCTCATCGTTCATTCATTCTGGTTTTGTAATCAAAGAGCCCTCCTAAAGGAGTTCAGCCCCTGTCCATGTGGCACTCATTTCATCCTCTGATTTCTTTGTTAGGGGCTCTGTTTTCTCCTAGTAGTCCTGGAAAACAAAACCAGACTTCAATGCCAGAGAGGAAAACTAGCAACTGACCTAAATGGAGGTCAAGTCTCTTCAGTGATTTTTTTTTTTTTTTTTAAGTAAAGGTTTAGAAATATTAAACAAATGTATACACTGTAGCTGAAAGATAAATGAGGTATGCTTAGCAGTTGCTGAGTTTATTATAACATGTTTTTAAAATAGAAATTCTTTATTTTTCTCTCAGCTTTCAAGTTGAAAAGGATAACATCTTGATTTGCTTCTTACCTTACCCTTGCACTTACATACACAATTGCCCTCAGTGGTGTTACATCAGTGTGAGGGGAGAAATTCTTCTCTAAAATCAAGGTCCAGACCATAATTTAGCTCTCACTGACATAAACTTCTGCTGGGGGAAGCTAACCTGTGTTTGTTTTATTGTTTGTTATTCTATTGAGCCATAAGGAGGTGTTCCTTGGGAATTTCCTTTCCTTGTGCTTAACTGTGGTGTTTAGGTACAGGCGACAGCAGAAACAGGAATACAAGGGGAATTATAATTAATTGCATGGCTTTCCTCTTCAGCTGAATGATACATATATTTAAAATATATGCAATTTTCTTCCATTGCAGTAGGACCGGGACTCACCCAGACACAAATAATTTCTCAATATTGTTATTTCACTTTAATTCACCAGAGATAAGGACATCTTGACTGAAAGATGAAGTTAGGCAGAAGAAGTTAGTATATCTGAAGGAGAAATTAGTGGTTTTTTTTTATGTTAATGTTCAACAGAGCAACTTGGAAACCACTTAACGGCAGCCTTGAATTGGCTCCATATATAGTGCAGCTGATTTTATCCTTTCTAAGAGAACACAGTTTTTCTCAGAAGGATTATGTATGGACCTGGTGAAAGAAGATTCAGTAAGGATCACAGGGGAGCATCTGAAGGGCGTGGGGTGAGATATGGAATATTCAGTTTAATTACATTTGTTCAAGCCCACAAAGGCAGTGGGAGCTAAGGACATCTGTTAAACACTTCAGAAACTTTCCTTCATTAAGGCATGGAACTTCGTGAGGATGCTCTGGGAGTACAGAACTACAGTGCAAGTAAGAACTGGGGCTAGGATCATTAACAGAAGATATTTTCAATAAATTTTCCTTAAAGACAACCCTAAACAATAAATGAAAGGCATGAGACAGTCACAGTAATTCACTTCATATCCCATGTGTTTTGTGGCTTCCTCAAGGCTTCTGAATTGTTCTGGTATTGAATAGCAATGGTGAGCAAAGTCTCCTTAGCACAGAGGAGTATAGTATTTCACAACGAGCAAGTTCTGCAAATTAGTGCTTTTAGTCCATGTCAGAAATCTAACCGCCATGGTCTGACTGCAGGAAAGAATGAGCAAGGAGCAGCAGTGAAATTGGCACAAAGAATTTTACTATAATCAAGCTGACGTGAATTATTGATGGGGAATAGTAATGTCAGCATTAGCTACATTACAGTGAGAGATTTGCTGTGGAGAGGAATGAAGATGTGGATTTTCTTTAATGCACCAGAAAGTATACATTATTAATAAATGTGCAAATGTGTAAGAATCTGTTACTAATGACAGTAACACAGTTCTGTCACGGTCCGATTCCCGGGCCCCTGACTTGGAAACCACAGGAATCTTCTAATGCAACTTCTTGTAAAAAGGGGCAAATGGTGCAAGGTGATGAGGAACACCAAGCCGATGAAGCTCTGGTAGGCTGTGTGCGTGTACCGCATCCCGTGCCCGAACTCTTAAAAACTCAGTGTGCAGAACAGAGTATTCTCAATGAAAAATATAAGCAAGGACGTTTAACAATAAACACGGAGATAACAGCAAAATACCTTTTTGTCTTTAAAGTACACAATTACATTGTGTTTTGGTTAAGTGGAGGTCTACTAAAATCCTACTTTACAGCATATTTTAAAGCATCCAGCTTTTAAACTAGGTAAAATGAGACTTGTCACAGGCAGCCTAAGCTCTCCCTCTGCAGAGGATGGAAAGAGCTGGGTGGCTTCAGAGTTACGTTCATATTATCCTGAAACGGCGTCCTGGGGAGGTGGGATGAATCACTCTCTGATGCTGCAGGTGGCACGAGGACCATGTTACCGTCTCAGGATTATTGTCCGTGGCCTAACGACAGGGATGAATCATTTAGTCACAGATACGCATCAGGCGGACGAACAGATTTCTACTGCAGCGCATCAACATTGTTTAATACAGGAGCGTATAAATGAAGGTATGAGGCAGATCTGGTTCTTCTTGGTGTGATTGCAGAGCAGTTCACAGACCAGGGTGGGATGAGAGCAGGGTACACAACGCAGACAACCAAAAAATGCATGCAGGGTGGCTCCGGGGTTCTTCATTATTTGCTAATGAGTTTCTGCTCTCTCTAGCTTTTACTGGACAGGCCGCTCCTTCGTTGGGTTGCTAGCATTTATAAAACCCTCTCGTCTGAGGTGAGAAGTCACCGAGCTCATCTTCACCACGGCTGCTACCTCGCTGCCGCTGAGCCCCGGGAGCCTCCAGTTCCACCTCGTTAGCGAGGAGGTTTGCCGTGTGGTTAACGCTCGCTGGACTTGAGCTCCGCTCTGCTTTAATCACCCACTTGCTGAATTTATGTTACTGCATTGCACTTCCAATCCTTGCTTGTCACGGCACGAGTTATTTGTGGTCCTCTCCTGGAGGATTTCCCCACATACTGCCAGGGTCTTTGACGTTTTCAGTACAGGAATAGAAACAGTGGAACTTTGGGTGGTTAAAATACTGTTTCTGAAACAAGCATCAGTCTGTTCTTATTGTACCCCTTACAACACCCTTCCCATAACTGGAAACTCGGAGGTAATGCTGTTTAAAATCGCCCGCCCGCATCGCCCGCCAGGGTCTGCCCATCGCAGGATCACAGAGCGGTTGAGGTTGGAAGATACTTCTGGGGGTCATCTGGGCCAACCCCCTGCCCAGGCACGGCCACCTGGAGCCGCTTGCCCAGGACCACATCCAGGAGGATTTCGAATACCTCCAAGGATGGAGACTCCACAACATCCCTGTGCCAGTGCTCGGTCACCCTCGCGACCTAATGCGTTCCAGTTTGTGCCCGTTGCCTCTGGTCCCTGGGCACCACCGAGGAGAGCCTGGCTCCGTCCTCTTTGCACCCTCCCTTCGGGTATTTATTGATAAGATCCCCCCAAGCTTCTCTTCTCCAGGCTGAACAGCCCCAGCTCACTCAGCCTCTCCTCAGAGGAGGGATGCTCCAGTCCCATCACCACCTTTGTGGCCCTTCACTGGGCTCTCTCCAGTATATCCATGTCTCTCTTGTGCTGGGGAGCCCAGAACTGGACCAAGGCAGGGGCTTGTGGCTTGTATCCTAATAGTCCTAATCAGAGTTAATAACAGGTTTTCTAATCTGTGACCTCCTTGAGCGAATCTTGCTTTAATTACAAGTAAAATGAGCTGAGCCAGGGATAAAAAAACCCCAGTAATTTTATAGTCTTAATTTCCTGTATTTTGTGGGATTAGGTGAAATCTATAATTTTGCTGGAGTGTAGGTTTTATGGCTTAATTTCTTACTGCTTTTGTACTAGGAAGGGAAAAAAAAGCTTGCGTATATGAAAATCAACATAATAAACCGTTATTGCCGGCACAAGAGACATTATGGTCTCCCTTGGAATAGCACAAATACATTAAAAATGTATTTAGATGCATTTAAACATGCATATTATTTCACAGATGAGTGTAATGGTTTCTTAGGAGCTATTAGGGTTTAGTATGCAAAAACCATGTTTATTTGTGAGACTTTCAAGAAAATTATTTAACAAAAATGACAGTAACAGGACCCTTAAGGTTTCATTATATAAATCTTAATTCAGGCACTTGGATTATTAATCCAATAAAGTGCCATGGACCTAAATGACTCATTACACACACACTTTGCATCAGTTTATTAATAAACTCATAAATAGCCCATTATTATTAATTTGATTTTTCTGAAGCATCCAGTTGTGCAATGAAAACAATGCAAGGTGTGAGCCTCCAAGGGCTTTTATCTTCACAGCCATGTCACAGGGAAGTTCAGGAGAACAGGGAATGAGATGCAGAAATAGCCAGTCATCAAGGTCTCTGTTACTACAGCCAGGTACACACAAGGCATTTCATTTTTGATTGGCATAACTTTGAGTTCAGATGTGAAAAAGTTTTTAAAAAGTGGCATTTCGTGAAATGAAGATGCCACGCTTGAATTAATGCTCGTAAGACATCAAGACACGACTGGCTTCTAAATGACTCGCTTGTGGGCAAGGGAAAGCCTGGAGTAGGTGACCTCTGTTACCCTGGGGGAAGAGGGAGTGATGGAAGGTTGTTAGATGGGACATTGAGGGTACCAGAGAAGCTTCCTCATCTGGAGTTTTACTCCGGGAGTAGCAAAATTATGGCCAAGTCAAAATACAAAGGGAGCCAATGGGTTGAATTTCTGGACAAAGAAGAGAAGGCAAGAAAAACCCCAGAGGAAGAAAATGCCACCTTCTTCATGGTTGAGGCAAGACATTGGAGTAAATGAGCTAGGATGGAGCAGAACCTAAGTGATAACAGACCAACAAAAAATTTTATAGTGCCTGATACTCTACTGCTTTTAAAAAGATCTGTACTTGGTGACATCTTTGCTTATGTTTCTTTTCTCTTTGCATTGTAACTCTTGAGGCACTTAAATAAAAAAGAAATGGGAACAAAATCCTGCCCGGAATTTTTATGACTGAGTATTAACTTCTCAAAACAGACGTGTATCATGCACGGTTCCTCCCATAAAACCAGCCAGGCTGGCTCTTCTGCCAAAGGCAGGAGAAAAAGGGAAGGCTTTGAGGGTTGACTGTCACAACAGGACACCTTACACCAATGGAGGAAGGAGCGATCATGAGCCTTTTTGCAAGCAGGAGGGAACAAAAGTGGCTGCTTTTATCAGAAAAGAAAGAGGAAGTAAAAGTGAAGGTTTCATGACTTGGGAAAGTTGGATTTCTCTTTGAATTGCTGCATGTTGACAGCTCGCACCTCGCCATCCACGCACACACAGACACAGAAAATGCCGGTGGTAAGAGTTTGTCACGTAACAACAGTGTTTAAATAAACCGTGAGGCTGAGGCTGCCTGTGTCGCGCCCAGAGATGGTTTTGGATCTTGGCTACTTATTCTCCAAATAGCCTGCCCTGTCAGGGTTATCCTTAACACGGATGATGAGAAAGTACTGATAATGAAAGTCATTTATTTGCAGTTTCACTGAGGCAGACCTTTCTCTGGAGGAACATAAGTACGAAGGAAGGAACAGGGAGCCCAGCTGTGTTGTGTGGTGGAAGGGGCTGTAATCAGTAGCAATAATGCCAGCATATCACCCCATTTTAGACTGCCTGTGAACTCTGCAAATTCAGGTCATCTGCATTAAATAAAAAAAAAATATTACGGGTCCTTTGGCCAGGAAATGTGATAATCGCAGGGTTAAAATTATGCTTAATTTTACTTTATTACTTGTGCATGAATAAAAGCATCCAAATTGTACATATGCCAAATCTCAAGGGGAAAAACATTCCTATTTTGCCTCATTTTAGCCATTTGCCTCAGGTGGCAAATACTTTTTTGTGTTTGTTTTTTTTTTATGGGGCTAAGAGTAAAGCTTTAGATGGCTATAAGCATAAGGTCAGCACCAGAAGTGCTGTAGACATGTTACCATGGCACTGCATAACTAATTAACCATCCTGATAAATTTTTCCCAGGGTGTTTCCTTGTAAGCTGCTTGAGAGCAGCAGCTTCAGCCCTGACAAGATCTCACTTCAGCTGTGTGAGGAGCTTGGTGAGGTGGGGAAATGTTGCTGGACCAGAGAGACAGCAGTTCTGCCCCATCTACATCCTAAAGTGGTCTTAGCTTGGGTGGCGAAAGGCTTGTGCTTCCACTGCTGAAATTTTCTTATTCAAAATTGCCTGAAAATTGTGTCTTTAAGCTCGTAAGTACTTTCGAGTCCTCTTATGTTGTCCCAGTCCCATTGCTGGGTAGACAGCACAAAACCATAGAATCATAAAATAATTTAGGTTGGAAAGGACCTCTGGAAGTCATCCTATTCACTCTCACCTTCTAAGAGGGTTCCAAGTAGATCAAGTTGCTCAAAGCCTTGGCCAGCCAATATTTAAATATCTCCAAAGAAGGAGAGTCCACAACCACTCTAGTACCTGTTTCAATATTTGACCATCTTCATGGTGAAAATTTTTCTCATTACATTTAATTGGAATTTTCTGCACTGTAACTTGGGTCCATTGCCTCATCTCCTATCTCTGTACACCTCGGAGAAGAGCCTGGTTCTGCATTCTCTACCCCAACAGGTAACTGAAGACCACAAGGTCTCCCCATAACCTCCTCTTCTAAGGCTGAATAAACAACCTCTCTCAGCCTCTCCTTGTTTTCTGGACTCTAGACTCTCCTGACCGTGGATAATTGAGGAGTTCAGTTTTTAGGCCTATTGGGTTGGCATCTTTCACCAGCACTAAAAAATAATTCACTTTTCACTTTTCTTCCATAAAGTCTTTACTGCTCAGCTCTCAAAAGGGAAAGGTTTTTTAAAAAATTTTATTCCCCTGACGTGCTACCTTTTCAGTGTCGATTAAATAGCATCCAGCATCCAGGCAATAGTATATTGTCTGCAGTAAAAACCAGCAGCAATGAAAAACTAAATACAGAACTGCTAGCAAATAGTGAATTAGCCTGGAGTGAGCTGCATTTGAGTGCAGTCACTGGTATTTATGTGCCAATGGTAGATGCTCTCAGACTCATTCCTTTCAGGCTGACAGAAAGCATTAATTGCAGTTCTTTAGAACAAAAGCAACTTATCTGAGTCGGAGAAAATACCACCTGCAGAACCTTATATACATCTAAGCGTTGAGAGACTTCTTTTCCCAGCTCGGTTATTTCCTGGCTTAATCAAGTCAGTCTGAGTTTTCTGAGCACCCGTTGTCTTCTTTGTCCTTTGTCATGTTTTGGGGTTAGGTGTAAGCCACGTGCTCAGACCCATTGAAACTGAAACTCCGTGGTTCTTGTCTCCTCTTTCTCCCCAGTGCCTACATCATAATTCATACTGGGGCTCTTTTCAGGGCCAAACCAAACAAATCCCTTTCTTGCAGAAGCGGAGGTCAATATGCACCAGGGTTCAGCCTTGCATGGATGCAAGCCATGACAGGTTTGACTCCGACTGCCTCCAAGGCTATCCGCACAGACCCTACGTCTCCCAGAAGACTGAGGAATGGAGCCTGGGGAGGAGATGGCCCGTCTGGATGCAATGGGCTTAGGGGAGCGCTGCACCGGACACGATCCATCTGCAATTTGTTATTTCAAAGGATCCGGAGTCTGGGGACCTTAAGTGTCTCCGCTCCCTGGGGTTTATCGCAGGCAGAATAGATGAAGCCAGCTGCTGACGTTGGGTGATGGTGTCTTATAGAGCTGGCAATTTGGGATCCCATCCTGAGACACCTAACTCTCCTCATGTAGAGAGAGTCCTTGTCCTATTTGTCTTTAGCCTTTTCAAGACCTTATTGTAAATCCTGCTAAAAGACAGCCACCTCAAAAGTAATAATTTCCCTACCCCCACGAACCCATGAAATAAAAGTATTTCAAGGTGCTTCTTTCATGAAATGGATTGACTGCAGTGTTGCCCTCACATTGCCTGGTCTATCCCTGTTACATGTTAATGTTTAATCCTCGTGCTTTGAAAACAAAACGGTATGCTGCTTACTCAACATCCGGGTTGCATGGTTTATTACACAGTATATTGTTCTGATCATTTATATTTTGACTCCAATATTTACTTTAGATTAATAACCTCAGAGCAGTCTATTGTTTTGAAAAATGATACAGTTCCAAGAGTCTCCATAGCAGGAAAGCTTCTAAATGTCCAGTCTAAATTCAGCACTAAGGCTAGCATTTTAAAAAACCCACTTATCCATTTCAGTTTGGGTTTCCTCAGCCAGACGTGACTTTACAAATCATGTTCAGACCCAGCCAAAATGCATTACTTGTAAACTTTCCAGTACATCATGTTCTTCACTTGCACTTCTTGTTTTACCCTTCTTTGTACTACGCTGGATACTGTGCTCTGATCTGTAAAAATTGATGCCCCAGTCAACAAATCAATATGTTGATTTCCATGTTTCCTTGTGCACCTTCAGCGATGTCTTCTGCAAATTAGAGCTCTCCTCAGCCTTTCATTTGGGTGCCCGGTACTTTCTCCCTGACTGACACCTGTCCTTGTGATTCATGCTTGTGCTGGAGCAATTCTCAATTTCTTTTCTCTGCAGTGTGTACAGCAACAGGCAAGGAAGATGTTACAGAGGGCACGGCTGCCAAAGTGAGAATGAAAATTCCAAAGCTTTTTATCTTGTTTAGTTTTTTAGAGTTTTCTTTAACACTCTCTTTGCTGTGTATCGATGTAGTTCAATTCTCCATATCATTTTCTGTTGCAGGAAATATAAAAATGACTTCTCTCACTCCTAAATCAAATGCTCTTTTCCACATGTTTTCTTTAGTTCAGAATTGCCATCATTCGAGTTTACTCTATCCCATTTTCTGTTGTTAGACTAGGTCATGCTGCTTCTGGCTGGGACTTGGTTTACTCATTTCATGAGTTTTGAGACGTCTGGTGCTAGTTAGGTGAATGCTTTCAAGGAGATATTCCAAATCCTGTTGCTTTTGTTCCTTAAGAAAGTCCACTATTGCAAAATCTTTGCCTCTGTGCCTATTCTTTTCCCATATGCCTTGTTCTGCATTTCCCTGAGATATGTTTTCCATCCCAGTCTGCTGCACGCCGTAAAAAGGGAAGCTATGAAATCACCCGCCGTGCCTAACGCTCCCTTTCCCTGATGCGTTGTCTCCCATGGCTCGCTTTGACCTTCTCTATTGAGTTTAACTTTCTTCCATTTTAATAAGGGTTGGTAAAAGGAAATTGTTCCCCCTTCCACTTCTCCCCCATGGCAGGAACTTCCCTGCTGCAATTCACATTTCAAAACATGCCAACATTTCTGTCTGCCCGAGATATCCATCCGTCTGGCAAAGCCACAGGTAAAAAGAAAAAGGGGAGGGTGTGGGAAGAATTTCCTGGTGTTTCATGGTACGTCTACCAAATACAAATGGCCAAAGAAGAGCCGGGAGGGCACATGATGTTGCTGCACAAAGTTTTCCATGTTGGTTTTGCATCATGTCTACAAGTCGATCGTGTCGCACCCCTGATGGAGGTCGTCCTGTACTGCAACCGAGTGTCTCTCCTGTCCACTTCTTGGATATTTGTTGAAAGAGGGTTTTTTCATGTTGTAAAAGCAGTGGCCTCTACTCTGTGGCTTAGGCAAAAGTTTTGCTACATCGATTTCTCTTGTGGGTCAGGGGAAGTTTTGAAAAAATAGTTCAGGTGAAGGTGGCTGTTGCTACAGTCTAATTTTATTTTATGTTTTGTGCTTATTATTACCTGCTGCTGGTTTAGGTTTGGGGACAGTTGCAGTACATCTAAATGGAGCAAAGCAGCCATTTGCAGGTACCTGAACCATCGCTGAATGATTTCATCCAGAGCCAGAAATGGTAAAGCTGCAGTAAGGCTTTGTGACTCGGTTTATTAGGCTGAATTAAATGCTGCACTTTATGTGACTATATTGTTCCTCGTTCCAAGCCAGTGCCTTTCCATGGCACTGAGCAGTGACATGTGGATGTGCCAGCACAGTCAGACCAGGAATATTTGGGCATGTCTACAAAGAGCCAGATATCACATCAGAGATGAAAATTACATTTTGAAATCCTATTTTACCATCTGAAACAAAAGCCCTTTAGTTTGCTTTGTAGGGATGGTGATTTCCTAGGGAAATGGGAAGAGCATCTATGTTGTTGCCCTTGCAGTATTACTTCTCCACTGCTTTCATTGTGGGCCAGCCCAGGCTTGTTTCTCTAGACAGGCTTTTCCAGTTGTGTAAATGTTTTGATATATTTGCTTCTCCATTTTCAAAGAGAATTTATTTCCATCTGTGGATGTAAAAAGTGGCTTCTTAATTTTAAAGAAAGATGCCGGTGCTCACATTCAAAGAGAAAAGGATGAACCAAGGGAGGGAGGTACATTAAAGTGCACTTGCTGCATTTCTCTTTTGACACCTGTAAAACATACAGGACAAAATCCTGACCCACTGAATGAAACGGGGAATTTTGCCTTTTATTTCAGTTGAGGCGGGGTTTTGACCGTGGAATTCAGAGTGTAGGTGTTTGGCAGCTGAATGGCACATTAATTCACAAGCTTTGGTATCCTGCAATGGGCGTGAATACGACGGCACGCATCGGACCCAGTACCTTGCCCACGTTACTTCTTGTCTCCATGTAAACTCTAGCTGGGAATTCAAACCACAGCCTTGTGTTGCACCCTTATTTATGGATGCCTGGTTTAAAGAAGCTTGGCATGGAACGTGCATTTTGATATCTATATAATTGGGGACATTTTAAATGTAATAACCATTTATTATTTTGTAAGTGGGACCAAGTGAATAATTTTAAATGAGCATGCAGTTGATAAATACAGTTCCTTTTGCCATATATGGAGAATTTGCCAAACGGAGAGTTTCCTGAGTCAGTTAATTCCTTTTTTTTTTTTTCTTGCATATTCTTAATATTCCTTTTCCTTCCCTGTCCCAAGGATTGATTACAAGCAGGCCACCACAGCTATTCAATGTTTATATTTGAGCTGGATCAGCTAGTTGTATCCTAGTGACTACAGTAATTTTTCATCAACAACAGGGAAAAGTGCCAAAGGAACACATGAGATTAAAATTCTTTATTGTGGGCATTTGTGAGAGTAAAATTTAATTGTATGTGTGTTGGGGAACACACACAGCACCAGCCCAGCTGAACTCCACTCATTTCCAGGTGCAAGAGAAAGGAAAAATTTCCATGTCTTTTACCCATCTGCAAATTTAAGTATGTAAATATATCACATAAAACCTGAGTCAGAAGTAACAATCAACCCTAAATTTTACTTGTAAACCAGTGAGAGGTTTGATGTAGTGTCTTTAACTATTTATGTAATGCGCTGATAACTGGACTTCAGCAAATTAGATGGAGTAAATAGGATTGTTCACATACCCTAAATGTCTGTTTTCATTTTCCTTATTTTTATTCATGGATCTCACATAGGCAAAAAATGAAATGCAAAAAGCAATGCAAAATTCAGCAAAGATACTTCTAGCCCATAAGATTTCCTTAGGGCATATGAACTATATGATTTATAAATAGCTCATGTAGACACAAGATAAAAATAACCCAGGAAAAAATAAGAGAGGAAAAAAAAAAGCCCACCAAGCTCCTGTTAGATGAAGTTCTGATTCGAGCACATTCTATGCCTAAAAACTCCCAGCTCTTACCTCCAGAACTGTTTTAAAACTTTCCTTTTTGTGAGATAAGGGCACAATAACTTTCTCCTTCTCCCAGCTTTCTCTTACCCGCGCTAAATTTTTAATTTTCTGGCTACTTTTATCTTCAGTTGACATCCATCCTCCTCCAATAACTTGCGGTGAGTTCACGGGTTGTTTGCTGGGAAAGCGCTGAAGCGTAAGCAAGTTTTCCTTTTTGGGGGTTTCTGTCCCCAGCCGCGCCGTGCCGGACCCAGAAGATGCAGCCGGGGCTCCCAGCCTCTGCGGGGGTAAAGCCCAGCCGGGATGCGCTGCTCTTTTTTTGAGATTGGATGTCTGTGGAGGTGTGAAGCCACAAAATATTTAAGACCGGCCCCGGAGAGTGGCTTTCTTCTGCGCATATATTTCAACCCGTGACTTGAGAGCACCTCCCCATCTCCGCTGAGCCCATAGGGACGGAGGGGACAACCCGCCCTGGGATCCGTGCCCCCCGTTCCCCGCACGGGGCAGGGCTCAGCCAGGTTACGCGGTTCACGTTGGCATTTCAAACGGCCTTTGGCCGTAGAAAATCTGAACTGTGGAAGCTTGAAGAAGATGGTTTCCATTGAGCGAGGCTATATGCAGATTTTTCTGTTTTCTCCAAAACGTTGTCAGACCGAGACCCTCGACGAACAGTATAGAACTCTCCCTGTTAATGTTTTATACTGTCCTCGTTCCCATTGATCTGGCAGAATTCACCATTTTTCACCATTTACATATAAAACTTTATTTCTAATTTGAAATAATGTAACTTTCAAGTCCATTTATTCTGTATGATTTATTAAGAAAGTACATCAGTATCACCAAACTAATTATCATAGGCAAATGACTTGTCATAAAATTAATGTACCTAGTGAAAAAGTTAATAGTTATTATTTAAATTCTTGTTTCCTCCTCTTTGCCTGTAATTACTTCCAGATATGTGAATGAATACGATTAATACAGAGAAGTGAAAATGAAATGAATTTGTTTCAGACTTTTTCCTTAACAACAACGCTTTATCCTGCAACCTTTATTCTAAGAGAAAGGGCTGCAGGAGATCCAATTTTTATAATTAAATATTTCTTTGTCTTGCATAGCTGGCAATTTAGAAACCTAATATAAAGGCTCACAAAATATTGCACCTTTTAATAACTAATGAAGTTTCTTGGAAAGAAGTCCTCTGAACAAAGAATTTTAAGGAGGGGGGGCATGGAATTTAAAATATTGTGGTAAGCATGTTGAAAATGTTGGGGTCTGTTAGTTTTCTGACAAGTTATTTTTATAATCATAGTTGAAGAAAATTTTTTTTTTGCCACATTCATAAAATAAACTAGATAAGTAGCTAACAATGTATTTTTCCAGCTAAGTATTATAATTTTTGCTTTACTCTGCATTTCCTCTTAGCCCAACTTTCTCTCCTTTATAACCCAAATTCATTATTCCTCTTTTACCAGCTTTAAGTCTGCATCTCTTTTTCCTGGTAGTTTACCAGCTCCATTTGATTCAGGCTTATCCTTGTGAAGCGAGAGAACAGAAGAAAGCTCTGTGACCTGCACTGTCTGATCCCAGCAGCTTTGACCTTTTTTTTTAACAGGCCCCATGCAAACTGATATTATGGTACTTTGACCTCCACAATCATTACTGCAAGGGATGAGTATCAACCCTATGGATACTGTTTGCAGAAAGGCTGTAACTTATTTGCAGCATGCATGGTACTTCATTTTCTGTCAAATTGTGCGTGTGGATAATCCTCCACAGCACGTACTTTAGAGAAAATTGCCACATCCTCGCATGCAATGTGCAAACAGAAAAAAACCCTGTTCTCCTTAAAAGAACTTCTTTGTTACAAATGATTTACTCAGCTGTACGGTGCAGAAGCCAGACTGTCAGTGGGATGATAAACTAGTTCCTACCAGGTAAAGATGTGAACCATGAAGTTATATTTGGACCATCAATGTACATAAAATATGAATACTCTGGCAGTTCTGAAGGCATAGGTGGTACTTCTGAAGAATCGTCCAAACACAGGTCAAATACCAGATACCTTCCTAAATAAATTTCACTGAGGGAATCCGACTCCATCCATTAACTCGCATACAACAAACCTGGAAATATGCTTCAGCATCTGAGCACAAAATTCTCAGCAAAGGCAGTAATAAAGTATGTCTTGTTTATATAGATGACTGGATATTCCTGAGTTACTGTCCGCTACACATTACAATATTTACAGCATTATCGTTATCTGCATCCTGTAGCTAAGAAATAAATCACTTTAAAATATTGTTTCATTAAAAAAACAAACCACCCAGCAGCCCAGCGCAACATTACTGCAAGGTTGTGCTCAAGAATTTAAGTGCACAAAAGCCAGTGTGTTTACTCAAGTGGACAGGGCGATATATATGATCTACAGTGTTATACCTACTCATGAAATAAACTTATTAGCGCTAAAATGGATTGATGGCCAGTTATGTCATCTGCTGAATTTGAGTTCAACATGAATAATCATTGGCATAAGCTGAATTCTGACATTCCCAAGCATTGGGAACAAGGCTTTTGAGCTGTCAGGTTATCATACCTTGCAGATGCTACAAGTGCTTTTTTTCAAGAAGAGTCAAAGTTTTCAAATTCTCAGCATCAGGGACCAAAGACATGGGATAGGGAATGTCCTGACGTGCTCTGTACTAATCTCAAATGCATTATAATGCCAGAGAGGTGGCTGTATGACTGTTTTATTCTCTATAATCATTTATCTTTGTAAGTGATTCATGATTTGGCACCCAGTGGAATCAGTAATATCTTCTTCTGTTTTGGCAAGCAATGAATTCTGGTTCCAGCACATAATGACAACAAATGAACCAAGCTGTTAATGGTTTCCATGTGTTAGAGATAAAGACATTGATTATTAAAATGAATGACTAAGAGAGGTAGAATGGCTTAATTAGTCAGCATGCTGCTTTGCTTTGAAAACCCCTATTGCCTTTGATTGAACCCAGGACTTCCGTCAGTAAGAATCACTTACACTAGCAAATAAAAGGCAAGCAAGAGAGGAAAGTGGCTGTAGTCTCTGCCTGGTTATGGTGTTGTGGGGATGGGCTGCAGTATGAGCAGTAGTAGATGGTGTAGCCTTTATCAGTAACATCTGCCTTGTCTTTTGGCCAGCTTGAACGTTCACGCAGCTGACTCCACCTGGCTCCATGGGATCTCCCTCCATGTAAGTACGTTTCAAAGTTCAGGGGCCAGGAACTTTTCCTACAATCTCCCTTTGCTAGTGTGGGGAAATCCAGGTGGAGTCAACAGTGCTAAAGTTATGGGTACAGTTAATAGCAGAACATCCTGAAGGATGCAGTCTGAATCTTTCCAACACTAACAGTTCATCAGAGCTAGAAAAGGAAACATGTTTTTTGTGCAGGTGGAGAACTTGCTTAACTGTAGGCATGTAAGACACCTAATTATCATACTGCTAGCAATGCTGTGGTTTGCTGTTTGTTTTCCATTCTTGGATGGGTAAATGTGTTCTAGGAAAACTGTTAATACTCAGACACTGCCAAGGTACAATGTGGGGAGTTGATGGGATTGTTCTCTAATCTCATGCTGATATATCTTTTATCCAGGAGGCTGGCTTTACCTGGAAACCGGGGATTTCTTCTCTGTTACCCAGAAGGTGGGCAGGACATCTCTCCTTGTTTGCATAGCTACATAAGCGGAGCAGGTAAGGAGGATTGCCTCTCTAAATCTGAAATTATAGACATGAAGGTCCTGTAAACCCTTGTTTGTATTCATTTTCTTGGTGTAATAGGTTGTAAAGGTTACATGTAACCAGTATTTCTTGCTAGCATGAGTACAAGTAAATTTCCAACAAAAAAAGTGACTAATAATCCAGAGCTGATTTCAGTTTGTGGATGAAGACACCTAAACATATGTGCCTACATGTGCAGCAGTTAAGTATCTAAACTCTCTCATCCTTGCTGGAGATGTAGTTGATGGATGCAGTGGAGCCTGGGGAGCCTTTTCAGCTCAGGTTAGTGTAGGTTCTTGCCAGCTGGAGAGCTCTCAGCCTCCCAGCCGTGGAGTTTGCTCAATTCAGCTGCTCGTGGGCAGGTACCCCGTGCTGGTTGGCATGGTCTGGGCTGCTGGAGACATCCACAGTGGTGGTACGTGTGAGATGAAGCCTGAGGGAGAACTGTAGCTGGCTGGGGTAGCAGCCAGAAGGCAGACAAGATACTCAAAAATATCTGAAAAGGCGCTGAGTGGTTTAATCTGGATATGTGGGGACCATAGATAACTTTGGGCTAGAAGATGTGACGGCCTGACGTCAACAGAAGGACACAGGCTCAGGAGGCAGGACTTGTACAACTATTATATTGGTTAAAATATACTAATGAAGAATAGGACTGAATTAATTTCTGAAAAACTTTTGTGGATTGCAGCTGATTCTGTGCACAACTTGGCTTTCTAACTTGTGTGGTGTGTTTGAAATCATAATGAATATGTGTACCTACTTTAAGGTTATTGGCATGTTATTTTGCCCCAGATTGAACTCTGAGGGTGTTTTTGCTCTCTGAAAGGAGCTGACAGTTTTATTTTGCAGGCTGAGTCCCTTTTTTCCCTTGCATTTGTGCTTTTTCACTTAATATTAGATTCTTCCAAATAATTCGGATAAAAAAAAAGTAGTGACATGGAATAATAAGCTGTTTGCCCTAAAGGAATTATATTGATTGAGATGGACTCTCCTGTCTGAGTGAGGAAGTGGTGTCTATGGGTCTTCCTCTTACAATAAGTAGCTTTCAATCATTGCATCTGTGTAGTGCACTGGATATTTTTCTGAATGCCTCTTCATTTTCTCTTTAAACTTTTTTAGTATTTTTTTGACCCCTGAACTGAATTACAACAATGAATATAATACCTTTAAGTACCTTAAAGGCCCCTCTATCTCTACAAGGTTATGTAGAAGGAGAGGGCCCTATAGTATAGAGAATTTGGGCTCCAAATTAATTGTTTCAGTTCTTTGGTTAAGTGCTTGAAACTCCTTGTGTTTTCTTATCCAATACTAGACTAGAAGATGGAAAAAAACCTACTGAAAATAGAGCGTGTTTAAAAATAAATATAGCATATAGCTTTTTCTGGGTTTAGTGTAACAATTGAGGATCTAATCTGCATAATATAATCATTAGTTTTCTCAAACTACCAAATGTCTGTTATTTCAGAACCTTTTAGCTGTAAACATTATGTTCAAATACAGATGGTGTTATTCAGGGTTTTTTTTCCACAATTTGATCAGATGAAATATACTATATTTTGGGTTTAGCATCAGTATTTGTAAGGCTGTTTGTAGGAACTAATGAATATAGATGGCATTGCTAGCTGTGCATAATGCGTTCCTACAGCACGAAGCGAGGAGCTCAGGTGTCATTTCAGAGTTCATTGGCTATCAAAGGAAGCTGGCTGTCTCCTCCAATTTAGCCTGTGTAAAGAAATATTATGGTTCATCATTAAAAAATAATAAAGCTTTGAAAGTGACCATAAACAAGGCTACCTCTACAAGGAACTCATGACTAACCAAGCAGAAAGACAAAGTAAAGTTGTTTACTAATGACAAGCCTGATTCTGCTTCCTCTTGCAGTCAAAGGCAACACTGTTGCTATTGTCAGAGATGGTGGGGCTGGGCTAGTCAATTAAGTGTGCCATTAATGATGAAGAATTAATGTTGAAATGGAGAAATCGACAGAAGGGGCTGAATCACTGTTGGCTGAGTGAGCAACGAGACTATTAGGTTGAAGATGTACTTCTGATACTCTGTATGGGTATTATTTTTGAGATGGGATCAGCTGCATGCACCGCCAGTATGTGCTGGGGACTGCCGTTTAGATGTGCAGAAGATGGGTACTGTAGAGAAAGGGTCCGTGTAACTCCGGTGCAGACGGATACACGTGAGGCTCATGTCAAATGTGAAAGTGCTGATGTGGGTTCGCATGGGGTAGGTGGAGATAATGCCTATATACGGTTTGCATTTCCAGCAGAATTTACACCTCCTGAAACCTAAAAAAAGCCCCCAAACCCCAAATTTCACTTAATAGCCTGAGATGCAGGTTTTGAGCTGGTATAGAGGAGACCAGGATGTAAGAAAAGCATTAATTTAGGTCTATTAGTGCATCAGAAGAAAAGAAAACTTAACTGGAGAAACTACTGCTGTGACTCCCAACCTGTGCCAGGTGGGTTAGGGTCCTGCATGGTTTGTGGAGCTGTTTCTACCACAGCTGTGGGGCATGCCTGTCTTGCAGGGATATTCCCTGCTGATGACTTTTCCTACTGGAAAAAATCTCTGCCTTACATACCCTCGATGTGAAATTAGTTATGTCTGTGCTTGCTGACCGTACAGCCATTAGGTTTGGGAATTGGATGGGTAGGGTGCATTATCTTTGTTTTGCTTTCATTGGTTACTAAAAACCCTTTTACCTCCTGTGCTGTGGCTTAAAAAACATGTTTTACCCAGTGCTATACTTGGTATCAGATGGCTGGCCTTCATTAAAAGGCAATCAAAGCTAGGAAGAGGCATTTGCTCTTTGAGGGGGGGGAAAAAAATCTATACATAAACAACATTGCAAGAAGTCGTACTAGGCTATTCAGGCTTTGACTTCCCCCTGAGGCTTCCTCAGCTCTTCTGAAAACGCACAATTTGGATCATAACTTCATGTTCCAGTTCCTTGCTTTTCTCATTGTGTTCTCCAGGCTCTAAAACCTTACCTAGGTTTCTCTTGACTTTCCTTTACTTCTCTTGCACACATGGTAGTGTAGTGTGAGAGTTAGAGGACCTGGACCAATGAACAAATTGGTTTTTAAGCTTTATAATTGCTGAAAATATTAGTGCACCTCTCTTGCATGCAGTTAGACATACAGCAAACTAAAAAGCCAAGTTCTATATATGTCTTCCTCTAGAAATCCTAGCATAGCATCCTTTCTTCACATGGCAATGAATCTGTATATTTTTGTCCAGCAGAATACATTTGCACTTTAAATGGTATTTCTGTAGAAGCTTGGTTCTTGCTGCTGGTCTGTCACACGTGCTCCCCATGTCTATTCACTGTGAGCATCTCGGGAAGCTTTTTGTCAAAACAGTTGTGGTTACAAGATGACTACAGGTTAAAAAAAAAAATGTGCTTTTTGGGGTAATGTATCAATTTAGGAAAAAAGGGGCATTGAAAAAAAGACACTGGATAAAATATCCTGGAAACAGGAACACTTCCCTAGAACCTGTTCCCACAGGTGGTGCAAAGCAGCCCTGAGGTCAGGGAATGTGGGAGCTCGAGGTTCAAATCTATTTTTTTCTGCACTGAACCCAGATCTCCTACTTCACAGGACATCCTGTGGGTAAAAAGCTGATATTGTGGCATGGGTCCTCCAGCTGGAGCTGCTCTCCTTGGCATGATTTAACAGCCCAAAGAGAGGAGTTAAGTCAATACCCTGGCAGTTAGGGCACCCTTGCCCTACAGCTGGAGAGCTGCCCTGAACTGGAGAAACCCAGCAGCTGAGTTACTGGTCACAAATGGGTGGTGTGAGGGCAGGAAAGCTCAGAAGGGGTAAGAAATTGTCAGCCTGAACTGGGACTGTATTCTGGGTATTCAGTTATTTGCTATCACTGCTGCTAATTAGTGAACCTAACCACAGCTATCCACCTGTAAAATAGCTGTTGATGCTTTTCTATTTACTTTCTTCTTTCCTGTAAGGAGCTACAGAAGAACACAATGATTATGCATACTAAATACTGAGTAACATATGCCATATGCTGGGATTTAGCTTCTTGAATAAATCTTAATTAGTTAAATATAACCAAACTAACTATTCTTTTATTCTGAAATTGGCAGCAAATTGAATGTGACTGATGTACTGTCCTCCATGCTAACAGGAATAAAGAGCTCTTTAGCAAGCTTACAGAAGCAATGTACTTAAAATTGCTTCTATTATTAGCAAGGTGCTTTAATCCAGTGATAATGAAGGTAATGATTTTCTTGGTTGCAGTGTAATTCTTCTCAGTATCTCTTCCTGTGTCTCACAGCAGAACACATACTCGGAGGGAGTTCAACACCACAGACAGTTTCTGCTGCAAAGAAACCTTTTCTGGCCTCCAAAGGCAGGAGCAGGGGCTGCTGGATCCATGGTGTGGGCACAGTTCTGCTTCCAGTTACTCAGCACCCATCTGTCTAGGCCCACATCTGCAGTCGTTCCCTCTATGCTGGAATAATGAAGTCAAAAAAACCAAAAAGCACAAACAACAGACAAACATGGCTGGGAGAAAAGTCCTGGAAAGAGTTTAAGGCTGCGTCGCTGTAGGCGGCAGCAGTGTGTGTGACTCCTTCATAAACCGACCAAATGCCACTTTACAAGTGGCTGAGGTTTTTGGATCAACTCTGCTTGTGTTTTTACCCCAGTTAAATTGGCTGTGGCTTATATGAGGTATCTAATACTTAACTAATAGCAATATACTCTTGTTTTATCCATACTTAAAGCGTTTTAGGATGCAATGACATTTAGTGATTGAAGGGCTTAGTAAGATGGTGAGAAACAACAAACAGGTTGTGACTCATGATTTTGTACTCTGCCAAAACTCCTTCAAGAGAGATTTTAGAAGTGTGCATCTGGAAAACTACTTCTAGGGTGCAGTGGTGGAGCAGGGCAGCAGAGTGGCTGTGTCCATTCACTATTTCCAGTCTTCATCCACAGTCTCTCTGGCTATGAGATTACTAATGAAACCCAGGAAACCATATAGCCTGTGTGATCAGGAGCTGATAAAAAATTGATTTATTTTTCTATGGAAGGAAATAACTCAAGAATAGAGTCTGGCTGAGGTCCTGCCCTTTAGTTCCAAAGTGGAATGAGGAAATATCAAATGTGGTACTTTTGCTCAAAGGAAAACACTAGTATGCAGGAAAGCTAAAGAACTGGGGGAAGGTTAAGATAGGGAAGGACATGCTTATACCACTATTTTATACTATTCAATCACTAAATAAAATAGGAATGGCTATATAAGCAAAATATGGGCTTTGAGGTTCAATCTTTGCATTTAAAAGAGCAAGTATGTGTTTTGATGAAGACAGTAGAGGAGGTACCTGGCAGAGGAGATGGCTGCACCATTCTCCCTGAGTCCTGGCATAGTGGCTAAGCAGGTAAACCAACTTTCCCATCAGCACAGGGCAGATAATGTTGGGTTCACACAACAGGGGGAATATTATTAGTGTATACTTTTGGTGACATTTAAGGCAAATACAATTTGCTTATTAATATAAACATGGTTATGGCAGAATAGACTAGTGAATAATGCATTTGTTTAAAATACAAGAAACACTTAGAACATGTTTTTTCTGGTGAAAATGATACCATTTTCAGGCTCAAAGTGAAATGCAAATAAATGAGACCCTTTACTTCCAGAGAGGCTGCAACAGCCTAAGAATAACTTGCACCATTCAGTTATTTGAATTAGAAGTTCTAATTAATCTAAAGCTGAAAGGGAGGGGGGTGGAATTCAGATTTCCATCTAACTTAAAGCAGAGGCATGAAATACTTCTGATGTATGACATCTGAGTCCAATACCTTAACAGAAGGTGACTAGATTCCCCATGACAGCCAAGGCAGTGTAAGGTAGTAGTCAATGGTTTGGTCTAAGACGCTTCAAAGCTTTCTGATTCTGGCCTGGGCTGATTCTTGGTTTTGAGCCAATTCCTGTTAAGACTTTCAGCAGGTCCCTCTGCTTTAAAGGATTGTGTTTGCCCATGCTCCTAAGGGACCATGCAGCTGGACTGGTCAAACAGAGGGTCTCCAAAGAAAAGGTGTGTGACCTAGGAGCCTGGAGGTGTAGGGTTCTCCATCGACCAGATGAGCCATCTCCACTGGGAAGAAAAAAACCTGCATTTTCACATGGCAGAATCTGCACAGCAGACTCTCAAATGCATGACAGTTGCTCATGCTCTTTTTGCTTTGTTCATTTTTAACTTATTTATATTCAATATGAACATAGTCATGCACTCACACCCATACATATAGCAAGTATATTGAACTAATCCTGTTTCCAAAAATCCTTGCTTCTGCTAGCTCTTAACATACCCTTGGAGTATCTTCCGTGTCAGAAAGTGCTGTGGAGATGAGAAAGATGTGAAGAAAGGCACTTATTGGAAGCAATGTGGCTATTCATCTGTGAAGTCTATAGCAACAGAACAATAAAACTCGAACTCTGAATCTAAGGGAGGCAATGGCATGGAACCAAGGGTGTTTTTGCTAAAGCTTCCCAGTGTTTTGCTAGGTGACATGTCAGACTCATTATATTTGATTCATTGGTTTCAGTGCCTAGAGCTGAGCACCAGCTTTAGCAACCAATTGTAAAAGAAAAATAGACAGTTCAGAAGCTGGGATAAGCATTAGTGATTCTTGCTGCTTTGAATTTGGTCTTATGATGAATGTTATTATGGGAAATGTCCAGAATACCTTAACACCTGAGCACACCTGTTAAGGATTTGGACTATGTTAGCTGCACTTAAGAAGATATGAGTCTGTTGCATGCCAAGCATGGATCCACTCTTACTTTGGATAAGGACAGTATTGCATCATGTAACCATATGGTAAAACCTGCTGGTTCATTGCCTTGGAAGAGTGAAGCTCAGTCCAGTTGTGTTTACTCAGTTTGTCCCTTTTCTGTTAAACAGAACCGTTCTCATGTAGATGGATCTGGTGTTTTCAGGCAGAATTATTGCATGTACCCACCCAGGGACACAAGGACTGTTGGCTGACTTCTGCCAGTGCTTTACCCCACCAACTCCCCCTTAGGAATCCCTTATAGAAATCGCTTCCACTTGTCATGTATCTTCTCCCACAAATAGGAAAGATGATGAAGAATTCCCAGGGAGACATGCAAAGGAATACTTCATAGATGACCTGTGCTAAATGTCAAGGAACTCTAGTGGTCCTTGGGTTGCTCCCTTTACCTTACACCTTGCTTCCCACTCCTATTAGGACCGCATATGTCTTGCTACTACTTCAACTGGTGATTGCAAGTATTTGACCAATTCACTTCTCAGATATTTTAAATATGTATTTAAGTGAAGAGAGGGAATATGCAATGTAACTTGGCACAGGTTTGCCAGCATTCAGGTACCAGCTGCTCCAAAAAAAGTCCCCCCCTTTACAGTTTTCAGCCACTGTGGACTGCTTTCTAGGAAGTTCAGAGTATGTTCAAGTGAAGATTTCTAAGAAAAGAAGGACTCTGAAGGGTCACAGTAAGGCTAGGCTGCCATGTACAAGCTTTTCTGTCACATTGTCTAGCAACAGCTCTGTCCTGGTTTCAGCTGGGATGGAGTTAATTGTCTTCCTAGTAGCTGGTACAGTGCTGTGTTTTGGGTTCAGTATGAGAAGAATGTTGATAACACACTGATGTTTTCAGTTGTTGCTAATAATGTTTAGATTAAGTCAAGGATTTTTCAGTTTCTCATGCCCAGCCAGCAAGAAGGCTGGAGGGGCACAACAAGTTGGGAGGGGACACAGCCAGGGCAGCTGACCCAAACTGGCCACAGGGGTATTCCATACCATATGGCATCATGCCCAGTATATGAACTGGGGGGACCGCCGCTAGGAGACTAACTGGGTGTTGATTGGTGGGTGGTGAGCAATTGCATTGTGCATCACTTGTATATTCCAATCCCTTTATTATTATTATTGTCATTTTCTTAGTGTTATTATTATTATTATTAGTTTCTTCTGTTCTATTGAACTGTTCTTATCTCAACCCATGAGTTTTGGTTTGGTGGTTTTTTTTTTCTGATTCTCTCCCCCATCTCACTGGGTGTGGGGGGGAAGTGAGTGAGCAGCTGTGTGGTGCTTAGCTGCTGGCTGGGGTTAAACCATGACAGGCTCTGGGAGACAATTCCTTCTCATTTAACATAAATAAGTTCCCTGGGCCCATTTCTAGCCTTCTCTTGGCAGCCTCCATTCTCACGTGAGGAATTGTTGTGGTTTAACCCCAGCCAGCAGCTAAGCACCACACAGCCACTCACTCACTCCCCCTCACCCAGTGGGATGGGGGAGAGAATCAGAGGAAAAAAAAAAAAAGTAAAACTTGTCAGTTGAGATAAGAACAATTTAATAGAACAGAAAAGAAGAAACTAATAATGTTGATAACAATAATAAAGTGACAATAATAATAAAAGGATTGGAATATGTAAGTGATGCACAATGCAAATGCTCACCACTCACCAAACGATGCCCAGTTAGTTCCCAAGTGGTCACACTCCAGCTCCACTCCCCCCAGTTTATATACTGGGCATGATGCATTAGTATAAACACTATTTTGCAACAACTGAAAACATCAGAGTGTTATCAACATTCTTCTCATACTGAACCCAAAACATAGCACTGTACTAGCTACTAGGAAAACAATTAACTCCATCCCAGCTGAAACCAGGACAGGAATATATCCTGAAAGTCTCATCTAAAGGGTGTGGAGGTGCAGTTATTTAAAGTTACTCAAAATGATTTGCCCCAAACTGGGGTTTGTCAAAATGGTGTTGTTATGGTAGCCCTAATGCAGGTTTTTAGTACTGTGATGACAACAATACTGGTCTGAGAGCGCTGCTCATGATTTCTGGTTACTTAATCATCTAGAATGTGTCTGGTCAGGTATAAGATACACTTGTTTCTGTGTTTGGGGATGTTCATGTGCATTTATGACCTTATGGAAATATTTATTAGTAAATGTTACAGATGTGGCTAAACTGGCTGCTTTAGCTCCTTAGAAAAGCAGTCCCTGAGGTCCCAGGTGACGGGTGTGATGTGCATCTCAGGGGCATGGCTCTAAATGCCAACTTCCTTGCTGGCTTCTCGCTGCATCAGTCCTGGGGCAGGTCTGCCACTGTTAGAAACACTTCAAACAAAGCTGGAAAGGTTAAGTCACTAATTAAGTGGTTGCCCTTCTGACAGAGATGGTCAGATTCTGCATCCATTTTTAAAAGATACACTGATTTCTGTGAGCATTCCAACTAGATCTCTACATGAAGTTGAGCACTCTATATCTCTCCCATGTCAGTCAACTTTGAATTTCATTCTAAAACAGAACTCAAGAGCCCATAATTAGATTGTTATTAGGATTAATTTTCAAGTACTCCATGATTTCTCTTCTCCTGATTAAAATTGAAAAAAAAACCCCTCATCCAGCCCCCCAATCCCACAGAAGGAAAAATGGTTGGAAGAGGTAGAAAGGAGAGATGGGCAGATGTTATACTTAGATTGAAGAAAGGACATTTCTCATTCCAGACAGGTAGTGGGTTATTAATTCCCTCAAGTGGTTCTGCACATCTCATAAACCATGAGAGCAGCTGAGCTCAAGAGGTTCACAAATGTCAGCTGAACCCCGAGAATTACTGCTGTCTCTGGGTCTCTTCCATATTGGTTGTTAAATCTTGTATATTATCCTTCCCCAAGAAGGAAAGGCAGCAATGCAATGCTAAAAATACCTGAATACATTTTTCAACATTAAGCATAAAATATGTTGAGATATCTATGAAACACACGCTATATATCTTCTTGTAGCAAAAATATATGCATGGAGAAAGCTGGCACTTAAACTCAACGTTTCCATAAGTCTTAATGCTACTGTTGTCACTTCTAGTGGTGCCAGCAGCCTCTGAAGTTGTACAGGCTCAACTTTGTGTCAAGTACTTCTGCTTCAAGTTTTTGCTCAGCCGATGCCTACAAACATGTCTCTCTGATCCTCCCTAAGTTTGGAAAATGAGAATGAAGAAAAGTGGCTCTGCCGTGTCAAAGGAATAAACGGCATGCTCTGGGTTTCATTTTGAGCTCATGGGGAAATGTTCAGTAAAAGCCACGCAGCCTTTCAGCGTGGAAGAGCCCAAGAGGAGATCTCTGATGTGCTGAAGATACTCAGAACTCTATTCCCTAAAGTCTCTCCCTGATTTCACAGTCATCTTATGAACACTTCTAGTTATCCCCCCCGACCCTGACACACATGCTCCAGCTGCAGGGCTCTGCCAGTTTTCTAAAGTGGAAAGTTCCACAACAGGACTTAAAACATCGCTGCAGTTGTGCTTCCACCCTTTGAGACAGGACAAATAGAGAAAAACCTCTTGATGATACATGTTTCTCAGGAGCAGGGACAGACTGTGTTTTATGTCCTAAGGGCTGTAATTTTTCTTGTGGCGGTAAACATGTATCAAAAGTGGGAATGAAAGTGTGGGGTAGATTTGGTCCTTAAATCCTGCTTACATTTTTAAATGGTAGCCAAGATCTATGGTCTCTGTGGCCAGAAGAGTTTGTGTTGGTTTTTTAATTAAATACAGCTCCTAATTAGTAGAAAATACTTTCTTTGCAAAACATTAAGACTTTGATAACAAATAAATTAATTTTCAAGGTCTTTGAGCTGCTGATTAATTTGGCTGCATAGTAAATAGGTCAAGCTCAAGTCTGGGCAACTTCCTGCTGTTGAACGGTTTCTGTGGAATTCTTGCACACAGTAGTGACAGGTTAATTTTATGTTGGGAGCAACTATGAAGTGGTTTGTTAGTGCTCTGTTAAGCCAGCCAAATCATATTCTTGTGCATAACAGCAGAGTCTCCTCACTGTCAGAAAACACGTTTACAAAAAGCACGCTGTTGCTGTACACTTCCCGTAAAAACTGCTAGAGAGAGCATACCAGTAGAAAATAAAGCATTAGTGTAAATAATTGGAGTTTCAAATTCAGGGCCAATATGAATCAATACAGCAGGTAAATTTGGTTTTCCTTATTCCCACTTCATTTGAATATCCAATTACATTCATATTGTCTTTGATAAAGAGGATTGGTAACGAACCTTATCCTTGTACCTTATGACTTACCTTGCAGGCACTGAATTTTTTTTTCATGTAGACTGTGAATTGGAGTTGGGGGAAGATAAGTAACTGGGCAGAACAACAGACTAAAAGTGGACAAGACAAATGTATTTTTTCACAAAACCCTCTCCTTACAAGCTTAACTACATGCCTTACTCCATTGCTTTTCTAGGTGTACTCAAGTTGTTGCAATAAAATAAATTGCCCTCAAGTTCTTATATTATTAATAATTCAATAGCAACTACTGAGCAGATGGCATAGTAGCTGTTGCTGTGCAATATTCATGGAATAAGGACTAGAGTCTTACAAGGCAAGAGACCAAAAAATGTTAGGCTATCAAGAAGACACACATAAAAGCAATCATACCCTCATTAATTATAATTTATAATAGCATACCAAAGCAGGCCACAGGATGTCATACGTAGTGAGGAGTATTTCATCAGAAAGACATCTGGGGGCATAGGTAGAGCAAAAACATCACAGGAATGACCAAAGGAAAAACACTACCCACAGCAGCCTAGCTGTGATGGCTTGGGTTGGATTAAAAATAGGACAGCTATGATCTATAATGGTTACACTTGATCTTTGGGGCTACACAAATTAAGGTCATGGTTGGCTGTGCAAAGTGCCTGGGATTTCCATTTCAAGAGCCTGTGCTTGCGCTTTTGCTAGCAGCATTCAGCGGGCAAACAAATGTATTCTTTCACTGTGATACTACAGGATGATTTTTTTCCTTCTCCCTCAATTCATTTTGTCTATAGAAGGATATTCTCTCTTCTGTATGCTTCTAGTAAGATTGTTTGATATTTTTCTGTGTAAGTGATTTTTGAATGGAAAAATTGATTTCAGTAAAGGTACATCATGAGAGACTTGCTTTCTCAGCGTTTAACATTTTAATTGAAGAAAAAAAAATCCCAGTATTCCTATGCCTAAATATTTTGCTGTTATTTATTTCATAATATTTGATGACTTATGTTTTCAGACGCTTGTTATCAACAGAAAATAAGTGCCACCCCTGGAAACTGTAGGCTCCCACTGAATTTTAAGTGATACCAGCTCGAACTTGCTCCTGAAATCTAGGAAACTCCTTTACTTTGCCAGAGCATTCTTTATAGGTAATACTTGTCTTGGCACAATGGCTAACTGCTGTCCTGGAAAAGTCTTTTTAAAAAAAAAAACCCTTAAACTTTACTGATGGAGGAGAGAATTATATATGATGCCAAGTAATGATTAAGCAACGTGTGTGTGACTGCGTAGGGATGGGCTTTTTGACTCTTTCACACAGTATTTAAAAAGTAAGACCAACGACTCGCCCAGGGTGCTTGATCAGTTGCCTTGAGGTCCATCTTCCATTCCCGAGCGCGTTAAGCAAGAACGAGGCTTCCCTCCTCGGGTAGGTGTACATCCACGCCTTGCTTTCTGCAGGTGGGAGAGCCCAGAACTCGCAAAACTCTCCCCATCCCTCCTGGGAGAGCGGTCTCCTTGGCTGCACTGGGCTTGGCCAAAACCACTGATGCTGCAGGGACGTCAGCCCGGGATTCCTCCTGGGATGGCCCCTGCCGCTCGGCGTGGGTCACCCACCGAAAGAGCGATGCTTCCTTCTGCCTTCATCTAAGCAGCCTTCCTACGCCGACCCTTCGTGGTCGAGTTGTTTCACGCAGGCTTTTCAGATATCAGGCAGGGTTAACGGCAACCTTTAACCATGCTAAAATGTCATTTAATTCTTAATAAACCACCCCGGCTGCCCCATCGCAGTTCCCCGAGCAAAGCCTGCTTCTTCCGTGCTGTTCACGTCCTCCCCTGAGATGCTGCCGGTGCGTTTCCCGCAAGAATTGCTCCAGCCCTTCGGGGTCCTCGAGGAAGCTTTCCCAGCTCGACCTCTGCCTCCGTAACAGCAGGTGCCTGCAGTGGACGCTTTCCTCCTCAGGGATCCTGATTACAGTACTTACAAAGCGAGGAGAAAAAAAAAAAAAAAAAAAATCAAAATTTTCCCCTAGGTGGAAAAACCTCTTGGTTTCCATTCCATGTTACTGACTCTGCATTTTTGAAGCGGTTCGCTATAGGTGTCTGCGTCACACTGAGAGTATTCTTTCATTTTGGCTGCAAACACACACTCCGGTAAAGAAATTCTTCTATGCCATTTATTTCACAGCTTCAGCCTGCTCCTATGCACTCTGCAGCAAGTAAACAATGCTATTTTGATAAAGAGAATAATTAGCTACCATTGCTAATTATGCTAATCCTCTTCTGGTGTTGTCACATTAAATAAAGGGTTTTGACAGTTTTGTGCTTTGCATTTGGTTTGTGCAAAGCTATTATAATTTACCTTCCTTTCTGTACTAAAGACAAAATTCTTAAATATAAGGAGTATATAAAAGCATTGTATTATTTAGAAGAGATTTTTTGTGGCGATGTATGGCCCTATTCTGATGCATCGCTGTGTTGCTAGATGGAAATACAGAATAAAAAAAAAAATCTGCAATGTAATAAAAACTTCAAGATTGATGTGTTCCAGCCAGGGAACACAGGCAGGGACACAGAGGTGTATAGAACCTTTTCACTTTGATTTTTTTTTTCCTTCTTTCTTATTCATCTTTCTGAACACAGACACCATTAGAAGACATTGCTGCAATATACACATAGGAGCCAGGCACATACATTACAAGTGCCAATGCTGCAGGTCCATGTAACAAATTGCCAGTAATCTATACACTCAGTTGTAAATACCAATACTACAGGCAGGCTTGAACCTTTGCATTTTAGTTGCTATCCATATTGGTGCACAGAGAAGCACTCTGCTAATTGAGTAATTTATTGTATCTTGTTTTATTTATATTAATTTTTCATGGAGGTTTTGCAGGCAGTTCAGGGTATGCTGTGTGTCAGGATAAACAGGAATACATTGCTCATCTTGCATTTTTTCTTACTTCACAAAGTTTCTATAAAGCTAATGCTCTTTGATTTTATTTTTTTATTTATTTCGTGTTACAGATGACTGAAAAATTAACCCTTTGTCTATGGCTTTTAAAATGATTTAGCTGAAATAACCCAGGGAGATAAGTGTGCTCATATCTGAGCTAGAACCAGATCAGCACTTTGGAGAGTCCAAAACTCCAAGATGTCCTTTCCTCCTCTCTCCTGGCTCTAACAAGGATTGGTATGATGTTCCTGGAATGGTGGAAGGACTAACTGATATTACATCATGTGAGATTTCAGACACAAAGAAAGATTGTACCAAAGGAATCCAGTGGCGACTGGTCACCCGAATTAGAAGTTTCACAGTTTCATAGAATCACAGAATGGTTTGGGGTTGGAAGGGACCTTTGAAGATCACCTAGTCCAACCCCCTCTCAGGGGCAGCGACATCTTCTGCTCGGTCAGGTTGCTCAAGAAGAGCTCAAAGTAGAAAGCAGACTGTCAAACAGTGCTAGCACGGAAAGTTGTTAGTTTCATGAGTTAAGTGAAATCAGAACCAAGTGAATTTTGCAGGTTGCTTATCCTCCACAGCGTAAAATGCTACTGTTTTCTATGCTCGCTTTGACATTAGAATTATTGCTATTAATGATGAATTTATGTAGGTTTCGAGCAGCGAGGGCATTTTTGTACTCGCTTGCCATCTAAATGACCATACAAAGAGCCTTGCCCTTTGGCTCTATTATTCTCAGATGTAAATCTTTATATTATACTTGGAGTTATTACCTGTGTTGTCTTTTATACACTGAAGTTAGAAAAGTAATAGGGTAAATGAGATGTGTGTTACTCTCATAGATGCTTCATTCTGGGGCAGATGGGAATGAACTGTAAAGCATCATGATCAATTATAGTCACAGAGCTGAATTAGTAAGACAATTTTAAGACATCTCTACCTAATTTATAAGAGTAAGCTTACTACTGAAATTCTTTCTCTCCCTATGTGGGTTGATTTGTATAGGTAGAGAGCTCCATTTGCCAACATAATGGACATGGGCTCTGCTGGAGTGATAAAGCAGAATATGAGATTATTTTCACATTTAGTTGATGGCAATGAGCTTTAACAGTTGTTTTTCTCTAAGCATCTGTGAATTGGACTATATTCATGCAGAGGAGACAGTCTGTCATTTGCTTATACAAACTCTGCGTTAAGTCTTACTCCTTTTTTTTTTTTTTTTTATAATTTGTACATTATACTTTCCCTATGGCATTTCTTGCTCCTACTGAGTCTGTGTTGTACACGCTGGATCTTTACAGCCCAAAGACCGTCACCATGCAAAAATAATAGTCTTTTTAAGACAATTGTGGTTTATGGGATGCTGGAAGCAATACCATCAAACTATGAATATATCTAATAAATAATCATTTAGCTCTTCTACTTTTCAACCGTAGAGCTCAATGTACTTTCCAGCAGAGTAATTGTCTTTACTCCTGCTATACAGACAAAGAAGCAACACCTAGACAAAGAAAGTTATTTGCTGAATGTCATCTGGCAGCTGAATGGCAGCTACCTATCCGTTGGCCTACAGTAACTGGTTATGAGATGTGCTGTGTGTATGTGTTTCTGTTGGAAAACCACTTACAATTGAAACTATGGACTCTGGGAAGGAATGCATATTCAGATAGGTTTCTCTGCTTGCACGTGACTTGAGTTAGCTACATTCATACATAACAAGAAGCACCCAGAAGCTCTGAAGAAAAACCTGGATCAAGAGAGAAATACCTTGAGTGAAATGAAGTACCGTAGTACTGTGCTTAATGGCAGTGCAGACATGCGTTAGGGCTGATGGGAGTAGGGGGCTAGGGGACTTATTTTGAAACCATGTAAACTAAGATGACATAAATCTGAGCCTTCGTTTTGGCAACCAAGACACGTCAGACTCCCCTCCTTGCAGAGCCACCACTGGGACTTCTCTGCTCAGCCCGATCTGCTACATCAGAGGCCTTTGCAGAATGAAAAATGTATAATTTGAAAATGAACACTCATATACTATTAGGAGTTTATTTTAAATCTCGGCATCCTCACTGCTGGGGAAAAAAGAACCAACTGGAAGGCCTTTCTGCAAATATCAGAATCTTCTTCCACATTTGCTTTGCAGATGTGTGTATCCCCTGCTAACTTCAGGGTAGATGAGCTGGGTGGAACACAGACACGAGGGTCTGATTATCTGGGAATAACAAGGGGAATTGCAAGAGAGTTACTTTGGAAATGCTGTTAATTACTAAGAATGACAATCACCCTTTCTAAAATGTTTCCAGTTTAATGTAATCCACAGATGTAGAGGAAATGCACTGATTCCTAATTGCTTAAATTCAGACACAAGTTTTAAGGTAATTTAGGTGTAGAAACAAAAGCCGCACAATTTTCCATTTGTTAGAAGGGATAAAAGTGCTTCTAAATAATTACTTAGCTCTGTAACTGCTATTTTTCCTCAGAAAAATGGAGGTACTTATGTTTTTAAAAATAGATGCTCTTTTCCAAATAGTTCTGGTAAACTGTCTGAGATCTAAAAAAAAAAAAAACCCAAACCCTTTGAATTAGAATGATTTGTTATGTTTGCATGTTTGGAGGAAGGTTAATGACCCATCTGACAAAGCTAGTGATAATTAGACTGCCAAAATTCCCTCCTCTTACTGGCGATCGTTTAATAGGAGTAGCAGTGCCTTGGAAAAGGACTTGGCGCTGGGATTTTGCCATTTCTGGGCATCTGCTGCTGAGGGATGCCACGTGCTTTCTCAGAAGCTCCTGTGAAACTTCCCACAAGTCTGAACTTCAGCTGGGCTTCAGCTCACTTTGGGAGCTACACAACCAATATACTCACTGTAGCTCATAACTCGTAACGCTGCTGCTATGTAGTAGAGAAGAGGCTGAGGAGAGCTGTCAGCGCACTTCAGTGCATGAATGGACCCGAGCTGTGCTATACCAGTGCTTCCATCCTGCTACTCCAAAGGCTGGTCTTTTGGGGGTTTTTAAGAGATCTGAGCCAAAGAGATGCTCAAGTTACCCACGTCTCTGTCTGTTTTATGTCCCAGACTGAATTTCAACCCTGAAATAATATCAACAAAGAACCAGTGTAAAATAATTCTCTGAAACAGGTGGGTTTTGTAAATTATTGTAAGAGTCCGATGGGAATCTGACCATGGTTCAGCTTGGATTATAGACATGGGAAGTTCAAATGCTGGCTGTGCTGACTTGGGCTGGATTGCCTGTTGACTATGATGAGTGACTCCCAAAACACAAGCGTGTTTTGAGGAATATATTCCAACTTTGACAATGGCCGAGTGCTTGGTAGATCCACAGTCACGCGCTGGGAATAGACAGGAGGGTCTGAGCAGGAGCAGGAGGGCTTAGACAGTGGTTCGGAGGACTTGGCAGAGACACGCTCATGGCCTGCCCTGCCATCATTTCTCCTGGACGCTTGACTGATTGTGCTTAGTCTGCATGGACTCTGGGTTATGAACCTTCACGTGGCCAAGCAGTGACCTTCTGGATTGTTTCCTGTAGTCATCCAGCATCCTTGCCTCCTACAGTGCCTTCGTCTTTCTTCCGTGTCCATCTGTCCTGTCCAGCTGTGGAAGCAGCACTTGCTTTCTTGCCATCTGGATCCTACCTGCTCGCCAAAGAACATCCCCAGCCTTGTTTCCAGTCCCATGAGCACTCTGGCAGAGCTATGCTGACCTCGTGCTTTATTTTCAAGTATACTTACCCTCTGTGGCAGGAAGGGGACGCACAGAACGTGTGTTACTTAAATGGTCTGATCCTTTGAATTGTTTTGTATAAAGAGAAGAAGGAACATTATTCTGTCTCTCCTGATTGCATCTTGGTTTCTTAGGTGTATTGCATCACCCCTAAATGGTAGTTATTATTTGAGAAGAATTAGATTTTGAGTTATAATGATTCACCAGCTTTGTTGCACTTCCAGTGTTTTAACTAGATTCAGAGAGAGAAATGAGGTAAGTGACTGACAGAAACAGCAAGCTGTCCCAGTTCAAAACACAAGGCGACTCAGAACCTAAGCTTAAAACTGGTGTAGACATACCCTAGATTAAAAACTAGGGTCAGCAAACACTTGAGCTTTAATGAGTAGGTTCAATCTCATATCCCTAAGGCTATATCTGTACTGCATAGAATCAAGGCATGAAATAAAATGGGGCATAAATCCTCTTTGAATGGAGGCCTTTCCACTAACCTGAGTTTCTTTGGGGACTATTTGCTGATTAAAATAATTTTTCAAGCCTTCAGAAAATAAACCAGTTACATATTTTAGGCATTTTTTTATGGACAGATGCAATCAACCTTACATGGGTGAATTCCCCAAATTTTCACAAATCCCTGGTGAGGAGGGGTTTGGTTTTGACTGCCTCCCTAAATTAGCTTTGCAATTTCAATTGAAGGTGGCTTTCTTTACTGTTTCTTCCAAAATGTGAAGTAGAAATTCTCTCTCCTGTTTACTAGTTTTCATGGTAAACAAAAAAAAATAGAGGAGTTTCTTATTACAGGCTATTTTTGAAAATTTGGGTACTGACTTTATTTGCACCAGTTTCTCTATCTGTAATAGAGGAGTGTAATCAATAGGGTTTTTTACCATGTTTTGAAAAGATAATTTTAGGTCACTTAAAAAGCCTTGATTTTCAGCTAAGAATAAAGGCAAATTGATTGTTGGAGATACTGAAGGGAATAAACTAAACCTGGAGACTTTTAGTGTATCTTCTTACAAGACTAGAATAAAAATAGAAGTCCTCATAGAACATATCTATGAGTATAACATTTTCAAAGTGTCAGTTCCAAAACATTACCCATGTTATTTTCAAAGGGATTCCTCCTTCCCATTAGCAGAACATTCTCATTACAATCCAGATAGCCATTTAGTTCAAGGAACATAGTTTAAATTAATAATGTGTGTTTGAGTTCATTTTTTTTGAAGAGAGGTCAAAGATTTGTAAATGTTTTTGTGGAAAAATAGGCAAGAGGTTGTTCCAGGGAGGTAAGTCATCAGTTAGCCTATGTGTTATGCTAGTAATGGCTATATCTTTGTGACATATTTATGAATTTTGGACCACACTGACTGTATCGGGTGTTTTAGAAATAACACTATTTTACTCTGACCTGAGTTAGATTCTGCTGTGTCCACTGTTTACTTGGTCTGCTGCCACAAACCTAAACTGCCAGTCCAAATTTCTGTAGGAGATCCACTTCTAATAACCTCAGACAACTAAGAAAGCCCAGAGGAGCCACTCTCACCCCAACCTGCACAACCAGATTACAGAGCTAAATTGTCAGAAGTCCATGTTACATCTATACCAGCAAGTTAAAGTGTCCGAAACCATGATCTGGTCTTTGGCCAGGTGGTGTGGAACAGCATGCATCCATGCTGTGAAACTCTCTGGCCCACAAAATAAGTCAGCTTCATGCAAGCTGTGTGTTGGGAATGGTCCTTGGCTGATGCAAACTCCCTGATTATGCCTGGAAATTTTTTGGAAAAGCGGTAGTTGGCCTAGGATAGAGCTGAGCCAGGGACTGTGCCAACAGCTAACCATATGGGCAATTAAGTTGCCGTGCCTGGAGACATTTAATTTCCTGGAATAGACACAGGGAATTCAGCAGTTCCAGATTCCAGTAACCCTCTGTTAGTATGCACCGTAGCAAAAAGGTCTGGGAAATATCACTAATTATCCAGAAGTGCAGATGCTTGTTTGCACAGTTCTTTCTTTTGCAGAGACACTGATAATAATAGAAATCAAATTTTATTTTATAATGCGTTCTTATGGGTTTCTGCTGTATATGTGTGTGTCTGTGTGTATGTGTATATGAGGCTACTAAGAAAGATGGTGAAATGAGTTGTGTGTAGAATACTGCACATTTCTTCTCTATTTAATTCACTTTCTAATAAAACATCAGTATTTTTTTCCTAGATAGCTTATGGGCTGAGCTAGAATCAGGGTGTCACAATCTAGATACGAGATGCAGGTTGTCCAAATTGCTTGAAATGGTCCATTTTCCTTTGCTTGATGGTAGTGGTGGAGCATGCCTATGACTTGTCTACTTCTGAAATGGAAGAAAACAAGATGTTTACCCAAATGTGCTTCCTAGGGAACGATTGCATTTTCACTTTTGGGGTAAACATTCGATGTGCAGTTCATGGCCACTTTCTCTGCTGTAGCCCATGCTACAACAAGATATGTTGTGACTTGTTCTTCTGTGAGTCTTACTCAAGTCACTGGAAAACTGCAAGCAATGCAGCTTCTGGCTGACAATATTTAGTAAAGATGTCTCTGCCTACATCAGAGGACTGAAAGCTTTCTTGATTTGTGAACACCTAGAAACTTTCCAGGCATAAACACCTTCAGAAATAGCATAAATAAAGACTGAAGGCTGACAACTGCGACTTTGCCTTTCTTAACTGTCTTGGAGGAGCAATAATGAAGCGATTCACAGGTTCTCGGTGTGTGCAAGCCTTAGGATGAAAAAAACGAGCTAGGAAGCCCTGAGCAACCTGCTGTGGTTGACCCTGCTTTGAGCTGGGGAAGCCGAGGGGGTTGAACCAGATGATCTCCAGAGGTTTCTTCCAACCTCAACAACTCTGTGATTCTGTCTTTGCCTGTAGTATTTAACAGGTTTTCTTTGTACAGAAGGTTCAAACACAGAGTAAAAAGTTTTCTCAGGCAGCTGTATGAAGTAACAGATGTACAGGCAAAAATGTAAAACATTGGAACGATTTGGCAGTTTCCTTTAGTGAGAACAAAAAGGTATTTTAAAGCAGGGACTGTGTCCATTGCTTGTCACTGCTGAGCCTCTCGATGGGGGAATGGAGGGTAGAAAATGTCTAAGTGCGGCTGGAAATTTAGAAAAGCTGCTGAATTTGATACATATCCACCTACCTTACGCAGACAAAAATTAATATACTTGTTGGAAGTAACCAGAAGGTACTACATTTGGGGTTGTGTACATATGGCTTTGGACTAGCCATAAGTCTCTCTTGCAAAAGAATTACACACATTCAGACATGGAGTGCTTGGAAAATATTGTAAAAACCTTCTTCAGTGAGAATTTATATTTACATGTTAGTGAGCCTCTGTAATTGTTATGTCCATCTGCTGTTATCTACACTGAATTGCAAGGGAGTGCCCACAGAATTATAAGCAGCCCATGCCTCTCTTTATCTTTGCTCTCCTTTTTACACTGTTTTGAGCTCTAGATAATTAGGGGGAAGGCAAGAGCAGTGAATGAGCAGAACTTTGTATTTATGATCCTGACTTCCCAGAGTCCTAAGCTTTGCTTTCTAGACTGTATTATAAGCATAACCTACCAAAAGGCACATTGCATGCCATTAACAGGTTCGTTTTGCTGGAGGGACAGAATAAAAAATGGACATTTCTCTGCAGTCTTGGCACACTGGCTACTAAGAAATTTTAGTATTGTCAGGTTGTAAGTGGCAACAGTAACATTTTAAATTCAAAAGACTCTTGTGTACTGCAGAATAATGGCATAACATGCTGAATAACTTTTTAAGATTTAAGATGGATCTCATTTAATCTGACTCTGGGCATATTAGGTGTTTGTCCTGCCTCACCACACTCTGCTCATTTTCCAGTCAGTGTAAGAAAACAGGTATGTGAGGAGGGTGAGTCATCCACAGATGTCCACCCCATTTGCCCTCTGGCTGTACCAACTTCTTTCCATTGATTGTAAAAGGAGCATAACTTACACTTCGTTCTGACTTTTAGCCTGATGTTCAATCAATGTTGACCTCCTCTTTTTTTTCCCTCTAGAGACATAAGAAAAATATACAAATCTGTAGGAAGGAAGAAAAAATATTTTCAGTGAGAAGTAATGAAATGTTTGCTTTTTGATATTTTTATGCTCTATTTTTTAAGAGCAGAAATAAGGTGTTCGGATTCATCACTGATTTTTAAATTCGTTTTCTATTTGTGTATGGGACCACCTTAACTCTTAAAGATGGTTTGGAAATCCTACCAGTCCCTGAGAACTAATAACGTATGGGTAGGGATACTTCCCACTAAAGAGGGAGATGGATACGTGCCACACTCCCTCAGTATGATTGCAACTGGTCTGCAGAAAATCTACACGGAGCTTCTTTGTAAATAATGGCAATCCATCAAGACCTGCCTGCAAAGATAACTCATGGGTTCTTAGTTGGGTGTAAATATGCTTTATGCAGATTTCTCCTCCTTATGTACCAAGCAGGCATTTTCAGCCCTCAGGTGGCAGCAGTTCAGGCTAAGCCCATACCAAAGTAGCTGGGATCTTGGAATCGCATGCCCCAGCACAGGAGGCTTATTTTTAGGGTTTTCCACTTTCTTCAAGGGCTGTGGGTGGTTTTCTGTGTTTGGTTTTTTTTTTGTTGTTGTTGTTTTGTTGATTAGAAATGCCCCTTCAAGAAATTAAATCAGATTTTAGGCAGGAGGTTAGGTGACCTAACAGCCTTTTAAATTTCTACCATCTCTGGTTGTGTCATTCCTATACAGCTATTGCAGTTGAAATCTCCACTGGTGAAAAATACTTGCTAGGAACAGGTTGTGCTAAAATATTTAAAAGTAAATAGTTTTGTTACCCCATCACTATTTTACAGGCACTCTCAGGAATGTCTAGCTTTGTTCTGGGTTTTTAAAGTTACTCAAAGAGCTTTAACATGTTGCACTATAAACCTCTACCAACTAAATCTTTATTAACCTATAATGACCATTCAAAAACAAAAAGATCTGAGAAAGTGTTGTAGTTGAAGAGCTTCAGGAAACACTTTTGACCAATTTCCTGGTTTTTGACATAATACTTTGTGCAATTAGACAAAAACCAAAAACCAGATTAGACAAAAACCAAACCACACCCAACATGGGGAAAAAACCCCACAACCCAGACCAAAAAGCCCAGGTAGTACCTTATATATCAGAAACTTTTTAAAATTTAATTTCATCCGACTTGTCTTACTGAATTTCTTTCAGTGAAACCTATTTTCTTTCTTGGTGAGAAGCAGAAACAATATTAAAACTTTCAGTTTGTTTTTGCAAGATGTAGTTCAGGCTAATATGTACCTGCCCCTTAAAAGCTCTCCATCTTATATGAACCTGTCAGTGGCAACTTATCATCCTCAACTCTGCTGCCTAACGTGAAGTCTGGGTAGCATCAATTCATTTTGTACCTCATTAATCTTTTCAGCAAAGTTAATTCCTTTGCCTTGTTGAGACCTGCACATGTAAGGAATGGATAAAGAATTCAGGTCCACTTTTCACTGTTCTTTTGTTTATCTAAATATCCTTGAAGTTTTCGGTGAATAATACGAGGACTCTTGAAAAATTATGACCAAAGCTGTTTCAGTAGTTCTAACCCAAGTGGAAACTGTGAACAGGAGGGAAGCCTTCCTTTTGTGATGCCCAACTTTAAAGGGCGGGCTAGGGAAATTATTTGCTGTAAAACCTGCTCACGGATTTTGCCCCTCTGCAAAGCATTTAAGAAGAATCCATACCCAATCTTCAGTTGAGTGTGTGTGCGTTATAGAGCTACCAGAGCTGCATTTTCTGCCTGGGGTGGTTTGCAGAGCTATTCATTATTTATGTTTTATGAGGTGTCACGACTTACATTAATTTTTTTTTTCTTTCTCTCTGAATAAGCAAGAAGATAAATGATGGATAGTGATTGATGAATAATAATGAAAATTCTATGAACACCTAGGCTTGCATGGGAATTAGTGCTGAGGTGTTCCGGTGGGGAGCAGCCATTCTCAAAGATCTCTGCAAAGTAACTTTCACTCATATGCATGTATTCACAAATGGCAAATAACAAAGAACAGAACATGATTTAAAAGAATAGCCAAAAGAAATATGGAGCAGTGTGCCTGAATACTGTGTTTTTCAATATAGATTTCAGTTGACTCTGATATTTAAGCATCTTAAACACATGTCCGTAATTCTGCAAAATCAGCCTGCCTTCAAAACCTTTTGAAACCTCTCAACAGCATGGGTCCTGCTGCTTCTCCTGAGAAGCTCAGGAAGGGCCTGAGGGAACATTCCAGTATCGGACAATACGGTAACAGACCCACCTGCCTGGAGCTGATGGAACGAGCTGCAGAAAAGAAGTCCTTGTCATATGTGATAACACTGTTGAGCCTGTAAAATTCAGCCGCTGCCCTACATATTTTTAAGCAGTGTTTACACCTTTTCCTTAATTATTTGCACATAAATTTGCAACACTTCTGATTTGTATGCCATTCTTCTACCATTTTCTAAAGCCCACAATGGACCAAGCCAATGAGCAAGTTATGTAAGGGTGGAAAAAAAATACTTGTATTCTTTTATGACTCAAGCCTGCCAGTCAGAAATTTTTTGAATTCATACATTTAAGTCAGAAATTTTGGAGCATTTAATTTGAAAGAGAAATTGATGATGGCATGAGGTGTCTGACGTGGTTCTATTTACAAAAAGATATGAAGGCTCATCTTGCATACAAAGATTCAGTTCATGCTTCCCTGCACACTGGTCTTTCAGCTAGCAGCCACGCTACAAAAGTCATTGGACTAGTTTCCTCTTTGGAAAAGATAAAATGTCTTATTTGAGTTGTGCTTTATAATTTCCCATCTCTCTCTGTCTGCTGTCCTGTTTCTTCCCTCCTCAGTGCACTTCTGATAGGAAAAGCCAAGTCTGATGGCAAAACCCACAGTCTCTTAAGGTACCTTTGATAATCCCAGCCTGGAAACTCAGTCCAGCTGAACATCAGCAGACTGGCTGTCATGGGGGGGGATTTAAAAATGAGAGAGAGGTTTGGATCACTTAAAGAATCACCTCCAATTGTATTAGCAATAGAAAAATGATTTTATAGAAATTTGTATAAAAGTGTGACTTCACAGAATTCAATGGCAAGGTTCACTCTATTACTTAGTACATGGATGAAACGCGCAGAGGAAAATTAAATTAGAATCAAACTAAACTTATGTATATAGGGACCAAAAACCTAATAAGTTAAAAGGGAATGTAGGAAAGGGTAAAAGGGAGAGCCTCCCGTTGAGTCACGAGGTTCAGAGAAGACCCCCTTGCTTTCTAAACTCCTGTCGGAGTCTAGGTGCGGCTGGATCGACTCCTAGTCCCAGACTTGGGCAACGGTTTATATCTAAAGGGATTATGAGCACAATAGCAGCCTAAAATTCATTCATGGTTGAATAAATTCATGACAGTAATTTAAGTATAAATTTGAAAGCATTAACTTATAGCTTATAATACACTTGCTATAACTTACTATAGACTATTCAGGTTAGTACACACGTGTGCATAAAGTCACTAAGAGAAATACATATAAGAGGGTAAAAGAGAATAAAAGAGAGAGGAAAAAGAGGTATGCCTGTTAAAAATTCCCCTTGAGTTCAGTGAAAATATTCAATTCGAGTGCTTTGGCATTTCTCTCAACGGGCGAAGGGTCGAGCCTCAAGGAGCGGAGAGAACCAGCCCCAGCCGTGTCGGCTTTCGGCGACAGACCTCCGATTTTCGCAAACAAACAGGAGAGTTTGGGAGCTCGGAGAGGCGTCCCGTCCCGCTCGGGGGGAGATGCTGGTCCCAGCCCGCTGCGGTCCGGGAGAGCTCCAAGGGCCTCCCGTAGTACCGCTGCTTGTAGGTTGGGGAGGCGATTGACTTTTGCCATCAACAAATGGCTGGGATGCCAGCTGCGCTGGTCCCATTTCACACGCAGATAAGGGAAACTCCGAGACTGAGAAGAACTCCAAACACAGATAGGGGCTGCTCGCAGCGTGTGAGGGGAGGACTGCAATAACAAGGTCTGCAGGTCGTTAGGAGAGAGAACTGGCTGCAGGTTGTTATGAGAAGTGGCTATCTCTACTCCCGTCCCCCGCCTGCCTCCGCCGGGCAGCAGGAGTCCTTGAGACGCACAGCATCTCTCCCTGTCTCAGCTGGGTAAGAGTTCCTGGCACAGCCAAGGGTCGCTTCGCTGCCCGGCTCCTTGCACTGAAGCGAAGGGCTAGCGAGCCTTCCCGAGTTCGTACATCAGCCCGGAGAGGGGCAAGAAATGCACCAGTCCAGTGGGCCATCACCTTTTGAACTTGAGTCTCCTTTAATGTGAAGCTATACCTGAGTCATACAGCTCTAGACTTTCTGCCAGGAAAGAAAAGGTGTTCCCTTTTTCCTTCCAATAGTTCTTGATTCTTGGCTTGCTCAGACTGAACACACAAAAGATTGGGTCTGGATTTGGAAAAGGGATTTTTGACCCTCAGGTAGAGCTCAGACACTTGACTGTTGCTCCTGGAATCCACTTTTTCTCTCCATCCTCTGGAATATTTAGAATACATGTTAAACTGATTGTCCCAGAATTTTTTTTTTTTTTTTTTTTTACAGAAACTGTAGTAAGAGGATTGTCTTACAGCTCTCTGTATTCTGTATCCTGCCAACTTTCCATAGGAGAACTGCACAGTTCCCTGCTACTGCTCAGTTTGATCCAAGCTTTTGCTCTCCCTTGCTGAGGAAGCAATCCTGCTCTTGTCAGTCACATTACCGATCACTTCATTTTCCTCTTCTAAACAGCAAGGCTTATTTCTTTTCAGTGTCTTTCAAGAGACTTCCAGCTCTGGTTCTATTTTTTTAGGGGGGGTGGTGGTGGTGGTGGTGTCCATTTAGTAATGGCTCTTGATTTTTGTCTGTTACTTTTGCTTTTGTTTTAACACTTTTGACCACTTTTGATCTCTGTAAACAAGCTTCATCACTGCCTCCACCTCCTTTCATCAATGACCCAAATTCAGTCCCCCCCCGCTGGATTCCAGTCCATGTTCAAGAATAACACTCTTTCAGTATTGTTATTCTTTTTTACTTGAATGATTAGCCAAAATCTAAAGAATCAAATGAAGATATAAAACTTCTTTTATTTCTGTTTATTTAAAAATGCATGAAGACATACTCTGCTGAGAACATTGCAAGCAAGTTAACTACTGCACAGCCTCAACTTCTGAGATGGAGGTGCTGGGCAAGAGAACTTGATTTTCTTTCCAAATTCCTTTGTGTATCTCTCAGTAATTCACTTAAAAATGTACCTACTGAATTATTTTAATTTTAATCACAGGCTAAATTATTTTATGCAATGAGTAGTGTCTGAAGGCTTGCCTGCTCTTCAAATGTAATTAATGCACTAGCAGCTTATGTGCCCCCTTGTCTGAATGAACCAGCTTTGCATGTCATGCTACCGCTGAGAAGGTTGTATTACTCCAGCAAAGGGTCAAGTGCCAAAGTGTCCTTACAGATCACCCATTGCCACTTCTACAAATCTGGACAATCAGTAGTTTACATTTACTTTTTTTGGTTTTTTAATTGAAAAATGTATTTCCCCTACACTTAACCTAATAGTGCATGGCTGACACCTGTACTAATAGACTTTAGCAGCTTTAGTATTTGAATCCTTATTTTTATGGATTTAGTGGGAAAGTAATAGGTATTCACAATAGTGATGCATTTTTCTTGTTTCAATGGGGCAATACAAGAACTAGTTCTCTTTTGTAAAAACAGCTGTGTTTTCTGTGGGACTTGAATATTGTTCCTTACATGTCTGCTGGAGCTCTGTGTATAACCGTGATGGATTTCATAAGCTTGGAAAACTCTTACCGTCCGAGGTCGCATTCTGCATTGATCGCTCACGGCTGTACAGTTGTTCTACAGACCTGGTGCATTTTACAATCCCAACTTACGTCTGCTTTGGCTGGAATCTGGCCAGTGCAGGTAACGCTAACTGTGCCGATATAATAGTCTGATGTTAGCATGATGCTAGCTTTAAACCTGTACCTAACTGTGAAAACCAATAGGCTGAAATGCATGCTGAAAAATCAGTGCTTTATCAGTCCTCTTGGTTTCAAGCTGCCATAGATTTGTCTGACCGTGTCTCATCCCCAGCTGCCGTGCAGATCAGCAGCAGCAGAATCCTGTACTCAGCAATGTCTTTGTCTACTCGCATGGGTCTGCAAAAGCTTTCTGGCTTCTGTTCCTTGCCAGTTCTAATTTTGAGTGATGGAAAACCATTGCCCAATTCATGAACTCAATAAACCCATGCATTTATATGATGTATATTTATGGAAACTGTTGTAGTCACACTTGATATTAATATATTTCAAGGCAAAAGATCCTTAGGGTCATTGATTTTTTTTCTTTTTTTTTTTTTGAGAGAGCACCACATTTGCATGAGGTACAATACATGATGAAGCCCTGGCATTCTAAGATTATGGCAGTGATTTGTTTTCCTGATTATTGTTCAGATAAGAACATGGACATGAATAATTACGTCTTCCATCATTCTTCTCTTGCTATCATATAAATATACCTGGGTCAGGGGACACTGGCATTTGAGGATGTATGGCCTTCAAAGTAATACCGATGGCGATGTAGGTTAGCTAAGTGATTCTCACTAGCTTTGGTGCAAACTGTGAGAACCCTCAGGTGCTTTCACTAATTGTGAAAGATGGAGAAACAGAAGTAAATGAATGAGTTTTCCATCAGTAAAGAGGGAAAAACAGATTTTGGCTAACCTCAAGTAGGTGCAGAAAGCAATGAGAGGGCATCTTCTTTAAGTTTGCCTCAGTAAGCAGCAGCATGTGGCTTTCAGTCCCGATCTGGTGTCCATCAAAATCAATGGGGGCCATTCAGGTCTTCCATAGCAGGACAAAATGCTCAGGTTCTCTCTCAGGCTATAGAAGCATGTGCACATGAATATGATGTAACTAATGCAGAATGGTGCTAAAACAATTAGTGGTCCCACCCATCGCCCTTGCAAGCAACTTTCACTCCTAAGAGCTGCAGCAGCTCCTGTTGGCATGCTGGGTGTCTGTGCCCACTAGGAAGTTGTTAGCTCATTACACAGCACTGAGATTTAATTAAGGCCAGAGTTAAGTGTGTAAAGATATTTTACTTTTTTTTTTTTTTTGTAGCGGAAAAGTCAGAAGTAAAAAATTAACAGAACGGTAAGCAGAGCAGAATGGCCTTAAACAATTCATATAATTGTATAAACATAATTTTATGGCATTTTTTTAACATGTAATATATTAAGATGCAGATTCTGTGTGTTGCAAGAGAACTTGATAGTGTGTGAAATTAAAACTACAGGCAGTTAAATTTTTGATAGAAAATCAAATAATACATTTTTGTAATTGTAAACCACTTAACATTTAGATGTCTTTTTTTCCTATAAGAAATTCATTATGATATGCCTGAATACATTTAGTGGAAACAATTGAGACAACTTAAATTTCCCATCTAAAGAAAATGGATCCTGCATATCTCTAAAACAATCTGAGAAAACTCCACCAGTATTGTTCATCAAAAGTACAACTGCGTTAAAAAAAAGAGTGGACTATGACCGTGTGACATCTGTGTTCAGTGTTTTTTGTAGCTCCCTCTCACCAGATGCTGCATGGGCTCTAAATTCAGGCAGCTCTGCCATTTATTGCAAGTGAAAGAATGAACTCTTTTCCAGCTTCTGACAGACAAAACATTTCTTCCTGGTGGTACTGATGGTACTAATCGCACAACTTGTAAGAAAATAAAGGTTTCTGCCCCCAGATAACTGACATTCTAAGTAGGCAAAACAGACCAAGCCCAGAAGAAATGAAGAACTTCTGTCTTGTTCTACAGGGTGATCTACTGTAGGCTTTGTGGAATTAACCCACGACCGTGTCGAAAGGTTGAGATGGAATTTCGACCTTTGTCTTGAAAGACTTCATAGCAGTGGTGGCATAATACCAATAACAAATAGGCTAAGATAAAGACATTTCAGAGGGATTTGGTTATAATTTCTCTGATGTATAAATAAGATTAAACATGTATGAAATCAAGCACTTCTGAGAAGAAATACTGAAAATGAGCCTAATAGCTCTCATCCAAACAACAAAAAGAAACTGAGATGTTTTTCCCTAAATTCTTCTCCCTTCTCAGATACAAATCCCCTCTAACCTCTGTGGTGGTGCAGACCTCCTGCACCATGTTGAGATGTCAAGACCAGCCAACGTTGTGTCCTTGTTTTGGCTACAAGTGCAGTGAGTTGGGACAATCTGGTACGTACTTGTCCTGGTTACGGTAAAGTGAGTTAGGACAACTGGATACTCCCTAAACGTACCTGGAACTCCTGCTGCCTGGATCGTGGCACGCCCCGGGAGGTTCCCGAATTACGTGACAAGAATTGTGGCTGGAATAGAAATACACTGACCACAGTCAATCATCTCACGATCCTAAGTGAGAGCCTTTGAGCTCCCCGGGATCGCAGCAGGCTGTGACCCAGTATCTGCCCCTGAGTTGGGACGCCTCTTAGGGTAGATTTCATGAGGATTTCCAGGATCGTCCGCTGGTAGACGCTGATGAAGAAGAAGGGGTCAAAGATTGTCTGCTGACAAATGCTGACGAAGGAGAACAGTGAGTAATTCGCTGCAATTAGATTCCACGAAGTTTCAAAGATCATTAGGTACTAATAATTTACTACAATTGGCAAAGAGAAAAATCTTGATTGTATGTTAACCTCTGTATCTGTGTGTGTGTGTTTGTGTGGGGGCTATTCGATTTAGGAAACTTTGTAGTGTTGATTATAGCAAATTTTATTAAATGACTGATAGTTGGCTAATGATTAAGTATTGTTAAAAATCTTGTGATTTACCTAATAATAAACCTAACCTTGTGATTTACCGTAATAGTGTTAATAAATCTTAAATTGTTGCTACCTAAGTTGTGTAGGATCCATAATCACTCATTCCCCCCAAAACTGGTGAGTCAGCCAGGAGGTTTCCTTACCCTTTGTGTTAATACCATTAGACATAAACTGCTGACCAAGTCTGGGACTAAGTCTGGATCCAGCCACGATTAGAGTCCTCTCTGCGAAGGAGTTTAGAAAGCAAGGGGGTCCACTCTGAACCTCGTGACTCAACGGGAGGGTCTCCCTTACCCTTTTCGCCTCCAGCCTCTGTGTAAATAATTCTAAATTGATTCTAACTCTATTTTCCTTTATATGTTTCTTAACCATAGTAAGTAATAGAGTGAAACTTGCCATCGAACCTCGTTAAGTTGCGCTTTTACAAATTCACATTAAAATCACTTTTGCCAATATCTTTGACGGTGATTCTTTCAGTGATCTAAACCACTCATTTCTGCGACAGCCTCGTTTGGTACAGAGTTGAAATCGTAACGTGCGAGGTACTGCACGCGCACACACTGCCGTGCAGGAACTGGGGTGACTGGCACGGTTGCCTGCGCTGCAGGTACAACGGCAATACCCACTCGTGCAAATCAGATGGACGGGTCGTGTACATATGGTTTGGGAAACACAGCTCCAAAATTTTTAGAAGACAAAATACTAAATGTGCTGGGGGCTTTACAAGAAAACCTAAATAATTAGTGTAGCTCATGCCCTGATGTAAATTTACATGAGGGAGATGGAGATAATTCTGCAAGCTACTCTCCCATTCCTCAGAAGCAGCCTAACACTGATACATTTTAAAAGGTTTGGCTGAATTCCTGCATCCTTGTGCCAGCGTAGCTTCTTCCAATAAAACCAGAAATTAACATTTTTTAAAAAGGTCAGTGAGCCTTCCTAACACTGTTTTCTCCTGTAGTCACATCTAAATACATGTGTTATTTCTAAATAATTCATTATTTTTAATTATCGTTTAGTTATGATTTTCCCTGATGCAGAAGAATGTTGAGCAAACTTAAGATAATGTTCGGTGCAATATATCACAGAAAAGACGCGCTCTGATGATGTGCATTTCTAAGTACCGTCACTCCAGTGATGCATTTTCGTGTAAGAATACAGGAATCGAGTTGAGAAATGGAGGGTATGTATTATGTATTTGCAAAGGATCCTGATGAAATCCTAGCTGGAATCATTAGTTAAACTCAGCACCTGTCACATTCAGAGCAGGCGTGAGATGCTCCTGTGGATGCTCCTGCAGCCATTTCTGAAAGTCAAGGGGCTTGCAAAGGATCTTGTTTTTACTGGGCATGCTCCTCTGCAATTGTCACAAAGCCTTGCATTCCCAGATAGTTTATAAACGTGTTTTTTGAAAACAGTTCTAGGCAAATCCGTATAACCTTTAGAACACATGAATTGTCACCATGTCAAATGGTGAGTCTATATAACCACTAAATAATAGTATCAACGTCTCACTGTAAATACACTAAAAAGTTTCTTTCCAAAGTCATCTTAAAAATCAGCACAAAATCTAATGAGTCTTTTACTGGAATACCCACCTACATTGCCTTCCTAGAATATCCCCAATATGTCAGACATAAGGCAGCTCTGTCAATCTGATGTATTGAAGCTGGAAACCAAAACCATGCTGCAAGTATCCCAAAGTTTTTACTTGCACCCAATATTTTGGATACAAGTAGAATTGGGAGGGGGGTGGGGGTGGTGGTGTCTTTCTGAGTCTGTATTTCCCTGTATTTAAAAGCTACAACACAGTAGCATGTAGTGTAGGAAAACTAGCTCAAAACTGGCCAATGAGGCAGTACTTATTTAAGAAATATATGTACCGATTCTGTGTCACAGTATATCTCATATAGGATTTGGTATTTGCTTCTTGCTGTTATTATTCTTTAAACACTTTCTAGAGGTGAGATAATAACTTTTCTTTTATGTATGCCTGAAGAATCTGAAGTGCTGAGATAGTGATAGCCAGTATAACTTAATTTCAAAAGTAATTAATGAGGCTGCATTTTAATGAGCCTTTTTATACAGTGTTGTGAACTGGGCTGTTTCATGATGCCATTGTTCTCAGACTGCTGGAGGGAAAAAAAAGAAAGCAGAACCTTGGAAAATTAATTTAAAAATAGCAGCAGGCCAAATAAGAAACAATCTATACATCACTTTGCATTTATTTTATCCTCACAGGTATTTTTGAAGCAAAAAAGACAATTCCTTCAAAGTTCTAGTATGGAAAGGATTCATGAGGTTGTAAATTTCTGCCATAGTCTTATAACTCATCAGCCTCCTTTCATTCTTTTGTGCTTTAGTATTCTGTCTTTCTTTGCAGGAATGCAAAACGGGGTCTACAATAAGTAAGCAAGGCTTTCTTTTTCTGTGGGATAATTTGGTTTTCTACATCAAATAATTTCAGAATATTAATGGCCTTTTGTAACTCTTAGATAATATCAGAATAGGGAAGAACGTGTGGGAGAATAGTTTATGCCTCCTAAGGTTGAAATGTAATGAATACCGCTATGAGCTTTGTCTGTTTAATGACTTTCATGTAGGTGTAAAAATAACATAAATGTATGTGCAATATTTTTATCACAGTGAAAATCCAGGGATTTTATTCCTAGCATAGCTTATGGTATTGGCAAAAATGTAGAAAAAACCCTAGATTTTGTCCCGCAAATGAGTATGGATTTTAAAAGATCTTATGGCAATCCCTTCCTGAGCTTTCATGACTTGTAATAGATAAAACTTAATCTAGAAGGCACTAACGTTCTGGTTTGTATTTGGATGAAGTCAGAGTCTCTCGGTAAAGACTAGTCTTTCATTATCCAGACTGGTGAAAATACCACAACAGCACTGGCTTGCAATTTCTGCTAGGGAGACTGAAAATGTGGAGGAAGGGACAGCCCAGGAGGCTGAGATAGCGCGGAACCTTACAATTGAAACACTAGAACTGATTCACTTGGGTCTTTGAGGAATTCAGTATTTTCTGTATAAAAGTTCCAGCTTTGGGAAGAAATCAAAACTCATAGATTTGATCGTAGGAGTCCTGCCGAGTTTAAGGAGCCACAGCAAACATCTGGATCCCTGTTTATAATCTGTTAGCAAAGGCAGAGTGGTATGATTTAATTTCACTTCTAATGACTGTAGGTGCATGCTCATTTGTAAAGCTTCAGTCATTTGACCAGGGTCCTGAGATGTAAGCTAACCTAATTGCGAAATGGCTGCATTGCTTTCTCTTTATTGTAGTAAGTAATTCATGATGTTTTGTTGCATGGAGATGGCTTAATTAAGCTGTTGATTTAACAGGGAGAGAGAGTAGTTGTACTTTCTCCTCCTTCCTCCTCCTCCCCTGTGCTGGTGCGTTTCTTTGCCCCTCTCCGGGCTGAGGTACGAACTCGGGAAGGCTCGCTAGCCCTTCGCTTCAGTGCAAGGAGCCGGGCAGCGAAGCGACCCTTGGCTGTGCCAGGAACTCTTACCCAGCTGAGACAGGGAGAGATGCTGTGCGTCTCAAGGACTCCTGCTGCCCGGCGGAGGCAGGCGGGGGACGGGAGTAGAGATAGCCACTTCTCATAACAACCTGCAGCCAGTTCTCTCTCCTAACGACCTGGAGACCTTGTTATTGCAGTCCTCCCCTCACACTCTGCGAGCAGCCCCTATCTGTGTTTGGAGTTCTTCTCAGTCTCGGAGTTTCCCTTATCTGCGTGTGAAATGGGACCAGCGCAGCTGGCATCCCAGCAATTTGTTGATGGCAAAAGTCAATCGCCTCCCCAACCTACAAGCAGCGGTACTACGGGAGGCCCTCGGAGCTCTCCCGGACCGCAGCGGGCTGGGACCAGCATCTCCCCCCGAGCGGGACGGGACGCCTCTCCGAGCTCCCAAACTCTCCTGTTTGTTTGCGAAAATCGGAGGTCTGTCGCCGAAAGCCGACACGGCTGGGGCTGGTTCTCTCCGCTCCTTGAGGCTCAACCCTTTGCCTGTTGAGACAAATGTCAAAGCACTCGAATTGAATATTTTCACTGACCTCGAGGGGAATTTTTAACAAGCATACCTCTGTTTCTCTCTCTTTTACTCTTATATATATTTCTCTCAGTGACTTTATGCACACATGTGCACTAACCTGAATAGTCTATAGTAAGTAAGTTATAGCAAGTGTATTATAAGCTATAAGTTAATGCTTTCAAATTTATACTTAAATTACTGTCATGAATTTATTCAACCATGAATGAATTTCAGGCTGCTATTGCACTCATAATCCCTTTAGCTATAAACCCCTGCCCAAGTCTGGGACTAGGAGTCGATCCAGCCGCACCTAGACTCCGACAGGAGTTTAGAAAGCAAGGGGGTCTTCTCTGAGCCTTGTGACTCAACGGGAGGGTCTTCCTTACCCTTTCCCACATTCCCTTTTACCCTATTAGGTTTTTGGTCCCTATATACATAAGTTTAGCTTGATTCTAATTTAATTTTCCTCTGCGCGTTTCATCCATGTACTAAGTAATAGAGTGAACCTTGCCATTGAATTCTGTGAAGTCACACTTTTATACAAATTTCTATAAAATCATTTTTCTATTGCTAATACAATTGGAGGTGATTCTTTAAGTGATCCAAACCTCTCTCTCCTTTTTAAATTCCCCTCATGACATCCCCGTACGCTCTTGTAGTCACGGTTTTACACATCGCTGGACAGGCAAAATTTCCAGCAGCTTAGTGCGTTCTAGCAAAAGGTTTTGTACAGTTAACAGTTTAAAAATATATTGATTAGACCTTCACACTAACTGTTAATTTTGCCGTTTGCAATCTCTGCTGTGATTTCCAGAGACAGAACTAAATGGTGTGCTGTCAAATTTGCCATTTTAGCAACATGTTACTGTGGTTTAATGGCTGGAGAGGTGACTAAACAGAGTCCTGAATGGAAAACACAGCTTTGCAAGAGATATTTCAATGAAATATCTTGAAAGGCAGCTTCTGCGGAGTAACCCAAAATGTTCTACAAATTAGACCATGCAGAGGAGTCATTTATTATCAGTTACAATCTGCTGAAGTACTGTCACTAAGGAGTAAACTCCAGCCTTGCAACTCCCCCATACACATCTCCCCTGCAAATCTGACGTTTCAGAGAGCTGGACACCTTTCAGTTCTGCAAATGCTGCCTTTGTGCACGTTTTTGGAACTTTTCCTCCTGACTGTGTATTTCTTGCAGCTCTCAGAGACGATGGAGGATTAGCTCAAAAAGAGCTTTCAGTCAAAATGAGTTTCTGAAGGAAACTGCTCCATGTAATAGCCTCCAGCACCCTGTGAGAAAGGAACAAACAATCACCACCACAACAAATTGTATTTATTTAGCACCCATCACAACAAAGCTATCCCTGGGCACTTGACAAAACTTTCTTGTTTATAGTACAGAAAAGCTGAGGGATCTGAATATGAATTTATGTAAATCACCATCTACATTTCGAAGCAGCTGTTTGCAACAACTGTTCTGTTAAATTGGTCCCTCTTTTGAATTTTTTGAGTTTAAAAGAGGAAGCAGATCAGAGTTCTCTTTACCAGCTTTCCAACATGTTTGGAGTTTGGTGATACAAAGGGAATGATTTTGAAGGATCTAGCCTTGAGAAAGCAGAACACAAGCTATTCTTCCTCCCCTGCTTTTAGCTATAATTTTCAAAAATATGAGCATCATATTGCTCACAAACCGCATGTTTTTTCCATCTGTGAGCCAGCCAGCCAAAATCTGTCAACATGATATGTGGAAATGCTCAGAAAAGCAACAATGACATTAAAGACAGTTGAAGCGTGGAGTAAGGGGAAGAGTGGGTGTAACTGGATGGCAAACATCCTTTCCCGCTAAAGCACGGAGGGATAGTTATTGTGTGAATGTGAATGGGTAGGGACCGTTTGTGAAAAGTCTGTTGTGATTAAGCCATGTATATTGTCATGAGCAGAAGGCATTAACCTGTCTCTTTTGCATCCCTACTATAGCGTGCATTTCCCTCTAGCAATCTTTCTCGTTACTGTGCATCACCGTAATCGTACCTCGTCCTTGTTCGCTGTTTGACCTACTGATGGACTTCAGGCTCCTTCTGGTCAGAGGAACCGAAAGTCCTCTGTTCCCTTTTCTGCCACGTGGGCTTCAGTGATGGGATGAGCCAGGACTCTTTGGCCCACTGCTGCTCGTCCAGACCTACCCCATTCCTCCTCCAGCCCGCTTTCCTGCAGGAGAAGAGAGGCTTGCTGGTGCTGTGTTAGGTTCTTTGGATCATCTTACCAGACCTGGAAGCACGAGACATTGAAGAACCCTCCTGCTAGACTACATGCACATAGCCATGCTCTGCACAGAGCATTTCTGCCACTCTGCTCAACGTGGGGCTATTTCATGAGCACGAGGGAGGCAGATTTTACAGCAGGGTGCTTCTGGAGTGTCTCTGGTACCTTTTCATTCTCTGCCTTGAGCGAAATGAATCGGTGGTGGTGTTATTAAGCATGAAATATAATTGGTGAGTTCCTCACAGCCTGAATTTTGTGATGGAGAAGAGCCACTCTGGTGAGGTCCTTCAGGGTAAGATGGAGAGGAGGAGGGATGCGCGTCCCTCAGGAAATGTCAGGGAAGGGTGGCGGAGAGCTCTGCCATCACGTAAAGACAGTGTTTCAAGTGAGATGGATTTATAGCACTTTTGTTATACATATTTAATAAATTCCCTATGCCTAAGGAACTGAGACAAACTAAGACACAAAGATGTGGACCTGTGAATGTGGGCATCAGCTTAGAGCTTCTTCTATAGGTGTGCAATTTGACCATTATGGCAGCACACAATGTCCAACACATCACGTAAAAGAGATAATGGGGAAAAGATATTTCACAAGCAATTTTTCCTTTGTTCTGTAGTTTCATCTAACCTTATCTATCAAGAGTGGTGAAGGCTGTATGTTCCTTTGCAATGAACGTGAAACTTGAAGGGCTGCACAGATAGATTTTTACGTAGACCAGGCTCAGACACGTGTATATCAATAAGCAAATAAAAGTCAATTAGTGCACTTCAAAGATGAAAATAGATAAATGTTTGAATACGGCAGTACAGTTGTTACTCCTGCGAATATCAGCAGTAGATAAATACAGCAACTGCTACTTGGCTCAAGTGCCTTCTACCCTGGAAAAATAAGGAAAAAAAAAATCAGGGTTTAAAAAAAAATAACTAGAATACCATTATTTCTTTCATTCATGTAAATGACAAGGAATGCCATTCTGCACATGGGGACAAATTGCAACATTATCGAATCAAAGTATAATATTATTTGTAAACAGTGCCATTCTGAGCTCTGGAGAATTAGAGGGGGGGAATATTTGGCAATATTTGATGGCTTACTGTCCTGGTTTCAGCTGGGATGGAGTTAGTTTTCTTCCTAGTAGCTGGTACAGTGCTATGTTTTGGGTTCAGTATGAGAAGAATGTTGATAACACACTGATGTTTTCAGTTGTCGCTGAGTAGTGTTTATACCAAGTCAAGGATTTTTCAGCTTCTCACGCCCAGCCAGCAAGGAGGCTGGAGGGGCACAACAAGTTGGGAGGGGACACAGCCAGGGCAGCTGACCCAAACTGGCCAAAGTGATATTCCATACCATATGGCATCATGCCCAGTATAGAAACTGGGGGGAGTGGGGCTGGGGGGATCGCTGCTTGGGAACTAACTGGGCATCAGTCGTGAGTGGTGAGCAATTGCATTGTGCATCACTTGTATATTCCAATCCTTTTATTATTATTATTGTTATTTTATTATTGTTATCATTATCATTATTAGTTTCTTCTTTTCTGTCCTATTAAGCTGTTCTTATCTCAACCCACGAGTTTTACTTTTTTTCCCCCTCCAATTCTCTCCCCCATCCCACTGGGTGTGGGGGGAGTGAGTGAGCAGCTGCGTGGTGCTTAGTTGCTGGCTGGGGTTAAACCATGACACTTAAAAAATAGTTGATTGCTAGCTTAGGCTACTGGACAGGATAAATAAGATAATAGCCTTTCTGCTAAATAACAGTGATGTTAAGATGTTATGGGCTCAGCATTGATTAGCTGCTTCTAATATTAACCACATTTAAAATACTGGGGAGGAAATATAAATATGATTACATTTTTGTCTGTTTTGGAAAGCTTTAGCTTTGTGTTGTTACAACAGATGGTTATTTTAATTCACCAGAGACTGCTCAGGCATGTGAAAATGGTTTACGGTTTGATTTGCTATAACATACTTACTATTAATATTACAACAGTATCTCAGAGTATTGGTCATGGATCAGGACCAAAAGATCCAAGCACTCTAAACATCCAAACAAATGTTTACAATCTAAATATAGGAGTTAGCAGATGGAGAGATGCAGTTAAGAAATCATAGAAAAGCATGAGATAACACAAACACTAATGATCCCAATACACCAGTAGCCTAACGACCACCGTATTTTTAGTCTAGTGTTTTGAAAAAGTGAATTTTCTTTTAATTCAAATATTTGTTAATTCAGCCTAACTGTAAATCTTTTGCATTCTGAACTTGATTTGTCTTGCTGGTGCTGCAGCAAGAGGAGCAGATGCACGCATCTGTGTGGGTGCAGTGTTATTCTATAAAAAGCTCCATAAAACAAACCAGACTGAATATTACATAGGCTTATTCTGTAATGGTGACTGTGCCAAAAATTGATAAATTCTGTTGTTATGCCCTCATAAATCTCAGCAAATTAGGCCGAGAAACATTCTGAGCACAGTGCCACGCGTTCCCTCTTTCTCTCGCCTCTTCTAGCGTCCTCAGGTGGGAATGGAAAACCCAAGAGACCTCCGGCTAAATCATCTCTTCCACTTCTAATGCAGCTTGAGGTCTTTCCTTTATTCTTTTTTAAATCCAGTTCTCTGGCAAGCTCCACCGAAGCAACAGTTTAACAAGGACTTTACCAAACCATCCTTGAAGCCCCTTTGGGCTGGAGAAATAGCGTGAAGGCACTGCAGTGAGGACTGAGGTCCCTGACCCTTCTACCTATAAAGAAAACAATAGCAAAATATCTTTATTAAGAAGGGGTACTTTATTAACAAGTAAGTGGGGTCGGCAGCATTAAAATCAGATGACTGACGGGTAAGTTGTTGCTGAGCGTATAGCAGCATGGGGGATTCAAAGGGACCTGTGAAATCCTGCTCTCGTGCTCCTGTCCGAGGTGGGAAGCATCACATGAAGGGCTTTGGAGCTGGGGCTGCTTCTGTCCAGGACGATAGACTGCCCTCCCGAATCCTGACTGAGAGGTGGGAGAATGACGCAGCCCAGTTGTGGAAATGCCAACGGCAGTCAGCTAATATCTAATCATTCTCTTTTTTCCTCTTTTCCCTTCCAGCTGGTTCTTTCTGATTTGACATTTTCATTGTGATTATTGACCTGTTTATATATAGCCATAATTCCTCTGTGGTGGGGCTTATTATTTTGGGTTTAATATGCTTTTTATTAAAATTTCTTAAAAGGGATTTTCTGTATGTCTGTCTGACAGATTCAGAGTCAATTTTAGTGTCCTTCCCCTTTTCTAACTTCATATTCTGAATTTAAAGTAGCCATGAGTGTCATTTCTTTGATTTATTCAGTTAGCCTCTAGCTTAATAAATCTTTATTATTTCTCTTGTCCTGTTTTTCAGTATTAAATTGTTTTATGTGTCCCCCTGAGATTTTCTGAGAAAAGCTGTATATCTTTATACCTTCATGTTGCACATTAAGTCTGTAAAAATCTGAGTCTTTTAATTTTCCTGTTTTTGCCAAATGCCATTATTTACTTAACTAAATGACTCTAGTATTTTATGATGATGAATCTTCCTGTTAGAAATAAACATAAACCTCTTTTTGTAATGATAGTTGTGACTTCACGGCTTAATTTTTATGATTTGTTCTTTCCCTTCTAGAAAAGACCACCAACCAAACATCAGCCACGGGAATTTTGTGCCACCCATCAGTATTTAATACAAACAATATCCCCTGCAGTAAGGTTCTATAGGTCTGCTCAAAAAAATTGCTCCTTAGCAGGCATAGGTTTCTCTTTAACACTATGGGCTGGATTCTTAGTGGACATACCCAGAGGTAGTCACGGATGTTGGTGGAAGTAGACTGGAGGACAGCGGCTGGGGATTTTATTCTATAGACCTGAAGGTTTTAAGAAGCATTCTCGAGCATGCCATTGTATTATTTCCTCCTAAGCTGTCTATTTTTCAGCTTCCAAAATGTATACGACCTCCGCTGGAAGCGTTTCATGTTTTTACTTCCCTAAGGCTTCTTCTGTACCTGCTGCCACATAACGCCAAGCGAGGAGAGTAGCTGGAGCCCGTGAGCTGCGGTTGATCACCTCTCCAAAGAGATCAAATCCTGCTTTCTGGCAAGCTGGCTCACCCTTTGTCACGAGACTGCGCCTGAGAAGTAGCAGTCTTCCAGGGGACAAAGGGGGAGGATATAAATAGAGCGTTTAAGGTAAAAATCAAAACCACCTGGCTACAGCTACAATTTTCTGTTCTTTTAAGAAATAGAAAAAGCCTACAAAATATTGTATTTTGCCTCAGATTGCTCCCTTTTTTAGAAGTCTAGCTTTAGCCATATTTTACTTTCAATAGTGCATTTTATGAAGATGTCTGTCCTGTTCACTCCATCTTAGTTATTTTTCCCAACTGATTCTTAGACCTCCCTTTCTCCCTACCTATCTACCAGCTGACATTCAGATGCACGCAGATTTTATTTATATGTTTCGCTATCACTCATTAATCAGCAGTTTAGACAGAACAGCTTGTATCTCTTGTGTCGAGTCCTCCTGTAAGTGCCAGTAGCAGTGATTCATATCTTCAGTTGAGGAACTATTTCCATAGGAATAAACAAGAATTTTGCCATAGCTGGGATCACAGAGATGGTCTTTTGGTTTCCACATTTATGCCAGAGGTATTTAAATAACTATCAGGAATGATTTAGCTTTCTCTGTTTGTGGCACTGTATTTCTTGAAAAGCCTGCTTCTCATAGTACAGAATTACTTTTTCCTCTCTCATTTTACCCTAAGCATTTATTCATATTATGCACATTACCATTGCTTTCTTGGTTCTTCTTTTGCTTTTACGGAGCTCTCCCTAAGGAATTTTGCTGTAACACAAAACTTCTTACTTTTTTTTTTTTAAATTAACAAAGTATTATTTAAATGTGACTTACAGTGAGGCACTTGATGTAGAGATCAATGTAGTAGATTTTAAAGGCTGCCATTGAATTTTAATTCAATGATATAATAAACCCATCATCGCATACGCAAAGAGTTGCAATATAAGTGTAGTGGAATTTGATTAATCTGGCCGGATGAGTTTCAGAAGGTTTCAAATTTTGTGAAGTCTCTTGACTTAATTCAGTAGAACTGCTGAAGTGCTTGAGGCTGAGTAAGTTTGTACCAAATGAGATCTTACCCTTTTTAATTTTCCAAGAACCATTCTGTTTTAAATCAAACTGGGTATGATTTTTATTTTATTTTATTTTTAGCAAAGGACAGAACCATGTAAGTTTGTTATTACTTATTGCATTTCTATGGCATCACTTGTGTGTTCAGTGTCCTTAGCTTTCAATCTAAGGCCCTAAGACTACAGCAGAAGATCACCAAATCATTAGGGAACTTTCCCCATGGATTTCATTGCAGGTTTAGATACAAAATAGAGATCACAATAGCAGGAGAAACAGAGCATAAGGAAGGATTGTAAAAGCAGGAGGTGCCTTAGGGGATCCATCAAGGTAAAATGGAAGTGGGGCATGGAAGAACCTTTTCCACCCACGGATGCAATTTGCAGGCTAGCCAACAAGCTCTTTACAAAAGTGACTGGTAATTTGGGGTTGCATTTTCTTCTCAGCCCTGAGTGACTCTGAAAGTCGAGAGAAAGATTCCATACAGCCTTTGAAAAACAAGTCCCAGGTAAGCTATTTCAAGCTAAAATGACTAATGTCTCTTGGCCAGTTTGTGTTTCCCATTTAGCTTTTCATTATCCTTTACTCTTTTTCTCATCTCTCTTTTTCCACTTTTTTTTTATTCATCATTTTCTACTCCAATATCTTTGCTCAATGTTCAGCCTTTCCCTAGCAGGATGGAAACCTACCTGATTGCAATGGGGACTCAATTCTTCAAATTCCTTTGTGCTTCTAGGAATCTGAAATTAGGCCACATTTTTTTTCTTAGCTCTGCTGGCATTGTATCACTGCTAGTAGATATTTGATGTTACCCTGATGCACAGTAGTCACCATTAAAAAGTCATTTACACTGGCATCTAAAACTTCTTAGCACTTCTTAGATCAAGAGGAGGAAATAATTGCAGCATCTTGCATTCTGTGGTGTTGTAACTCGTGGTGAATGTTGACATTTTAATGGCAGGCATCATAATTTCAGACAGAACAAAAACGAAAATAGGAAAGGTCTATAGCTCTCACTTAATGAGGTCATGAATTTTCTTTCTCCGGAATGTTTGGTTCGTAATTTCACTAAAGAAAAATAAAGGAGTTTAGACTTTGACTAACATCTAACAACAAGGGAAAAAAACAGAATTCATTAGTGGGTAGTACTAATTACTACTTATTAATAATTTGTGCCTCCCCAAACAAATACACAGTGTTTCCTGCCTGAAGATCTTATACACTCAAAGACTGATCTAATTTACACTTTCAGTTTAAAGCTAGCCACAAGGAAGGAAAGAGTAGGCATGATGTGAAAACAATAGTTACACAAACTAATGTAGATGGTGCTGCAGTCAGTTTATACGCATTCCCTGGGCCATAAGGTAAGCAAATAACACTCCCCTTTCATTTAAAAAAAGCAAAACAAAACAAAACCCAACCTTTCCACTTTAATCAGTTCAAACTGTGTTTAAAAAAAAACCCCCACAACATATATTTTTGAGGAATCTGAAATAGAAAAATTCAGATTTTTTTTTTTTTTTCCATAGATGGTCTGACTGTAGGAGATAAATAACACCAGAATCAAAGAACGAGATACTGGAAGAGGGACCAGAGATATAGTGGAATGTTTCTTTCTGGAGACCACTAAAACTCTCCTGGATGAGGCCCTGAGCAATCCAAACTAATTGGCCCTGCTTTGAGTATAACTCTGATTGTAATATTGGAATAACTTCGGTTGGAAGAGACTCCTGGACGTCATCTGGTCCAACGCCCTGCTCAGAGCAGGGGCAGGTTAAAATTAGTCATATTGCGCTGGAGCTTGTCCAGCTGATTTTTCAAAATTTCCGCGGATGGAAATCCCATTCTTGCAAACAGATATGTGATTAATAGAAACTCGATATGAAGGGGCCATATGAGGCTATCTGTTTCCACCCACTCGACAGAAATAAAACCTACAGGCACACAAAGGCAATCAGTCATCACAAGCTATTCTTTGTTTCCTTCAAAGACTCCCATCAATACTGTACCCTGGTGCAACAAACATTGCATAAGTTCACTTATTTGCCAAGAAATAGCAACAACTGAGGTACTTAGCTAATTAGACATTTCTGTCTTTTGCTTTTGACATTTATATCAACTTGAAATTTTGCAGACTAGATTACTGAAAGAATTTTAAATGAATACTGTAGTGATTAAGCATTGAAGATGAATACTAATGCATTTCAAACTGGGTTAGTGCTGTAATGAATTTAACGTATCTAGTTTTAAAGTGGACTAATTAACAATTAAGAGTCTCAAGTGAAACTTATTTATATCTGTGTTAAAAAAAAATATACATATATATACCCCAGTCCCCCACCTCCCCAGTTTTGGAGAGGCAAAGTTCTCAGCCTGGTGCTTGGCAGGGTGTAGCTTCTGCAGTTTTCCACCTTCCCTATAGTCAGGCATTTTCTCCTTTTCAGGTATTCACTGGGATGTCCAGATCCTTCCCCAGCCCCTTTTCCCAATGGAGGTGTATCCTAAATCATGGATAGTAGATAGTAAGAGCATTTCAACAGTTTATTGCAATGAGTGGTTTCTGGCCACATCCAGAAAATCGCCTAGGTACCAGCTGGCTATTCAACCCCCAGATCTGGATCCTTGTGGCTGTCATGTAGCCATGTTCGCATCTGTGCTCACCTTCACTGGGTCCTTTAGAGGGAAGCTTACCATTTTCCTTTGCATTTGCAGGATAATGAACATTTTTCTTTTTCTCCACCCCCCCTTCTTCTTCAGTTCAAATAGAGCAGAAAGGGAGAGAAGTGCTATTCCCTTTGGACTACAACATCTCTGGCAGGTGAAAATTGCTGCATCCCAAAGGGGATTAGCACAGCATTAACTTACTTGTCAAATACAAATGTCAGGTTAATTTTGTCCCTACCTTGATATTCAGAAAATATAAGCTTTTATTCTAAGATCACTAGAAAGGTTCCTGTGTGCATATTTTAATTACGGTGGAAATGGATCTGCCTATCTGTAGATCCTGGAGTGCATGTGTGTGTATGCGAGACTTTTAAATAAATATCTTCTGTTCATTGTTTTTATTTACAGGCTTTCAGGCTTGAAAGGACCACAGGGATCAGCTCCTAGACTACCTGTTTAGAAAACTCGGGCCAAGAAACTTCACCAAATAATTTTCTCATCAAGCCTGTAAGTAGATAGAATGATCCAAACGTTGCAGCATTTTGTTAGCGCACGAAGTACAGCTGCCTGGAAGCTAATGATAAGGGAAGAGGTAACATATCTCTATTGTCCAAGCTAAGGAAAATACTGAGGGATAAGAAACCGGCATAAATGCTGAGTTAAAAAGTAAGCAGAGTAAACACATTGTAAAGTTTTTTCAATACTAAGAGCTTAAGATTTAATTTGTGACATGGCTAAAGAAATTTAGTTCAAATACAAAGTACTACGTTTGTTTTCTAAACCCATCGTTTCTGCCTATGGTAGGCAAGAGCTGGAAGTGTGTATATCATAAAAAAAACCCAAACCAAACCAAAAACAAACCACCAACTTGGTTCCACTTGGGCTCTAGTCCTCTGATTCACCCTACTCCCCTTTAACTTACATGAGACCCCTATGACTTGTCTTTGACTCACCTACCCAGAATTAGATTGTAATTTGATTTTTGACCTATGAAGTTACAATTAAATCAGACATCTACTGGTGCAGATCCTAAAAGGCTTTTAGAAAGGTTGAAAATAGTAACAGCAAGAAATTTCAGGAAGTTTTATACCTCTGTAGTGGATTAGTCTACTGAATTATATACTCTCAAAGAAGACTATTCAGCAAAATTTGCTGAGGGACATTCATTTCAATTAGTCATTTATAATCAAAACAGTTTGTCTTCAAGGGGAAGGAATTGATATTGTTGATATTGTTAGCCACTCCTGTTTGGTGCTTGGGCACTAAGGGCTTGATGCTTTCTGGTACGGTCTAGCCCCCCAACAGAAGGTGCTCAGCACCTCCTGGGAATGGCTCAGCATCATATAGGATTGGACCCACCGTCCCTTTGACAGCATGGGTTACTCCTTGATAAATGGGCTTATAGGCAAAATAATCTGAAAAGGTTTTCAAAATTGAATGTTTTTTCCCCCTTGTTTCCCGAATAGTCTTAAAAAGCTGCTCTTTAAGGTTGGCAAGGATGGTGCTCACAAGGATGAATTTCCCAGGTCAGACTTTAGCAGGTGTAAATCAGTTCTGAAGGAGCTGTACACCGGCCCGAGGCTACAGATCCTCCCTCTTGTACACACTTGGCCAAACACGCAACAGCTTGATATTCTTTGTTAGAGTCAACCAAACCCAAAAGAGATAGAGTCAAAACTAGAACACAGGCAACGCGTTTCCTAGTTATGAGCTGGAGAGGCCCCAGCTCTGCTTGTATTTTCCTTCTTGGCACTAGCATCCTCTGAGGCATCCCAAGATTTCAGCGCGGGGTTAAGCCAGCCTTTGGGGTAGAGTCTTGTGGGTTGGCAAGGTTTGGACCCGCGTTGGGGGGCATTGAGGAGCACGTCACACACGGCAATGATGAGCTGATGGTGGCAGGGTGTAGCAGGGCTGGTGGCTCCCTCAGGAGCCTGCCAGTGGGGGTCAGGATCGGGCCCGGGCGAGAAGCAGGGTCAGACACAGCCTGGGATGGTCAGGAAGGGCCGTGGGTTCCTGAATGAGTGACAGGTCATGATGCAGGAATGCCGGTATCCAGGAGAGAAATCCTGCAGGTACACACGTGCAGGGGCGTCGGAGAGGATGTGAAAGTGCAGGATAGAGACTTGAGCTTTGGGGGAAAGGAAAGCACAGCCCTGTACGGCTGTGAGGCCCAATCCTGCACCACACCACTTTATTGACGTGAATACCGCCAAAGTCTGAAAATAACATTTACTAGTATGAGTCCACATCATATTATATTTTCTCAAAATTCACTTACATATGACTTTTGTATGATTTATTTTTGCTGTAACTGGTTTTTGTTATAATTTCACTTGAATTTTTATACTGAAACATTCTTTTACAAATCACAGCTTTTCATGTTTTGATTATTTGTGTGCATGCATATAAACCCCATACAAATACTCTATATGTACAATATATATAAATCGCTCTAATGTATATAATCTAAAGCATTAAGGGTGACAAACTACATTTAATTTTACTACCTTAGTAGACAGTTATTTTGGGAGTGAAAAGAGAGTTTCCAAAATGCCAGGAGAAAAGAAATAAAGGTAAATGGGGAGAAAATGCAATCTTAGATAAACTCTGAATATTTTCTCCTGTATCCTGTGATGCGTTCCAAGTAAAGCAAAGGGCTTTCGAGCTTTCTGCAGATGGAGGGGCTGCTGCTGGCTGGCGTACGTGCAGCTGGGTATGTGCAACAAGCAGGTGCATCGTTTGTAGCTGTTAGTAAGCAGAGAAGTGCCAGAAGTTCTGCGTATGCTCTCATTGGATTTGTAAAGCAGTGCTCGGAGGGCAGGAGGGGAAGGGGAGGAATTCCCCAAAAGCCTGTTGGCAGTGGCTTGGTTTTACCGGATCACACAGGGGAAAATGGGTTGGACATGGTCGTCTAGGGAGGGAATGCGGCTGAGATTCAGGAGGCAACTTGCAGCATTTACAGTTGCTTAATCGTTTCTGTTTCGCAGAAGTCAAGAAGAGAGCAGGGTCCTAGGATAAATTTTGTCGTCTTTGTAAAAATTCCTCCAAAATCTTTACCAAGAATTGAACATTTCTCTTGGGAAAATGGAAATAATCAGTCATCAGCTGATGTGAAAGGCAGTATTTTCCTCTGTCATTTTAAATTCAATTGATTCTGATTTGGGTCAGATGTATGTAACATTCACCTTTTTCTGTCCCTCACGGGCATTGTCTCTCCTTCTCCTCTTCCAGTATCTTCCATAGCTGGATTTCCATGTCCAGTCTCTTGGCAGCAGAGCCTTTTCTGCACTCGACCCACTCCAGCACATGGAGAGAGAGATCTGCAGCTCAGATCTTTGCTCAGAGACAGGCTGAGGGCAGAGGCTGCAGGACCCACTGGGAACATCACCCTCCGCAGCTCTCCCCAGGGACTGGAGCAAGACAGGAGGGTGTGCCGTAATGTTGAATCAAACTGACACCACCATGATTATTCAGAACTGTAATAGCATTCTTATCAGTTGAGAGTGTTTAAAGAAAATGTCTAGAGGTTTCCAAATTTAAAGTTTTGGGTTTCGGCCTGAAACAACAATAACAAGTCAGTGTTTGAGATTCTTGCAAAAAACATACATTCCCTATCGAAAGGAAACGCTTTTCCTGACAAATTAATTTAGTTAATAAATCAGTGCAGTTTCGCAGAGTAATTCTACCAACCTAACCAATTGTTTTAATCAGACAAGCACATGGCTTACTGTAAGAATCGTGCTTTCCTCCCTTACCTAACAACATATGTCTTTGTGCATGATCAAGAGATTCGTCATTTTCTTTTTCCATTATACTAGTTCTATATGTCAATTAATGCATTTTAGCTTTGTTCTATCTTTTTTTGAATCTAAGAACAGGAACTATATCAAGTTAGAAAGTAAATAAAGCAGCAAATACTTCCTCTTGTGCTGTGCAAACTTACATTATGTGTTGACGATAAATATATCCGGGACATTCAAAATTGATTAATTGTGTCTTACAAGGTAACCAGAATAGCTTTTCCCCTAAAATGAGGTCACATTCTAATAAAATAATTTACCATTTTTAGTCATATATTATAATAAGTCATTTGAAGTCAACTGTAGGCCACTCAACTTGTCAGATCCTTATAAATGAAGATAAATGATGAAAAGAAAAACTGCAAAAATGTCCTGAGTGTTATGTGACACATTATTGAAATATTATTAGCAGAATTACTTAATGGAGATACATCAATTAATGAAATCATTCTGGTTGTCCAATTGCTCCAATGAGCAAAATAGAATTAAACTACCTATTGGGAGCTCTGACTGGCCAGTATGTGCATAGGAGTATAAGGTGGAAGGAATGCAGGAGCACAAGAAGGATAGGCTACGGAGAAGGCAGTATGTCAGCAGAAGGTTGGGAATGTCCCACCAAAGTGCCCCTTGAACTAACCCCCGAACCTTGGGTCATTGCCTTGTGAAGGGATGTGGGCATCGTGCGGGACTCATCCATTTCAGCACAGCTCCAGGTGCTGGGGAAGGTACTTGGGCATTTCCACCTCCAGGTTCAGGGCACCAGACACACGTTTGTACTAGCTGTTTGCACCGCTAGAGAAAGAAAGCATTTTTCTCTTTATCTACTTAATTTTATTTCTCCTAGCAGCTTTTGGCTCAAGGTAGTTTTATCTTTAGGTTTGCTTTGGCAACACAATTTAAAACCAGTCAGTTTCAGGGTATTGCTTGGTTTTTGAATCCCTGACTAAAGAATGCCTCACAGTTAGTTTAATGTTTGTCAGAGCGTATAAATAGAGAGTCTTAAATGGTGACTGCAGATGTGGACTTTTAGAATCATAATAGTGGTCTCCAAAGATTATTATAATAATCAGTTCATTATGCATTGTTATCAGAACTGGTTACTATTATCATTATTAATACCATTATCCTTTTTCAATCATTGTGTGCAGCCCAATATTATTGCCTGTCAGTCAGGCCGGTAACCTGGCATCATCTTTGTGATCTGCAGCTCCTCACATCCAGGATGTGTCTAAATCTTGCCAATTCTTTCTGCCTAACAGCTCCCAGATCCTCGTCCAAGCGATCTTCATCCTCTATCTTGATTACTGAAGCACCCTGCCTTTATTCAGACCCGTTCCGAACAATGTCGCAAAGAACGTTTTCCCTCTCCATCACGTGAACCGTGTCACAACTCTTGTTTTATCCCTCTGGAGAGCAGGGGAGGGGAGCTACGCGTGTATTTCCATGTCCATTGGTGGCCAGCCCCAGTGTATCAATTACTGAGGATATAAATATCAAAGTAGGAGGAAATGATTTAAACTGGAAGCTAGTTCTGGCATAAGATCAAATGGATGTAAATTAGTTATGAAAGACTGGAAATTAGATGGTTTCTAACTACACGAGGTGTAAAGTTCTGGAACAAGCCTTCAAACACATTAGTGGGGGGAAAGTATTTTATGCTGGAGGTTATGATGTTTATCGAGGCAATTCTGCGAGAGTTTTCCTAGAGACAGAAAATTAAGCTTGTGATCTGCATCATTTGGCAGCAGATTCACTGGCATCTTTATTTAAAGATCCAGTTGTTGTTTGTTTGTACGTCATTTCAGTTCTATTAATCGTATGCTGCGGGGTTTGGTCTGGTCTCCTGCAGAAGCTGGACAGAATATTTTTCCATACTCATACCTTGAAATGGGTAGAATGAGGAGGGAGGAAGAGGGCAGGGAGTTGTCCTGTGATTTAGCGGAGAGTAGTCACACCTAGAAATAGAAGGGACATCAGGGTGCACCACAGCTCCTCATGGTATTAATATCCCTGGTATTAATACAGTTGGGGTGATTTACTTCCTTGCTTAACGTGAAACCAATTGCTCGATCTGAGATCAGGAAGGCACAGTTTGGAAATCATAACATAGGTTTTTCTGCCTTCTGAAGCATGGGCCATGGTCCATACCCAAGACTCATTCTGGGTGGTTTATTTCATAAGTTTCCTGCTATGCAAGGAAATAATTTCCATTGATTTACCAATCCTTTCCATTGATCTTTCTTCCTGCGGCAAGTTGCAAACATGCCTGTTTGGGGTTTTGTTGGTTTTGTTTGTTTTTTTTTCTTCTATGGTTCATCATTTGTTATATTTTATTGAGATAAATATTAGGGAAAGAGTTTTCACAGTGAGGGTTGTCAAATACTGGAATAGGGACCCAGAGAGGTTAGGAAATCTCAGTCCTTGGGCATATGTAAAACTGTTTTTCCTAAGCAACCTGATTTAACTTCGAAGTTGGCACCTCTTGGAGCAGAAAATCCAATACCAGATGATCCTCAGAGGTTTTTCCAACCTAAAATATTCTGTGATTCTGTAGAGCTGCAGAATATGTAAGCAGTGGCGGATGGGAATGTGTGACACAGAAATCTGATAAACACCCACAAACTACCTGATATTTGCTCGTAGCTGTGGAGTCCAGAACTTGCAAATCCAATGGTCCCTTCATCCTATATTCCTATATGCCTCTCAGTCATTGATGAAATCTCACTTTCTCTGCAGAGTAGGTTGTCATGTCCACCACCGCACGGAGTATCCGTTCTGTTCATTAAATGCACGAGCAAAACATTTCAAATGAGAGCTTTAAAATGAGAGCAACAAGTATCAGATGGCAAATAACATGCTTTAATATGCATTTGACCTAAGATTCTCAACAAGAAGAAAAATTTCATGAATAGCAAATAAGGTTATACTATTCATCAAAGAGATGGAGTTCCACGCTTCTGTTTGATAAAATATTTGGACATCAAATTTAAACTGTAATGCCTCGGGGTATATTTTTTGAAAATTTTGATCAGTTCTACCTCTTAACAGATAATATTTTATAGGTCTTGACCAGGCACTGGGGCTTGTCAGTGGATTTCTGCATGATGAAAAGTAGTGCATGTGATCAAAAACAGAATACATTTTTCTGGGTTATTCAAATTCAGATTTTCCCCTAAGGCTCCTGGATGCATTCCTTGGTTGCTATGACTGAAGTGTGGGAATTAAGATGCACTCTTATAACTGAACAAGATTGATACTGACAATGTAATGTAGGTTTGATTTCAACTTCATGTCAGCTATACCATTTTAGACAAAGATTTTCAAGAAATCTAAAAGTTAGGATCCTAAAAAACCCCAGAATTTCATCAGGATTTATATCTGTAATATTTTGAAAAACTCAGCTTAAAACATTGATTATAAGCCTGCCTTTAAACAGAGCCTATGCAGTTCATTAAATAAATAAATAAAGAGCAAAATCATTCATAGTTTCATAACCATGGTTTTAATTTGGATATATGAAAGAGAGGACTTGGCAAAATTGCTTTTCCAACTTTCTGGCTCTGATTGTCTTTAGCGCATGAGAATATTGTTCTTCCTAATGATGCATGTTATCTGCTTTACTGTCCTAGACTTTAATTCTGGGGCAGTGCTTGGGTTTTCTACCTATTCAGCAGAAAAATCATCTTACTGTAGAATCTTCTCAACCAAGTTGGCTGAAGGTCACCTTGAATGATATTAAAAGAGCTCTCTCCTCTTCTTGTTAAGGTCTTTGCTGAAATAATCAGTCCCAGCTGTCCCTTCCTTGAAAATACAACCATAGGGAAGATTCATTTAGACAACATTGCTGTGAGCTTCTCCTTTCTATTGTCATCCTGATGAGAGGAGAACACTGGACTTCTAACAAAAAGGTTATAATGTCTTTCATTAATAGTGATTATAAATTAAACTAGACTAGTGGAACTTGAAGAAATTTGTACTCACACCCTACTGTCTCTATTAGTTCTGAAGGCTTTGATAGAAACACAGGTAAAGAAGCTCAAACATAGCTTTGCTATAGCTGGAAGTTGCTTTTGAAATGTTTAAGGTCCAAAAGTAAGGGTGTCACCAAGAGGGTATTAAGAATGACTGCCTTAAATTTGCTTCTTTTTTCTGAAGTGCATCAGGCTGGCAAAGTGCACTTCTCCCTTTCTAGGTTCTTGCATGTTGGACACCAACCAGAACCTCCTCTGACTCCCACCAGGAACTGTAGAGTGTGCCTTCATAAAATGTTTTCATGGAAATAAGACACACCTCTACTCCTTCCCTCACCAAAGCCCGAGCTTAGTCTATATTCAGAAAGTGTGATGACTAAGCACCTAGTCAGGTGGAAGGGCTTCCTCCAGCCAGCTTGGAATTCCTGACTTGTACACTCAAGCTATTTATTTGAAAATTCTTTCCTTGCTGTCAACAACCATAAATATGAATGAGGTCAGTCAGACGAGGACATCCTAAATAATACTGAAATCCCTTATTGGTGACAGCAGTGTCTTGCTGATTCACTGATCTCTTTATAGTTCTTCACTTTGGGTGTCCCATTTGTGCTAAATTAGATGAGTTCGGGGGCACTTGAGAATATCAAGTGGAAACATGTTCTTGCAGGAAATGGGGGAGAATCTGTTAAGGTGCAAAGCATATTAGCATCGTTTATTGCTGAATGTGTCTGGTAGCAAAAGCTGCAATATCACCGTCAGGAAACAACATCTGATTCTTCATACGGATGTCATGCCCATGCTGTTGTGGAACATAGCAGTAGAATATCAAATCCATCAAGGACATTGCAGGACACAGCAATATGGGGCAAGCTCAAACATTGGTATATGATGTGACAGAAAATCTTGTATGCGATGACATTTTTCTTAAAGTATATCAAAAAAATGTATACTTGGGAGAAAGATTGAAACATTTTTCAACATTCTTATTTAGTAAACAGCTAGAGGCAGATTAACCAGCTACTGTCTTGCAGTGCTGTTCCTTGCCATTGAATGAAGGATACAAGATGAAACAGAAATTGCCTGTATGGGTTCCATGCATACATTTTTCATTGTTGTGTCTGTGCTCAGGAATAGTAGAGAGGAAGCACGGAAGACAGACTACCCTTTTGCAATCAGGTAATGGAGGTGAGTAATGTATACACATCAAAAACTTATCTTGAATATGCCTGGGATACCACGGAGATAAGTTTGGGCAAGTAGAACTTCTGGTGTCTTGGTTCAGCAAGCATTGTGTGTAGCTTCTTAGCCAAATCACTATTTCTGGAAATCCTTTAGGGACAGAATTTGTTGTGGATCTTCAAGCTTTTCCTGAATTTCTGTATTTAGATTAGGCCCTTTATTATTTTTCTACCATTATTTTGTTTCTTAGCGAAAAACGTGCAGATGGAAGTGGATACAAACTGAAAACCAAGGACTTTGTTTAAGTGAGAAGGCAGTCTCTAACTCGACAGAATATTTTCATGCACAGCTAATTGCATGCACAGTTATGCACATAGCAATCAACATTTAAGAACTGCATTGCTGGGACAATCAGACCACTGGAAGCTTTTGCCACGGAAACACAAAGACAGCTGAAGCAAATCAGCTACATTTGTGAAATCTATGCACATAAATTAGGGATATGTAGGAAAAGGGAACACTTTCATTAGACCAGCAAGTGTAGTATACTATTCAAACACAGAAACCGTACGCACTATGCAGAGACAGAATATGAATGTTGTCTGTCTAAACCATATACAGCAAGGGTCAGTTATAGACATAAGCCTCAGGCTTTACTGTGACAAGTTCTGCTCTCAAGCCTCCCAGCTCCCTCAGAGACAGAGTCTAGGAACGCAATGCATTTTGTACAGAAGAGGGAGATTGAGTTAGGGACCACCTAAGCAAGGTGTATACGGAAGAGTCCATTGGACCACATAGGAAGCACTTGAAGGTGCCAAAGGAGCTGGCTGATATGGCTGTTAAACCTCTGTCTGTCATTTTTTGAAACCACATGTTGGCCGGGAGACACTCCTGGCTGGAAAAAGGCAAAAATCAAACCCATCTTCAAGAAGAGGATCTGGGAGGTACAGGCCTTTTCAGCTTATCCTCAGTCCCTGGAAAAGCTGTGGAGAAAATCCTCCTGGCTGCCATTCAAAGCATCTGAAGGACAGGAAGGGAATTTGGAAGGGTTTTTTTCTGACTAAGCTGGCTGCCTCTATGGATAAGGGAAGAGCAGCTTACTATGTATACCTTGACTTTAGCAAAGTGTTCAGCACAGTTTGCCGTAGTATCCTTATAGGCAAATGGGTGAGATATGGACGGTGCATTAACTGGTTTAGGTAATCAATCCTTAGTTGATTTGCCTTAGCTTTACTGTGTGTTCCTGAGTACCTTTGTGCCTTCATTTACGTTAGCAAATACCAGCTGTCATCAGCCTGTGCAAGGATGCAAATCCTGGGTGCTAAAGGGAAGTTTCGGTTTTTAAATTGACCAAACGTTTACTTTTCTGGTTCTGTCTCAGTGATGGTTTTGCACTAGAATGTGCGTAGAGATTCATATTTCATTCTTACTTTGTCCAAGTCAATTCGGAGTCTCTAGACCTGACTGGCATGCCAAGCAATCCCAGCTGCCCCTCCGCAGCAGTGCCTAGAAAAAGAATTCTCCGATGTGAAGCTAGTGCCATTTTCTTCACCTATATTTGTTCAGTCCTCCTCAATATGTCACCCAAGAAGGTCATGGCTTGTATTATCATAGGACATCTTGTCTATATTCAAAAGAAGGCTGGGATCACAGAAAACCGCCAGAGATTACAGACCCTTTTATGGCTCCTCAATAAAGATTAAGCAGTGCAGTCAGAGTCATGGGACTGTGGCAGAATGCAGAACCACTGTTTTTAAATATTACTACTGGAATGGAACCAAATCAGATATTTGACTTTCAACAGGGAAAAAAAATAGCCTAGTTAAATTAAGTATTGAAAAGACTGTAATGTTTCCACCCCCCTTTAATTGTACTGCTTGCTAGTTTCAGTTCTTACCTTTTTCTTTAAGATCTTTTTGTTTGTTTGTTTTATTTTCTTGTTGTTGTTTTTTTGGTTTTGTTTTGGGTTGGTTTTGTTTTTGTTTTTCCTGGGACAAATTCTCTCTCTTATATCACTATGATTTCGGTCTAAGTCAGGAAGACTCATTCTGGATTTACACTAATTTAGAGCTAAATTTTAGCCTAAAGGAAAGACCAGATTTAGACGAGAGCCATTGCATGCTTTACTCCAGTCAGCTGTAGCACGTACGTGATCTTCATTTCTCACCTGTGAACGCAGCAGATTTTAGGTATAAAGCTGACTTGTACAGTTACCACACATCTAGGCTGGAAGCACATGAGTGGGCTTAGCAACTCTTCACGTGACAGAAGTTAAGCAAAGCCATCACCATAGAGATAACCGGGGAGGACACGTCCCTGTGGTTTGCCTGAGTGGAGATGCTGTTACACCTGCCCTTGGACAAAAAGGCAGCTCTGCAATCTGCATGTAGCTTATTCTCTGCAACATGTAAGTTAACTTTGATCTCAGAATATTTAAAAAATGCTTTTCACTTGCATGCTGCCCTAATGTGCCAGTACTTTTTCATTCTTGGCTGCTCTTGGGTTTTGTGACCAATTCAACTGTTGTAAGTGTTCTCATCTTCTCAGTCCGTAAGAGAAAATCTGTAAGAGAATCTGTAAGTCTTCACAATTTTCTGTGATTTTAGTCTGCATTTTATATTGCAGATTCTCAAATCCCTTTTTCCTGTGCATAGTGCATAAACAATATAATAAAAACTAATAAATATACTCAGAGATATTTAAGGTTTTCTCAGGTAAGCCATGACAGTTAGTTCAGTTACATTTAGAAAGAAAAGGAAAACATAAAATAAACTGTGAAGACACAGCACAACTCTTTTTGTTGTTTTTGTTACGGTTCCACCCACCACCATCAACAGAGCTCTGATACACTTGTCTAATAGTTATATTATCCCAGGTAACTTCAGTTCACAGAGACAAGAGGATGGAGAGGGAAGACAAACAAGCACAGGAGGGAAATAAAATCATCATTATGGCATCTTGAAACTAGTCCTCACTTCTTGGATGTACACAAGTGGTTGAAGGGCGTATCTTCCCGTTAACCAGGCTCCAAGTCAGCCAGCTGCACACCAGGTCTGCTCTGGAAACTGTTCACACACGCAATTCCCTTTGTGACTCTAGCTTTGAGGACCTAAATGCTCAAAAGGTTTATATTGACCTCCATCAGAATAATAAAATGCTGCAATCAAGCTAATGTAAGCTAGACCAACTCATCAAAAATTCCTGCAGATTAAAAAAATATATTAATCAGCTATATTAAAATCAGATGTGGGTGCATTGATTCACTTCCCTGTAGTAGGTACTTGGGCATCCGCTTGCAGGAATTCTGCTGAAGCCTGCAGAGGAACTAATCCACCTTTCAGCTCAACATCTGTTTTCAGCGGAGGGCAATAAGTAATACATGAGATACCTCTGAAGATAAACTAACAAATCAGTATAGATAGCAAAATGTTCTTTGAGATGAAGATAATATTCAGTAGCCTCAAGGCAAGGAATGTATTTTCAGTGCTAAGAGAAATAAAGACTACTTACAGAAAGCAATCCATGCTGTAAAGAAAATTGTGGTAGCAAGGAAGAATGTGTACTGCAAAGGTGAGCAACAAAACATACAGACTAAGTTCAGGGACATAATTAGATGAAAGGCAAGAGCTGGCAATGTGATAAGTGTCTTTAAATACAGCAAGCAATGAACTGTAATGCTGGAAAAATATAAAAAAAAGCCATGTGAAATGAGTAGATGAACAAGTCAGCGTCCCCTTACACAAGGTGAATGGAGCGAAACATCTGAGTTGACAGAGAGAGGAGCATTGAGCAAACTTACTAGCACCTTCAGCCATCGACAAGTTTGCTCTCAACCTTCCTCAGCAATAATTACCCAGTTGTTGGACAATTACAGTGTTCGTATTGGACTGGTTTCACACAACATGGATGGAACAACTCTTGGGTGGTGGTGGTGGTGCAAACCACATCCACATCACTTCAGTAAGTGTTTGCAGCCTGAACAGTGCCAATGGGCACTGGGGATTTTACTCAAGGAGAAGATCGTGATGTTTAGGAATCAATATACTCAAGTGGCATATGTGAAGAACATACTGATAAAATGCGACATTTTGAATGCCTAGAATTAGTCACTTATCTTTATGTAATCGCTTCCTCTGCGGTGATTGGTTTGATTCAGGTTCTCCTCAATCAAAGCTGGTTTCACTCTTTCTGCTTCCGAAAGAGCAAGGTGAGCACACGGGTATCCTGCCCCGGCACTCAGGCGCTGACCATGCTCCTGAGCGGTTTACCACGGATTTACCCAGGGAAACGTCTCTCCATGACACTGCAATGGAATAGACACTCGGTGATGCGGGAATGTCAAAAAAAATTTGAAGTTTCTCCACGTGCAAACTCATTTGGTATAGAAAAGTTTAGATATTCTTATTGATATTATATTATCCTAGCTGACCCTTCCATCCCTAAGTATTGATTTCAAATGTATTTATATAGCTGTTACTCAAGAAAAGGTATTTCATTTAAACTCTCTTTAGCAATAGAGAGAGGAATTCATTGCTGTGCTCTATCTTTGTGCCTTATCAACTCCTTTCAACACAGAATCTTATTAGCAAATCCCTTGTGGAGCAGTTCTTGTTTGTGTTGGAAAGCAAAATAAAGTTCTTGTGCATTCAGTGATAACGGGTTACTTACATGCCACATTTTATGGAAGGCATTATTTCTAATATGTGTCATTTAAAAAAGACTGGAATATTCATTTATTTTGACAGTGAAACATGAATTCTAGAAAGTGATAAAGATTTGTGATTACTCTATTGATCGGACCCTATTCCAAATTCTCTGAGCTAAGAAGAAAAAGATCTGTCTGGTTTGATGAAGAAATAAAAAGATCATAACATGATGAATACTAAAATGAACCTGACTGAACTAAACCAGCTCAAAATTCACGTAGTTTAGACGAGGGGCCACACAGCATGGACAATATTTTGGTTTTGCTCTTTGCTAAAATACGAGATTCAGAAGCTAAATGGGCCAAAATGATTTTTTGTTACACCTACATAATTCCTGACTACTATTTGATCTGTTTTTAAAGCTTCTTCTAATGCTGGATAATCTACCATTTCCCTAGAAAATCTCCTAGTGTGCTTAGCAGGTACGTACACATCACGTCATGCTCTATCCATTTTGCAGATCTCTGAAAATTTGGAGGAAAGTGAATTAGCTCGATATCAGCCAAGAAGCAACCATATAATTTTCTCAGCCCCCCATCACCCAACCAGGATTGATGGGGACACAATCTACTAGCTTGGGGGTGGAGGGGAAATCCATGGAATTTGCATTTCACCCTTTAGTACAAAGGGAAAATCCTAGTACACAAACTACTCCCCCACCTCACCCTACCCCACATTTATCAGAGAGCTATGAAGTACCTGTTCTGCTTTGGACTTTTCATTATAATAATGCAATTACTTTTGTCAAGAAATACACCACTTAACCTGATTCTAAGAAAAAATGGGTAAGGATTCTTAATAATTAATAAAATGACATTCCTTTAAAAAATGTCATCAACTGTATTATACTGAAGTTGGCATTCACAGTCACTTAACTACCTACAGAATGAGAGTTTCTTTAGCTGTTACTGGAATCTGCAGAGAGGCAGGACATGAGCTTGTTGGATGAGAAATGCTAAAAGTTTGGTGACAGACTAAGCAGGGTCTTTGCAAAAGCTGAGGTTTTATCCGTCCAATTAGAGTGAGATAGCACAAACTAAGTTCACCTAATGAAAGCCATAGCTTCAGATTCTTCTCTAGGAATTCAGCTGGCAGTGATTCATGCTAAACTCAGGAGCCTAAACCCCCTTACATTCCCGACTACAGCATGTGACTAGACCAAGGTCTGTATTCCTTGCACACACACAGGTAAAATTCTTGTTGGTATTGACTAAAACTTTGTAGATTAGTATAACGTTTGATGGGCATACAGCAGATAAACATTGGCTACAGGGGCTGCTCTGTCACATCTTGCATTGATTTTTTTCCACCTAATCTCTTCAGGTAACCCATCCATGAACTACGATTCGAGAGCTGAAAGACGTGTTCAGCTGTCAGCTTTTAGCTTGGCTCAGAGTAGACGTTGCTCCAACTCTCAATTATTCCCTAATCTAGAAGACCTATGAAGCAGGTGGATATGACCTTTGAAAATAACCCTTTTACAGAGGCTTGTGAAGATGGAATATGGGCTCGAGTTGCTTGACCTGATTTCATCAGTGAATGCTGATTCATTGAAATGAAAACATCTTGCAGCAAATACAGCAGTGCAGTTTTTGATGGAACATTCGCTAATTCACAGGCAGGAGCCTGTGGGAACTGGCTGCTTTTAAACCAGCTTACCTGTCTGCTTGGAGATAATCCACTCTGTTACTCCAAGACATCCCTACCTGTGGCTTGCAGGCAAATTCTTTCTCCTAGCTGCAATGGCAGTAGGTACACCAAGGATTCCAGATCCCTCCCTGTGTTTAATGAGTCTTTGCCATGGAGGTAAGAACTCCGGTTCCAGCCAGAAAAACTACCCACCTGTGCAAACCTTCTGCAGTGTTGAGGTCTAGCTCTACCTCACCTAGCTTCCAGCACGTTGGTGAGGATCAGGGCCAGGAGTACAGCTGCCTTCATCTGTACACTGAAATTTGTTAGGGGCAGGCACTTTCAAGGAGCAATCCAAGCCACCTAAGGTCTGAATCTGTCTATGGAAGCATCAGTTCTCTCCACTTATCATGCAACGTGACTGCACTCTGAAATAAGGCACGGCTTTAGGTACCTGAACACAGGTGTTGTGAACTCAGACCAGATGAACTTCAATGAGAACTGTCCCTTGGGAAATCTCTTTAATGACAATTTTGCTAACAGCTTCATTGGTATAGTTACTGTCTGATTATTTTAACACTTTCTATGTGGAGTCTCATCCTAAAATCTTATAATAAATGACTTGTAGCTTGTGTGACCTTTCATACCAATATATTACCAGTGACTATATTAATGATACTTTATAAGCAATGAGAGATTTACCAGGCTGTCTGTAGAGTTCAGTGTGATGTGCTTCAGTCCAAGTAAATGGCAAGACTGGACCCAAATTATACCAACATACATATATAATGTACGAGAAATCCTAAATTTATTTGGATACCTTCAAGGAAGCTGAACCCTGTAATGATTAAACTGCAATAAACCAGCAATTACTGTGCATGCTACTCCTTGGAGATGGGAAAAAGTCTTGGCTGTAAGAACCGTTTAAAAGCAAAATAGATCAGTTGCTAAGTAGTTGCCAAGTTCTGAGCCTGAAATCAAACCCCTTTAAATACTAAGTAAGGGAAATAAAGCATTGTAATCATTTACACAATACTTCTGGTGTTGGGCTTGCCCTTCCCACTTTGTTACTGAAAATGGGGATTAAATTAAAACCCGTGTCCTGACTCAAATGCTTTACAGCAGCGTGACGTCCTTGAAAACTGGGCTGTCCTGCGTGCCCCACAGCTGAATTGCTGGTTGCAGGGCTCCAAGGGATGCACAGAGCCACCGAGCTTGTAACGCACATGTCTTCCAGGCAGGCATCCCAAATTCCGTTGTGTGACCCGCCCTGACTTTTCCATGTGTGGTTAATGAGCTGCCCGTGCTGCGATCCCCTCCCTCTCCCCTTCTTCCCTCCAAGAGGATATCAAGGTTGTGAAAGAGCAGAACATGAATAGTCAGCTAATCAAATCAGCGAATGCTGAAAAGGTCAAAGCTGTGCGGGAGAGTGTTGACTTTCACAAGCTGTCACGAAAGGGAACTGTGGCGTTTGAACACGGTGCAGAGAATTCAACCCAAATTTGAAAGGGAAATACGAATTGCTTCTCTACTCTGGGTGCTGAACTAGCAGGAGCAGCAAGCGAGAGCCTGGCTGATCACACCTTCACAGCTCTTTATTCCATCTTTTGAAAGCCCAGGGCCCAGCTCCCCCGTTGCTGAAATATTGCTGCACACCAGCAGATTTCCAGTAACTTACTGGGGTAATCGTCATTGGCACCAGCCGAGGCACAGCCCGCAGTTCTGCCTCCAGACCCCAATCCCATTACCCAGCTGCTCACTGAAACAGTTCAGGGAGCGCCATATGGAATTTACTTATTGATGCCATTTAGTTTCCCCAGCACAGACATAACTCTCAGAAACTACGTTGTGTGGAGCTGGGGAATATTTGCCACAACGGACGGAAGACGAGAGTGAGGGCTTGTGTATTTTTAGCTAACACATTATTCCTGGCATTCCTTTGGAGCAGACCCACTTGTTAAAGCCTCTGTTCATCCATCCAGCTTCCCTGTTTAAATACAGTCTGCCACTTCTCATCTGCTCCTATCTTGGCTGGGCGTCAGTCACTTAATCACTTGATTATCAAGGAATAAATGGGAAAAAGAAACAGACTGGCAAAAATCTGAACTTCTCCGGTAGCTGGAGATCAAAGGGTGGAAAAGTTGACATATCTTGAAATCCCCTGGCAATAGTGATAAAGCAAGCCACCAGGAAACCATCATTGGTTTTGTTGTTATTGTTTTAATAAAACACTAGATGATTGACTTCTCTGTCTAAATGAAGCAATAACTTACACTGGAAGGCTCTACCACTATGCAGCTAATTGCACTTAACACAGTTTAGCCTAAACTAAGCTGCAGCAGAATAGTTTAGTCTGAGCAGCTTTGGAATTAGGCTGTTCATCACATCATTGTGTGTCTTGATTCAAAGCAAGGGAAAGCTCTATTTCTGCTGGGCAAAATGAGTGGGCCCCTCTTTGTCTAAACAGTTACCAGATAAGGACTAAGAGATGTGTGTTTCTCTTAATAGATTTTTCTTAATAACCAGTCTAATACAGTATCCATGACTGATAATCAGAAATATTTAAGCACTGGAGAAGAAAAATTATTCAAAAACATACATTAAACCCCACCACCTGGTTGACAAGTACATCTCCAAACTGAGAAATACAGACCAATTCTGTATAATGCTTTCCTTCGAAAGCATAGAAGCTCCTGAATTCCATTGAAATCAGGCTTGTGTTTCTGGGTAAATTCTGATTTCCCTGTCATTCTTTTAATTCTGGCTTAGACCGTTGAAGACAACCTAATCTAGGGTCGGTGTCAGAGAGAAGATGTGCAGAAATGGTAGCAAGCCCCTGCATTTCCAGTAACCTGGTCTTCTTCATGCCTCTCACTGCAATTGTTTTGGGTGCTCCCTGTTCTTGCAGCCATCTCCTTTGGACCAGAAGGGCAGACTCCCCCTGCCCCGGAGCCGATGCCAGCATCCCTCTCGGGATGCCCGCCGGGTGGTACTTAGGTACAAGACAGCTGCATCTCCCCTCCTCGTGAGCTGGGGACATCACTACCCTTACGCCTTAATTAATCGCAGAAGAAGATGTTTGCCCTTCTTGGCCTAATCTGCTTAACAACAGTTAAGGTTTATTCAGTTCCAGTGTTCTGTAACACTGCAGGGATCCACCAGTTTGAGTCGTATCAGCTTCCCCACAGCCAGCCCGGCCACACGGTGGCTTCAGCTTGGCTCAGTGATGTTCCTTCTTGAATCCAGCCACGTGCTGCTGGGGAAAAGGAGAGAATCGCTGTCCACGTTGCAGAACAGATAAATTCTGCAACGCTGAAACTTGTTTCCCTGTACCGGTGAGTGGGAAAATTTTCAACATTTTAATATGTGCCATGCTCAATTATTAAGAATATCTTCCTGAGCTGGTATTAGAGATCTTTCTCTCAGCAAAGAAAACCATATTAAAACACATTTCATACCATGAGATACTCTGGTCCTCAGGCTAGTTTCACTTACAGTGCTGTAAGGCAGTAGTGATGCTATTGAAATCAGTGTTTCAGCTTCAGGCCTAAGTAGTGAGGCAGAGGAAAGGTAATGCATTATTCCAAGATAAACAGCAAATTAGGAGTAAGCAGTAACCCTGACAGCCCTGTAAATTCTGAGTCTTGGTTTAGAGTCATCACACTTCTAGCAGGTTCCCTCTCTCTGTCAGCCAAGATCATTATTGTCTCTGTCCAGATGATGAAATCCTGTAAATCTGAATGTAAAATATTTTGCTTTCCCATTTAGTGTTTTTTTTTCCTGAATATTATTTTGTGCACCCAGGGAGAAAACAGCTGCTTTTCCTTTGCTTTCTTTTCTTAAAGGGATGCAGGTAAACAGAGAACAGGATAAATATATATAAATATTTCTTGAATTTTATCAGACAAGCAATTCCCTTCAAGGGCATAAAAGATTTCCTCCTGTAGATGGCACTACCTCCTTTGCACCTTCAGCAGGAGGTATGGAAGAAGGGATGACAAACTTGCTAAACTCTCCTCATCCCCGATAAGTTAATGCTTGCAAAAGCAGGAGCTGCCCAGGGTAAACTGGCAGTGTGTGCTATAGGCACCTGAGTTAACTTTAAATAAATGGGCTGGGGCACAGCTGCTATGGCTGGGGGCTCAGACAGGCTATTTATCTTGGCAGATAAATACTGCACTGTGGGCAGTTTCTCTTGAGCCTGGAGGAACTTATTAGGGCTCTTCTGCTGCAAGCTACAGCCTAGGTATGTTGGTGAAATGGGTTGGGAGATCCCAAATCCCTGAGATTCCTAGCTGGGTCCCCCCAGGTGCTGGCTGTGCTGCTCCAGTCTCTGCTGTAGACCAGGAGCATGTTCCTAAAGAGGGCTGGCAGCAGGTGGGAGACTCCATGTCTTGCTTTCCAACAAAAGATGTGTGTGCTTTCTGTAAGAGCTCATGAATTTTGTTAAATTGGCACCTTTGAACAGAGAAAACGCTCTGCTGAAAGGCTGTGGGCTTCTGGAGCAGGCTATTGCTCTTCTTGATCACTCCCCTAGTCTTCTCCTTGTGCTGCTATAATGCATACCTTGCTGCAGGTGATAAAGCTCTCCAGCTAAAAAAAAAACCAACCCAAAACAACAACAAAAAACCAACCAAACAAAAACCAACCAAACAAAAAACCCCCCAAAATTGTGTATTGTATTCTGTTCTGTGTGGATCTAATGTGAGTGCGAGAAAATAGCAGGGCTTGCTCTTGATTTGCATATGCTAAAATGGTGGAAGGTTTTTGGTGGTGTTTTTCTTTAATTACTATCTTTCAGCCTTATTAAAAGCTTAGTTTTAAATGAAGCCTGTATGCCATTTTCCCCAAGCTGGTGTGATCACAAAATGTCTGTCCCAGGCTACCCTGTCTTCCACTTTTTCAGAGTGGGAGTTTTTATCCGACAGCATGTGAATAATGCTGAGGAATGGAGTGGCTCATCACAGCCCGTTAGCTCGCACTAAAATTTTTCTCCATCAACAGCTTTTTGACTAAGCTGTGGCTTGAATTTAAAACAGACCAGTGACTGTGCTGTTTGCTTTGCTGAGATAGTTTTATTAGTGCTGCAGGATAAGGGGTAGGATCTTTACAGGAGTTTTTGCCATCGATTCCGTGTGAGCAGAGTTGGTGGAGGGAAAAGCACTTCTGAAATCCCCGGTCTGCTATTCAGACTCTGAAGGTTCAGGTGCATCGTGCACAGGCAGCAAGCTCAGATTACTAAAGCTTTTGGTGTCTATCCTTTACAAAAGGTAACATCCATCAAAATGGACAATGTTTCATTGTAATGAAGGATGCTTGCAAAGAGTCTTGGACCTCTGTGTTTTGGCATCATTTATTTCAAAAAAGGAAAACAAACACTAATATCCTTCTGACTTCTAAAGAAAACAAAATAAAAAGCTCCATCAAAACCCAGGGAGAGCAACAGCACTAGCATTCCACCAAAATGGCTTAGAAGTAGAATTTCTTACAAAAAAAAAAAAAATCTACTAATTGATTTTGTTAATTGGCAAAATATCTTGTCTACTCCTCTTGTGCTGTAGTAATTCCAAGCAGTTCCAGCTTTCCCTGGCCCTTTCTTACCCTGAAGAGCCCTTGGAGGACAGTTGTCATCACACAGCTCTGCACCTGGGGTCTCTCCTGGAGCACCAGTTGAGCTCTTGGCATCAGTCCCTGTTATCCTTGGCTTTCTTTTGCCTGTATGATAAGATGACTGGTGGGACTGGAAGGCAAGCTAGTGTCCTGGTTTCAGCTGGGATAGAGTTAACTGTCTTCCTAGTAGCTGGTACAGTGCTGTGTTTTGGGTTCAGTATGCCAAGAATGTTGATAACACACTGATGTTTTCAGTTGTTGCTCAGTAATGTTTAGACTAAAGTCAAGGATTTTTCAGCTTCTCATCCCCAGCCAGCGAGAAAAGCTGGAGGGGCACAACAAGTTGGCGCAGGACACAGCCAGGGCAGTGACCCAAACTGGCCAACGGTGTATTCCATACCATGGGACGTCCCATCCAGTATAGGAACTGGGAAGTGGGGGCGGGGAATCGCCGCTCTGGGACTGGCTGGGTGTCGGTCGGTGGGTGGTGAGCAATTGCACTGCGCATCATTTGTACATTCCAATCCTTTCATTATTGCTGTTGTCATTTTATTAGTGTTATCATTACCATTATTAGTTTCTTCTTTTCTGTTCTATTAAACCGTTCTTATCTCAACCCACGGGTTTTGCTTCTTTTCCCGATTTTCTCCCCCATCCCACTGGGTGGGGGGGAGTGACTGAGCGGCTGCGTGGTGTTTAGTTGCTGGCTGGGGTTAAACCACGACAGCTAGCCAGTAGCAGGACATAGATGAGGTGGTTTTTTTTCTCGGGAGAAGGCTTGATCACTCTGACGGTTCCCACAAGCCTCCCTTTCCGTTATTATCCTGGCAGCATGGGCAGATGCATTCCTTCCTGTGAAATCCTTCCAGCACAAAGCGTTCTGTGATTTAGTGATATGAAAAGTGAAAACACTCAAACCAAACCAAATTGTTACAGTTGTGTTGGCAATATTAAAAATAACTCCCTCTCTGGAACATTATCCGGAGTGGGGAGGGAAGGAAGGGACATGGCTCTAGGTGTAACCAAGGGGATGAAGGGTTTCTATGATTCCACCGCAGGATGAGCGGAGCTGTGTTCCCCCTTCTGCCACTGCCCTTCTCTCTGAGCTCAGCCCAGGGATGAGGCTCTTCTCAATACCACAGCTTCTTCTCTTGCAAAGGGGGTTGAGGATGATTCCTGCCTCCATTTAATAATAATAATAGTAATAATAAAAGCTTGAATCTAAACTAGATGTGTAAATTGTGCAAGTTAGCGTTCTAGTTCCCCACTACGTGCTAGGGTACCAGTATCATAGGCTTAAATACCCACAGTAATAGAAAATGTTGTGTATATATGCCGTGCATCTAATTCTAGCAAGTCCTATTCCATGGCAGCCAGAGAGATGAGATTTGTGGAGAAAGCTTACGAAGTCAAAATGGTATTCCTATGCTAATTAATTTTAATTGAGCCCAAATAAATCTCTCCCTTCTTTTTCCAACAAAAAGAGATTTTATGTTTCTCTTCCCTCAATATCTCCTGCAGAACCTCAGTGGAAATAATCCTTTGTATGCATTTTTTTTCCTATGTGTGCAGAGGATTTATGACAGGAAGAAGGTTCCTCAAATTGTCATGCAGAGGAAGCTTTTCTTCACCCTTTCCTGGGCACCGTCCTCTTCTCCCGAGAGCTGCAATAATTCTAACACGAAAGTGGCAGCTCACATTTCTGAAGCGACATGTCTTTTTCTCCTGCCAAAAGCATTTTCTCCCATTACTGCACCCCTCAAGAAGAACGGTTATAATTGGCTCTTCCAGGTCTGCTCATCCAACAGCCGTACAGAGAGTTGTACAACGGCTGGTGCTCAAGGATTATTCATGTGACTGGAAAAGCGACTGTCACACAGCCATCCTCACTGGTGTTTTTAAAGAGCTGTGTTCTGTCACACATAGAGTTGAACTCAAACTGGATGCCCTATCATGGGAGCGAATGTGTGTGTGTGTCTTTCCCACCTGGATGAAGTCGCTCTCACCTGGACAGGGGATTACTGCACTGGTGCCCAATGCCACCGCACAGGCAGTGACCCGGTCTCTTTTTATTTCTGCTTTGCATAAGGTAGTCAGTTGGGTCAAACTGGAGCCGATTGAAATCAGTGGGGTCACTGCTGTGGAGTTTGTAATGGGATCACAATTAAACTAAACTCCAGCTCGACCCTTCCAGGATTCCCTTGTTAATTTTGTCCTGTTATACTTGTATAGAATTACAAAAATGGTCAGATGCTGGAGAATTAAAGAAAAATAACAGTTTGTCTTTTAAACGTGAACCTCTGCAAAGTGTTGTCTTGATAAGGAGTGTCAAAGCAGAGCCCATGTCAGTAACCTGCAGATTTATGTCCTTCCAACGCTTAGGTCAGTACTCTGTAAATCTCTTTTGCCAATTAACCTACGTATGAAGCTACAGCATAGTTTCACAAATGCTGCTTTAGGTAATATAACTGGTTTAAGGAGATGAAGACCTTCTGCCCCCTGTGTTGTTCCCTCTCTCGCAGTGCCTAATAGCAGCAGTATCATCAGATAAACAGGATTGGGGAACTATCAACACAAGATCAGTTTTGACCCAAGAAAGGTGATTATTGGTATTCCAGATCCATTTAGTAGTCCAGGTCAGCCTGTGACTGCAAATATTTGAGCTCCCAAACGGTTAGCTCTCTGCTAGTCACTAATCCTCTCCTGATGACTGTCTTTAACTCGGAGGCTCGCTCAGCCACCAGATTTCCCAAGCAGTGCTGTCCCGGCCGTAGGCATTTCCAGAGAGCTACCGCAGAGCCAGGACTGCACCAGCGCCTGGCAGTACGGGAAAGCAATGGGTTTCCCTGGAGAGATGGACTGGAAAATGCCACTAGGGCTTCAAGTAATTTTTAAAGTGCTATTCAGTGGAGAGAAACATTGGAACCTTATAACACTGCCATGGTTTGGGTCAGCAAACGAACATCTCTGCTTAGGAGGGATGATATGCAGAAATAAGTGCTTTGTCTGTTGTATTTGAGGACGCAGTCAGCCTGGTTCACAGAGATCCTTACTGCAGCCTGGGACTGCTACCGACCACTGCAATCCAAGCAATAATCACCAGTAGTAAAGGGCCTGGGGAATCAGTCTGTTCATGCAAAAAAAAAGCTCCTTCGAGGCTGAAGATGGAGAAAAAGCAATGCACCGTTTAGCTGGAAAAAGCGAAGCAAGTTTATTGGAAGAGCTGTAAACCAGGAATGTTTTGATGTAGGAGAAAAGCATTAAGGTAAGCGTAGGCAGGAGCCCAGAGCGAGGAGCAGCCGAGCTCTGTGCTCCGAGTCCTGGCACAGACTTTTTGCATTGCACAGAAGTCCATGTCTGGTGCCTCCGCACCTCTCCCACCCCCTGTGCGATCCTGACCCCCCAAACACAGACGCTCGCTCTGCAGAGACAGGACGGCACCCCAAATCCCTCTGTTCCTGAAGATCTGATGCTCTTCATGGAGGATTTGGGAACTCTAATATCAGATAGCCCTTGTTCTCATGAGGTGGGAGGGATGGCAGCTTCGCTCCCCAGGGGTATAGGGCATAAGCGGTGTCTCTGATCTGTTGTTACGTCCGTGCAAGATACAGAAAGAAAGGGGGTGAAAAAGCAATTTGATACACATGCCGAGGCTTTGAAAAAAAAAACACCAAACCATTGCATTTTGGATTTATTCAAATATACCAAAACATCTGAAATAAATGTAAGGTTCCAAAATTCACTTTGCATGATTAATGCTTTGGAATATTTACATTTAACTTTCCAAGAAATGAGAATCTTTAGTTTCCTGTTAGATAGCTGTTGCTCGATAAAAGATTCTGAAATTGGATGTTACAGGTCATGGAATTGTATTTATATACCCATTTCATGCTTCAGAAAATCAGCTTCTTAAAATGTAATACTTGATTACAGAAAAATGCTGCCTATCAAAATAAATAAATAAAATGGCTGCTGCTCCTTCTCCTATCAGAGGGAGGATGTGGCGGCTGAGGTGAGCTATGAGAAGTATCATCAAAATACCAGCTGCTCTAATGAAGTTGTTACGCTTACCCTTTTTAAAAACAGGTAGCAAGTTCTGTTTATCAGAAAATGAGTTCCCTGGTGTACAATAAAGCAGGTGCCCAGGAATGGCTGTGAACCAGCTAGAGGATTTCGAAGCCTGTCTTCGCTGGATGGGATGATGCTAACGGGTGATTTTTAGTTTGCTCTCACTTCCACAGCTGCAATAAATTTTTACGGTGATTCCTGGGCTGAGCCTCTCGGGATGGTGTTACGGATCGTGCAGCGCTTGTGAAACCGCTGTGCCGGAGGGGTGGTGAGAAACCCTCGTTAAAGAAAATGGCCCAGGCTCATCCCTTCTCCTCCTGTGGCCCTTCCTTGCCTCTTCCTTTGGGAAAACCCCTCGGGGAGGTCCCTGCCCAGCCATGGTGGGGCAGTGGGGTCTGGCCAACCAGCAGATGTGGCAAGGCATTCCTGTTACTGCTCTAAAGGAAGGGTTGATGCTCACGTACAGGTATCTCATGCTACGTGGCGCGTAGCTGCTCGGTTTGCTGCAGGTGTTGCTCTTGCCATCCTGCCCGGCTCCGTTTCCCAAGCACGTCCAGCATCTGTGCTTTCCCCGAGTGAGCATCACCCCCTGCCTTCCCCCTCCTGGGGCTTCATGAAGTTTTTGGTAACGTTCCTTTGGGGTTTCACAGGCTTTTTAAAATTTTTTAAATTAAAAGGGTATTTCCTCGGACGTGAGGAATTGCAGCTTAGAAGATACTGTTCAACATTATGTATTGCTAATTTAACTGTGATTGAGATCCTGAGCTAGCAAAAAGCTGTCTTAGTTGTTGTTTTGGTGGGTTTTTTTAACCAAACCTCTATTAATTACAAACATCTAGCTTGGTAGTCACCTTTCTTAGGGCTTGAGGTACACAGGTGATTATAGATCAGTGTAATATTTACTGCTTCTTCATTTTATCAGACTTTATGTGGATTCTTTCCCAATTTTGTGAATTCATAGTATTGAAACTTCATTTTAAGCAAAAATATCAGACTACATGGCTATTTCTAGATCAAAAGGTATTTGGGGCAAAAGTATGCTTCTTTAAAAAAAAAAAAAAATTCTTTCCTTTAGGAATTATCTTTGTCTTAGTAGACATCTTTGGAAATGATTACATATGGAGGCCTTAAAGGGAGGTAAAAATGGTATATTTTAGGTTGATTTTGTATTTTAACACAAATATTTCATCACGTACTCATCGGCATATGGATGAGGAAGAACAATGTGGGAAGAAGGTTGCTCATCTGCTTTTAAGGAGAGGTTGAACCCAGAAAGATGCTCCTGCATCGTACAGAATTACTAGCGCAATCAGTATCTCAAAGTCTTGCCTTTCAGCCCAGTTCTGGAGGCACAATAAACTCAGAAAGTAAGATTTTTGTGGTTTTTTTTTTTTTCTCTGACAGCAGTTTGAAATTCTCCTTCAGAGGGATCCCAGCACTATTTAGCATCAGTAAATTAAGTTTTCCTGGCCAGCGTGTCCCTGTGCTCTGCTGTGCTGGAGGTTTTGCTTGGCTGGGAGGTGCCGGCGCTGCCTTTTATCAAAGGCAATCTCACAGTGTGTCAAGTCCCTGTGTTTGCAGCGTACTTCTGAACGTGGCAGGAGAAGATGACACTACTTTTTGTAGCAAAGCAGGTAGAAATAGTGGAGGCTACCACCCAAAGCCCTCGTGAGGTCTTGCGTGGAGGTGAACTGCCTCAATTTACAGGTATTTTCTTCCTGAAAAAAGGGAATGAGTTTGCAGCCTGGTGCTACAAGCACAGCAAAAATTACCAGGAGGCAAAAACTACCAATGGGTAAGAGTAGGCAATTATTTATAAAGTTCCAGTAGCAATGTGAGAACTCAGCATTTAAATCAAAAAGGGGATGTGATTTCAGGCTGCCCATATTGTCAGCTCAGCTTTTGATTTGCAGAACTTGCATGATGGTTGGATTTTTAATATGGGAAGTTTCTTTTAATGTTCTTTTCTCTTCTGAAAGCATTAAAGGCTCCAAAGAAAAATGATGCCATGCAGTGTTGGAACAGGGGAAAAAATTACTTCCTTATCAACTTGGATTATACATAAAATCAAATTATTCAATCTCTATCTCACCATCTAACTTCATCACCACCTCATCTTTCCTAAAAAAGGTGATCTACCACCTCGGTGTAATTAATTTCCCTCTCTTACGCTGATGAATTGAAAATCAATTAAAATAGAAAAAGGCAAAACCCAGGAAGGGATATACAGAGGGCATTCAGAATATGAAGCTATGTGCTATAATATCTAATGCTTTGCAAGAATCGCTCCTGTAACTTTAGGATCTTGAACTTATGAGAATTCCTCTCCATTTATGTAACAGGAATGGTCTGGCTAATTTTTCCCTCCCTGAACCTTTTTCCCAGTGTCCATTTGTAGGTTAAGGCTGTAATCTAAATTGGACCGGGCAGGCTATTTAAGTTATGGTAGCAAAGCTCGTCCAATCCATAATGGATGTTTCTGTGTGCGTGGCTCAGGTTCCCACCTACTGTGCAAATTGCCGTAGTGAAAGCACGCACCCAGAAAATGGAAGGAGGTTAGGTATTAAGGGTATCATATTTTTCTGAAAATAGAATTAGGGCCATTACAGAGCTTGAGCACATGAACAATAACAAACATTAGTCTTGGTTTTAAATTGCGGGTCAATATTTTGCAGCTGCTGCAGCAACCTGCAGGCAGGCTGTCACATCAGGTGGGAGCTGCAGGAGAGTCCCGTTGCTGCTCTGACAATGGATGTGGTTTGAAACCTCCAGGACTGAAAAATTTGAAGTCTCCAGGAAAGAACGGGTAAGAGATACTTTTGCAAAGAAGCAAACACTTAGTTTTGTTTAAGTGTCCTTGCCCAAAACTTGCATTTGAGGGGTGAACATGTTGTGATGAGCGAAAGAGAAACGGACGCCTCTTGTCTCTTACCGCGCTGGTCCTCGTGGCTCAGCGGGACGTTGGAGTGGCTGGTGATGAAGTCCTCAGCTGTGCTCTTTGGCTTCTCTTCCCCAGCTGACAGCGGTCACTTATACCAAGTCCTAGGCAGAGAGCAGACATCCCATTTTATCGCTGCTTTGTGTGGACTAGTCCCCTGTTATTTTCATTTTCTGAGACCCTCTAAAGCACTTGGCAGAGGCAGTTAGCCGTTGACTTAGCATGGGTGAAGAGTTTAGGTTACCAAACTGTATATCTGTCCTTGGTTTTAATTTGGTCTGCTCAAGAACTGTTGAAGTCCACAAGCATCTCCCTTCCAAACTATTAGAAAAAGTTATTACAGGAGATGGGGATGTTTGCTATCCTTTGAGACATGGGGATATCAACTCTATTGGTGGGAACTGCTTGAATAATCAAAGTTTTTACTGAGCCATTCTTTTAAGGGTTTGCCCTGCTTTCTCTTAATTCCTTTTCAGTGCTAAAATAAAACAAAGGAAAACTGGTTAAAAAAAAACAAAGGAAAATGTTGGGGGGGGGAGTTTGGAGGGGAAGAAAAGGGGAAGGGAGAAGGTAAGGAACAAACCCTTCCATCGCTGAAGTGACAAAGTTTGGGTGTCTTTCCCAACTGAAAGCGTTTTTTAGGACATTTTTACTCCAAAAGGCTTTGGTTGGGGGAATGACAATATCTGGACAGGATTAATTCAGTGAAGAGGTCTGATATTAAATTTATTAATGAACACAGGGTTGTCAATTCAGCTATATCTGCATAAACGTCAAAGACGACTTTGGGGTTTCCTGTATTGAAAGATTTATCTGCTGTTCTCTTCTGCCTTACTGCATTAAAATTAACTGTAACCAATTTCTTTTTTGTTATCCCAGTCTTTGTCAGACTCCAATCTCTTAAAAGATAACCAGCATCATTATTGCTGCTACATGAGAAGTCTATTTTTAAGCTACTTCTATGAAGGCTTTATAATTAAGCTTTATCAAGAAATGCAAACAAATACGTAAGTTGCTATTAAAGTTAAACTTCCCTTCCATGAGATTTTTTTTTTTTTTTTTAATCTTCAATTTCTTTTCTTTGGTAGTTCTACAGGAAAAAGAAAACAAAAGTGAATACCCTGAAAAGACTGTGGTCATTCTTTCAAAAACAAAGAATAACAAACATTACTGCAGTGAAAGAGGTAATAGTCTTGTCTCCCATCCTGGACAATAATTCTATCCCTTATCTTTAACAAATAATGTAACAATAATACATTTGCCAGTATAAACAGTTCCAAAAAGGAAAAATTATGACCACAGAGGGACATGGAAATTGGAGCGTGTTGGCAAGGGATGGGATGAAATGAAGCAGAAAGCACCACAGAAATCCCAGGGGATGGCACTCAAATCAAATCTGAACGTTTCTGGTCTGAGGCTGAACCCAGTTTTAGGTGTCCCTGGGTATTTCTGGGCTCCGCGGCATCCATGGAGATGCTTCATAGCTGACGTGAGACTGCTGGGAGGAGGACAGACACTGAGCGAGATGAGAGCGGTCAAGTTGCTAAAATCGTTCCCAGTATGCAACACCTCTCTCTGTAGTGGGAGATCTGGTTCTTGCCAAACAGAGGTGGGCAGAGTACACTCTTACGCCTCACTGTTTGCATCTTGTGCACGTTTTCAAAGACAGTCTGGTCTGCAAAGACCGCTCACATGGGACCTGTGGGTGGATTTTGAGAGGAAACAGGGTCTACTTCTTCTTAAGAGAAAGGAATGAGGCAGCCAGTTACAGAAGAGTTAATTTTCTAACACAGATGCAAGCTGAGGTGGAGTTGTTCAAAGCCTTGAAATTGAAGAAATTTAATTTAGAGATGACAATAGGAGAGTTTAGAGGGAGAAGGTTGAAACATAGAGATAATGGGGGACTCGCAAGATGCCCTGCCTTTGTTCTCCTGGGAGAGGGTTATCAGGTGTTACGGTTTAGAGATGTGGAATTACTCAACCTTTAGACTCCACCTGAAAATTGCCTTTAATACCTCTTTCTGTATAATGGAGGGATTTTTTTCCCCCTTTTTCTCCTGTTGCAGTATCCTTGCAGATGAGATCTCTAATCCTTACGGTCACTTTCTTAGCATTTTTTTAATGGCTGCAGGTTTGTTATGATAAATGCAAAAAATCTCCTGAGCAAAAGATAGTAGTGGAATTTAGCAAAAACTAGAGATTAAATTTATGCTCGCGTGGACAACAATAAAATGTCTCACACACGTACTGCTGATAATCCTTTTCTGTGATACTGTAAGCCCGTTGCACCAAAAGACAAGAGCCTTGTACAGAGTCTGGTTAATAGGGCCCTGAGCTGTTTCTGTAACGTAACCAGAAGATAAGCATGTTATTTAAGTTCTGTGCAAACCCTCTCCTCTGGAATGAATTTCCCCTTAGATGCATTTCCAGAAGCAGCATGAGCAAGAGCTATATTGATCAAGAGTCTGAAGCAAAGCCAGAGCTGTGGCTCCACAACTGTTGCTCCTAGATTAAAACCCTGGCAAGAATTCAACGTGCTGGAAAGGGTAGTGATGGGGGTAAAGCACGTCCCAGGAAAACAGGCTGTGAACGTGGGACTAACATCTCCATCTTCTTGCTGCTAATGCTGGCCTGGAAGCAGAGTCCTGCAGCAAAGGCAGGACTGGATTACTCCTAGGAGAGGCATCTGAGTATTGTAACCTTTAAAGTCACACTTTTGTCATACCCACTTGTCGTATCTGATAACGAGGGGAAGCTATGCGATCTATAGCATGCTGCTACAAGCAAGATGGCACATAAATAAATTGCCTACCTGATAATACAGTCCGCTGCTGGAGATAAGTGGAAGGGTGATGTGTTTGTAACAAGGAACATCCCATCAAAAGCAGCTAGAATTCTCACAAGCTTTGCCTCTCAATAAGTCACTTTTTCTAGTTTTGAAAAATATCAGGCTGTAGTAAAGAAGATGGAAAAGGAGTGAATGTCATGGAAAATCTGCAGGGTGAGATTGCCAAGTGCTCCTAGTGAGCAATGTTTGTCAGGGTGACTGAGAGCCTTCACAAATAACAGAGACTCCAAGGGGTGAAGTGGGCTTTTAACAGCTTCACAGGGAGAAAATCACTTTCAAAGAGAAGAAAACAAGCTACTTTGGGCAGTAGCCCAAATCTTGTGTTTAAAGTTTCTAATTCTGTATTGTAGAAGACTAGGAAGAAATGATTAACATTTTTTCACTGTTAGTAACAAAAAGATGAAAAGGAGAAATATGCTGATGGTTCCATTACTTTCTTTACAGACCTCATCAGACCCAGGGCATTGGACTTTTTCTGGAGGGGCTGTAGGGAGCACAGTTTTCAAGGATTCAGATAGGAGGTTAGGAGATAAAGATGTTATTTAATGTTGGACCACTGACTTGCCCTGGCTTTGGCAAGTCCCTTTGACTGAAGCCCATAATGCGGAATGTGTGGACTATTTACTAACTGGACATTGGATGTCTAAGGTTGGGATCCAACCTTCCTACCTCAACTTTACACTGGGGATGTCTTTGGACACCTGAAGAGGCATCTAACCTTCTCTACTGGTTTGACAGGTAATTTAGGCACTTATGTTAGTAGGACTTTTACACAAGGCACCTAAATTTAGACTTATGAGTGACTAAGTAGGGAAAAGGTAGGGGAAAATGTAGGCACTTCTCTTTGAAGGAGTTCTTTCTATTCTTCTGTACTTCCTATCTTTGTTTTGCAGCAGCTTACTTTGAGAAGTGACATTAGCTCAAATTTAAGTACTTGGTTAACGACAAACGCTGTACTTTGGCTGTCTTGTATCTCAGACACTGCTTTTTCATCCTAATACGCTTTCAGTGACCTTTGACGAGTGCAAGTGGCCAAAGGATGTGTTCATTGCTGAGAGTTACACTTCTGTAAGAGCATATGAGCACCGTTTGCCTCTGAGAGAAAGCACGGGCAGCATAGTACAGAGAGAAATGAAAATGTTTATGATACTGGAGGAAGCACAAGAATGTTATGAGAAAAAGGAGAACTTACTTCGCCTGAGAGTAGAAAGGTGGTAGGATTCAGAAATCACCATAACAGCCTTAAATTTTGACCTGAGTTAAGCAAAGCCTGATTTGCTTTTTGTGCATGAGCACTTGTCACCCAGAGGTAGATGTGCATGATTTTACTGCTTTTGTGTGCTGAGTGTACTCTGAAAAAGCCACTAGCATTTTTCAAAATAGAGCATGGCACAGGTGGTGATCCCCTTGAAAAAACATACAGCCCTGAGTGGCTACATGTAGATTATCACATACTGCTCCCACCAGAGCTCTGGGGTTTACCGATTTCCTCTGAATAATTAGTTTCCCAACATATCCTGTCTGAATTCTCGCATATGAATCAATTTCCCACAGAGCAGTGTAAAAGTTGTGCTTTATTCGGGAATGGTCTAATCTTCCGCATCACTGACTATTCTTTCCTTTGCCCATCACCTTGATCTATTAATATTTCTAGTGCCTACCCCAAAGTGGCAAAAGAGTAACAATATCATTACTTGGAAAATTAATTAACTGCTTATTGTTATTAATTATTTATGTGCTCGTAGAGGCTAGGAGCTCAGATGAATAATTCTCCATCATGTTATATATAAAGGCATAGGAAAAAGACGGTCCTGTCATGAAGAGTTTATGGTTTTGATAATCTAAGTATGCATTGTACCATATACCAATTTTTCATTTGCATTCTTCATTACTGGTCAATAATAGGCATTTAAGAGTCATAACGCTTCATAGCCAAGACTGAAGTTAATAGGAGCGATGAATGATCTTAGAATCACATGTTTTTTAACTTCTGAATTTATCATGTAGAAGAAAAACTTCAAAGAAGCATGTCAATAAAAATGACGTTTATCTTCCAAAATGTGACCTTACCTTTCAGAACTGTAGACATCTAAACATGCAGCTAGGTAAGACCTCTTGGCTATTGTGTGTAATTGTCGAGCTGCCCTTCTTGGGGAAGTCCGTTATGGTAAATTCGTAGGATAGCAACAAAAATGATGAATGGATGAGGTAGTTATTTATGATTCACACGTACAAGAAGATAAATATCTGCATAGTACCTTGATTAAATGGTGTCTAAACAGTGTAAGTGCAGGATGATATATTTCTAAAACGAGGAGTTGCATGAAAATGAATAGGTGCTATTGCCTTCTGAGTAGCATTTGTAAAGACAAAAAATGGGTCCAGTTCTGGGCTCTGTGTTGTAAGTGAAATGACAAAGAAGTGAAAGGAGTACAGAGACAAACCACTAAAATGTTTTGGGGCCAGAAATTGTGCCCTATGTGGAAAACTCTCCATTTTATCAAAAGCGATCATAGGGTATAAGAAATCTATTCAGCAAAAACTGTAAAGTGACTAAAATGCACAGCTAGATAAATACTAGTCAGAAATGAGATGCCTGTTTTTAACTGAGAAATTGAGTAATCATTGAACCAAACTTCCAATGATTGCAACGGCATGATCATCTCTTCAGCTCAAGCCTAGGTATTTGCCTTGATATTTTATCTTAGTGTTGACTTACTTAGTGAAGGATGAGCTAGATGAAATGACAGAGCCTGGATGATTCAGAAAGTCCAGATTAACAGATTTGAGTCTCACTGTGAAGTAGTTGCTTTGTGAATGGCACTATCTGTTATGGTCCAGGAGGTGCTGGAGTAGTAGGGTGAAATGTTAGGTTTCTGGGCTCCCTCTGCGCTTGGTGAGGACAGAAGCTCTTCCAAAGCACATGTTACTCCATCCCGTGATAGAACAAGGGGTTGGCATTGCTGCCTGGGGGTCTGTCACTGTACAGTGATTACAGAAGAAGGTGTGAAGACAGTTAACTTTAAAAGGCTAAGAATAAATTAAAGCTTTGACTAAATAAAAAAATATTTTGTAGCATTGTCTCTCCAGAATGAGTCATGGATAACTTCTCTTTCAAAATACTGAAAAAAAGGTTGACCAAAGAACTGTGGTTTCTACTGTATAAAATATATACTTTTAATAGCAAGTCAGAGTGTCATTCTTCTGGTACGTAAGACTAGATATAGACATAAAGAAGTTAAAATGTGATTGGTATGATGAAGAGGTTGAAGGACATGGCTTATGAGGATGTGCTGGTGCGTTTCTTGCCCCTCACCAGGCTGATTTACGAACTCGGGAAGGCTCGCTAGCCCTTCACTGTGCCAGGAACTCTTACCCAGCTGAGACAGGGAGAGATGCTGTGCGTCTCAAGGACTCCTGCTGCCCGGCGGAGGCAGGCGGGGGACGGGAGTAGAGATAGCCACTTCTCATAACAACCTGCAGCCAGTTCTCTCTCCTAACGACCTGGAGACCTTGTTATTGCAGTCCTCCCCTCACACGCTGCGAGCAGCCCCTATCTGTGTTTGGAGTTCTTCTCAGTCTCGGAGTTTCCCTTATCTGCGTGTGAAATGGGACCAGCGCAGCTGGCATCCCAGCAATTTGTTGATGGCAAAAGTCAATCGCCTCCCGAACCTACAAGCAGCGGTACTACGGGAGGCCCTTGGAGCTCTCCCGGACCGCAGCGGGCTGGGACCAGCATCTCCCCCCGAGCGGGACGGGACGCCTCTCCGAGCTCCCAAACTCTCCTGTTTGTTTGCGAAAATCGGAGGTCTGTCGCCGAAAGCCGACACGGCCGGGGCTGGTTCTCTCCACTCCTTGAGGCTCAACCCTTTGCCTGTTGAGACAAATGTCAAAGCACTCGAATTGAATATTTTCACTGACCTCGAGGGGAATTTTTAACAAGCATACCTCTGTTTCTCTCTCTTTTACTCTTATATATATTTCTCTCAGTGACTTTATGCACACATGTGCACTAACCTGAATAGTCTATAATAAGTAAGTTATAGCAAGTATATTACTAGATATTAAGTTATAGCAAGTATATTATAAGTTAATACTTTCAAATTTATACTTAAATTAGTGGCGTGAATTTATTCAACTGTGAATGAATTTCAGGCTGCCATTATACTCATAATCCCTTTAGCTATAAACCATTGACCAAGTCTGGGACTAGGAGTCGATCCAGCCGCACCTAGACTCCGACAGGAGTTTAGAAAGCAAGGGGGTCTTCTCTGAACCTCGTGACTCAACGGGAGGGTCTTCCTTACACTTTCCCACATTCCCTTTTACCCTATTATGTTATTTTGGTTATAGAATCATCATAGAATCCTAGAATGAGTTGGGCTGGAAGGGACCTTAAAGATCATGTAGTTCCAACCCCCCTGCCATGGGCAGGGAGACCTTCTGCTAGACTAGGTTGCTCAAACCGTCTGTAATCTGAAAGGGCAGAAACCTCCATCTTTTGTGTAGCTGTTTTCTTATTGAAAAAGACATGCTCTTTGTTACATCCACTGTCAGCCATCACTGTGACCCCATCAAAACTCCAATATTATAATCTATTTCTTGTAAGACAATGCCTACAGAATAAGAAAATTATTTACTGAATCTTTTTTGGATGCCTGTTGGGTTCAACTTAAAAACACTTTTCCTAAGCATTCAGGTTTTCTACAGTGTTGTAAAAACAATGTGCAAAATTTCACTTAAAATCACCCTCCTGATAAACTCTCCCTTAGTCCCAGCTGTACTGAGTGCTGCAGCATACTTAATACATCAGTTCACGTACCAGGACTGTCCCTGCCCCAGTCCTACAGCTCTGCTGCTGCCATGCACATCTTGGACTCATGTAAAGAACTTGGAGATGATGTTTTTCCAGCCCAATGTGGAAAAACAAGGAAGGAGAAACACTCCATGAGCCTTTACTTTGTCTGCACTGCTGTCAATGTTTCGGTGGCATTTTAAAATAAAGAAAATGTCAGCCTGCTCTTCGTATCTCCCTGTCATATCTGTCGTCATCAGAGATGTTTAAGTCAGGTCCTGGTTGTTAGGACTCTGGAATTTTCTTGCCATCTCTAGTTCAAAATAGCCTGAAATTTATGACTTCTGGACACTTCGTGGAAGACACTTTTTGATAGATTTTTGCAGGTAAGAGGAATGGAAAAGATTTGAGTAGAAGTTTGTTTGGCAGTGTGCACTTGTGTTTCAGTGTGCCCCAGGATATGTTGTGATATGAAATTCTGGTCCCACTGAAGATTATAGCCGTTCTGCCATTGAACTCTAAGGAAGATTGGTTTTAAATCAAAATTTAAATAGCTACATTTATTTTTCTCAACACACTGTTTGAGTAATTCCACTTTATTCTCTTTAGTTTAAGTTCAGCTACCCGAGTGGTGTGTTGATTACATATGGGAGTATCAGCTTTGTTGGGAGGAGGAATTATGAACAACAAAAAACTTCTTTAGCTGTAGAGCTCTTTAAGCTGGAGGACAATTTAGAGAAACACACAGCGATAACATGAGTCGTGAGCAAATCTAGTGTGGAAATTGGGAGGAGGTTGCCAGCTGTTGATGGGGTAAACTTCAGGAAAAGCTTTCTGGGAGCAGAATAAAGGCAGGAAACACAAGCGGGACTTTGATGTTTTATAAGTGTTGTTATTTGATGTGGATGCTCATGACAGCGAAGAGCTGGGCTCCGCTGCCTGACAGTCCCTTGGAGCCAGACAGGTATCGGCTTCGTGCAGGAACAGTTTGGCATTCGGCGTGGAGCGGCGTGAGCCATCGCCTGAGAGGATGACACGTTCCAGCCGGTTTCTGAGGGTCCCTGAAAGACACAATGAAACTCTCCAAATGGTCTGTTCAGGCTGGATGACATGGACAGTTCTTTCTGGTTTATACCATTTGACTGACCTTGTCTCCTAGCTAAACATTTATTTTCTCCTTTCCCTAAGCTAGTATTTTCCCCTTCCTAAACTGCTGTTCTTGGCTCTAGAGACTTCTCTTCCTGCGCAACATTAGTGACAGTGGAAGGATCTGATCCTCTTGGGCGATATCTCAATATCTTGGAAGGCAATTAATAAATGGTGATTAAATGATAGCTGTAAATTGAGTTACAAAACACATGTAATTTCAGGTCTTTTACATGTGCTGGACCATCCTCAGTTAAATGATTTAGAATCAGAGCTGGGTCCCTATTAGTTTAAGTCCAGTTTTTATAAGGCACTAGTCTCTGTTACAGCACAAATTTTTAAAAAAGCATTTTTGTTACAGGTTTTCCTCATTACTATCTACTACCAAAAAACCCACGAAGCAAACTTGGAACAAAATGACAGGAATGTATCTGTTGTTGGGAGGAACGTAATTCAACAGAATCTTTTGAAGAAGATGCTGGCACAAACTTTAGCGATGAATAGGATGGTCCTGATCATGAGATCGCTAATGAAAAACCTGTGGCAGCTTGAAAACTCATTTAGCCAACAATGCACTCTTAGGTGGCAGTGAGCTAGCTCACAAGTCAGGGAATTTAAAACGAGTGTGAAAGCTTTGAAAGAAAACCTTGAATTCTTCTGACTTGGGTTTGTTAGAGTTGTTACAGCCTATTTCCTACGCAATAGCCAAACGGCCCATTTACACCATCTGCCAAGGTGCTGGGAGGTGAAGTAGAAAACTGAGGCTTTGGTTTCCTTTCTGCCTTCCTGAACAAAACTCGCACTTGTCAGACAACAGTCAGCGTTATTGAACAAGGGCTTGACAGCTATGGGGAAAAGCAGATTGCTTCTCCATCACCCTGCTTTACCCCGGTGGCAGCAGGGTCTGCCAGCAGCACGCCGGTCGCGCGGTGCTTTACACACGTTTGCCTGTCGGGAAAGTTAAAGCATCGTCAATCCAGGCCAGATTTTCTAATTCACCTTTCTCATTGGATAACTTTGCCTATTAACTGTCTTTTATTAAATTGGGTGACTCACACACTAGTTACTGAAAGCCCTTTCATGCAGGGGTACGACTCCAGAGCCATATAGACCTGTGGAAGAACGTGTCTCCCTTGCCAGGAAAGCAGTGCTCGAGCAGGGAATTGTCCTCTTGGAGGTGGGACACTGGAGTTTATACCTGAATTTGGTTGCACTGGGGTAAAGTAAGATGAGGACCAGAACGTATCGATGCTCACTCCCAGAGGAATAAAAATATAAAATAAAAAACCACTAAAGTATAGTGCAGCCCATCCATTGATGAGAGTGTGTCCTGGTTTCATAATAGTTGTTCTGCTGGCAGAGGAGGGGGAGACACTGCTCGGCAATATCCAACCTGTCAAAACCAATGAGGGATATCTTCGTCCCTTTTAATCAGAGATTCCAATACATTTTTCACTTAAGAAACTAATAGACAGATAACACATTTATATGGACATATTTTACGGCTGGAGAGAAGCGCACATTAATTTTTTTTAAAAGCAAAGCAGTACTAAAGTCTACCAAAAAAAGTACATGAAGTTCTGCTGAAAACCAATTCTGATCAGATGCATCGTGCACAGCTGTTCAGCTGGGTGCTCAGGAATTAATTTTGTCTCTGTTCATTATGAATTATTCCATGCAGCTATGATGTCTCATAATGGATAGACTATGGAGGGGAGAGACTGGTTTTGATATAATTTTTTCCCAAAAAAAGAGTATGATAAAACAGAGTACAGTGCTACTACTTGGGCCATACATAGAAGTAGGGCGATTCGTATGTAGATAGATGAAGGCAGTGACACTATATGGTGATGACAGCTCTTCGCTGAAGGCTCTTGCACTTTTTACTTGTATGTTATAGAGTTATGTGTACCTGTTGTGTGTGCGTGTGTGTGGTTTTTTTTTTTTTTCTTTTTAGAGCTGTGAAATGAGTCTTTATTCACATTTGCACAGAACTGAGGACTATGGATTTCTGTCGTCTTTTCTCACTCCAGGCCCTCTTGCAGAAAGCATAATAAATAGGACTGCCGTAAGGTGGATGCCTTCTGTACAGCTCCATGCACTTCTCCCTGCGATGCAGCCACGCTTTCGACAGAAAAGCAGCATCTGCTCAGGTTCACACCGTGCAGTTACACACTTTAAGCAGTCCAAACCACTCCATTTCACACTGCACATGGCTTAGAAAAAAAGATGTAAAATAGTATACCTGACTGGGAATTTTGCCAGGGCCTCACCAGCATAATCAGAAAACAGGACCGTGTAGATGCTGATGAGCATAAAATAGTTGGGACTGTTCTCCTGCACAAGTATCCTAAAATATTGAATGCAGGTTTAGAGACATGAGGAATTGTGGCCTAAAGAATAATTTCAGAAGGTTGTAACTGCCAGATGAGAGGTGCTTAGAAGGAAATTGCCTGTCTCAGCTTGTGCTTGATGGCAACAACTTAGTGACAGAAAAGGGATGTTACATATGAGGCTGCTCCATAGAAACGGCATATTATTTTTGCAAGAGGAACAGCAGAATGTGTTATTTTGAAATCTCAGCTTGTTAGAACGGAGTTCTTTTTAGGCTCAAACTAGAGATGATTTATAGGAAAAAAGCCCCCCAATTTTACTGCAAGAGGTGAATGGGGAGAAAGGAATAAAATTTGTGTGCTAAATGTCACGTTTCTTACAGACAGCATGAACTTTTTAGCAAACAGACGGATTATTGACACAATATGGAGGTTTAGTGATGGATATTCTATTTCCATCCACAGATGCATTTTCTGTCTAAAATTAAATTTTGATTCATCTGCAATTGATTTGATTTTTAAACCAGCTTAGAAAAAAATAAACTTTGACTTTGAAAATAGAAAAGAAAAAAAAATCACAGTCCAGGCTTAGACTTACCTGCTGCTGCCTTGGTAACAAAATAACCAGTGCCAAGATGTTTTTAGCCATTTCTTACCGTCTGTTCCCAAATCTTTATGCTCAGCCTCAGCAGCATTGCCCACCGTGCTGAAGGTAGAATCTCCCACTGACTTCTGTGGGTCTCTGGAGGCCAGTGGGAGGTCAGCGCTGTTGGATGAGGCCAGAGAGTGAAGGATGGAGCAACCGTGGGTCCTTGCAGTAAGGAAGGGCAACCCGGGCTGTATTAGCCAGAGCACAGCCAGCACGTCAAGGCGAGGAATGTGTCCTCTCTGGTGGACACTTACGAAACTGCATCTGGAGTGATGCTTCCAGTTTTGGGGGTCCCATCAAAAGAAAGGCATTGACATGCAGGGGTGAGCCCAGTGGAGGCCATCAAGGTGGTTGGGGGGGGGCTGGAGAAAATGACCTAAGAGAAGAGGCTGAGATGACTATGGACGGAAGGCTCGGGGAGATATGGCTGTCTACAACTACCTGATCAGAGGACACAGCCATGATGGAGCCAAACTCTTCTCAGAGGTGAGTGGCTATAGGGCGAGAGGCAACGGACACAAGCTGGTACATGGTGAATTCTGATTAGATGTTAGGAATAAATGTTTTACCATGAGGGTGGCCAAACACTGGAAGAGATTGCCCAGGGAGACCCTGGGATCGCCACCTTTGGAGGTGTTTAAGACTGGATGAGACACGGCCCTGAGCAGGGCTGCATGACCTCCAGGTGCTCCTTCCAGCCCGAAGTGCTTTATCATTCTGTTCTAGAAACCCTCACGATGAAAGTTGTCCTCTACTGCAAGATGAAATATAGGAAGATGTTTGGAACATCCTTCAGAAGGAAGATGAGTTTTATTGACCTCGAAGCTGAAAATTACCCACATTCTTGGATTTAAAAAGAAATAATATCAGTTGAAGAGTGAAGCTGGCATTCAGGTATTAAGCACGGCAGTGTATGGAAAGGATCTTTTTTTGGAAATACAATGTTTTTACATTTCTCAACACTTTTTATCTTTAATTTCTTGTTTGGAAGGATTGTAGATAAATTTTGTTTGATAGACAGACTTGGACTTGGCCTGAAATGTGGACTGGACCCTTGCTGAAAAACAAAAAAGATGTTTCTTGTGAACAGAAAATTTAAGCTTTCAGTCAGTTAACCCAGCTTCTGACAACTGGTTCAGCATCTTGTGTTAGTGTGATAGGAGAAGACACAGCCTGTGACCCCAAACCATTGCACTCTATGTGAACTGGGCTGCTTGCAGGCAGGGTGGCAGCGGTCCAAAAGTGAATCATTACACACAACATCTGCTTAACTGTTCACGCCACAGTTCTCTTTTTAATTCAGAATCGGTGAACCAGTCCACCACCTTTTATACTCTGACTAGTCTGATGCTGCAGAACAGCGGCTGTGCCGCCGCTGCTTTCTACCACTGTTGACTTCATTGACGTTAAATATAACAAAACAGATGATTGGCATATAATTCATCATTGCCTTGGCCAGCGTACACCTAACTGGATGCTGCTTTGACTGATGCTCAGGCTTCCTTCTGCAAGGAAGCCCGCTAGCGGTACATCCTTCATTACAGACAAGTTGCTGAGCAACAACAACAAAAAAGCTTTAAATAATAGTTGCTATATTTAAAAACAGTATTTTGGAGTTCAGTGCAGAACAAAACTTCTGTGTTGTTATGGGCTCTGGCAGTGCCTTAGCTTTCAAAGGCCCTGCCAGGTGCAAGAATGGCCTCATGGCAAATCTCCATACAAAACAAAAGTCAGGCTAAATCTGATAAAGGACTGGGACAGCATTTTAGGCATACTGTATCCCAAACAGTGCTAGAAAAGTTGCTGCCAATCCCTGTAGGTGATCAAACACCAGTGCTGCTTTACTTTTTTCTCATCTTAAGTTTTCTCCCTGTTTCTGTGTGTTCCCAAAACTGTGAACATGTTCAGCTTGCAACTACATGCTGAAAAATAACTGGGCTTTATGCTGTCCCCAGGGCGGTGCAGTATGTTAGGTTTCTCGGATTACACATAGGAAAAGCCAAAAGGTTGTAAGCCCCATGTGAAAGCATGTAGACCCTCTTTCCATGGAGACTTAGACTACTATCACAGGAGGTGGGGGAAGACAGACGTTCAAATCCCAATTCAACTTTTTTGCCGATAGCTATAAGCCACTGCTGGGAGAAATTCAGAACATCAAACAAAGGTACTGAGAGGTGGGAGAGTGCCTTGAGCCCCTCCTCTCATGCTGAAGCAAAGCATCACATAGCAGGAGGCCACTCCACCAAGGAGTAATGAAGGAACTATAACTTGTTGCCTAAAAGTTAAAATACCTCGAAAAAGGATCCCTGGCATCTGGCCTCTTCCTTCAGGCTTGTGTTTGCCAGGAGTAAATCCCTGAAGAAAGGTGTAGGCTCACCTCAGCCAAACTGGAGCTGAAAACCAGGCATGTTTTCCTTTGTGCTCTCTGCCAGGCTCAGGAGTCTTTAATTTTTTCCTGTATAAAGGACTAGCTTTCAAGATGAGATAAAGTTGATGGCCCCCCGGTGCAGCCTAGACCTGGTTTACATTTCTGTTCGGAGGCTCCCAGATTTCCTTGCATATTGTGTTGGAAGCTTAGTTGCCTACCGTAGGATTTGGTTTCTACTCAAGGGGCCAAGTACTTCAAAGTTATTAAAAAGATCTTTTATTGTTTCTGGCCCTCGTGGTTTTGCAGCTGAAGGTCCATGGAGATACTAGGTGAAGGAACGGTGCTCTGCAGTAAACCTCTCGCTTCCCTTCATATCCCGCTGTGCGCACGTATAGTAAACAACTACCACAACAGGACAGGTAACAGGGGAAGCTATCCTTGCAGGGCATTTAATACTGGAGGAAAATTCTCACTTCTGCACTGTATTTTGCAGTAGGGGATATTATGGACTGTTACACATTCCCTTGTGTTACTCTGATTATTATTCTTGACTATTATGCCTAGTTTAAGTTTAAGATTTAGCTGAGAAGCCTTTATATTATTTAGGCAGATTACTCAATTTCATTTTCTTTACAAAAAAATGAATGCCAAGCATAAATCCTAGAACTGAGACTAAATTCATGTGATTACAGCAGAAACAGCTAAAAAAAAAAAATAATCCGGTTTTCTGGTGTTTGTACTTGTGTATGACTTTGGGAGAAAAGGAGACTTCCTTAAAAAGGAAGGAGACTTTAAGAAAACATCTTTAAAAAGCTTACACAGTGCTAAATTTTAAATATTTAGCCTTGACATTAACTAGCATTCCAATGGCCACAGATCTACATATTCTTTGAGCCAAGGAATCAATGCTCTTTTACACTATGTAAGGAGAGAAGCCAATATGTTTAATGGGAATTAACTCAAGTGTTAAAACAATTTCCCTGCTCATGACTGAGCGTAGTGATGGTGGAGTCAATGAAATTTTTGGTTCTGTGCAGACTTCAGACTCCCCCCCAGAGCGGACGAGCACCATTACCAGTTGGGCAAGGCCCTGCAAAAACGAAAGCAGCAAGTCTGTAACCTACATCTAACTTCATGTCCTTCCCTGCAGATACGTCTTCCTGGCAATCCTGGAGAATGTGGGAGAGGAAGACTCTGCCTTCACCCAGGAGCAAATGCAAGGGTACCAAGTTTTTATGGGAGCAGGGTTTTATCTTGCACATGTAACACTCGATCCAAAGCCAGATAAATGCAAAGGAAAGTCACTGGACTTTGAATTACAGCCCCATGAAAGCATTTCTTACACAGAGCTACATTTTTCCTGGTTTTTCAGTGAAATTAAGTGTATGCAATGGTGTGGTTTGATAGTCCCTCTGCCTGCCCAACACCCCTGATGCACTGACCAGTGTCAACGAAACATGCCAGAAGGATGGAAGTTTCAAAGGCAAGTTTTGTGAAAACTCATGTTTTAGCAGAAGAGAGTTAGTGCTTCTGCTTAGGGAAAAAAGTGCACCGGTTGAGAAACTCTCTTCCCCTGGTCTGCAAACCAGGCAAGGGAGCATCGCCCAGGTACGGCTCAGCACCAGCCGGGCTGAGGGTACCTGGGAGCAGCAGCAGGAGACACCACGGGAACCATCACCTTTATTTTCCAGTTGGGCGAGGAACGAGGTACTGATTTAGAAATACTGCCGCACCTCTGTAAGTGCTGCAGCTGAGTGCCTTGGCTTACTACTCTATTCTGAAATTTAAAAGAAAACCACCTCTGTGGAGTTTATAGTGAGTTTAAGCATAAATTCGTAAACAAGCAAATGAAGAACCAATGGCACTTCTTGCAGAAGGTGTCAACATTATGAGCTAAAAAACTTTTGCTAAACTAACTAGAATTTATCCAGTATAATTACCAGACTAAGGTCACAATTGATTCAACAACTTAAGGAATTTACAACAAAATCGGGTTGCCAATTCACCAGGTAATCACATTCTGAAAGACACAAATCAAATGACGAGATTACTACAGTAAATTTGTGATTAGCTCCTGTAACTGCTGACTGTAGTAAAGTCAGAAATGAATAGTTTTACTCAGCAACCTCGTAATCAATATGTAAACTCTTCTGGGTTCCTGTAGTTAGCAGGTAGAAGGCTGGCTTCCTTCCCAGGTGAAGCGGTGCTTTCAGGAGGTCTGGGTTTGGTTTCTGATCCTCTTGCTGGTTTGCCAAGTGTTATGGGCTAAGTAATTCCACTCTCTGACCCTCATTTTCTCATGTGAAAACTGGAATAACAATAATAACAATACTGATCTCTGTTGTTAAGCATTTGGATCCCAGCTATAAAAAACATTATACAAAGATCTGTCACTACCCCATAAATAATGTATACTACCTTAGCTCGTTAACAGAAAAACACTGTTGGCTAAGATGTGCTAAAATTGACACATAGGGGTGTGGAAGCACCCATGGTCCCTACAATCAGTGCTGTAAATTTGGTGCTAATAATTCCAGAAAGAGAGCTGCAGTTTTATACTGAGACACATAAGTTTCACTGGAGGATGCTCCTTTCCAGCAAGTTGTGTGCTAGAAGTTTTGGGTTATGAGTTTCAGGGAAGAAACAAGCAGGTATGACTTTAGTAAAGGTTAAAACAACAACAAAAAATTTCTCAAAAACCACTTCCATGTACACAATATGCTTTTGAAATAGTTTTTGCTAACTTACCATTATACTTGGTGTTCTGTCCTTGGCAAATTTTACAACACTTGCTGGAAGCTCAGTATTGGTCTTTTGGAAACTGTCTCCCTCCGTTTGATTTAAATAGAGCTGCACCTCATTGTTCATCACTGTTGCAAACTCACTTGTTAAAGTTCACAAGATAGCTACCATTTGTCAGGAGCTTTGCTCTTCATTGTGATCCTGAATGTGCCCATTAGGCTTATGATAGAAAGAAAAAAACTTAAATGACCTAAATTACAGGACCAAGGGCCAGGAAATTATTAAGCAAGCTGTTCTGTTGATTAATGGGAAACAAAAGGATACTTGTCACAATCAGATAGGTAAGCTGATGGGCAGAAAAGATATGGGGATGGTTTAGCAAGCTGTGCTATCAAAGACTTGATATACACTTTATCATGGTTAATTGGACAGTCTGCGGGTAAGTGAGAGATGTCCTTTGTGAGATTCTTACTACATCGAAACTAGGAAAAGCATTTTTAGTATTTTTTAACATAGTTTCTATGTACAACAGTGATCACAAGAGATGCTTAAGAGCTACTATAGTAGGTTTAAAATCCTGAAGTGTTTCCAATGAAGCAGGCATGGCCTGTCAAGGTAAGAGAAATGGTCTGTGCTGAAGCAACTCGAGGCAGATTTTTAATTTCCCTACATCTGCACATTTCTCTCTCCAAAACCAATGTCAACCAATATGACATGCTTATATTCACCTTTCTAACAGCTACATATATTCTACCAGCCATGCATGTTTTCTTCTTATTTATTTAATGCAGCATCTAGTTTTGAAAACATAATCAATGTTTTTTGCAGAGTATTATGCTTTTATTTTTCATACCATGCTTCTGTGGATTTTCCACATGTGCAGAGACGCAGTGGAAAACAGGTGAAGGTGAGAAGAACAAAGATAAGTTAGAGCATCATCTTGTTTGAGCTCTGGCTTTCCCATTTTTCCATTTTTTTCCACCAAAGCGCAGAAATTGGGGGTGGAATTTTCAAATCCATTAACTGTAGCTCTGCTTCTTCCAGCGAAATGAAATGCTTTCAAAGCAGTAAAACCAAACTGCCAAAGAAAGCCAGTTAAAAGAAGAATTAAATTGATCATTAAGACTTTAATCTAGAGTTTTTACAACAGCATACACTTTCAGTAGTGTAACTTGGGCTGCACCCTTGGTTGGAGGAAAGCTGCTGCAGATTAATGCTGAGCAAGGCACTCTGCACGTTACCACCTTCTGAAGGAAAAGGAAATTAGAATCTCTGCAAATTTTGCTAAGCTGGAACCCGAGACGGTAAGGGAAAATGATGAAAAAGTTCACAGTTTAGGCAGCAAAATCTAATTAACTGAAAACTTCATCTCTCAAGTACTCATGCAGCTTCAAGATGATTCAAGGGCACTACTGCTGCTGCGTGTCAATGGGAACACTTATGACAGAAAAACAGATCCAAGAGGTAGTAGTGCCAAGTATCTCTCCCAAGGAAGAGGATTTAGGCTGGTGTTCTGCAAAGGAAATACGTATGCCAGAAGTTCTCTATAGGGATAAAAAAGGATGAGCTTGCGGAAAGCATCCAATAAGGAAATTTCCAGTTCTGAAGAAGAATATGTAACTACCATGACTTTGATCAGAGCAATCAAGGCAGCTGTTTGCTTCTTGAACACTCTTGAATGAAAATGGTGGTTGGGCTTTTTAGATTTTTTTTTTTGGAGGGGCTGCAGCAGTACCTCAGGCTTTTAGATAACTTGAGAGGAAAACACAACTTTGTAGATAAAGGTTCTATATTTTAGACAGCAGAGCTCAGTTTCTTTCACTTGGAAATTATATACCTCCAGCAATCTGACATCACCCTACAGCACCCAAGGCTCTGCATTTCCACCCCAGAGCAATGCTGTGAAAGGCAGGAGAGCTTGTCGATGCCAAGGTGTACTCAACCTCAACACAGACCAGAATCCTACCAGCCTTGGGAAACAGCAGAAAATCCCTTTTCTTTCTAATCTCAGCCTTCCCCTGACTGCAGAATGGGGCATCGATGTCAGAGGAGGCAGAATTCTGCAGGAAGAGGAGACTCCTCGCCATCACAAGGAAAATGAGCCCAGATTTTGAACTTCAGGCTGGAGAACATACTGTAGAGAGGGCACTGCAGAGCCCAGAAGAGTTGGCCACCATCCAGCACGTGCTTCATTTTCAACTAAGTACATGGGGTTGGAGGAAAGATTGGGAAATAAGGGCTCTGTTAGGCAATTAGGATTCTTGTCACGCTCCTATTAGCATGAGATTCTGCAAGAAAGCTGTTGGAAAAGTCCATGGTTTGGAACAAATCTTGGATAAATCCTGGTTTCTTGTAGTATCTAAGAGCATGGAATATATTTTTAGTATAGAATACTTTATCCAGGAGCAGAATCCCCATCAAACAGCAAATAACCAGCCACGGCTGAGACATGACATATTGTGAATAAAACTACTAACCCCATATGGCTGATCTACTCCCTCGTTTTTGTCCTTGCTTAAGAAGACTTGGTCTAGGCATTAAGTAGCAAAGCACTCTGTCGTGCTATTTATCTTTGCTAGGTATATTTCTTTTATTGATCTGCATATTAGTTCTACATCTGCTGTGACCTAACAGGCCACAGAAGGCACTTCTGAAAAAGTAGTTATATAATGATTTATTTCTTGTTAAAAATACTGGTTATTTTTAATATTATACAATAATTTACTTCTCTTCTTTTATCATGTTGAACTCTGACAAAATTTCACATGAAATGAGCAATCAAGCTGTTGTGACTAAGAAGAACATTAATATTCCTACAAGATTATCCACACAAAAGTCTATCTGATTCCTACCTGGTCACTCCCTACCCACTCTCTGCTTGGTACTGGGAAGCATAAAAAGATAAGGATGTAGTGGGGTTTAATTTGTGTGTATAACTCTCATACTTCTATACCTTGATGGAAATGGCTTTTCCATTATTGAATTTCTCATCAATAAGAACAGAAGCTGAGGTCAGTGTTGAGGTGGATGTACCGGTACCCTGGGGCCATTGTGAGATTCATTACTTTCCTGTAAAACAACCTGCAAACCTTTTGAATCAAAGGTGGGGTTTTTTGAATCAAAGCTTTATTGCTAGGTATCTGCTGGGATGGGGATGGTTTGCTGTGACTGCTATCAACAATTTGAGCAAATCTTCTGGGAGTCATTCTGAAATGGCCCATTTAGTTCTCAAATATCCAGCACAATCTAGACCAGCGCATGAGAATATCTGGGGAATTGCTGGCTCTGCTTTTTGGAGATCAGATCTGCTCGTATTTTCTGCTCTTCAACACCAGGTCACGGTCATCTTGTGGCACCGGTGCTAAAGGGTGATTCTGTTTAACAGCGCAATTTCTGTAACTGCAGTGGTGGTGGTGCTCAATATGCTGAAGAACTACAGTAACACAGTAGCCTGAAAGTGTGACTTACTGAAGATGGAGTAATATAAGCTTTTTGTCTCAAAAACAAAAACACACACACGCAACCCTTTCACTTGAGCTGTGATTTGTTCCACCTCCTGGTGAGAAAATATGACCAAAAGGTAATCATTCCCTGCAAAGAAGGCAGGTAGAGTCAATAGAATTGAAATAAAATCTACACTGTTGTATCTGCACGTACTAATGCTGCTGGCTTTGATCAGATGACTATTAGAATTGAAAAATAGACGCTTCATAAATGATATGGCTTTTAGATTACCCTTTGCAAATATAGCAAGCTCTTCTGAACTGAAGAGGTGGTTATACTTACATAGATAGGTCTTCCCTATGGAAATGTTGATACAGGAAAAGCTTATCGTGTAATTAGGAAAAAACAAATCAGAATTTAGGTCCTCTAAGTAAGTCAAGTTCACTGCTGCAGTCAAAAAAGGGGAATAGGAATCTAAGTGCTTCTCATCAGTGAGAAGTGTTTGAGAAAAATATGTGAAGAGGTGGTAAAGAGATCATGTTGGTTTGGAATGGAATAAACAAATAAGTGTCACAAGTAAGAATGATCACTTAGCATCAGCTTCTGGGACCTTCAAATGTCACAAAGAGGTGATTTAAGCATTACAACTCCCTGAACAAAATTCTGCTCTTTGGTAGGAAGGTGGTACAGCATCAAACAGCAGGTGAATTGTTACATAAAATTAAAATTTAATGCCTTCATTTTTTTTTTTTTATTTGAAGGTCTGCAACCATTACTGAATGTGCCTATGTTCTTCCTTACTGGTGACATCAACTCCTTGCTGCTCTGAAGTTAAATAGGTGTCAGCTAATGAGTTATCGATCATTTGATTGAAAGTGAGGGGTTGAATAGACTGATATCATGGAAGGATAATCCCCTAACTGCCAAACTCACATAGTCATCACTCATGGCTTATCAAAGTTAGGCATTAAAAAAATCCTACTAGGTCATCTAATCTGCCTGCCAATATTGCCTGTAAGTAGGGCTGGTCAAGAAAAAGGAAAAAAATACCGTCCGCTAAATTGAAATGTTCTGTATGGATACACCTATTTGGAGAAAAAAAGAAGTTAGTTTTGAAAATATACAAAACTGAAATAGTTTTATTAGGCTTTCTCCTTCTCTTTTTCATTCTGGCTTTTGTTGCTAAACTGACCTTGTAAAAATGAATGTGTTGATTTTGCAGAGGAATCTAATTTTCATTCTCTGGTTGCAGTGCTCTTTATCCTGATATTTTGCAATTTACATTATGACGATCTTATTTCATTTTTGGAAAAAAATCAAATGTAGAAATACAGGACATTACTGTGGAAACAGAAGTACTATTTTCTAGTCAGGTCCATTTAAAAACACTTTGACTAATCTCTTTTTAAACACCCTTTAAGTGTGCAAGTCTAGTTTTTTAACCATATGAAAATTTCTCTCCAGCCTTGAGCAAGAAGCTACCAATTTAGACATTTCCTACTGAATAGCTTATATGATTTTCTATTCATTTTGCTAGTTAGTATGTAGCTCCTAAGCTGATCTGTAATTCATATACAAAGCCTGGGTACCTAGTTCAAGGTTTTTGATTCATTTCTGTGTCTAGCTGTCTAAAAACTGGGTGAAAAATGCAGTGTTGCAAATCTAGAGTTTTTTGTAGACTGAGATGGAATTTCTATGTCCTACATACAACTGGTGAGTTACTAAGCACTGGGATGGGGGAGGTTATTTTTAAAACTTCCATTTCCTAGAATATTGTCTGCACTGTGGAAACAGTGGAAACCAGGTAGAGCTGAAAATGGGTCTTGCTGTTTCCTTCAAGGCTCTAAACTTTTTGGGATGGCTTAGGTTTGGACTGATTTGGAAAGGAGGAGGGTGGAGAGTCACAGGAGTCGGGTAATGTCCAGATATGAACTAGCTGTCTAGGCTCCACTTCCAGTGAAGAGAAATAGGCATTTCTAGCATAGGGTTTCTATTGCCGTTGCAGAACACCAGACAACCAATGCAGATAATGATGTTTTCATGGTAGCCGATTAAAATTAAGTAAGTTATATTCAGGAGGGCTGAATATAAGCAACATAATTCATTATAGCCACTATGCTTTGGTTGAAATGCATAGCGGAAAAAATACACAAATAAATCCTCAATATTGTATTAGTATTGGATAATTAGTAAAGGAGGGTGCAGGAAGGAAAATAAATCAGAATAGTTGCAGCTTGATATGGGATATGTTGCATTTCACTCTATGAAGCTGAATGAAGAGCGTGGTGGGAAAAGCAGCAGTAGTGGAAGGATGCACCTGAGCTTTGAGCCTTGCAGATTGGATTGTCTTGTCCAATTATTCTCTTGCCCAAAGCAGAGTACAATCCCACAACACAGTTAGCAGTCCTTGTCCCAGCACCAAGGGAACCTACACTTCACTTGATTTTCTTGTTCTTTGTTGTTTTACCTGACTGGAAACAACCTGACTGATGATTTATGGCGTTACTCCGGAGGGATCTTTATGCCCGCTCACCCTATTAGACACAGCCCTTTTTGTTTGCTGTTTTTCTGACAGCAAGTCAGACACCATCCCTTCTAAAAAATTTCCCGTGGTTGCAACTATCAATCAGTTGTAAAAAATGATCTGGAGAGAAAATCCTTCCGCTTTGCATCAGTGCCCAGAGGAGCACATCCGTGCAGTGAGGTGCTGGAAGAGGGATTTGGGAGGAGCAGCAGACACGGGGAACCCTCCACCCCGCCGCTCTCATGAGATGGACATCAGTAAGTTTACGATGCTATAGTTGCCTATGACAACTGGATCCGGCCTCAGTGATGCAGAAAGTCTCTTCCCCTGTTTTGTTATGCTAACTGCAGCAGTCGCTGCAAACCCAAGTCAGACGCTGTGTCTCTCCATGTATTTGATTTGTTTCCTCTGCCCGGCAAATGCCTCTTCGTAGCGGTTAGTCCAGGAACCTGTGGTGCAGGTAAAAATTGATAGTGTTCCTTGATTCAGCTGAAGAGGCGGAAGATGGCTGTTATACATAATGAAAGCTTTTTAACATCATGGGACTTCAGCAACAGAAAAGGGACGGAATCTTTTTCCTCAACTATTAAAACATATTCTATCTGTTCCCTTCTGCAAGGAATTATGTATACTCCATTTCAGTAAATATACCATTTATATGAATCTGCTTTGCTTAATTCATGCATGTAACGTGCAGGCTCTCTTTAGGAGTGGAGCAGGGTTTAAAAACCTTTGAGGAAGAAGAAACCCAATGTGTTTGTTCAGCTGCTTGGAACAAAATACGAGCTGCTCTAGGCTGATGAAAATATTGGGTTTAAGCTTTTTAAAAGGATTTATCTGCAATGTCCAATTAAAATATACAGTCATGAAATGGCAGTTTAAGGAAACTGATGCCTAATTCTCATGCACATTTAATTTTCATTTTGTCTGAATGGGCGGCTGATAGAAAACAGTTCTGTGAACTTGTTTCAAACCAAAATTTCCTCCAGGTATTTTTTTAATCAAGCATTGAAATATAAGCCCCTTCCTTACATAATGACTGTGTGTACAGACTTTTAAGAGGAGTGGACGGTTTGGGAAAGGAGGAAGAATGGTCTCAAATTAGCCTACTGAATGACTAAGTCAAAAAATAAAAAATAAATAAGTTAAAAATCAGTTCATTTGAGCTTGCCTGCAGGCAGCTTTCTCTGGCGTGTGTTATTCCCAAAGCCAGTTCAGAAAGAAACATGAGCTGCTCGTGAACATTTTCTCTGATATAGGATATGAGATATAAACATGTATTTGCCTGGGACTATTAGCATGAATTTTCTTTTTTTCCCCTTAGAAAAATCTTTGTACTCTCACAAGTCTACAAAAATCCTTTTATCACAAAGCAGCCCCTCACTATCGGTGAATTAGCCCCAGTTGATCATGAAGCATTGCTGAGCTCCAGCAGTAGCTGACTCAGGACCAGGGATGTAGTGCGTCAAGCAAGTACTTACCTGGGGCAAGATTGGCAAGTGGAGAAGAGATATAAGAAATATAAATAACTAAAATGATTCTCAGCCAATACAAATGATCCTTAGTCAACATAGACAACGGCAGTAGACTATATTGAATGAAAGCTTTGGTTTGACCCATCTAACTTCCACTGCAGTCAATGAAGAGACCTTCGTGGGGTTACTTAGTCACTGTTGGTTCTGACTCATGGTCAGAGAGAAAAATATCTCTCTTTCTCTCAGTTAACTGAACAGGTAACATCATAGAACAATTAGGCTTCTAGCTCTGTTAAATGCCTATTTAACTAGCTAGAGGAAATAAAGCTAGATTTAGGTTTAACTGTGACACATCACTGAAGAATTGTTTTTGTTCATGCTAACTTATGAAGCCAGATCTCTACTGTTATTCAGAATAAGATGTTTTCATTAGGGACAAGAGCATAAATAAAACCATTTGTGTTCTGCACTTGGGATACCCTGGTTAAACAAAAGGAAGGTGTTTTGTCTATTAAATCAGGTTAGGAAAGATCAAAAAGCTTCTTCTAGCTTGTTTATTAAGCCACGTGGGAAATAATCATCTTTGAGCATTCATTTTTGAGTCAGAGCTTGGAAGTGCACTTACTGTTATTGTGTTGTTTTTATCAGGTTAACAACCTGATGGTATTTGCCTAGCTGAAGCTTTGAATATTATCAGTATTGAAGCCTGAGAAGGCTTGTTGTGCCAAGGGTATCTCAGAATGGCTGACAAACATTTCATCAAGAAAGAATGTTTCTTTATGCTATACCCACTTCATTTTCAAGAAGGGTAATTGTTTATACCTATTATAGATGGGTTAATTTGTATATCTGAGGCTAGATTTAATATAAGCGTTACAAGCGAGAGTCTGCAGTAGCCATTTGAAATCAATGGCACTAGGCTAGATTTACATCAATGCAATTTAGCTCAAAACCTGTGTCTAGATCCAGACTATTCTTTCATTGTCCCGGAGTCAGTCTGGTATGCATATTGTACAATGTACTCTTTGCTCAGTAAAGCCTAGCTCTGGCTCTGTGTACGCAGCTACCGTGCAGAGATTCAGATAAGATGGTCCCGGTGTCTGGTTTGCGCGGCTCACAAGCCAGCTTGAGAGCCCAGCCTTTCTGCTTGCCGAGCTTTGGCAGGCTGAGGAGTAGTCCTGGGCTTTCTCCGGGTGGAACCAAGCTCCTGGAGCACAGCTCGTGCTGTCCCACTGCGAGTGGCAACCACCCGTGGGACCGGAGCAGCGCGAGGCTGAACCAAAACCCCTTGGAAATGCGTTGGGGCATTAGGTCCTCAGCACCAGCCGTTGTGCTCTGCGGATCTTCTCCGACCGGACAACACAGCTGGCCAGTGTAGACACAGCCGGAGATGATTTCTAAGAGTTTGGCAAGAAAGATTGCTGGGGGACTAGCTGAGGTCTTGGGAGATTCGGTTGTCTGGCCATCAATTGTCTAAGATATCAGTCCAAATTTAACATGTGCTGCAAGTGTGTTGTGGTTTGACAGTATCTTATCCTTGTGCGTTTAACACAGCTAAAAAGTACTGTAAGAAGAGACTGCGACCCAAAGTTACGTACCTTAAAGTAGGCTACAAAGTCGCTCCGTTTTCTCCTTTTTTAATTCCAATTTTACCTCTTTTCTATTTCTGTCTCTCTCTTGTTAAAGAATTATGACATGGTCAAAGGCTGCAGTAACAAAAGCCAAATAGATAAATACATTTCTATGAGGTTCTCTAAGCTAATTGAATTCAAATCTAAGTAAGTGAAATATTTTAAAGGAAATTCAAGCATGCTTTTTGTGATTCTTCAGTACTGAAAGTATACTCTGATTTATCTAAATCTACTTACCCAAGTGTAATCTTGGACCCAAACTTGTAAAAATCCTAACAACACTTTTTAAAGGTGGATTGAGAAAATGACATTCACCTTGCTGAAGGCCTAGGTATGACCAGTAAACAACCCTATTAAATATTTGAAGCTTTGGTAAAAAGGTCATCATTACATAGGAAGATCATCTTTCCATACCGTTAACTTTTTCTGTCCTTTTCTCCTAAAAGAGGGACAAAAATATAATGCATTAGCTGGTTCAGAGCACAAAACATTTTATAAAAGAATACATAAAACCCTATGAACTGTATAGGTCACTATCCCAGGAAATAAAACAAACTTTATAGCACAGAAAAAACAATGTCATTTCCAAGCAGGTAACCGGCTGGGAAAAACATTGAGGAACTTTGTCTTCACAGTTGTAAAGCAAATTTCACTATTTAATAGAGGACTGGCTGCTTGGAATATTGGATGTCATGTTTTGACCAAATCCTGGAGGGTGCAAGTGATACATATATCACGTTAAAATCAGGACTGGAAGTCTTCATGAGGGGGTGTTTCATGGTGACAGCAGGAGCCAGAACTGGGGAGCCCAGAATAGGAGCTCTGACCTGATTTGCATTACCTTGAATGAGTCGTTTAACTTTGCAGTGCCTCTGCGCCATCCGTAAAAAGGCAGGATGATAATAATACCAGGTATTTCACTAAAGCGTTAACTATGCAGGAGAGTACAATTAAGGACAGGAGCACCCTGATCAAGGTTATGCCTACTATTATACTGTCTCGAGAGCACACTAGAAGAGGATGCTTTCCCACTACTATAACATGGTAGAGCCAGGACTACAGCTGTAGCCTCTGAAGCCCGGCTTACACTAAGCTTTTCCCTGTTACAAGCAACCTTCTTTACTCTATTTGTAAAGCATACCTTGAGCCAAGGCAGCAAGGATATTAAAACTGTGCTTGGTACCAATATCATAACCTTCAGCTGAAATAGCAAACGGCTGCAGTATAAGTGGAAGTGAACGTAGAGTTGTGCTGCACACCTGAAAGGCAACACCTACAGTTTGAGTTCTCTCAAGCATATGCATTTTAGATAAAAGTGCACAGAAATAAAATATTACTGCTCTAAGTCTTTTTCCAGAATTCCTCTCCGGCTCAAGCAGACACGAGGCAGAGCCCAGGCGAGACCGTTCTGCCTCCCTTTCTTCTAAGAATGGCAGGTGGTACAGTGCTAAAAGCCTTTTTAAGTGTTTTTGTAGTCATCTCCTGCTTCTTCCTTATCTCCAAGGCCATGACCCTGTCATGGAAGGAAATTAGATTTGTTTGACATGATTTGTTCCTAAAAAAACCCAGTGATGGCTGTCTCCTTGTTTTTCGCCTAAGCGTTTGGCAAAATGCTACAACCCTCATTGTGCCCACAGCATCTTATCAAACAGTCAGGGTTTCTGAGGTCAGAAAGCATCAAAAAGCCCTGGACAGCCCAGAGGATTCTTGACCCAACACATGTGATTAATACCCTGCTTTTCCCTGCTGATGCAGTGAGTCACAAGCAGCTGCTGTCATTCCTGACCAGAAAATGCAATGGCTTATTTAACAAAATAAACTTTTCTTTCCTTTTTGTTCAAATGGCATCACGGCTAGTACTGAAGGAATTAACCTTGATACATCAGCTCTTCCCTACGGTTGCTCCAGAGCCACACCTGTGCAGAATCTGTGCAGAATCTGTCAAAAGATTAAATACAAATTCATCTCGCTGAACCTAATATCTAGCACTTGGCACATTCTGGATTCCAGCTGGAATTCAGACTTGAACAGCTCTAGTGGCAATGATGGATGATTTCCTCTTGTTAGTAAACATTTTCATTATTTTAGACCTCCCTGCAGCCCTTCACATTGTCAGCCATGAGATATTACCTCCCACTTGAGAGAATGCCAGAAAAGCTATAGGAATAGCTGCTGTTCCTCCACAAGAGACACCCTCAAAGAACAGGGAGAGAAATATACATCTTCAGCATTACGTCTCTCATCTCTGAAGCCCAACAAGGTTACTTTCTCTCTGGCCCTCTTCAACATCTATCTGCATGAAGATAGCTTGGATCAAAAGAGCCGATTAAAAGTGAACCTCATTGAAGAGGCAAACACTCGGACAGTACGATTTTCTGACGTTGTGCAACTTGGGTGAAGGTACAGACTGACAGCTGGTCAGTTCAGTCCAAGAACCCTCCTTTGCTTTCTGTCTGATTACAAGCTCTCATCTAAAAAACTGAAATGACTTCAGTCCTCTCCATTTGCCAAGGAAATGTCACCTCATCTCTTACATACCTTTTTCATCATCTCTTACATATATTTTACCTCTTTCCCAAACTTCAGCAATGGGATGTTCAAGCTATCAGTCATTGAGAAAGTGACTGCTAAGGAAGTGCTTCCATTCAAGACATCAATAAATAAAATGTCAGCCTGCCCTCCGCTGGGTACTTCAGTACGTACCTGGAGTGTACTGAATCAAGTGCAAGATCTCAGCTTTTATCTTCAACTTCCATAATGGTCTGGGTCCAAGGTACTAAAACACCTACTGAAGTTCCTGGGTGAAGGCTAAGAATGATTATTGATTTCTCAGATCAGTACAGCTTTCTGCAATAAGGGCAAAGGTCCTCTCTGCAGGAGACCTTCCTTTCTGAGGGCTGATGCAACTGGGGATGCTATTCAGCAGGAATGAATGACCACTGCAAACCTCATTGGTTTTTGCTCTGAGCATAAAGTGTAGTTCTTTGACCTGCCTGCCGTAATACCGGTATCAGCTAGTGCCTACAGTTTAGAAACAAACCTCACCAGCACTTCATATTCCATTAAGTAAAGTTTCTTACCCTTTATTCCCTCCTGAGGAGAAGATGAGGCAATGACACTGGCATCAGCGGCAGAAGATAATCAGATACTCCCATGAAGAGGAAAACGTGTAATCGCTATTTCCTTGAAAGAAAATTCATTTTAAAAGTGTACTGAAAATTGGCCTCAGCTTTTGACTGCAGCTGGCTTTTACATCATTCAGCTGCATCTTTGCAAAACCATCCTCTCATCTCCCAAATGTCAGATATTGCAGCAGATGGTGAGACCAAAAGTTGGGCCGTGGAATTGCTCATGAAACCTTTTACTGCTTATTTCCACAAACAGGTCTTCAATGAGCCCCACAGGAGATAAGGACATTGCCAGGTCATGAAACTTCAAGGGATTCTTACTCATTCATAATGACCCTCACTTAGAAAGTGCATGCTAGGGACGACCCACAATGGAAGGGAAGTATATTGTAAAACAGAAGTTTCACTATTTTCAAGAAAAATAAAATATTTGACAATATAATAAATTGCTGCAGTTTAGTTACCATGGTATACTGGAGTCTTTATCTAGTCATTATAATTTCACTGCAATAGCTCTTGCCTTATCAAAATGTTTCAGTGAATCAGGTGTTCTGGCTGCTTCTGATACGGGATAAGAGCCCTGGCCTTTTGGTCAATACATTTGTTTCAGCTAATTATTTCCAAATTGCCAAAGGGATAAATATTTAAAACAATCATGCATTTAAAACATCACAATTTAAAGGCTTAAACCACATCATCTGGTTTCCAGCGTCACAAATTTAAAGTTTCTGAGCAAATATTATATAGCCAAGCTGAGAAGCAAGACAAAGCCTCTACATTTGTTCCAGATTGCCTCTGATCTGTTTTGGAAATGGAAAAGAGGGGAGATTCAGGGATCCACATCCAGTAACAGATTTGGCCTCCAAAGTATGGTGCCGAATTCTGTCAAGAACACAGAATCCAACGCTGATCAGCCAGACCCCTCCGCAGGGAACCCTGTAGGGCTCATCTGCTGAGGACAGAAGTCGTTCAAGTTTGGGCAGTAGCTTTGTTTTGGGTGGAGAATGCTGGGTTGAATTTGCTACTGCCTGTAAGAACCTGCGTTGAGCCAAACGATGCTGTGGGTTCCCAGCTGTTCTGCGAGGTCAAGATGTGGGGAGGGATGAGATGTCCATAGCAGCTTTGTGTGATGTGTTTACAAGGAAAAAAGGAAGCCAAGAGTCCTGAATCTGCCCAGGGTGCTGAGCGGTGAAGAAATGCATCGTTATCTCCGGGTATTTTGGCACTGGGAAGTATTGCAGCAACCCGCCTGGAGCATCTGCTGGAAGGGACCAAGGCTTCCAGAGACCATCCAGTACCACCCCTCCGGGCTCGGCATGGTGGGCACACATCTCCGCTGCTTCTGACCGTGCACCAGGGACCCTGCAGTGCAGCAGTCTGTCCTCGCGGTTTCACGAGGGACGTGGAGTGGGCAGTGTGGGGCTGAAGTAAATTCATGATCGGGGGTGGCTGCAGATGGCAGAGTCTTACATGCTGGAGCCCTTTACGGGTCACTCGCACAACTACGCCGGCAACTTTTTTGAAGTGCTGTTGCTGTTTTCCAGGCAGGTAAGACGAGGCATAGACAGGGAGAGTAAGGATAAGTGGCTTGCCCAAGGTCACAGATGAAGTGACTGACAGAGCTGAAAACAGTACCCAGGAGTCCTAATTACCAGCTCTCTGTTCCAACCACTAAATAGCAATCAAGAATGATTATGCAGCAAAGGCTCTTGCACATGGGAACTGCCTTACCAGAGGGTTAATTCCACTGTAGCTTCTTACTGTGAGCTGACACATGGTGGTGCAATGAGAACATTAGCCTTTCACCCTTCAGGATGTTGTTTGATGAGGTGCTAGTCTGGAAAACAAAAGCAAGCAGCGGAGAGGCAGCAGCCGGCAGCTGTAATTGGCACCTCAAGAGGAAAGAGTCAGGAGTAGGGCGACCACTTTGGGCGAGCACAGCCTGGGAGGGCTGCGGGAAAAGGTTCGTGGACTGTCTGCTCCACAGCCCTGCATGGCGTCTTCTCTAGCTTAAGGGATGGTACCCTTTACTAAACTTTTAGTTCTGGAAGCCCCTCGTTCGAGCGTATTTTTAGCAAAAGGCCTCAGAGGCAGGTCACTCCGTTGCAGTCAGACCCTCTCTGACACAAGCGTCAAAATGAGGGTGCAGCATCACGTTTGGCTCCGCTCTGATTCTGTATGACAACTCCTTTGCTCTCGTTTTCCTAAACACAAACAGTTGAGTGATTTCCTCTGCACATCGCTCAAACATCTGCATTGAAATGTGAGGTCTGCGTGCTGGCCTCTCAGCATTGCCTCCCCTCATTTCGATATTTCTTGCAACAGCCATTGAAAAAATCGTGTTAGCTGATTCCCAATTCTCATTTTTGGACAGGATTTCTAGAGTTAGAAGCCATTTCTTATGCTATAATTCCAACTCTCAATTCAACAGATAGTATTAGTCAGTGAATTATTTCAAGCCATATGAGTAACACAATCAATACTCATGAAGTAATGGCTTGGGTAACCATGCCAACACAACTTTCATGCAAGACTGGAGGGCAGGTTAGTTTTTAAAACATTGAAAGGGAAGGTAATTAAGTCTGATCCTGACAAGACATACAGGCAAAACGAGAAAGCACTGCAAGTCATGTGGAAATATTTCCAATGAAGAAATAAGGCTAATGCTGCAAATAAAATTAATTCAGTGGATAACGCTGTAAAAAATGTTCCCTTGCTCAAGCAGCCATCAGGAAAGTGTTCCTCCTTATCTTGCATATTTGGGTGAACATTGATCTTCCTTTTGTTGCATGGACATCTAGTTTTTCTAAGGGTTGTTTCCTACAAATGGATTTTATGTGTGGACGTGTAACCAAGGTCTCTGTCAGAAAATTAATAGCTAGGTCAAAGACTGGGTGATGTGCCTGTTCTTACTATCTCTTGGAAAGAAGGTATTCCAAAGGATGATCCAGTGCATGTAAGACCCATAATTTCTCAACAGAGCTTCCCTATTTTGTCCTTAGAGACTTTCAGTGATGGTGATTCTCCTAGCAATCTATTCCAGGGCTAAACTCTACTGTTGGAAAGATTTCTACCTTTATCTATGCTGTGGACCCTAAAGTCCCTTTGCTACAATTGACAGTAATACTGCAGAGGTTGGCTCTGAGTAAGGAAAGGATCTGCGGGAAGGAGATGTTCAGATGAATACGGGTAAGCGCAGAAGCAGCTAGCTACATGGTGCAGAAGAAGCAGGCGATAGCTTCGCATCAAGGTGGAGCATGTGGGAGAAGGTACAAAGGTAAGGGTAGAAGAAGAACACAGAATGCCAACAGAAAGGCCATGTGGTAAGTCAGACAGCAGACTGGGGTGGAATAACAAAATACCAACAATTTGTGATGCTTTCTGTCCCGCTCCACAATGCTGCATCTTCCTGTACTTCTCCCCAAACCTTTTGATACATTCCTCCTGTGCATCACTCTGTGCTTGTGGTGGTGTGGTCCTCCCGCCCCCCCAACAGGACCTGAATTTCCCATAATCCTGACCAAGCGATAACCACCAGTGGTGATTGTAATGGATGTGTCTGGTCGTGATGGCTGCATCCTTCTCCAAACGGATTTGGGGGAGACAGATAGCAATACAATAGCCAAGGGCTAATTTGAACATTGAGCCCACCTAACCACAGCGCTGGGCTGTGTCTGACTCACTCAAGCCAAAACTGGAAGAAACTAACACCTATGGTTGGTATGTAAATATGAGTATGAGTCAATTATGTTACTCCAGAAATAGTGGACAGCCCAGGGCCCGCTGAGCTCTCCTGCATGGCAGCAGGCTGCATGCCAAGATCTCCCCTTGAGTAGGGATGCATCTCAAGGTTACTCCTCGAGGCTGAGAGACTCCTTGCTGCAGCAGATTCTCGGTAAGTGATTAATAGCATGCTAAACTTTGAAGTCTTAGCTAAGTGATGTGAAGAGTTGATTGCATATATATAATCCTTTAGACATAAACTATTGACCAAGTCTGGGACTAAGTCTGGGTCCAGCCATACCTAGACTCTCTCTGAGAAGGACTTTAGAACACAAGGGGGTCCATTCTGAACCTTGTGACTCAACGGGAGGGTCCCTGACAGTTTTGTCTGACCCTGCCCTCTACACAGTAAATATCAACCTTGTCATCAAATCTTGTCAAACCACTGTCACTTTTACTATCAAACTTTTTGTTAAACCACTATTTTCTCTCAATAAACATACTGCTACTTCTCTCTTACGAGTGAAGTGCATCACTCCATCCGCGACAGTGCTGACCATCTGACCTGCTACAGACTCTGAAGACGTCGGCGTCATCTCCCCCTTCAGACGCCGGTTTGCCATTCTGCTTGCGGGGAAATCCACGTGTTGACTTTATCCGCGTCTAGCTAAATAGAGACTTACTCGTCTATTTGCAGACTGAGAGCACCATGAAATAGAGAACATCTGCTTTTGAACGTCTCGGCAACATCTAGCGGAATATCAGACCTACAGTAAGGCAATGAGAGAAGATCTGCAAAGAGTAATGTAGCTGTCGAGTATGTAGGTACAAGTGTCTGGGGAACAGAGAGGCACAGGCAGACCACGAGCACTGGGAAAGGCCAGTGTGAGCTGATAAATGGTTGGAGACTGGGTTTCACTTTACTGCTTGCCCAAGCCCTGGACCAGCTGCACCATGAGCTCTGACAGTGTAGGATCAAACCTGGCTTCTGTGGATGAAGATCAGGACTCTGACCTTTTTTCCCAAAAAGTCCTCTCCTCATGCTTTGGACGAAAGAAGAACTCCAGTGGCTGTTATCTGCAGAAGTGTCCTCCTCAACCTCTCTATGGCCCATCGTGCCAGGGATTACCACATAAGCATTAAAAGCAATATGACAGCCACCATATAGGGATGAAAAGGAGGGATGGGGTCTCAGTGGAAAAAATATCAAACACCTAATTTTCAGTTACTTTTATAAATAATGGTGTGCAACGCTTTTGGCCCCATATTCACACTATGAATGTGATAATAACAGCTGGCAAATCCATTGTGCCTTGCTTCTGCATTGCAGCTTTTAATTTTATTTAAGAATAACATCAGCTGGAAGCTGGCAGAGTGAGTCAGAGTTATCATGTTATGTCTAGTAGGTCCATAAAACCACAACCTGGATTTGATAGCAGGAGCTGTGAATGTTGGCTAATGAACTCACATTCTTTACAAGGGCCATATGGGCATAGTTAGAAAATACAGTTCTGTGTTAAGGAGGCAGAGAGGTAAAATATTAATGCATTGTATTTTTTCAGGCTTTAGAGTACAGACCCAAGAAGGGAATCTTTCTTCCACAAGTTATAGTTCAAACAAATTGCTATGAAAATCAGCCAATTTTTCCCAAAGAAAGACATTATAGTCAAGTTCGAAGGCTTCTTACCTGTGCTATAGTATCTTGTCTCATCTATGAAACCTGTGCCTCATTTCACAGTAAATATCCTGTGAATATCAGAGATGTACCACTTGGGGATGTACCAATTAAAAAGTGCTATCTTTTTCTGCCAACTAAGCAGCAGCTAATACGTTGCAATAGTTTGCACAGCTCTGGCAGCTAATTGCTTCTAAGGCTGGGGATACTCTGTCACCGGCCTGAGCTGTACCACGGGCCACTTGGAGCACTGGGCACGTATTAGAGACGGGCTTTTTGGGTAATACCAGTGCCTGATCCTGCGATTAGTTGTATAAGAGCAAACACCTGTACTTACTTAAAACCTCAGTGATATTTTTGACAGACCAAATTTTTGCTGCTTTTTTTATTTTGTAATCACATTGCACATCCCATGGGGAAGAACAACTTAGCTGCCTATACCAAATTGCAGGACTGGGGGCTGACACCCAAGTGCTCAACTTCCAGTCTTTCTTGTTCTTTCTATGTTATCTTTACCCTTCTTTATGGCCGCCTTTATCAATTATAATTAATTCACTGAGCTCATTTTCCCAGGACTTATTTTCTTCCCTCTGGGTTTCAGGAGACTGTTGTCTTCCGAGCCCTTTGTTCTATGTGCCTCACGTGTCTTCTTCTAATTTATGTAATTTCTCATGGTTGGTGTTGTAATTGCCTGGTCATGTACACTATCTTCTCTGAGCAAGCTCAGAGGAAAACTTAAATAGGTATTTTTTTAATCTAATTTAATTTAATCAATGAACATAGGTACATCTAATGCTGTTCTTCTAACTCTTAGCTGTTCCAACAATTTTGATTTTGTCTTTCTCTTGGCTGGCAGCCTTTCTCTCCTACTCAGAGGTACCAATCACCTCTCAGATGGTTTAACTGATTAAGATACAGAGTTCAGTTCAGAGCTATTGTTCTTCGCTTTGAAGATGACTGCTCCAATTTCAGACCTGCACGCTTGTCTGTTTCTTATAAATACATCAGTTGGTCTAATGGAGAGATATTATCCCTCCTCACTACCTGGCATCATTTACCTCCTTAGACCATGACAGCTGTAAGGGTATTGCTGCGAATGCAGTTCAGGTCTAAGCCCAGGCTGCAGGTGGCAGAGGTAGATCCATCCATTCTCTTATTTATTGATTCAGATGAGGAGTCGGGCAGTTTGGTGGTTGCTTTCCTCTGTGATCGGTGTAAGGGAAACCAGCGGAAGGTGGGATAACCCACACAAAGGCAATATCTCTGTCACTGAGAAGCTTTGTCCTGAAATGTGAGAGTTCATGTCCCTTCTAAAAAGCCAGCCAGCCTTGAATGAATATAGACTGAAATGAAACCTTTTTTTTTTACCTTTGTAAGCAATGAAATTTTCAGGCAGCTTTCCCATAAAAGTAACAGAAAGGAGAAAGCTCAGCTACTTTCAAGATGAAGCTTGAGTAGTGCATGAGTTGATCTGATTCAGTTGCCTAAAATAAGAGGAGGCTGGGCAATGACATTACTATTACAACTTTGCATTTCTTTGTTCTCATCTACCTATATGATTTTATAGTTTAACAGTTTAGCTGGATTAGTGTATGAAAAGAGGGGAGGGTTTTGAATAGTTTGTAGATGTATACTCATACAGCAGTTATAGTTGCCATTTCTACTTGTTAAAGAAACCATAATAAAGTTGCTGGGTGGTTGGGGTAAGTGGGACAAGACGCCGGTGTAGAGCTGTGCCTGCTCTCTGCCACCCTAGTTTATTTAGTTGACTGTTGTAAGGAGGGGGTTCTATTTTGTCAGCACCACTTATGAGAGCTGATTGTCATCTCCTCTCCCTTTTTTTCTAGTCAGTGGTCTGGCAGCTGCTGTGCGGGGCGATTGCTCGATCCATAGTTTATGGTGCCTCCCCCTGACTTGCAAAGCTCTGCGGGATCCTGATGGGTGTTTATTTTCATTTTGATTTAGTTTTTAATTGTATTTCCTTTGCCAGTGTTTGCTGCAATTAATCACCAGGATTTTGCAGCTGTGGTGCTCCCTATTGAGTTTTGAAGTCCGTCGTGTTGCTGCTCTCCCCCGTGAGCTACTTAACAGAGGATTTGAATGTCTTTTGCTGATCTCTGGCATGGGCACCTTTGCTTTCTATACCTTTGTCTCACAGACTGGGTCAAATGATGCTCCTTGCTAGACGTATTGCCATCAAAATGCAAAAAGTACAAAGGACACTGAAGGATAAATCTCTAGCTAAATTTGGTGGGAGGCAAGCCAGCTTGTGCACTGGGGATGGCTTTCTATTCTGAGGCAGTGAAAGCTAATGGTTCTGGACTGTTAATATTAATGGTTATGTCTTTATCTGCTTCCCTGATTGACTTACTTTCTTTCTGTGTTTCAGCATTGGAAATTAGTCTGTATTAAACTTACTTTCAGGAACAATAGAAAATGGAAGATGCTAAAAGAAATCATAGCTTCCATGTTTTTTGTCATATTTTATAGTCCTCTATTTATTACTCCCCATTTATAACGAACCCCCCTATTTCTTCACAAGCCAGTTTATATCAGCAACACTGGCTGTAGGTTGCCTTGGTTTTCTAAGTTCTTGTGGCCAGGCTGCACCGCAGCGGTGAGAAGCGTGTTGTACAGGGTAGACTTGTCAGGTCTCTGATGGCTCAGACAAATCTGCACGTGCCCAGCAAGGTGGTTTGGGATGCAGCAGAGGCAGAGTATAGGCTTCTTAGGACCAAGTACTGCCATCCACTAAAATATCCTGCCTCTCCTTTTCTAGCTCCTGTTCAGACTGGAGTCACTAGTGGCATCCTGACCATCCAGCCGGGACACTCTGCCCATACAATAAGTCCTGGGCAGGGTAAAGGATTCTTCCTAGGTAGGTGAATTTAGCCCTAATTAGCTGTATCTTTTTTTTTTCTTTTCTTTTGTAAACAATGGATGAGAGAGAGAGATGGGATTAAAATGAGTCCTATTTCCTCTTGCAGATACACTTTTCATGCTGCTAGGAGAAATCATTGCTCTTTCCATGCGTTCTTTGCTCTCTGAACAGACCTGGCTGTCACTATATTGAAATCAGTGAGTGGGCCTGGGAAGGGTTCAATATAAAGTGAATGCAAAGCTGTCAGATGAGAGACAGTTAAACAGAGCAAAGACTAGGAAGAAGTGCCCCAAAACACATGCCTGGGGACCCAGGCTCTGGTCCCAGCACCAGGGATGACCCAGCGGGTCATCTCATTGCCATGTTTTACCTGGCTTTTTCTTCCTGTCCTTGGTTTGCACTGGTTGTCTAGGTTGGAAATGGAACGCAGACTCTCTCAATGAGAGTGCTGGTTTATGTTCCCATCCCACAGGTCTCACTGCGGCATCAGAGACTTCTAGGTGCTACGGTAAATACTAATGTTGGGAGGTAATGGAAAAATAAGCCACCATGTAGTGCAAGAGTGGAATGATTTCTGACACAGTTAACACGTGTCTGCTGAGAATCAGATGAAGTAGGCTCTTAAGCAAGTTGTCTGAAAACATTCACTTTGCAGGAATTCACAGCCAGAGTCCCATGAAACATTCAAGCCAGAGTTACTAGTTAATTAAATCACTGACTTTTTTTTTTCCACAAGGCAGCAATAAATAGATTCCTTTTTATGAAAAAGAAATATCAAAGTAATAATGTCATTGAAAATAAATGTTGTAACTGGTAATGATCTCCTACTGCAAAATAAGTGTCAAGTCATTTGTGGAAAATAAACATAAAGAGGAGGCAGGGAAATGGGTTACTACACTCTGGAAGTAACCTTCATCTGGTTCCAAACTTCAGTCCAGGAATGTTATTGCTAATCTACCAAATGAACAAGTAAAGAAAATATAGAAGAGAAAATGTAAAAGGAAAAGGAAAAAGGGGGCACTAACAAACAGGCACAGTATAGTGCTTTGAAGGTGTGGTCCTGTATCTCTCCAGTCATTCAAGAGAATGATGCTGACTTCCACGGATGTTTTCTTATAAGAAAACTTTATTCCAACAGGCTCAGGAGAATCTGCACTGGGACAAATAGGCAGCGATGCCCAAGCATATTTTTTTCTTTTTTTCTTTCATAAAAGCTAATGTGCAGACCATGCCGTCAGTATCTCCCAGACTCGCATGAACTCATATAGCTGAGGTTGCCCCATTGTCCTCTCACTTGGCACCACTGTATATTTGAGCAAATGAAGAGAACAGCTTGTCATGCAAGTGCCTATTACCACGCTGTCGTGTGGCTGTGTTCTCCTGCTCGCTCAGTCCTGGCAGCCTTTCCAAACCTATTGCTGTGGCGAGATGGTCACAAAGGCTGAAGCCCTTTGGACGGTCGTAGCCAGCCGAGATTGCTCTGGGGGTTGCAAAGAGGAAAGCTGAGCCAGTACTGCCTGGTGTTTATGAAGACTGTAGAGAAGACTTTTTTATATTGTCTCATGATCTTTGTGACTACAAAGACAAGGAAGTAGATAAAGATGCTCCTCTGTCACACTGTGCAACACCTTGAAGTCAACAAAAGTTTAAGGGCTTAAGTTTTGTTTTGTCTTTTTTCACTTGGGAACTGCAAGCCCGGCAGGCCTTCTGCAACTTACTCAACTTACAGCCATACTGCTGTGACATACTGATTTAACTGAAATTTTCAGTCCTAAGGTATCATCTCTACCATGCTAATGTATACTGAAGAACCATGCCAAAGATTAATCATGATGGACGATTCTTAAAATGCTTTCAAAATTGGTTTATTTATATTTACAAAGCTGGCCAGGAAACACTCCTATAACTTGTCTTAATCACTTCTTTGGGCCAGAAGCAAAAAAAATCTGAGTCCCTTCAGAGACCTGCCCTGCAGTCCCACCCTGTTTTAACATCAAAGCAATTAAGAGTTGTAAAAGCAGCAGGAACAAAAAAATAAATTCCATGGGAAAGGAATGAACAATTAATTTATTTAACAATGAATATATTTTATGAGCTCTTAACAGTAGAAACACAAGCCCTCTCTTTCCTGCTGATTTTTGTCTTCTTTTTTTCCTTTTGCAACAACAGCAAAAAAAGGCATGAGGTTTATAAACCGCTCCATTGGCTTTCACGCTTCCTTAACTGAAGCTACCACCTGGTGGAACGAACTACTGATGGAAGAAGTGGGCTGCACATCTCTGGAAGTCCCTGAGCTGCCAACCCCCAGGGGCCAGGTCTGTGTCGCAGGGAGATGCCAGCACAGCCCTGCTCGCTCGCAAATCTCCGCTCCTGAGACAGGATCCCACTGACCATGGGTCTGACCCTTCCAGCTCTGACGGTCAAAGTTTTCACACCAAGACCGTATGTTTTACCAGAAAGTAAAATTCAGTCAAACACATCTCATCAGGTATGAAGGTAATTAATTGGATGAAATTACATGGCCTCTGCTATGAAGGTCAGACCAAATAATCCAGCATGCATGAACATAAGAAGAGCTAGACTAAAGGTTAATCTAGCCCAGTGCCTCATTTTGCTCAGGCTTTAAAATGTTTGTTTTATATATAGCATGATTTCATGCAAATATGAAATACTTCACATAATTCTTTCTTACCCCCAGCCCCTTGTTCCAACCCCATACACTGCTGCTGTGGGTTCTCATGATGAATTACAGAGTGGTTGCAAAAAGACGCTGGTTTTGCATCCCTGAAGGATGGAGCTAGGTGTCAAGCCTTGGCCTCGCAGACCTGCAGCGCATCCAGCAGCTCTCGAGCCAGGAACAAGTGAGACCCCGAGGAAGAGCAGCCGAAGCTGTACCTCCTTTTTGCCAATGTGCTTGTTCTGGCCGGAGCTGCCAGCAAAGGTAGTTACTAGTGCCAAATACGCAACTGTATTCCCTTGGGAGCTGTACATTTCGTACTGGTTACTGAAAAGCTATTAGGAATGAATGGGTTTGAATCCTTACCATTGTGTGTTATCTTGCTTGTGGGGTGAATAACCAGTTTTAATGGCTGTTAGGCATTTACACATCTGGCTGTGGGTTTCAATGCTCATATTCAATCCTGAAACTCACTTGAGTTTAATTCACTAGAAGCTCATACCTGTCAGAATAACCTTGCTGAATTCAGGTTATCTGCGTGTGCCAGGAATACTCTGGTGACTGTTTTCCAAAGGTATAATTGTACCTCTCTGCCCTCGGTAAAACAGGATATTAATAGTAGTTTGTGGATGACGGTGATGAGGATGGTGCACCATCAGCACCCTGATTGTCTCCACCAGGAGTGGTGGATCACATGCAGATTCTGGCAAACACCCTGGGACCAAGCAAGGAAGTGGAAGAAACAGTTATGAGGAAGCCATCACCGATCAGGCTTGAATTTAACTCTTGGAAGTGTTTTATGCAAATCTGGGTTTGTTTCTAACTAACAGTGCATAGTAATTCAGCTCCTGACAGCTTTAAAAAGCTCCCGCTTCTTGCCCAGATTGTTTGGTCAGAGGATCAGGACAGCAGGTCAGACCCTTGCAACATTGATCGCTGCAATGCATTTCTGATGGGACACCTGGGAAAAAAGATCTGTGAGCAGAAAGCAGAGCCAGCCACAGCTCCTTCCATTCTCATCTCACTTTTTGGTTTTGCAAGCTGGCAGTAGCTGCAGGCTGGAGCAATATAAACGATGGCTGTTAGCATTATGGAAAAAGAAACAGCCACCTAAACCAAATATTATTATTATTATGAACCATTTTAATAGAACAGACAGCTACTTTCTGTGTTTTTTAAAGTACATCTTCAGTTTCTGGTCAAACTGTTTTGTTTTTGCCAAAATCAGATGCCGGCTCACTGAACCTTTCCTGTGCATGTTGCACTCTGCTACCCAGAGAGCTGGAAATCATCGGGTGCTGCAGCTGGCTACCACGTACCGTACAGGAATGCACGGCCTCGTGTTTTCCAGAGAATTGGAAACTGGAAGTTACTGCCAGAATACCTCATTTGAGATGCACATTTAATGGAATAATTACTTTTTAATAAATCCTAAGCATGACATGGATGGTTTTTCTTCTGCCTAACTGGCTAGCACTGACCAAGCCACTCACTGGCTCCCCCTCACCTTTGCATGGGAATGAAGATATTCGTCTGGGTCTTCAAACCTCGGGCTCAACCTTTTCCCTGCTGTTGTCTCTCCAGACCCGTGAGCTCCCAGGGACGGCCCTTGCCCCACTGCTTTTCCACCCCCAGGTACACTCTGCAGCACTAATCAGCTTTGCTGGTGCTTCATCACCCGAGTGCCTGTGCTGGGGTAGCAGGCAGGGGCTAACGCAGGGTGCGGGATGCTCCGCTGGCAATGCTCAGCTTCCAGAGATGGAAACCCTGGTAGCTCTGAAGGTACTGACTCAAAAGACCTGGATGAGCAATGGAAATGTGAGCACAGCCCCAGAGAAAAGGGATAGAAAGTAAGAAGCATGTATATTACAAATAAAACCATATTATTGCTCTCATTGAGACTTTCTCCATGTAAAAATACTCTAACTGTACTAGTTTGTCTTTTTCTATAACAATCAGAACTAGACTAATAATAATAATCCTTGAATTAGAGTGTTAAGATTGCAAATTATACTAGTAAGTTCTTTTCTTTATTTACGGTGCTTCCTTTTTGCCTGTAAAAAAGACTTTGGGTGTAACATTAGCCTTAGTGCTAGCAGCAGTGGTAGTGCTATCACCCAGCACAGGTGCATTTAGAGAAGTAGTACATTAGTTTGCTCAAATGCTCAAATACTAGTGACAAACACCATGCAACTGCATTAGAAATAATAATAAAAATAATAACATATATACAATACAGATGACTACGGTAACTACATATTTGGAACAAGAATTTAGCATTTGGAACTTAGTTATGTCCAAATCCGTAGTAAAATACTTAGTTAACACCTCCTCCTTCTCAAGGAGATTTGCTGAAAGTAACGTTTGCTATCATATTCTTCACTCTGCTTCTGTATCATCTCCTCACCCCAGTTTTATTTGTCCTCTCTAGTTAGATTTTTATTAAAAAATGTGCAAAACTTAGCGCAACATACTCCGTTTTTTTTCTCTTAGCAAACCATTGGGCAGTAATGTAATAAATATAATTCTGTAAATGAGAGCACTCTGAAGAAATTGCTTGATTATTGGTAGTGCTATGGACCCACAGTTTCTGTCAGCGCTAATAAAAGTTTAAGATTCACATCTCCTCAGTTGCTTAAATATGTTCATGTTGCAAAGAGATGGGCTGTCCACTGAGAATCATGGTGGCAGATACCCTAGCTTGTTTTGGAGGTTACCATGAAGCATGATAAAAACACAGACATTCATATATAAGCACTGTGTCACTTTTTCCCACTCAAACAATTCTCTCACACATTACATTTAGTGGCCAATTAAACATTAACTGTTAGAAAAGGGAGGCTGGAGTTGTCTCTCTTTTGCAATAAGCAGCTGCTTGTGCCCTTCCCTTCTGTCAGGTCTTTGTGTAGCTGTGTCTTCGTTCTACCTCGTACCGATTTCATCTTTCATCCTTGGGATGCTGCCAACCTTTCTTTCTCTGCAGATTAGAACTTCAGCACCTTTTACTTGACCTTCACAAAAGCTAAATTTTTTTGGACACTGGGTGTCTCTGAGCTGCAACAGAGCCAAGGAAATGTAGAGGATGTTGGTTGCGCTCCTCCCCTTCTGCCTCAGCCTCTTTCTCTTGGCTAATTAAAAAAATTCCTTTGCTGGTGCTTGAGGGCCAGGTTGTCACTCATCTCAGCTTTGATCCTAGGAGGTGACTTATGCATATATTTAATTTTGCATGCTTTAGAAGCCCATTCACTTCAAAGTTAAACACATCAACAGGCTGTTAGTTGGATCAAGGTCTACATTTACTTTGTCTTATTCTGTGTGGACGTTTCCACAACTGCTGCTGTTCATCACTTACCTTTGGAAAGTATTCGTGAAAGGTTTTTGAACTACTTTCTCTCCTAATGAAAGTTAATGGGAAAGCTGATCCTAACTTCTGTAGACGCAGGATCAAGACTTTCCGTCCAAGATCTGAAACAGGAATGTCTGTTTTGGATCAATTTTATTTCCTTGTTGAACTGTGTATTTAAGCCGTTAGCCAGCTAGAGTGGGAATTCATCAGATTTCCCTCTCAGGCAAGATGCTTAGCTCACTTAAAAATTGCTGTCTCATTGTGGAGTTATCACATGGTCCTTCTAGTCTAAAGTTTCTCCTTTCTCTGTTTCTACAAAACATCTGCACGCAGACAATTATTTTTGGGCTTCTCAATTTATGAGTGCTTTTCTTCTTTTTTCTGTTTTTTCATCATGCACTTCCCATCCGCAGTGCAATCAAGCATGCAGTTCCTAATCTTAGGGAACATTTCAAAATGATGATTTGTTGTTAGGAGCATGGAGCTGGTTGTTAAAATTTAAAGGAAGGGTATACTGGAGTTATTTCAGCTCACGGAAGACCTTAGCAACAAGCTGCACCCAGCTCCTGCCCATGCCCCTCAGCTTTCTACCATGTTCATCCCTTTCACTTCCTAAAAGCCACCTGTGGGGCACCCCTGACTGGAGGCAGTTCCAAAGTTTCTCATTGCAAAAAAACCCTCATTTTGCTGCTTTTTCTGTTGAAAGGGTCCTAAAAGCCCATCTTCCCCCCCACCCCCAAAAATGAATCAAAAAAGCCCACTTACTTACTTAGAAAAGTATGGTCTGTGAGACTCAGACATCCCACTTCTGCTATTCCTCTGCTCACAGAAAAAAGTTCCCCCTAAAAAAGCATTTGCTTAACACTTAATTGCTCCAAAATGCAATGCTTCTACAACCGCCTTAGTGGGTTTCTTTAAGGGTACGTGGGTTTGCTGCGGAAGGTCACAGCTGGCTCCGGCTGCGTTCCTCGTGTGACGGAATCGGGATGCGCATCGGCAGGGAGCCGACCCTGTGGCATGGGCATCCACAGGAGGGTAACACTCGTCTTGTTTTCCCATGGCATGGAAAAAACAGGCTTGAAACTACTGCTGGTTCCCCACCGCTTTACAGCATTCGGCAGGTGACCGTGGTTGGAGTTTTGAAGACAAGGCTGGGTCTGACTTGGCCTCTGGCAAACAATTGATGTTCTACATCTTTCAAATCTGTTATTAAAGATCCAAAAAAGAAGAAAAAAGCTAAAGCATTTGAAAAATAAAGAACTAACAAAGGCATTCCTATTAACATTATCCTTTATTCTTTTTGTCTTTAAATGCTGAGGGTTTAAAAAAAAAAAAAAATCCTGTTTGACAATCTCTTGGATGGCACTACAGATGGGAAATAAAAAAGTTTCCTGAAACAAGCTGGAGTGCTTGTTACTGCAGTTGTTTGCAAAGTCCTGGGCTGCTTCCCTGCATACCAACCAAGACTAATGAATGCATAAAAGGGGAAGAGAATAAACAGCAAAATGGGAAAATGTTCTTTTCTATTTCTTCACCAGACTCTTCAGGCACCTTCACCACTGGAGAACAAAGCCATGGGCCATGCTTGTCAGTCCTCCCAAGGCCTGCAAACTTGCAGCAGCTTTGGGGTCTCTTGCGCCTGGCTGCCTTGTTTGGTTGCAGGCTTGCAGCAATTTTACAAAAGGCCTTTGTTTTACAAAAGTGACCTTGGCTGGCCAAACCAGATCCTCATTGCGTGGAAGTAAGAATGGAGAGGTACAAAGAAAAGAAATAAAGCCAGAAGATAAAGCTCACAGCAGCAATGATATGTTTTGTATTACAGAAGTCATATGGGACTTTTAGACAAAGCCAGAGAAAGAAAAGAAAGGTCATATCGTCCCCAGTCTCTGGTTTGGCGCCATTAAAAAAACCAGTAAAATCCAGATGACAAAGGCCCATTGAGGTTCTTGTCTCGGGATGTGGTTTGGCTTTCATTTTAAGGTAATGCTGACTCCAAAAGTTGCCCTGCCGTGCCCTCCTGCCTCTTCATCACACCGCAATCCACAGTCTCCAAGCCCACATAAGTACTTCTTGTCTCCTGCTGACCGGTGTCCGATGCACTGGTTTTGGGTGCTGCACCACTCCTACTCAGAAGACCTCAGTGGAATCAACTGAGGTCTTCTTGGTAACCGATTTGCTTGTGATAATCATTCTTTCTGCCTTTAACTCTTGCTGCTCCCTCCATATACGCTCTTCTAGGAGAGGCTGAGCCGAGGTTCTGTGGTCTCCGCTGCTCCGAGTGCCCCGAGTGCGAGAGCCGGGAGGGAAGCCCATCCCTTCCCCGCGCACCGGGATGCCTTCGGGAGCTACGGAGGGAGTCAAGCTGTAGGAGGGGATGCTACCCAGATTTATGCTTCTGTGGGGTTGCCAAATACGTTGGGAAGATTTCCCTGCCAGATTGCAACTTCTGTTCTTCCCCATAAATTAACTTGCCTTCAAGAAAGATGTCTGCAAACAAAATTGTCTTTTTTTTATTCCCGAGAATGTTTTGGAAGAGTATCCCTCCCCTTCAGCAGCACCTCCTACTCCTCAAGAGCAATGTTTTTATGCAGTTCAGTTTGCGGTGGGGGCTTGAGGGGCACGCAAATAAGGAGAACTTTCACTTAGGCAATCTGTGCCTGAGCGGTGCGTTGGGATAAAGTGGAGAGAGGCAGCACTGGAAGCAGAAGCAGGGACCTTTTACACTGCCTGAGTCCCCTCCAGCCCTAAGAGGGACAGCTTTACACAAGCAAAATGGCTCTTTGCACAGTGACTATAAAGGGTACCGAAAAACAAGTCCAACACAAAACTCCTGCAATAACGGGAAGGGTACATCCTGGGGCAAGAACTAATCCTGTGGGGTAGGTATTGATTTTTATTTGGGTATATCAGCATGCACAGAGGCAGGCTCATTCTGCACTTTAATAATTATTTCGGTTGTGCCTGAATGCAAATGTTTTGGCTAGGAAACAAATGCACCAAGCCCCTGACCTACATGCCGGGAAGAAGAGGCATGGAGGCTGCCCGGTGCTACTCACCCGTGGGAACACAGCAGGTCCCTTTCCTCTCTGATTCCCACCACTTCCAATTTCCACCAAATGGGAGCTTTTTATTAATAGAAAAGTTTCTGAGCATGTATACCATGTTATTTTCCACTCAGATTCCCAGAAAAGAATGAGGTTGGCTAAATCCTTTAAGATTCAGTTACTACACTCAGGTGCCTTTGAAAATCCCAGTTTTATTTAACAGTATAGTGAGTTTTCTAATTTTCTCAATCTACCCTGACTCGCACATTAGCACACATGAATCCCCAGCGGCGGGGGAGGGCTGTCCATTTATTTAGCAGTGGAAACCATTAGCTTTTGCCTGAAGACAAGAAGTTGTTTTACAGGGCTTATGAAATTTCTACGTGTTCTGTCACACTTGAATTTATGACAACAAAACCCAGAAGACCACAAACAGTCTCATCCTTTGCTTGTGACTACAACTGAGCAGTCCCTCTGAGAGAATTAGTCTTCAAGTACGTACCTGGAAATTTGGGCTACCCGAAGTGCAGGCTGCAGCTCGGATGCCTGCTCCCCTGGCGCGAAGCAAAGGCATTTGATGTGCACCAAAGCGCTGATGCTTTGGTTGGAGCTGTACCTAAACCAGCTCTGTTTTCTGCTGCCCGTGGCTTACAGGTGGCCACAGTTTGCACTGAGCTTCAAAACCTGCTGCTTTCCCAGAGGGAGGGAGCAAATGCACTTTTATCCCCTCGCATGCCTTTAGTCTTGCTACTTCAAAAGGCATCAGCACCCCCGCCCAGGTAATAAAATTGATGCATGAACCACTGCATAAGTCACTGATCGGTGCAATATAGAAAGTCAAACTACACCTATAAAATAATCCCTTCAGCCCTTAAAGCTGTGTGAAATCCCTCCTTGGCTAGAGAGTCCTTTCTAGAACTGTGAAAGATTTTCTGGCTACTTTGCTTTAAATGGAGATGTCTTCCGAAAAGATTCCCTAAGGTTGAGGGGGTGGCGGGAAAAGTTAGTAAAGACAGAGAATCAAAGACCCAGCAGATAATACTGCAAAGACCTGTTATCCATATGGCTCTGATTTGCAGTCAATTTTCTTCTTTAATAGGATTATTTCTTTGTCAGATATTTATATTCTCCTGCATGGAAAGTTTATAGAACATGCAGCATTGATATATTAGTGCCAAGCAGATTTATTCATTTAGCTGCTCAAATACTCATTGTAGCCCTGCTGGGAAGGGAAGATTTTTCTCAACTTAATAGTCTTTTTCCTTATCAGATATTCATTTAAATGGTTTGCCTATAAATACAGGACATGGTGAGACATGTATGCTATAAATATTTCAGAAGATTTATGCTTGCATTAGGCATTCCTTTAGCTGGACATTAATGTATTGCAGCTACTACAGCCAATTTAAAACAAAAACAATAACTCTAGTTATTGATAATAAAACGTTCACGTGGTTTCAGAGAAGCAAAGCACAGCCCCTCTCCCTCCCGTCGAAGGAGGGTTGCGTGCGTCTCGGAGCGTGCCCACCGTTCAGCTATAGCCCAGTTTGCCCCGCGAGACTGGGAGATAGATGGAAAAGACGTGGACGTGTTCTCGGCTGCTGGCAGATGTGGCAGAGGGTTGCCTTCTTGCAGCGTGCCCGTCGTGCAGTCCTTGCAGCCAAAGCACAAGGAGACTCGGCGAGGCCACAAAAGTGCAGGTTATCATCAAGTTTTAGTCCCCGGGCTGCAGGGCCTGGCATGTATATGAAGGGAAAAACAGGGCTTTGATTTATATCACACTGTACTTTTGTCCTCTCTGTCATCAGCGTCTGGCTGCTTCGTTTTATTGTTGGTTGATGTTTTCTGCAGAGCTGCCATGTTTATGACAGAAAGAACCGTTTGAGAACTGTCACGGGGGGGGGATTTAAAGGGGGCGGGGGAGAAGTGAGGGGTTCAGATCGTTTAAAGAATCACCTCCAATTGTATTAGCAATAGAAAAATGATTTAATAGAGATTTGTATAAAAGTGCCACTTCACAGAATTTGATGGCAAGGTTCACTCTATTACTTAGTACACAGATGAAATGCACACAGGAAAATTAAATCAGAATCAAACTAAACTTATGTATATAGGGACCAAAAACGTACTAGGGTAAAAGGGAATGTGGGAAAGGGTAAGGGAGAGCCTCCCGTTGAGTCACGAGGTTCAGAGAAGACCCCCTTGCTTTCTAAACTCCTGTCGGAGTCTAGGTGCAGCTGGATCGACTCCTAGTCCCAGACTTGGGCAGGGGTTTATATCTAAAGGGATTATAAGTATAGTAGCAGCCTAAAATCCATTCATGGTTGAATAAAAATCACGACAGTAATTTAAGTATAAATTTGAAAGCATTAACTTGTATCTTACAATATACTTGCTATAACTGACTTACTATAGACTATTCAGGTTAGTACACACATGTGCATAAAGACACTAAGATATATACATATAAGAGGGTAAAAGAGAGAGGAAAAAGAGGTATGCCTGTTAAAAATTCCCCTCGAGGTCAGTGAAAATATTCAATTCGAATGCTTTGGCATTTCTCTCAACGGGCGAAGGGTTGAGCCTCAAGGAGCAGCGGAGAGAACCAGCCCCGGCCGTGTCGGCTTTCGGCGACAGACCTCCGATTTTCGCAAACAAACAGGAGAGTTTGGGAGCTCGGAGAGGCGTCCCGTCCCGCTCGGGGGGAGATGCTGGTCCCAGCCCGCTGCGGTCCGGGAGAGCTCCGAGGGCCTCCCGTAGTACCGCTGCTTGTAGGTTGGGGAGGCGATTGACTTTTGCCATCAACAAATGGCTGGGATGCCAGCTGCGCTGGTCCCATTTCACACGCAGATAAGGGAAACTCCGAGACTGAGAAGAACTCCAAACACAGATAGGGGCTGCTCGCAGCGTGTGAGGGGAGGACTGCAATAACAAGGTCTGCAGGTCGTTAGGAGAGAGAACTGGCTGCAGGTTGTTATGAGAAGTGGCTATCTCTACTCCCGTCCCCCGCCTGCCTCCGCCGGGCAGCAGGAGTCCTTGAGACGCACAGCATCTCTCCCTGTCTCAGCTGGGTAAGAGTTCCTGGCACAGCCAAGGGTCGCTTCGCTGCCCGGCTCCTTGCACTGAAGCGAAGGGCTAGCGAGCCTTCCCGAGTTCGTACATCAGCCCGGAGAGGGGCAAAGAAACGCACCAGCACAAGGAGTCACAACTACTCTCAATCACCGAGAGAAGCCAAATGGTATGAAGTTCTCAGGCTGTGGGTCTGAAAGTCGACCTGGGAAGCTGGCAGAGCCCAGAGCTATGGGAGATACTTTCACCTTTCTGTCTGAAGGGCTCTGTGCCACAGTGGGGCCAAGAGGCAAAATGTCAGTGTAAAATGGTCAAGCCCCCTCCTGACAGTGCTGGCTTGATTTTGAGGAAACCTTCAGGTACAGCCTCATCTTTGGTTTTGCTGGAACAATTTGTAGCTGTAAAATATGTGCCTGACTCCGGGCTTAATCACTACGTATTGGCCCCTGAATGTGTCTAACTTCATCCCTCCTATTGACAGAGCTCTGATAAATACCTACGGTGCAAACAGGGTCTGCCTGAAACAGAGGTAGCTGTTCCCTTCTTCCTTTCCTCCACCCTTCTCCCCAGAAACAGTCTCCTTTACAAATGCATGTAGGTCTCTACAGGTGGAACGGGCTTCTCAGCAAATGTGGAGAACCAAAGTATTGACCTGTATTACCATTATTATTTGCCTGCAGAACCTCAGCGGCAGGTATGGAGTTAGGTTAGGTGCGTGGAGTTGGGTGCATTCCCCTTCATCAACAGAACGACACAGGTTCCTTCAGAGGGCAATTAAAATGGAATTCAACCCCCCCTGAAGATGCCTACCTATATATTTACTAGAGCCTATGTGGCCTATTACATGAGGGGTGATAAATTTAACTCTCAGATACCAGAATGAATAAAACAGAAAAAGAAATGAAATAGAATAGAATAGAATAGAATAGAATAGAATAGAATAGAATAGAATAGAATAACTAGAGCAAGACCCCAAAACAATATAATAGAACAAGACCCTCAGATAGTCTCATCATCTGCATGGTATTTAAGAGCACTGAAAAAACCCACACGTTACTCAGCACTTTTTCAATCTACATGCTTTTTTTAGATTGGACATTTAGATGAAATGTATAGCTGCTCCCTAACACTGCAGAAACTGAACCCCTAGAGCAGGAGGAAACATAACGAAATCTTTACTGAGGGAGTTGACTGATAGGAAATTGAAAATGCAAGGTGACAAGTGGCATGCTTTTAAGTAAATCAAAATCATTACCGACAGCTTGCTTTAATTTTAAAGCAGTGACATGGCTGTTCATTTTGAATGTGCATTTCAAAGGGGCTGTGACTACCCGTTTCTTTGGTTCTGGTTGTGCAGGTAAAGGTTAACTGGTCCTCCCAGGTGTGCAGCAGAAAGGCTTTTCATCCTGACAGCCTACAGGTTCCTGAGATATAGGTACTTCTTACTTTTTTGTTGTTGTTTTTTTTTTTTAGCTTCCTCCCTTCACAGACATTAATCCCATGTACCAGTCGGGGGGGGGTGGTACTAAGGCTCGGTTTGATTGCTTAGCCATAGCCATGCCTGTGCCTTTTGAGCACAGTGCTATCTCCAACCCCACCTCTCCTGGAACCAGTCACTGACCAGCAAATACTGACCAGTACTCATTCGCAGGACTGCCCCGTGTCTACAGGACCGGACAAAGTCCGTGTGCCCAGGAGCTGCCCAGTGGTAGCCCAGTGCCAAGCTGATCACTAAACCCAGGGCTTGAGTAGTCCATAGAAACTGAGCCATGTTTCCAGCATTACGGCTGAATTTAGACAGCTTATTGTCGTGGTTAAACCCCAGCCAGCAACTAAGCACCACGCAGCTGTTTGCTCACTTCCCCCCCACCCAGTGGGATGGGGGAGAGAATTGGGGGGAAAAAAAAGTAAAACTTGGGGGTTGAGATAAAGATAGTTTAATAGGACAGAAAAGGAAAATAATAATAATAACAACAACAATAATAATATTAATGTTATTATTATTATTTTAAAAATACTTAGAATATACAAAGCAAATGATGCACAATGCAATTACTCACCAACCGATGCCCAGTCAGTTCCCGAGCAGCAGCCCCCAGCCAGCTTTCCCCCCCCGCCCCCCGCCCAGTTTGGCCAGTTTGGGTCACTGCCCTGGCTGTGTCCCCTCCCAACTTGTTGTGCCCCTCCAGCCTCCTTGCTGGCTGGGCATGAGAAGCTGAAAAATCCTTGACTTGGTATAAACACTACTCAGCGACAACTGAAAACATCAGTGTGTTATCAACATTCTTCTCATACTGAACCCAAAACACAGCACTGTACCAGCTGCTAGGAAGAAAACTAACTCTATCCCAGCCAAAACCAGGACACTTATCTTACACTGCTGCTGCCCTTGGTACTTCCACTGTGCCTAAAAGGAGTCACTCAGCCTTCGGGGAGCCATTCCGTTACCTTTAATTAGAAATACATTCACTTAACTCCCCCTAAGCTCTTCCCCATGACAGTAGGGATAAGAGCGTAACATTATACCTACCTTCCCCTAAGCCTCTGTGTGCCTGCACCTGATCCCAGGCTACGGGAAGCTATTTAGCGCGGGTTTAGCTGGACAGGCTTAGTCTTGCATCTGGTGCTTTAGTGAGGTATCGACAGACGCATCCCCCCACCACGCCACGGGTGTATTGCTTAGGCTGGAAAACAAAATAAAAAGGCACGCGCATCCCACCGTGGGCTAAACTCCCTCCATCTGCTCTGTTAACACGTGCTCTTCAGAGCCAACCAGTCTTAACTGGAGGCTGGTTTGTGTTGAGGATGTTGGGAGACTCTGCCCTTCCATGAGCTTTTTGTTCTAAAAGCACAGCGATCACGTCTAAGTTGGGGATTTTTTTGGCTTCACCTTCCACCCCTTCTCTGCTGGATGTAACAGCCATTTCGTTGCAGGACTAATGTACTGTAATCGAATCGCCTTGTGATCCTCTTTTTCGAAAAGTTAACAAAACAGAGAATTTTAAGGCGGAGAAAGGTACCGTTTCCAGCCCCCCCAGTCATTATCGTGGTACTGGCATTTTTCAGCCTCTTCCATCTTTCAGCAAAAGAAGAGAGAGCAGGTTTGGTGTCAGAGCTCTTGGTGCTGTCTGGGGGGACAAGTCAGGCCACCACCACCTTTTCTTGCTGAATATTAGCCTGGTCTTTGAGAACTGTGGTTTTTTCCAACTTTCAGAATGTTTTCAATTAGATATAATTAATTGAATTTAACTTCTAAAAGATTTTAATTCAGTTTTTTTTTTAAAAAACAAAGTTTAGTTTAATTAAACTAAAGGTTTTTAATTGGATAAAGGGAATATCATTAAAACTATAATACTACTTGTGCTGATAGCAAAGCGGTTTAGTACCTGAGGAAACAGGAGCAGCCGACAGGAACAGCAATAACAACCCTAGGAGCAGGGTTCAAACCCTTGATTCTCCTGTGGGCAAAGTATTTCATTTAGGCTATGGACCTTTCTGTGGAATACTTTTCTTTTTAACCACTGTTTCTGGATCGCCAGGAGACTGCCTGTGTTGCCAGGTGGCTAACTCAAGCAGTCTCACACGTCTGTGGTGTTTCACTGGTAGATGGTGAGAGATAAGAAAGAGTTGTTTCTAGACCCAATAAATTCATTTTCCCAACTGTGTCGTGTGGTTCCCGAGTACAAAGGAAAACAATTCTCTTCACGACAAGCTTTATTTTCTTTTCAGTGCTAAGGCTGTGTCTCTTGCCCTCTTTTTTAATGAATATGGCAAATAGGCAGAGTTTTGAATAATGAAATTGTGAAAAAAAATTGCAGATGAAATGTGTAATGATTCAGACAAGACCCTATTATCTTAATCCAATTTCATTAGCAGCAATATAAAATTGTTTCTACTTACTCAGACTTTCTTTTTTAATGAAACTTGGTGATCTGGAAAGTTAAATGTTTGCGTTTACAAACACTGATCAAAGGCATCTAATTTCGTAGATCATCTCACGACCTGATCCTGCAATCTGTTGACGTCTGGGGCTCCAGTTCAGCGTACCCTCTCCATCCCCGGTCCGAGGGCAGGGTGTCCCCCCAGCCCAGCACTGGGAACACCATCCTCTGGGAAGGGGCTCCCAGCGCACCCCCATTCCCCATCGCACCCTCCCGCGGGTGCCCTCTCCGGCTCTGCCCCAGTGAGCAGGGACACCCTCCCGAGCCGGCACTAAAAGATGTGCTTAGGCTACTCCGATTATTATGCTTCCAGCTCACGCCGCTCCTCCTTGGCTACTAAAATATTCATGTCTGGCGCAGGGTGCTGGGAGGCTGGGTAGCACATTGTCATAATAAAGTGATGCTGAATTTTGCATGCCTACTTTTTTTTTTTTCTTTTTTTTTTTTTTTTTTTTGTATGGTCCCAACATTATAAATTAAATTTGGTACTGCCCAAATAAAGAACCAGCGTTTCATTCCAGACTTGAGAAAGGGTGTAATTTGTTAAATCAGATAAACCATCCCTCTTCCAAATTCTGCCCAGACACTGAAAATTAACTTATACATTAACCCACCACTGTCATTACATGAGAGGAATGACTTTCCTTTTCTTGCAAATATTTTTCAGGATTTTGCCGTCGTTCCTGCACTGCCTCAGAAGTTTTTCATGGAAAAGGAGGCAATGAGAGGGGAAAAGCTCCCTGGGGGTAGCCGTGGGGTGATGACCGGAGCCTGGGGGGGCTCGAGGGGCGGCTCAGAGCCCCGCGCACCCCGTGGGGAGCCGGCAGAGCCGTCCGTAGCCCGGAGCAGCCACAGACCCAGACAAGGCATGGAGTCGATCTCCGACAGCAACGGTAAGTGTCTGCAAGAGCAGCACAGGACCACTGTCTTTCTCTTCTTTCTCTGACTGGTTTTGACTGGAACTCCATGCACGTGAATCCCTTTTCCTCAGCAAGAAGCTGAAAAAAAAAACCCCAAACTTGTTGGGAAGTTTCCCTGAGTCAAAAGCGGAGAGCAAAGCAACCAGGGATGTAACGCAGCACTGAGAACAGTGCTCAGGGTCCCCACCTTCCCGGGCCACCACGTGTCCGCTGACGCGTTTGGGCCTTAAAATAGATATTTGCCACGTGTTTCCCACCACACACGTTAGCAAATCCTGTCACTCGTGGCCGCGGTCCCGCTCCCGACCCCACCAGCCATTTACAGACAGCGCATCGGCACTACTCGATCCGCTTGCTCTGACCGCACTCTTTGCTCGGTTTGTTGGCGAGAAAGGCACTCGCATTAATTCCCACGTAGCAAGAAACGTGCAATTAAGTGCTGCGCTGTCCCCCAGCCTCGGACAAGAGGGAGAGGGCGCACAACGGCTGGTGGGCTCCCAGAGCTGACATCCCTGCCTGCTGAAAGCACGGGCAGACAGACCTCAAGAAATGGATAAATTCTGCAAGTACAGCAAAAACCTCGGAGGTTTACAGCTCGCGAGAGAACATCTCCGCTACGTCTCGTTGTGGTCTGACGGACCTGAGCAGATCAGCCAGGTCAGCTGGATTTCCAAGGAAGGGAGAGTGCAGGAGTTGTCCAAGAGTACGGGAACTCAATCTGCCGCTCTGCTTGGAGCTTCCCCCCCAGCCAGGGCAAAACATCTCCTGTCCAAGTGAGGTTTGGGGTCTCAGGACGAAGCCCAGGTATTTGCAGGTGTTTCGTCAAACAGCAGAACGTGCCACCAACCCAGGGCTACGGCGATACGCTGGGAAGGCTGTTTGCTTTTCGCTCGGTTGCTACAGATGGACTGTCTTGCCCGGGGTGCCAGCAACAGCAGACGTAGCAGAGCATATTGGCTTAAGACTGCTAGCAAATTGAATTGCTATTCCACAATGGAGCCAAAACCTGGTTTTGTCCCAAACCAGGGTGAAAAATGAATAATTCATGGATTTCTTTAAAAGGAAATACGGTGAAGGTATTTGATTTACTCACATTATATTTCAGCAAAGTCCGAACGTTTTCTTCTGACTTTTACATCTGGAGTTTTGCATTATAGTATCAGCCAGAACATATGTAGCTTTAAAGCATGACACATGAAAAAAAGTCAAAATATTTATAGCAGAGCCAAATACTTTGCCACATTGAAATAAGACTGAAATAAAACACTGCGATAACTTCCTGAGCATATTCAGTAAAATACAATATGTTTCAGTGAAATACTTGGATAGCCTCAAATCAACAGTTTCTGATGTTTGAAAGGAAAAAAAAAAACCCGACCATTTTTATAATGCACTTTGTGAAGAGCATCGTGGCTCGGGACTTCAGCAGAAAGGCGGTGGGAGCCTGGTGCGACCATGAGGCTTTGCCTCCTTGGCTCGGGGAAACTAACTGCTTTTAAAATAGAATAACTTCCTTAGAGAGGTGTAGTTACGCATTGAAGTCCTGCCTGTTGCTAAAGAGGACTTTCATAAGGCAGTGCCCATTGCTAGAAAATGTCTAAGTTCGTTTCTTTTCTTTCTTTGCAAGCTGAGACTCTGCAGATCCCAGCCTCAGGAAAGCCTCCCAGACAATCCTGCTGCTTACAAGCTTATGTGTATGGAGGCCTGTTCCCAAAGCAACCCCCAAGGAGTGGAATTACATTTATTAAAAAGATTTTGCTACTCCAGTGTACTTGAGCTGGCAAAGCCAGGAGAAGTCTACAAAGCCCCATCTCTGTGCAGTCCCAGCCCAAAATGCAGCTCAGCCATCCCCAGCCATGACCCCCAGGTGCCTGGGCTGGAGGTTGCTTATATATTCCAGCAATGACTTTGTCTGCTCCTGCAAATACCTCAGCTTCAGCCTGCTTGAAACCAGCTGGAAATAAAAGCAGAGGAAATGCTCCATGCCCAGGCGTGACTCCAGTGATGGTGCTGGGTTGGATCTCAACCCCTTCCTATTTTACTGCAGTCTCTCTGGCGTGCTACTGTGCAACTGCCATAATAAAAAAATCACCGTGAGGTGCTTTTGCACGCAGCAGATTTGCTTCCTTGCATTTCCCAGGTTTGTTTCTTTTATGGACTGGGCTAAGGGGAAGTTTTTACGCACACACAAAATATGTAAGTGCTCCCCCGAGCTGCTTCCCATGCTGGTGCTTGTCCAGGGAGTGATTTCTGCTTACAGGCTCTGCACCTCCTTTCAAACCACCAGCTGGTTTTACTATGTTTGACTTCATTTTGTAGCCACATGCTCCAGCATCCTCCTGCGGAGTGGTCATGAAATCATAGCTGGAGAAATTGTAAGGCAAAAGCCATCGGTGAGCTGCCAAGCTTCTCCAGAGGTTGTTTGCAAATTACTTACTTAATAAAGAAAACACATTGACGGCCAGCTCAGATTTATTATTTTTTTTTTTTGGCCTGTGGCTAACTGCCTTGTTCACAGCCAGGCGAGCGGCACCCGACTCCTCCGCGGTGCATCTGTCGTGCGCAGATTGCTAAAGCCACGGAGTCACCAGCCACGGAAGGCAGGGCTCGAACCCTCCCACGCGTGGCTGCAGGTCACTCACGCTTGGGAAACGACGTCTCAGCCACAGAGGCTCAGTCATTTATTGTGATGGTTTAATATTTACAGGCTGCAGCCTCTTCTTCTAGACACCGGGAAAAGCAAGGCGGTGGGCATGCAAAGCTTCCCCCCAAAAACCCACACTGTGACTGCAAAAGCTGAAGGCAAAGGTCTTCAGACCAAAACACACTGATCTTGCAGTCAGTTTGACTTGAAGTAAAACAATATTTTCTTCTAAACCGTCCACCGATTCCTTTCCTACACTAGCATTATTTTGTTACATGAAAAACTCAAATAGATTTAATGTATTGGCCCCAAGAGAGGTCGATGTCTTTTTGTGCAGGAAACGAAATATTCCCACTTTACTAATAAAATCCTGAACCATGATAAATTTATTAGAATGCCACCATTTTAAATTCAAACTAAAGCCTCAACGCGTGCAATTAATCAGGGGTTGGTTTACCCTACAGTCATATTTCTCTGTGCTTAAACATGGTGTAATAGAAAGGGTTTCCATTAATCCCCACTGACAACACCAAACAGGGTTTTTCAAGGACTCCAGCGTAAAACCAAAAGCAGTGGTTTGGGGCATGCCCCCCCATTTTTTTCCAGGATCCTTCTTCGGGACAAGGACCCACCTTTGCTTTCAGCAGGACGCAGCAGCCCTACCTTCAGCCCAAGAAACCAAACCACAGGCAGCTCATGCCCCTCTTCTTTGGAGGAAAGTCCCACTGTGGTGTCAACTTGAGCTCTTTTATTAAGGTATTTGAGGGGGGGTTGCCTTCCTACAGAGGAGAATCTAACATTTACGGAGTGCCAGGAAGGCAAAAGCCCCCAAAGCTTGCATTATTTGGGGTCCTTGGAACAGTTTTCTGCGCTTTCAATTTAGCTTTGACTTTTATTTCCCATAACCTTCTAAAACGCAGTAATTCTTGAAGGAAAAAATGAAATTGTCTGCCTTTCCCTGGAAACATCTGGAAATATCAAAAGTTTGACCTGATTAGAATGCCCCTTTCCCACCACCCGCTCCCACGCTTGGCTCCGCCACCATCCTCGTTAGCAACAAAACCAAACTTTGGAAGAAAAGGGCAAGTTGCTTGTGTGGCCGCTTTCTGCCTCGGTGCTGAGCTGAGCACAGCCCTGGGGCACAGGACAAGAGTCCTCGCTCAGCACCAAGGTCCCATCCCACCTGGATGGGAATGTGCTCGGGTGGGAGAGGGCGAGCGCATGGGACGGGCAGCCCACGGCCGGCCGGTCTCGCTCAGCCCCTTGCCTCTGTCGCTCTCGACATCGCAGATATACAGAACTGTCAGGTCTTGACTTGCTTCAAAAGCAGGATTAATACCGTTATCTAACTACAGAGATAGCTGCTTATTTGTCTTTACATCTCAGTCTTCAAACACAAAAATCCTCCCACTTGCTTGATGTGATGATTTGGTACCTGCCACCGCTTGGAGTTTAGAAATAAAAGGAGTTTTGATATTGAAAAAGGTTGTGCCAAGAACATAAAAAGGGCTTCAGCGTCCATAAAGTGGTATTAATTTTTAGAAATAAACATGAAAGCTCTGGCCCCATAAACCACACTGCTTGCTTTGGACAAGACCTTGAAAGAGCAAACAGCAAGAGAAGAAAAGCAATTCCTTCCGCAGAGTCATATTTTGTTATGCAGCCTTAAAAGTTGAGAATAATGGGGAAAAAAAAGCAGACACCCCACCCGCCCCCATGTTCGCTTTACTCAGAATCCTCCAAATTAGACGAGAAAGAAAAGCTTTGCGTGAAAGAACAGATACGGGCACACCAGGGAGCTGGCCATGATGTTGAACATGAGGAATGATTCTGCTGGGAAGCAGAGACACCGACGAGGATGAGACGGCAGCCACGGGGGCTGCAGCGGTGGGCACCGGGTCCTCAGAACTCGCACAGGTCAAAAGTGCCCTAACCGTGTTTTATTCAGAATATGGACTTGCCCCTGTCTCCTCTGATCAGATGAGAAGCCACCCATTCTCAGCACCTATACGAGAAAGTGGAAGACAGGAGGGGTTTGGGGCATAACGTATGTAAAACGTGCCCTTCCCACCTAGTCCGCATTGCAAATTATTTGCAGCACAGCCTCAGGAGACCTAGAAAGCGTTTTGGGTCAGTTGGCTGCACCCAGTGCCAGGGTGGCTTAGCAATGCAAATGCCCACGACTCCAGCAGCAAAGCACGAGGGCACCCCGGTAAAGGAGAAACAACGATTGCAACAAGAGAAACGGGGCGTAAGAGGAAAGAAGGCTGCAAAGCGCAATGAGAGACCGAACTGGCTGCCTTAGTTACCCATCAGGGTCTGGAGAACATTCACTGCGTGCAGCCCTCGGGCTATGGGGTCGGAGGAGATGCTGGCAGCACCATCTCCCTTGACTGCTGCCTCCTGCAGATGCTCACAGGTAGGTGCCGGGTAGGACAGCTATGAAAAATCCATGCGTTGAGTGCTTAGAGCTCAACACTAACATGTCTTGAGGTTGCTCACATCACCCAGCACTGTTTTGGCTAACTTTACTACTAACTCACGACACCTGTGGGAGGCAGGGCAGGCAGGCTCAGCAATCGCTGGGAAACAACAGCAGGATCAAAGTGCAATGGGAAAAGGCGCAGGAGCAGAAATAAATCCAAATCCCAGCTGCTCCCTTACAGGGAGACTGAAAATAATTTGTGAAATGTAATAGCTGGAGGAGCGTCTTGGAAACCGCCCATGCCCAACACGGGGACATCGAAAGCACCAGACATTAAAGCTCCCGGGTGCGCAGCACAGCCCGAGGCGGCGTTAGCCCTCTGCTTGCTGGTGGCATTGAGAAGCCAAGCCCAGCGTGACTTTTCTCTCCTGATACGGAGCTGGCTCCCCAGCGTGTGAAACTACCCTTCTGGACAACCATTTACACGGTGGCATCACGTTTTCCTTCGCAAGAAGACTTCTTCTTCCCTTCCAAAGCTTTCCCCAGATCGACGCAGCTCCTGCAGCATCCAGAGTGGACCCCAATACTCACCTTAAATTGACCCCCAAATTGCAAATCGCATTTACACGGGGCTCAGGAGGGGAGCAACGCAGCGGGGATGGAGCCAGCAGATACTGCAGGGCTGGATGGGATGTGCTGGGGTGGGAGCTGCGGGGTTGCCCCGGGATGCAGTGACCAATACCCAGTGCTTGTCGTACAACGTACTAGACAAAGAGAGAGAATTTGTATCAAAACTTTATTTATTAAACAAAAAAATGCACCATTGGAATAACATTTCTATAAAAAATGAATATGAGACTGTTCTACAGTGCATTACAAAACCCCCTTTTTCTTCATGTAGTAGTATACAAGATTGTGTGTAGAAACAGTCATTTATTTTTAAACTGTAAGCAAGTTTCCTTTCTCATAGAACAAGATTTACACTTAAATATTGCAGTCACTATTCTAATTTGGTTAACAATGCTAGAGTCTGACAATTTAAAGAAACTGTTTATAGGCTCAAAATGCCATCTTTAGGCCTTTTGTAACAACAAGATTTTTTTTTTTTAAACTAAGGCTAGTTAAAGCTGTAGTATAACCCATTTCTATCAGATAAACATATCACTAGTATGCTAAGAATTTTTTAATTACCTTACAAAGCCCTTTAAATGGCATTCACCAGTGCCAGGACATCGAATTAGCAGGCTGGAGCCAGTGTTTCACAGCAGCCGTGGGGTGTGTGTGACAGTGGCGGTGACCGGTGACTCGGCGGCACGGTCCCACTGCCCGACCCCCCCGAATCCTCACGCTTGGGGTGCATAACGCAGGACCAGAGCCCAGCACACGGGGACATGGGCACACTGCAGCTTTAACAGCCTGCTCTAGGTTTCCAGCCAGGTATCCCTTGTATCATAAATTATCCAAAAGAAAACACTCTAAATAATAAATTAAATATTACTTATAAAAAGTACACCCTCCCCCCCCAACCACCCCAACCCAAACATGGTGGCAATTCGCAAACGCAGGAATTGCCAGGTCTATTTTACAAGAATAAAAACAGCATTGTTCCTTCTCCTACCGACGTTGCTTCCTCGCACTTGGAAATACACGTACAGCATACAGCGAAGCACGCTGGCTCGTGCCGCCTCGTGACGGGGGGGCTGTATCATGTTCTCCAGCCAACCCAGACCAGAATGAGGATGCGTTCAATGCCTTTTGCTGAGAACGTGAAAAAAAAGGTCATGGAGCCTCCGAGAACCCAGTTCGACACCAGACAGGACACTGAGCAGCTAATGGGGATGCGGGGAAACAAAGCCAGCAGGAAAAAACAATCTCTGATCACCTGTGAAGCCACGATTTTTTTAAAAAAAACCCTTCTTCCATCCAGCTTCCAGGTATCCATCTCAGAAATGAGGCCGAGGGGGTTGCGGATTCGCCGCCTTCTGCTTCCCACCGGCGGTGCCCGCAGAGCGCTTCCCACACCTACACCTGCTTAGGGATTTAACGAGCGACTCCGGCGATGCTGCCAGCTCTCGCCCTCCAAACGTTTGCCCCTGGTTTTACCATTGGTATGGCTAAAGGTGGTTCGTGTCTGTTCGGGGCAGCGTGCGAGAGCATCTGCGTATGGATTTGCAGGATTCAGCGTTAGGTGCCAGCTAGGCGGGCGTCCCGGGAAAGGACCCTCGGTGAGCTACAGCAGGAATTACACCATCAGCTCTGACTGCAGAATAAAATGCCTGACGCTTCCCAAGGGCTGGAAGGACCCAGAGGTGGCCTCACTGTTAACTCATTCCCATCCTTCCACGCGTGAACAAGCGCTGCCATGGTTTTGCCTGGTGTTTTCTGGGTTGCGCTGTGTGTTGTGGCAGAAGGTGTCGGAGCGAGCGAGCATGCACCGCAAACATGCCCAGAAGCTCTGGAGAAACATTTTAAAAAATCATCTAGGCTTTAAAAATGTCAAGGAGGGAATCAGGCCAGACATGCGGCAGTTCTACCTAAGCCAGTTTTTAAGGAGCTGGCTCTGGGCAGGGGTTGGTGAAAAGATGCTCCTGTAAAAAACTAAAGGCAAGGCTACCAGAAGAAGAGGCTCAAGGAGAGCCAACGCAAAGAACAGCCACTTTGCGGCAGAATCTTACTGCAGCATCCCACACGTGATGTCCCAAGCTGCACGGGAGCCTCGTGGCTGTGATTTCCTTCGCTACCAGTGCAAAGCTGCCAGAGCATACTGGGACGCGCATTGCCACTGGCGGTGGGCTGGGTGCCGCGGGGCGAGCACGGACCAACCCTTGAAGCGTTTGCAAACCTGTTGGGAAACTCTGGAGTGGGCAATCCTGCTCGGAGCTACGTGACTATCTCTGTGCTTCTCCAATTTCTGGCTGCCTTTTAGTGGGGAATTACCAGTTCCCTAACGTGAGGGTGCACAAGCAGCCAGACCAGTATAGGGGATATGATGGTCCTCGCTCCCTGAGAAGTGACACCACAAACCCTACGGCAACATTTTGGCAGTATTGCTGTCCGGCCCCAAATTGTGACATAATCAGGTCATATGCAAGAACAAGCAGATTATCCTCCCCCTTCCAAAAATTTAACAGCTTCTCAAAGTGACTGAACCTCTTCCCCAGAAGTGAGCATCTAAGCAGTCCATGGACAAAGACACTGAGCTAGGGAGTGCTCAGCCTTTTGAACCATTGATATTGCTCCATCTTTAGGTCTTGGAGCAAAAAAAAAAAAAAAAAAAAGAGGGGGGGGAGAAAAAATAAGAAATATATTCTTTTTTGGCTGCTGTTTTTTTTTCTACCTGTTTATGGCAGCCCTGTTGTATTGATTAGCTCGTGATCTTCCACAGTAACATCGAGCTTCACAAGCTCGTCATGCGTTGGCAGATTTCTCATTACACTTTTCTGGGAGTGTCCGTGGCTGAGATAGTCACAGGCTATAAATACTCTGGCAGTTGAGGAATTTGTCAAAATCCAAAGAAATTCTCAGCCAAGCTCACTGCAAATAAATAGAGCATCAGCAAAATATAATGTGGAAGTTTTGTGCTAAAACATTTGAGTTTTGCAAGTTACGTAGTTCACACATAAGGTGAAATTTTAAAAGAAATGCCTGCTTACTAATTCGTTAGGTATTGTACTAAAATTGTCCTCAAATGAGGGTTGGGAATGTCTCCAAGGCTCCTTAGGACAACGACGCCCAAATTTAGTGTCATGCGGCTCAGGGGAGGTGAAGGGTACAGCTGAAGGAAAATTTAAAAAAAAAAAACCCGACACAACCCCCAAAACTCAGTGTTTATATGGAATAATTGAGTTTTACTGACGTATGCAGAACTTACTTAAATTGAAGCAGAAGTTTGTTACTAATTTATTTAGAAAGGGGGTGGGAAGCGGCTGAGCCTTGCTCGGGCTGAGCCGATAGAGTTGTTCCTTCCCGCGGACAGAGCACACGAGGACTTGTTTTGGCGCGGACCTTGGCCTTGCTCTTCAAGTGTTATTGATTTAAATGGGCTGAGCCTGGAAATAGATACGCTTCAAATGGCAGAAGAAAGGCAGCGCTCATGGGAGGGCCAGATCAATTTGCAGACTTTCAGGGGCTTAGCGTTTTAAGTCGAAGAGAGACGCCTGAACAAAACCAAGAGGCTGATCAATACCAAAGCGCCTGGACGCTACGACGCTTGTGTCCGAACCAGACAAAATCCAACTTGCAAACCTCTTTGTGGCTCCTCTTATTTTAGGCAATTTGGGATTGTTATATACTTGGTCCTGGGTTAGTATTCCGTGACTAAAAAGGTGCAGTGCTGCTCTGTAAAGTCCTGGGGGCAGTTTCGGTTCCCAGCTATCCTGCTGCAAATCCAGGGTAAGAGATATTTCATAAATGATAAGTGAGAGACAGATTTGACCTTATGTTTCTATTTCAACAATGTCAATCTCTGCAAATATGGACGGGGAGCTATTCAAAAGCTGCATTAAGCCTTCTTTTTTTCCAGTTAAAATGGAGACAGTGATTTTACAGGGTCTAACAGCTGAGCCGGGTTTTCATCAGGAAAGATTTGTGCGTTTTATATTTAGTAGAGGTTTTTGGTTACAAGTCTTTCAGAACTGGAAAGCTCAGCCTCCCATGCAAACAAGATTTCCTCACTCTTGAGAAATATTTCATTAAAAATCTTAGTAAATTGAATAACAAGGCATTTTTAAAGGAGCATTTTCACAAACACACTAGAGTTCCTAATGAAGCATTTTAATTCCTCCTTGACATCTGATTTCCTTTCCAGCACGGGGCCGTAGAAAATAATCTGAATTATTACTTCTGTTGCAGTGCCATTTTACTCAAAATATTTTATTCGGAGATTCACATATAATTACCCACCTAATAAAAGGAGCTATTAGGTTGTAAAGATCCTATCCTTTCCATGCTCTTTTAAAATTATGACCCACTCAAGCTTGAAATCAAAGGCAGAGCTGAATGGAATAATTCATCTGAAACTCTCTTATTGGGTTTTGCAGCCTCCTAACTGATAAATATGCAAATTAGTTCCCTTTTGGTGATTCAGCTGCATAAACAGGGATTAACGCTGAATGCAGCTGAAAATTTAGCAATAAAATGTATGCACACAAAATTTAGTCAATTCAACCAGTTATCGTTGTCAATAAACACTGTAATGCGCAGCTAAAGCACTAGGACAAGGAGAGGGAATCCCTAAAGATGGTTCACGGTGTCCTGCTGCTCAACCAGGAAACATTACGCTTGCAGAAAAGCCCTCCTAATTAATTTATCAGTTATTTACCGTTCTCTGTGGTTCTCCCCCCAGGCTCGCGTCCTGCCCGTGGGAAGCACCCAGCGCCTGCCACCCCTTTGCCCTCCTCATCCTCCGCCCATCGTCATCCCAGGCGGACGGGTCCTCGGATCGGAGCCGTCCCGGGGGATGCGGGGTGGATGGGAAAGGCTCGGGGAAACTTCAGCTCCGTTCTTCTCTCTGCTCCGACTCGCGGTGGCCCCAGCAGCACTTCCCAAGGTCATCGCAGGGCAGTCTGGCACAAAGGCCACCCATACGCAGACATGTTTTATTACAAGCTTCAGCACGTAATGACTGCGTGTCAGAGAAGATTGCATATTATGTCCTCTTTTTGCAAGTGTACACTGGCTGGCTGGCAGCAGGCCACCAATGCAGACTTCTCTTTTTTTTTTTTTTCCTTTACATTCCTGGTTCTCTGTTTGCCATACATAAAACATTAACTACGAGAGGATTTACAAACGCTTGCTAAAATGGCTGAATTTCACAGCAACTCGCTAATCCCCACCACTTGTGTGAGATGAGTGACAGAGACGACAAAAGAAATTAGTAATTTGTCTTTTTGTTTTGTGCTGTTGAGAAAACTTCCAAATTTTTGGCGTGGTGGTGTGATTATTTGCTATGGGTGTTTTTGTAGTCAGTAATTACGTACTTAAAAAAAAACCCAAACGAGTGACCTACAACACTGTCTCATTAACGGCATGGTCTATGTTTAAAAACATACTTGCATGAGGTAAGACTAGATCTATACAAAGAGCTACAAACCTCTACGGAGTAAAACATGAGTTAGTCATGACAACTTGAGCTCTACGAAGACTAGTAGATCAAAATGAGCAATCTGGTGGCATCAGCTACGACTCCGCAGCGATGACGTCATTCGCTTTGCCACGCTTCCATCACTTTAGATGCCAGATCCACAGTTCTGTAACATTTCCATTATTATTCTTTCCTTTTTCTTCTTCTTATCATTCCTTTTAGGACTTTGCAGGAATCTTCCTTGCGCTGAAGGAGTGGGACCGGGAACAAGATGATTTTATGGGGTGGTGTACGTGGGTGGTATGCGTGAAATCCTGGTATGCTGCAATGCTCCGGGATAATTATCGCTTCATCAAGAGCTGTTAGAAGGCTGAGCCTGTGATAGCATTGAGTTGCTTCATTAGCCCCTCCAAACTGGCCATCTGTTCACTCAGATCATCCTGCTCATAAACCTGCGAGTGAACAAACACACACAGATAAGCGGGCAGCGGGATGGGAACCGACCCCGCGCCCCCCCGGCACAGAACCCGGGATCTTCACCGGGACATCTTCCCCACGTGGTCCTCAGGGACCTGGAGCATTCAAAAGTGGGCTGACGCTTACAGGCTGGATAGCAAAGCCTCTCTGGGCTTAACATGGAAGCTGAAAACCAGGGGTGACCATGCTAGAGCAACGTTAAATGTTAACGACCCTTCCCTGAGCCCCCATTTCCCCAGCTCCCTCCCACACGTCCAGGCTTGGGGCGACTATGAAAACATCGCTCAGCAGCCATCAGAGACGTCAAACGGTCATCTAAACACGTCCTCTCCTAGGGCAGGCTGTGACGGTTCGTCCAGCAATTAGCTGAACTTCTCAGCCGTCGCCGGTGGTTGGGAATTTCTGCCATGGCCTTTAGCGGGAGCAGAGGAGTGGGAAGAGTTTCCAGAAGCGCCTAAGTGGGCTGGATGAAAGTCCCCCTTTGGGGCATGGTCAGCTGAGAATCTGCAGCAAAACCTAAAATTACCCACACTGCATCTATTCTTGGGAACCACTGAACTCAAAAATTGCCAAGGCAAGAGCAAGAGGAGCGATCCTCTGCTTTCAGACACTGAGAGGGAGCTCAAACATTAGTTCTTTATGCGGGTTTTACCGGGTAAAAGATCTGACAGTGCTGTATAAATCCTGCAGTCCCCAAGGTGGGATGGAGCAGGCAGCTTAAAAGAGCACCTGCAGAGTCAAGCTTAAAAAAAATAATCCCCAAATTCTAGCCTTTCTCCCCAAATTCTGACTGCCCGATGAGCTTGTTGCCTGTACTGTTATTGCCTGGAACTGCCCTCACGCTTGTGGAGCTTGAGCAGTGTCTCTCCTGAGATCGAAATCATGCTGCTGTGATGAAAAAAGGTATTGAGAGCTGAAATCGCATTTTGTATTACCAAATGTCCTGTGTTAAATTACTCCTTATGCCAGCAATTGTATTATGGAGGGCATTTTCCTTCCCATCCCCATTCCAGTAGGAGATTCCACATCCCTTACATCATCCTGCATCCCCTTTTCCCAGCAAAACGTGAGAATCCTTCTGTGACTATATGTGGAAGGATATTTTTATGCCATTGATAGTGACAAGCAGGAATCAAACACTGCTGTCCTGCATTAATCAGGCAGCAGACCCAAACCCTCCACACGTTATGTCTAAAGCAAATCTTTTGTCTTTCCCTTCACTCAGGTTGAAAATGTAAAAGGATTCACTAATGAAATGTTGGACAAATCACCACTATAGTGCCTAGCAAAAAATTCTCCTGTGCAAGTAGATGAAAAGAGGTGATAAACAACATGTATTTAATGTATTTCTTTTTTTCCTTATTCTTTTTCTTTTGCACTGTTTCATCTTCTGGCTCACGTGAGACCTTTCTCTAAAAGAGTCTTAATAGGAGTGAAAAGATTATTCTAATTTCACCACCTTTTCAGTTTCACTTATCTACTCCTTCAATGTTATTTTTCTCACCATTATCTGGTATTACTATATACTCATTTTTCCAGCCAAAATTATTTTCTTCCCTTATCGCACTTCTCACCCCCTCTTTCTCTTCTCCCGATAACTCAGGGCACTCAGGAGAGGCTGTGCGAGTTGTCCCGTGGATAATATTAACGCAGAATTTAAGCACTCGCTTCTCCCCTGTATCACACACGCCAAGCTCCATTAAAGCCAACAGAAAAGTTTTACCGGCTGCCAGAACTTTCTGCTAGCTTTCTAACAGCTATCAGCTGCAGCGTAATACCTTAGGTAAGGAGGCACAGATCGTTATCTAAAAATTAATGTGCAGATTGGGGCTTAGAGAATATAACTGGATGGCGATGAGCCTTGCAAGAAGGCTGGCTCCGAAAGATGGTTCTTACGTTTGCGGAGTCCTCCGTCTGCTTGTGGCCCTCTTCTGCGACCTCCGGGGCTGTGGGCACCGAGACGGGCAGCAGAGGTGACCTGGCTTTCCCTGCCAAGCCAAGGGATGCTGTTTTAACCTGAGCCTTGGGGAGGTTAGGCCCTGGAAAAAGAAACAAAAGTCACACCGAGAACCTGTAGGTATGAAAAAGGGGATTGCGGTGAAATTTGGGGATTAGAGGCAAAACGCGGCTGGTTTTACCATGCTGCTTGCGTTTTCGGTTGTAAACGTATAGGCTCCTTCCCAGACGGGCTTACGCTATTTCTTCCAGGAGGAGCACCAGAGCCAGCACAAATACTTTCTAAAAACTCTTCAATTCTATTTCAAACATCGCAGGTCTAAAGCCCGCTGCTGCGCCCAGCAGAACCGACGTCCGAGGCTCCCGCAGAAGAGCCCAAAGCTACCTCTGCCATCGGGCGAGGTTGCAGCAGGTTTGCCGTTTTCTGTTGACATCGCTTTTTGATGAAGCATGCTCCTTTACAAAACCAAAAGTTTTCACACGGAAACTTCAGTTTTCCTGGGAAAAATACCTACAAACCAGAAGATAATGAAAACCTGGGCTCTGTGGCCCCTGCCTGTCAGAGAACTGTCAGTTTGATGTGTTTGAAGGAGAAAGTGAGACCGAAGAGCAGAGAGCAGTGGTCAGGCTGGGGGAATGGCAGTTCATTTCCACAGTTCTCCTCTATTTTTGTTTCAAGTCCCTCGAGCTGACAGCAGCCCTCCAGGTGGGTCACTGAATGAGCTAAAATAAAAATTGTATTTCAACTTTCTCCAAAGAAAAAAAAAAAGTTCTGACTTTCTATCCCAGTTTGGAAGGAGGAAAAAAAAAAAAAATCAAAATACATTTATTTTTTTGACAGAAAGGGATTCCCTTTTTGAAGCAGCTCTACTGAAACTCCTCCTGGCACCACTCCGAGCCACAGTACTGCTGCTTGGCAAAAGAGGTGTCAGCCGCAGCACGGTTTGAAACGCTGCCCTTTAAAGATGCATCAACTGACATGTCTCGGTTGGACGTTTCTAAAGGAAATTAAAAATTCTTTGTCTCATTTAATGATTTAAAACATCAAAGAATAAAACCTTTGTCCTGGACAATCTGCCTCCACTCAGCACAAGGTGCCTGGCTCTGTGCAAGACTGCTGGAGACACAAGGGCTGTCAGTTGAAATAGAGGCACACAAGACATTGATTTTAAGTACATGGGAATAGTTTTAAAATTAAAGTTGCCATACAAAACCAAACTGAGAACATGTATCATCTCATGCATCATAGATTCAAGGCCAAAAATGGCGATGGCAGTTTCAAGCTTGCTTGCTGCCAGAGTAATCCTGCTCCCCCTGAAGCTACGGCTTAAACATCCCTACGACCTGCGTAAGGTCAAACTCATTCCAGTGAGCACTTTGGCACTTCTTTCAGCCACCTAGGTCCCCAAAATTTATTCTTCCCACTTTTTCTCTATTGATATTAAGCCACTTTGATGCCTGCTTGTGCCTTAAGGCAAGTTTCATGTTCGCATCTTTAAATATGCAATCTCCAGGCTGATACTTGCTTGGCAGGAGGCATCACGTACCAGGGACTGTCAAATCCCCCCAGCCAGCCCCACCAGGTAACAGCAGATCCCCTCTGGCACAGGGGATCACTCTGGAGTCTCACAGGGCAGGTTTCCATCTCCCTTGAGACTTGGGCACAGTTTTTATTCTGCTCATTTAACTCCCACCGAAATCAAGAAGACAAATCATAAACAAGTAGCTTTTTTCTCTGTATTTCCTCCACTATGACCTTCAGCAAGTTCTCTGCCTTTTTTTCTATCAAGAAAATGTGTACTATAATAATGATAGTAACAACAGCCATCGCTTTAGTAGCTGATCGTGCTTATTAGGAGTATTAAGAGGCATCAGCATCAGTCAGTCAAGTAGGTTATTGGCCATTGCACCAGAATTGGACCCAGAAAAGATAAAAACAGGTCGAGACACTCAAGCCATAAAATGTGCATAGAGGAAGGGGTGTCCCTGGGACGAGCCGCAGGACAGGTTTGTACGCGGACGCCTGCGGCTCTGGAGCCGAGACGCAGGGACCAGGAGCGTGGGAGATGTCTCCATCCACATGGGATGCACAGAGGCTCGCTCCAAAATCCACGTCTCGGATCAGAAAGCCACCCAGTTTCCATGCAAAACCAAACCGTCTTTTCACGGCTCTTAAGTTTAACCACCCATTTGTTTTCTTCATCGCTAGATTCCCACCTGATTACCTCTCTGTTCTTACAGATCGTGAAAGCAATGCTCCTGAGCTGGGAGAATACCTCCGGCGCAGGGAGGCAGGCAGCTGCTGCAGCTGGAGCAGCCGCGGCTCTCGCTCCCCAAACCCCAGCAAATCACTGCAGTCATGACAGCTCTCTGTATCCTTCTAGAGTTCCAGCAAGTAGCCAGGAGACAAGAGTTGCAGATTAATTTTCCTGTGTTTCAGAGAACTGTGTTTACATTTTTAATTAGTTTAAGGCAGAGAAAACACAACGGAGCAGAAGAGAGAACAAAATCCCTCCCGAAATCGAGTTGCCAACAGCGTGTTCATTAAAAGTAAGTTCCAGTAAAGAGCTGCAAGATGGGGGCAGAGAGGGAGAGACTCACAAACACCCCCTCTGTAAGGCTGAGAATTGCAGATAACTCCCGTTTAGCTGAAGCTATGAAAGTGTGAAAGCTCAATACAAGCTAAAAGAGATTGCTACGAAGATACCCTCACTCTTCCAGCTCCAGTTTAATAGCTAAAAGACTTCTTTAATAACTGGGCCTTCAGACTTCCCTGTATCTCAGAGTAAGAGTAGAAGATACAGCAATCCCCAAAGATTCAATCTTCTAAGCGCTGCACATTCAAATCAGTTTTTAAAAAAAGGAAATATTTTTCACTTCCATTTCTTAATAAGAAAGCTTATTTCCAAAGAAGAGTGTGTGTGTGAACAATCACACACTGACACTCAAAACGAGCACCCAGCAGTTACACACAGAGAAACGCAAGAGCCTGAATCTAAAAAATAAAGCAAAAAAGGTACCGTCACAGGCAAATTAACTCTAAGCTGCCTGGCGCACAGACTGTAGCCCCTCAACATTTTTTTTCCCCCCAGTGCTTTGCAAACACCTGCAGTGCTCAGCAAAGAAGCACACTGCAGCTACGGCCCCTGCAGCTGGCAGCTGCGGCGGTATTTCTATTCCGGCAGCGCTCGCGTGCCCTGCTAGAGAGGGATTTATCCCATTCCTGTTACAGGGAATCTGGATTGCGTCCTGGGATATCACTGGGACGTGAAGAATAAATAATAAGATATAGCCACCACAGAAAATTGCATCCGTGCCTAGATAATGGACGCAGATAGGCTTTTTTTTTTATACAAGTGGCTTCCCATTGCAACTTTGGTTTTCATGGGCTGGTGGAGAAGTAAATATTTGATGTGGTGGTGAGGAGCTCATGTGAAATGCAGAGTATGTTGCTATTGTAATCCTCTAAATCCCGTGGTAAAAATCATGTTTCTCATATGTAACTCATTAATTGTAGTAATTGGACTTAAAGACCCACTTTTCTGCACAAAGACAGATGTTCCCTCCTGGATATTGTTAATGAGAAGCCATAATGATGATTAGTAAGTTCAGTTTGTGCATCTTTTTGCCCTTTAGCTAACAAAAGCAACAGGCAAATTGTAACGCTCATAACTAAAATGAAGCTGAGAAAATTTTCCTTATACCTAGCTGCATCTTTCAAGTTCTTCAGCGAATGTTTTACGGCAGTGACCGTTTTCCAAGGTAAAGCCTGTAATACGTAATTAGTACAACAGTTGAGCCCTCTTCCCCCGAAGGACATTAAAAAGACCAAGCAGGCCTCTCAAAGAGAATTCTGGACGCAGAAGGTTGACATGCTAAGTAAACTAACTTATGCAAATGAGTAGCTAATTAAATTAAAATCGCTTTGGTTTCTAATGTTCTCCAACTCAGTGGGACTCTCACAAGTAAAAAAAAGGAAACCTTGGATCTGAGGCCGCAAGAGGCAGGAGGTGACAATACCGATCAGGTGTAACTCTGAGCAGCCCCAGCACGGATTTACTGTTTAAAAGTTGCATTTTCTCAGTCGGGTTACTAAACACTTCACTGGCTCATTAGTTAGATAAAGTATAGCTACCAGGTGCAAATCCCAGCTACCGCCGCCTCTCCGAGGCCCCCACTGAACTCCCTGCAGTATCATCCTTGGTATTTCGGGAGCATTGCACATCAGCGTGATCCTGAGTCAAGCCAAAAAGAAGCAGTTTTCTAACTCTATACGCATTCGCGCGTATCAGGCCATAGGTTATCATGATGAACACCAAGTAAAACCAATATAGCATCCATCCTCTTGATAGCAATACTTTGGGAGAGCTACTTGGCATTATTTTATTTTGAGATATGTCAAATGGGACATGAGATGATGTACTCAGCCAGGTGAGAACAACTCATTTCAGGGAGAGGGCTCGGGGTTTCTGCTGTTTGTGTTGCAGCGTTTCCAAAGGCCAGTTCCCAGCTGCAGGGAGGACAGCAAGCTGGAAACTCAGACAGTGTCAAAAAAAGCTATGTTCGCACTCGATGGATCTGGGGTCTGTATCCAACGTGAAGACCAAAAATTCTTGCGTGGTTCATGTGTTACAGGCATTCCGGGTGACGATGCAAAACAGTGACATGGAAAAAAAAAAAGAGTTAAGGTGGAGAAAATGGAGATAAATGCAAAATTGAAAGGAGCTAGTTTATGGCGAGACAGCAAGAAATCATGCTCAATGGAGAACACTGGAGTAGAAGGCAGCTACCAGTGGAGTTCCTCAAGATCTCGATCTAGGACCGATTCTTACTATTTTGATACATACTATAGGCATGTGATTATGAAATCTGTTACTAGCAAAAGCTTGGAAATACAGCTGGACCTGGAGTAACACAAAGAGAACTGCAGGGACCTTTCTGCCTACCTGCTGCTGCTTATGCAAACTTTCAGACCTTCACAGCGAGGAGGCTAGACCGTGTCTCGCGTCCCTTCAGCTGAATTCCGCATCGCTTCAGCTGTTTGAAAGCGAGGGATGAGCCTCTGCTGCTTCTTTCATCTCCCTTGATCATTTATAGAAAGAAGCACCTTCCAAAGTCTGCAGAAAGGTTGGATGAATTCTCTTTCAGAAGATCCTCTCTCTCTCTCCTTTGGCTGCACAGTGAGCTTATGTGACTGGCACAGAGCAGACACGTATTCATCAGAAGCCTAAAATTAGCTAGGAACGAGTCATATCTCTGAGAAGAAAGAACTGGAAGTTTTGCCACAAATTCTGCTGGGTCTAACAGAAGGAAATGAGGGAAGAGAAAAGCTTGCACACTTCTGTTTTCAAGCCTACAAGCAGGTATGTGCCTCAGAGAAGTCAACTACAATCTTCGGATGTACGAGGGAAGCAATTTTTGGCAGAAGCAAGGCAACAGCAATGCTGTTTTACAAAGTGTTCAAAGATCCTATCTGGAAAACTCCGCGCAAGCCTGAGAACTTGCACGCAGGAAAAAAACAAATTGTACAAAGAGGGGTTTACTAACTGGCAGTGACAAAGAGGAAGAGTCTATATGCTAACCTATATATGGAACAGAAAATGCAATGGAATCAGTTTTGCCTGCAAATCCTGGGCTTCTCAGAAAGACTGCAGTAATCTGGTTTCACTAGGCGGTAATGCAAAATTCAAAGGCAATGAGAGTCTTTCCATTAACCTCAGTGAGATGTGGATCAAGCTCGCAATACCAACGTGTTCTTCTCAGAGATCACCAACAGCTGCGCTTAGGAAGGACATACCTAGGCTAAAACATCAGATAGTGACCACAATTATAGAGAGGACACCTAGCATTTTAAAAAAAAACGTTCATCTTCATAATATTCTGCTCTTGGTAAACACGTACAACCATCATCAAACACAATGTCTGACAGCAGACAGGACACTGGAGAAACTCTGAAAAGAGGATTTTGCAGTAAGATGCATTGTGTTGTATATGGGCTACTGGTTCCAGTTTTTACACTGCAGTCGTTTTAGTCTATTGATTACAGAGTTGGACAAAATGCTCGGTTCAATATTTGATTAATCTAAAGCTGATTTTTTTGTTGTTAGTTTAGGATTTTCAAGAAAGCAAAAAATACTTTGGATCAGGCAAGGTATGTATAGGCATGTCTCATAAAACCGATTTGGAAACTTAAATAGAAAATTTCCAAACTGGGGATACAGACACATTCTTACATCCAGTAGCCCAACAGCCAGGGCATACATCAAAGATGTGAAGGGGATCTGCAGCTGAAGATCAGCTGGTCTGAAGGGGCAGATGAAAACTGATCTATCTACTGGGGTGCAAACAAGCCTTTGTTTTCGTAAGAACTGAGAGGATTCTTGGAGGATGAATCCTGTATAATGAGACTATAAAAGTCAAAATAAGCTGCGGAAATCAGAAGGTAATGTCAGACTTGTAACTAAATGAGGATAATCTTTTCTGACCCTGCATCTCACACCTCTTCGATGGCTTTTTCTAAGCAACAGAACAAAAGACAAAACCTGTGTCGTTAGCTAGAGCTGCCTCTAGTAATGAAGATCTGCAGGCACGGAGGAATCTGCAGGGATGCTCCCACAGAAATATGTCATAGCTCGCAAAACTGAAAGCGATCAATCTGGGAAATTAAAATTATTGAAGAATATTGTCTGTCTCAGATGCTTCTGACAATAAGGAGACTGGCAGCCTGAACTTCAGGGGTGGGGAAGGAGAGCTGTGTAGCAATGCAAAGCCAGATGTTTTCCCTATTAAGTAATCAAAGCTGGTGGGGTATACGGCTTATCTTGCAGGATGAAGAGATAATTTTCTTATCAGAGTACAACAGAAAATCACAAAAGGATCAAATGCCACTTACGGGTTATTTGATATTTCCACCAGTAAAAACAGTGTCAGTTTAAATGACTTAAAAGTTGAAACATAAAGATGAGAATAACATGTAGAAGTGAGCTTACTTGTAGCTCCATGGCTGGATATTCCTGTTTAAGTAAGACAGTGCCTCACAGGGGAACACAATACGTAACTAAATGAAAAATATTATTTGAAGACTCATCTGTTTTACATTACAGGTGGGAAAAAATATTTTTCATCAAGAAATTGAGTTTCTAAAATTGATTTTTGAAGTGATAATCAACAGAGGCTTGGCTCATTCCACAAGGGAAATTGTTCTAGAAAGAGGCAAAGTTTAATTTAGAAATATTTGATAGTAGGAGAAATAAAGTAAAAAGAGAAATAAAACACAAAAGAGAAAGAGGTCATTTAATCACTCTCCGGATTACGGTACCAAGCAAGTACTGGGACTGCCTATTGGGGAGGCTTTTGAAATAGCACTGATGAACTTCGCACATTTTTACGTGCTACGGCTTCAAAATAGGTATAGAAACAGTGATTTTGGAAAGCACACTTCAAGACAAAAGCAACACAGACTGCTCAATACGTGGAAATATGAGAGAGATTTGGTCTCTGTCTTCTCAGCTGCTCTTCATGTTTTTAATCTATTTGCTGGCAATACTACGTGGGATAAACAAGTGTTAGGGCAAAAGTGACTCGTTGGCTGCAACTGCTCAGTGACAACACACACAGTCCCAAATTAACATGGAGAAATTGTACACGCAGTGGAAAAAGTTTTACTTCTCTGCTTATGAAACACAGGAAGATAGAATGGCCCATCATTAAGTCTTTCTACGGATTTACAGTATAATTACCCAGATAATTTTTTTTTTAATTATTTGACTGCTGCTTTGTATTGAAATAGATCATTTATATCAAAGGGGAATTAGCTCATTTATTCAGGCAAGTACCTAAATCCACACTTCACTTTACACCTTCCAGTAGTCCCAACGATTTTAATGAAACAACTCAGGTGTCTCAAGTTATCTGCATGCTAATTAAACTTCACTGGACTGGGGCCAGATTTCTCTAATAGATAGGACTGACCCTTTCACGACACTTCTGTGCCAATATATCTCCCAGGTGAATGGAGAAAGCCTGTTTTCATAAAAAGAAATGTGGAAGAAAACAACATTTCAAAATTGAAGGGGGGGGACAGATGAAGGCTTATGAAATAAAAGAATAACTTTCCTTTGATTCTGGGAGTTACTAGTGCAAAAAGCTAGGATTTCAGAATAAAAGGTTCAAGAATGAATCAATCCCATATTTTCAGTGAATTTATAGACCTTGCTTACTGTAGACTACAATGAAGAGAAGTCCATAACCTCATTTACACTCATCATTAAAATAAGAAACCCCCCCCCTACGCCAGAAAGATTTTTATACCCTATTAACAAAAGAGTTCTTAGTTGCCTTTAAATTCAATGACTGAATTCAAATTAGAAGCAATAGGTTTTCCTTTGTGTTTTATATTGGCAGAGGGATTTTTTTATTGCGAATGGTAAATTTAAAAAAAAAAAAAGAAAACTGAGAATTTGGTTATATAGCTAATTAATTAGAGCTAATTGATTGTTCAGAATAAATGCACTCATAAATTAAATCCCCAGTTTGCATGACACAGGATTAAACACTCTAAAAAATGGATAGCAATTAAATGCATAAATCTAGCACCAGAGAGTTCCAAGTTCATGTCTCCAAAATTTGCCTAATTTCCAGCCAAAAGTTTTATTCTTGGAATTTCCATCTCTAAACACTTCACCTGAGATCCGATATTCAAGACATTTGTGTAACAAGTGATTTTACCAACGCTCCTGTGAGGAGCAGTCTATTTTCAGCACGACTGAAAATTCTTTCTATATTCTTTCTATATTCACTCTTCTAAGGATCACGGTAATTTCAGCATCTACTGAGGCCCCAAACCCTTGCTATTTGAGATTATTATGGCCCAGGAGTCACTGCTTAATACCCATACACCCTTTTTTCCTCTTGATTTCATCCCTTATTTATTTGACCGTTAGCTCCTGGGTTTAACACTGGCTTTGCAAACCTTCACTCTTATCTTGTTTTTCTCGTTCTTTTCTTACAATAGCTATAGAAAGAAAAAAAAAAGCAGCACAAAAACGACCTCGTGGAGCTCATTTTCTTATCAGGCTTTCTTATCCCGTTTGGTAATGAAAAGAGCGCGTGGGTCAGCCTGGATATGGGAAGGATTTGTACTAACGTCCAGGCAATATCCAGCTGCTGCTTTTTACACAGGGATGGTTACTGCCAGGTTTCTTCACCTCACTCTTCACTTTTACTCCCCAAACATTGAAAATACAAGGGTTTTTTTCCAAAGAGGCAAATAAATAAATCTTGAACAGTTCGTCTGCAGTGCAACCCTTTCCCTGCACTCCCAGCCCACAGCCACTTCGGGGCATACCTTACAGCTTGGCAGGAGGAAGGAAAATCAAGCTCAATTTTGCTGTACAATAAAGTGGGTTTTAGCTCTTGAGGTATCACTGAGTGATTCCAGGAAGCCCGAGAAGATGACAATTTGGTTTTCCAACTACACTTTTTTTGGTGGAGTAGCAATAGAAAAAATGCAGCGTTTTTACAATCTCACAAAAGATACAGGAGCCTGAAAAGGCTGAAGTTTTCGAACTATGACACAATATAAAAACCACCACTTCACAGGTGGTATTTTCTATCGCCTTACACTTGCTTCTGCAGAAGAAAAATGACCTCCTAATTCAGGTTCATTTAAAGTGCAGCTGATCATCAAGACCTAAAAGGAATTTTCATTTGTGAGGGTACAAAAAAAAAATCTTTCCTGTCCATTTGTGGAATTTATGTCAGATCTATAATGCAATAAGCTCAACACTCCATCAAACATTTTCTATTTAACCTGAAAGGGGACTAAGTCAAATCACTTATATGCCTATGTGTATGATTTGCAAAGAGGAGCAAGTGCAGCCACAGTGGGGACTGGAAATACCATGGAGTGATTCTTACGCCTTCAGAATAAGTATTAGGAACCTCAAGTGCTCGATCACAAAGCAGTGATGAAAAGGTGAGATCTCCTATAAAATATCAATGGGAAGGGCTTAATGTGAAGAGTTCAGATTTACCGGGCTCACGCAAAAAAAAAAAAAAAAAAAGCAAAAAAAAAAGAAGAAAAATGGCAGATTTAGCTCTGGATTAGGCTGATGTCATGACCCAAAACCAGGAGCACAGCCTTTTTGATATTTATTCATATCCTCATGGCAAAATCCCCCACAACTGAGTAATAATCTCTCTATGTCTTTTTTATGAACCATATGATAGAGTTTAACAGCTAATTATAATGCTACTACAGAGATATACTGAATAGATAAAATATTAGAGGAGACACCTCCTTTTAGCATCAGGTCAATCAAAGCCAAGAAAAAGCCCTGTGCTCATCTATTTTCTGGGCAAGATCCAAAAATTAATTTCGATACTAATATTGCACGAGGGCCAGTGTTGGACATCAGCTCCAGGACTATAATCTAAATATACAAATACAGCTGGAGCTTCGGCACGCTGCTGGCTGCAGGGCGGGCGGTGGGGCTGGTTGAGGACCGGAGGACACGACTGCCTGCCATTTCTCTTTAAAAGGAGATATAAACCTCACAGGGCTGGAGGGAGGAGAGGCTGCCAACCAGCAATGAAGGGATTTCAAGGGAAATCTCCACTGAACTTCAGGTTCCTGCTTTTTAAAGTCTTTGCTGGAAATCTCTGGATCAATCTCTACAGTTCTCTGCTGCTTTCTCCCCTTCTGAATTCTGCAGGATTGTTGCATTATTTATGTATTGTCTGAAGGGATAAGACAGCCGATTGACATGCATTTAAAAAAATAGGACAGCAAAGCAAAAAGTAGTTTGGTTTAAGTGATGATGAGTCCACTATTTATTGCCCTATTACTTTATTACACAGGACATGCAAAAATGTCTTGAGTTTGAGAAAAATGTAATGAAAAATCAAGTAATTCTATCTATCAGGTTAAGGAAAGTAACAGGTATTCCAGCGTGGGATTTTGCTAAGAGCCTTTTAAACCTGAGATGTCCCTAAGTGGGGTGTGACAAGCAGACGTGGTCCGTAAGGGAATCGTCTCAGCTGGCCCGCAGAGAGCTCGGCCACCCTTGCTGCGCCAGTGGGGACTAGGGAGGAGTGACTGTGCAGGGACGTGTCAGTCGTCTTTTCTAGGAGGTTTGTTCATACACAGAAATACATCACAAGCTTTGTCAAGTCACAAATGTCTTCAAAGTTTCCCTTTCATGGGTATCTAGCTATGGCTGAGATGATACCGTGCTCATGGGTAGGATTAAACACTCAGAATTGCTGGTGAAATGAAGCGCTCTTTCTTGACTTCTCTTCTTCAGTGCTTTCTCTCTCCACTCCCATTTTAAGTGAAAAGAAGAGAGATCTGGATTCCAAAGGAGTGGGATTTGGGAGCGGGTACTGAAAGAGCAACCTAGTTTTGAGGGATCATGTGCAGGACCAGGATCAGTTCCGCATGCCCCACCGCCCAGAGGCACAAATAGAAGTTAACAATTACAACGGAAAGCTTTCTACAAGAAATTGGTAAAGGAGACAACATCAGTCTGGCTAATGACTCTGAGGACAAGTACATTGAGAAAAGCAAGAGAAACCATACATAGAGAGAAATAAATAGCCCCCAACACCACAAAATAGCTGGGGGCAGATCAGAAATGAAGTTATACGGGAGTCTAAAAAGTAAAAATTGTGGTTTCAGTATAACAGTGAATACAATAGTTTGAATGCCATATATAACTCAGCAACATGTTTTTGTCTATGTGACAGAGTCCAGAAAAAAAGATTTTTTCATTGCTTTAGCATTTGCTTTATTTCCATTGCTTTATGGCAGATTATTGCCATAAACTTTCAGTTCTTAATTTTGCCTAATAACAAAGTTCTACACATTGTTTGTAGGAAACATTGCACCTGCTTATATGAGATAACTTACTGAAAAAAAAGGCAATTTTGTTTTTCAGGATGATGGGATTCTTTATGAAGATAAGTAACATGCCCCGACTTCCTCTCTCTTCACCTCGCCTCCCAGTTATAATGGTTAAAATGTAAACTCTGATTGACTTAGAGAACAAATAGTCCTTTCGAGGTAATCAGGCTTACTCACTAGAGTAAGACAAGTAGAATAGGATCCTCATAAAGTAAAATGCAGTACTACATAAAGATGAATGGACTCTGTTATATATAAAAAATAATTCAGCAGCACTATTTGGCAAAAGCAGTTCTCCAATAACTAAGGATTTATCTACTTCTGTCTGCTGTCAGAAACTGGATTACTTGCTGATGGATAGCAGGTGCTTCCAGTAAAAATGCAGAGATGTTTTGGTAGCTTGCTTGTTGCAAACCTCGACCTAACATATGCTGTATGGCAAGAAAGCTATGCTCGGAAAGCAGTATTAGAATAGAAAAGAGTAAAGCTGAAATCTCAAAGGTTGCCTGAGCCAAACTGGAGATTATCCAAGCTAAGCAAGTAGGGCAAACAGTTAAAATGAGATACCAGTCTGCAACCCCCCCCTTTTTTTTTTTTTTCTCCTTAATAGCTCTCGTAGTTAGGGTTACCAAGGCAAATAGTGTTACTCAAATTATACCGGTTCACGTGAAGAACAATTCTAGCACTGGGCCTACTTTACAAATACAGCAAATACCAGATACATCACACAAATGTTCTCATTTGATCCAAGGGTGAATTTTTAAAACAGCTCTCTAGAAATCGTGCTGCTCTGGGAACAAACCCAGAAACGAGCTGGAGAGGCACCGTTCCCTCTTGCTCTGCCATGCCTCCCACCCATGACTGAGTGTTTCACTACGGCTATACGCAGCCATTTAATCTAAACCTGAAACCAGCCCACAGCTTCGTTCAGTAGTGGCACTATGCTAAAACCTTTTTTTTTAATATATATAATAATTTTCTTTCTGTTCCTTGCACACTTGCTATTTAATTTTTAAGTAGTTTGCACACTGGAGTGGATTGCAGTCAGTTCTTTTCCAGCATACATAAATAGTTCTTTCATTATCAGAAAGGCAAGCCTTGAAACAAGAGTCAAGCATTTGGCACTGGTTCAAGTTACTGTAGCATAACAGGAGACTGGAAACAAGACCAAGTGATTAATTCAGCATCTCATTTAATTCATTTTTATCACTTACTTGTTAACTCTGATTTTAAGCTATTGCCTTGTTCTGAATTTTTATTCCAGATTGCCAGAATGAAATACTGGATTATTATTGTAAAACTGTATATATCCACTTCCCATTCTGTGAGCTCTTACAGATAATTTTTCAAGGTACGGGACAGTCTCGTGCTCTCTATTTTCTCACGAACTGAAAGTCAGTGGTTCAGATGAGTGGCACCGCGGACTTTTCCCCCATCACTCTTACCTGTTTGAGACAGAAGTGGTGTGTAAGGGACTTTCGGTTCTATTGCACTCATGGGCGGAGGTAGCAAGGGGTTGGCAAAGCTGCGGAGAGGGTGCGTAGGGCGGACGCAGGCGGTGGGGATGGTTCTGCTCGGGGCGTCCTCGTTGTTGGAGTGCTCAGGCTGCGTCTGCGGTAGCAAGGACGGCTGCTGTGGTGCTGGTCCTTCATTAACAGCTGCAAGAGAACAGTCAAAAAAAAAAAAAAAAGGAAAAAAGAAAAACCAAAGGACTATTATTGATGTATTTTTTATGTCTCATTTCCTACTTTAATGGTCGTTTTCAACAGAAGGGACAGCATTAGCCTCCGCCCTTCAAGAAGGTGCAGGAAATATGTAAACAGTTCCATCAAGAATTATTGGCAGACGAATTAAAAACCAGATGTTCCTCAGAGTGGCCGTGTGCCATCTGAAGCTCAGAACATCTTCCTTTAAAAAAAACCAAAACAAAAAAACAAGCATGATATCTCCTTCTCTCTAGCTTTCCTCTCTATGTACTTTTAAATACTAAAAATCAATAAACACATGAATACATCATGTGGAGATTGAAACAAGCTACGACTATGGAAACTCGTTATGTTCAGCATGACGGTAGTGTTCTAGTCATAGCAGAGAAAAGCTGGAGACAAAGAAAGGACTTAATTCCCACATAACCAATCACCAATACTGTTTTTCTTGAGACAGCTGTAACATTTAGTGTGCCAAAGCAATAGGTTGCTGTTTTATTAGCCTATATTCAAAGTCAATTCTTCAGAGATTTAAATGTTGCGTGTCAACCTTCTAAATATAAAAGACAGCTTCCCTATGTTCTGCAGTGTTTCTTAAAAGAAGCTTCCAGCATCAACCTCTGTCATGGACTTTCCAAGCCAGAAAACAGAAGCAAACAGCTGAAGTACTAATGAAAACAAAGGTTGAAACAGAGAGAAAAGCCCTTTATTTCTGCAGCCCTCTAGAAACCCACGTTGTACCCAAACTATGAATTGCAATATGATTATGGTTGTATAAGAGTTTTCAGGACGTGTATGGTCCACAGTGTTGTCTAACACCTCCAGTACCGTGAATGCCAAAAAAGCTGATTTGTGAACCGAGTTCTCTTGAAACAAATTAGATGCAAAATCTTCTGTGTAGTCTAAAATCAGAGTATCTTCTATGGAGTGTGTACAGTGTGGTAGATGTTGCGCAGGAGGAGGGATAGAAGAAGACAGCAAGAGGCAGGTTGCACACTCACACATCCCAGCAGATTTATGGCACTGCTCTTTACCTAACACTGACTCTTGGTCATGAAGAGAAACTCACTGCTGCTGTTTACACCAGGACACAATACCGTACCACGTTATTCAGACTTTAAGAAGTTTAAGAAAATAAACAAAGACAGAAGAAAGAATTCCAAAGAAAACATTATTTTGTTCTTGTAAGGGAACTGTAACTGGAATAAAAAAAATCTTTAAAATCTCTTCCTGACCACTATGCCTACCATGACAAGCCAAACTAGTTAAGAATGAATTACAAGGACCGGTAAGTGTAAGTCTGCTGTGGTGCTTTACGGATGGCAGCAAGAAGTTCATTTCCTCACGCCGCAGAAAAGAGCCTGCCACTTCTATTTTGTTCCTACTGCAGGAGAAGAATAAGCGAATTGAACTGGAAACACCATCTCTTATCTTCTTTTCCAAATCCTGCACCACGAGTGCTGTTGAGGCTTCCCCGGAGCTCGGGTCCGTGGCCTCTCCTGGCCCCTCTTCCAGCTCCTGCCCCACTGCCCCGAGGAGCAGCACTGGAGAAAGCTCTCCTCTTGGTGAGAGTGCCCTCAGGGCCTGACGTTATTTGCAAGCAAAGGAAGCAAACTGGTTAGTGAAGAGCCTGATCACAACAGGAACTCCTTTAATTTGAGCGTGTTTGTGTTGTCCAGCGTCTCCACAGTACCCGTGCCGGCCAGGATGGCTCACAGCACAACAGTTAATCATGCAGCTTGTGGCACAAAACAGAAATCTAGGAAAAGCTCAACCTTTTTCCAAAGAAAACAACCTTCCTGACACATAGCTATCAGAATTAGTTATTATACTGGGACCCAAAAAGCTCCAGAGGATCTGGTTTCTTTCAAAGCCTGCTGCAACAACCAGAACTCATTGTGCAAATAACATGCAATTACACAGCCAAGTCAAATCTCAAGGCATTTTATAATAATTAATGTCAAAGTATATAAGTAATTACAACCTACTGAGTGGCAAAACAATTTTGAAAAATGGAAATGAGGATTTCTCCTCATTTCCACAGCCCCATTGATTGTTCCTATGGCAATATCACAGACATCCCTGGCAAAACCGAACGCCACGGATAGGAACCCAACTATGGGATCTGACCAAGGTCAAAATCATCTACAGTTTGTAAAAGTTTGCTCATCGGTGGCTCATTTCCCTTGTTTTCACCTTCAAGGCCCTTTGCGTTATCATGCCATCGCCCTAGCTCTGCTTCTCCATCTCCTTCCTTGCCCAGCAGACCCCTCTCTTTTCTTCTCTGAGGACTAAAATTCTCCTTAAGGAAGCCAGAGTTACTGAGGTTATTTTTAACAGGGCAGAGCAGGAATGATAGTTTAGCTCATTCCACCCTTACTCACTGCCCACACATTCAAGAAGGCGTCACAGCGCGTTGGTGCTCCAGGCTACCGTGGGCATTGGGCTCTTCTCTCCCTTCACTCTGCCCTAGTCAAGGAAGACGCAAAATAGCCTGTGAGTCTCACAGAGGTACACATCTGAGGTTACAATGCTTTCTGGAGCAAATCCTTGGCGAGGTCTTTGCTTAAAGTAAAAATAAAGCCTTTTGTCTATCCGTGCTCTTAGCCTCAAAATGTCTTTCAACATGTTTGTCAAAGTCTGAACTTCCTATGGAGCCCAACGCTTTTCATTGTGTCCTTAAGGACAGCTCTTTTGGGAGGCTCTTGACCTGTTTGGAGAAACAAGTAGACCAGACCCTTACTGCTACTCGCCATCAAATACCTTCTTGGTATTCTCTGCTCTCAGATAACAAAGCTTTATCAGCTAGCATCAGCACAACAGTCTGTGCATTAAAAGGCTATTAAATTACTGCTTTACTGTATGGGTATGTTTTATCTTAAAGATTTAGTTGTAAAATCTGGAGACCTACATAACCATTATTGCATAAAAGATTTCAGCTTATCCTCCAGCTATTACTGAAGAGAAAGGTGTGATGACTCTATTAAAATAAGAAGCTAGAGGTGGGATTTAAATATGGAAGGTACGTGGTCTAACAAAGGTGCTTCATGCTTGAGAAGACTTTTTTCTAAAATAAGATGTGCCTGCTTGCAAACATAATGAGAACCATCAATTTGCAATTCACTCAAGTCCCTGCAGGAAGAGAGGATGGGTTGTTTATTTGAAGGACGGATGAAGATGAGCACATCGCTACTGCTGCCTACATCACCTACATCAATCCGCTGCCTAGCAGCCAGGTATTTGCCTTCATACACCTCAACAGAATTGCCCAAGAATTCTAAGTATTTCTACTGATCCAATTATTATCTCGATTTTTTACAGAAAGTTGACACCCAATCGACCTTTAAGATGAAGCAGATAATACCATGCTGCATTCAAGTTGTGATCTTTTGCTCTTGAACGTAGTAAAATATTTTGCCAGAGTAAAGAAAATATTATGCTATACCTGAAGATCTCTTCTAAAGCCCAGTAAAACCAGTTATCGTCTCATTACTTTGGAGAAACGTTGGATAAAGCCCTCTTTGCATACATTTTGTATGTGAGGAACATTGAGAATAAGCTTGCTTTGAACTCCAATAGCCATGGACTCTGCTCACCAAGCAGAAGAATAAATATCTGATGCAAAATCTTTTGATCTTCCCTTTGCTTTTGCATAACTGTTGGTTGGTACAATGCTGTTAACCAGTTTAATGAACATAGGTCTCTGAACATATTTTTACATTGTATATCTTCTATTAAGAAATAACACTGGAAATAGTCCCCCTTGGATTTGTAGCTATTGGCTCTGCCACAGTCTGAGGTAATGAAAAAATCAATACGGATTGAAAACAAAAGGTAGTAACAATTCAAAGTATGTGACGGTAGATGGGGACTTAAAATGACTGAACTTTATTCCATACCTGCTAATGACTTTCTGTATATTTTTGAATTTATACAGCTTGTAAATATCACGTGACTAAGACTATATACCTGTATAATGCTGACAAACCAGGGCCTCGTTCCTGTTGGGATCTTTGGATGTTATTACAGCACAAGCAGTAATATTTTTTTAGCATGTTTACTGTCAGGTTACTACTCTCGTGCAATTTTAGGTACATCCCAAGGAATATTTTTGAGGAATACTTTTAAAAAATTGCTAATCTAAAGCTGAATCATGGGAAGATAGCAGAACCGTTTTTAAATCATATGTGGCTAAATCCAAAGAATTATGTACTGAAAAAAACAAATTGCTTTGCTGACGATTCACTTTCTAGAGGAAAGCAAAGGAAGTGAGGGGCGAAGCAGGACCTTACCCACAACTCCAGTACAGCTCTCACCCCACTTCTGTGAGATGTTGCAACCCCTGCTGAACCCAAACCGGACCGTTGAATAAAAACGACGATTTCCACTAAGTCCAGAATGCAGCTTCTATGGTAGAAGGGATTTAAGCTTCCCAGCTGGGCGAGCTCACTGCAGAGCTGACTGTTCACAGCCAGAAAGCCAGCTCCAAGAGGAAATGTGCTCAGGAAATATTTGCTTTAGTGCATCTCACTTTAGCAGATCAATGTTAAGTAGAGTTCTCTCTATTCCATAATACTTTTCTATGGCTATCTTAAGCTAATAACATCATTGTTGTTCTACTGTTCTGGTTTACAGAATTTTCAATCTTTCTTTTTAATACTAGAAAATAAGTTATCTTTATTTTTAAAATACATACTTTCTGAACATCTCCAAGTTTTCATCATGTGGATTAGGAGCGCAATTATACTGATGAATGGTTCCCTCTAAAAATAGTGCTGTTAGACCAGTTGTAGTCTTTAGGGTTAGCCTGAAGCAAAGTACCCTGCCTCCCGTAAAAGTGCGATCAGGACGGGACCAGGACGCAGTCTGTTTATGCTGACCAGAGTGGGGATGGGGATGGGGCCACCTCGATACCTCCCAAGTGGGAGATGGTTTCCTCCAGCTCTCTTCTTTCCCTACTGGAGACCGTGATGGCTCAGCATCTCCAATAGTTGCGGCAGCGGAAAAAAAAAAAAAAGCATCTTCTTCCTTCTGTAACACGTGGCAAACTAGGCATGTCACCACCTTCTCCTACCTGTCTGGATAGAATTGTGATCAGCAGGTGTGACAGAGATCTGGAGGAGAAGGCAAGCTGCGGGAAGGATTGCTGACCCGATGACAGTCACTTTATTATGGCTCAGAGATGCTTTCTGTCTGGAAAAACCTGATATTTAGCAATTGTATTTTATGCCTGGTAGCATCATCAGCAGTAGTCAAACAAGCAAGACAGCTTATTATTCAAGCTCTAGCTGGCGCCTGACTCTCCCTTCCATTTTTTTTTTTTTTTTAGTTTCCTCTTCAGTAGAACATTTGTCCTAAAGATATGTTGCAGAACTCAAATCTTTGGGTCAATGAAAAAGGCCTTCAGAAACAGAAAAAGGTGTTCAAGCATTGTCTGTACGGCAGGATGCCGAGCAACACCTTCGCTAATGGCGTGGCATATGATTTATTCAGGCATTGCTACATCTTGATCAATAGGATGCTCGGTCATGCAGTATCACAGGTAGGCTCTGTCTCCGAGGAATTATTGCTGGGTATTTCTTTTTGAGACACAGCTGCAATCGGTCAAGTATCAAGTGAATTTTTCACTGAGGGGTAAAACACACAAAAAAAGCTTTATGTATTGTCTCTATAGTCTCTTTAACTGCTAGTTGCTCTCAACCGCAGGATCATAGTAAGAAAACGGCCAAAAAATAAACAAACTCAAAGCGTTAGAGTAATTCCGTTGATCTATCCCCATTCGCTGCTGCAGCGAGGTGGTCGGTGAGGCAGTGGGAGGCGAGCCGCAAACGAAGCAGCTGCTTTTCAGTCGGACGCGCTGGAGATTGACCACTCTTCCAGATGGGATGACAGCATCGGCGCTGGCGTTTGCTGAGAAAAGCTTCAGGCGTCATATAGAAATATACTTTTAGATCCCTTCATCCCCCCTCCGACTGAAAAGTAACAAACACTGCCCTTACATAAACCTAGTGAACTGCTTGGCTGGTTGTGACAGTGTCAAGTGTCACTGGAAAACAAACAAACGTTTGGAAACGCTATTTCCACATCCTTGGCTGTGCCTTCTCTTCATTGCCGTGGTGGTGAAAACGTAAGGCACAACGAAGGAAGAGAATATTTCATTTGGAGGTATTTTGCATGATCCGGGAGCTTTGGAAGCCGATAGCCTTCGCCAGAGAGCACAACTGCAACGGCTGTAACAGGTTGTCATTGCGTGTTGTAACGGGCTTAGATAATTTTTTAAATACCACACAGTCTTGATTACCTAGACCTCAATAATCTGAAAAAGCCATTATCCAAACAAGGCTATGTCTACCGCTTTTGAATTATTTAATGGGAAATTGCCCAAATTATCTGAAATCTTCACTGCATGAGTTTTTTCGACGCCCATCAGGTCTTGTGAATAATGAAAGCTGTTTTGTATTCAAGCTTCTTGCAGGGAACTTTTGTGTATTAGCAATCTTTAACTCTCAAGCATGCCGCACTTGAAAGACTCGGGCAAACCCACACCTTTCTATACAGACCTTCCTCCAGGAACTGCCATTGGATCCAACAGGACTTCAAAGACATTCCTCTTTTTGAAAACCTCATCTCCAGACTACTGCATGTGTAAATCTAGTGGCTGGTTCAGGCAGAAGCTGAACGCACCGGGGATGTGTGATTTTGGGGGTTACGCCTAACATACCCCTCAGCAATCGTGTCCCAGCCACCACTTTGGATCTGAGGACTGAAGATGCTCAGGTCCTTTGTGAGCAGGTCGAGGTGATGGCAGCTGAGCAAACAATTCAGGCTTCAATTCTTTTTCTTCCATTTTCATGATCAGGCAAAGGGTGGTTCATTTTGTTTTTATTCCCCAACATCTAATGTATGTCAAGCAAGAAAATGAATCTACTTTGTTTCCGTGCATTGCATTTGTGGTGGGTTTGGTATTAATTTAAGCAGCAGACCAAAACCTGATTACGCCAGCGAGGCCCTTCAGAGGAAATTGCCATCTAGGTTTGAAAGAACCTCAGCAATCACACTGAAGAGAGGGGGAATGGCATTAGGATGATGATTAGGACACCTGAACCCACCTTTTTACCTACAATCCCACCACTGGATTTCAATCACCGGTCCCCAAGGACCTGTCTGAACTGACTGAAAGCAACAATCAAATAGGAGGAAAAAATCAGTCATTTCAGGATGAGTTCCCTGTGGACCAGCAGCACAGACTCTCTGTGATGTGAAAAAAATACGTGTAACAGATTGACATTAATCTGTCAATAATTCAGACTTGATATGCAGTAATGTTAAGGGAGAATTATAAGAAAGTATCAGCCCTCCAACTATAATTAATATGCCAGAGCACGCTCGTTAGGCTTGAACAAAGAACAGACGGCTGCCGGTGCGGCAGAGGCTTACAAGGAAGTTGTGAAGGTGAGGCTGGGGGCTCGCGCTGCGTGCGTGCGCTTTCCCCGGATCACGGTAAGGTGAAGAATAGTTATGGGAACACACAAACCTCAAATTATTACTGCAGAGGAGCAAATGTGAATATAGAGCTCACTCGAGAGAAGAGACGAGTGATGTGAGATGGGATAACAGTATTCACATGTATAAAAGGATCTGCAAAAGGAAGAAGACAAACTGTTCTTTATGCCCGCTATAACAGAATCAAGAAACAATTGGCTTAAATTTTAGCAAGTTAGATATTAAAGAAAAAGTTTCTAACAGCGAGGGCAGCTAAGCCTGGGAAGACACTGTGTGGAGAGGTCGTGTAAGTGCTATCAGGGATGATTTTAATGAGTGATGATACTAGATTCTGCCTTGGGATGAAGAAGAGCTCCTGAAGACTACATTTTTCTGGGAATAACCTTATGAATAAAGCACAGGAAATCATAAGTACAGTGAAACGACTGGCAAACCTGCAGAAAAGACAGGATTGGATTAGAGAGGCAGCGACTTTTCACTTTTAGGGTGTTCAGTACAGACTGGAAATTGCAACTGGAGCTGCTGCTGGAGAAAAGGCAGCCCGCAGCCGGTTGCTGTTACCCGACCGGACTTATCCTGGCTCCCAAAAAGCACGGCAGCAAGATTTGCATTGGCTACAGCTTATACATCCCAATGACAAAAAGCAACTTATTTCCAAGCACTTTAACAGCAAAGAGCAGAAGAAAAATACTGTACTGACTTCTTCCAGCTCCAAAGGTCCTGTCCACCGAGAGGGTCGGGAACGGCACCGGCCGAAGGGTGAACTGCGGGTGCGGGTATCCGCAGGTCGGGGACGGCAGGATCCCGGGGTACTGGGCACTTTCTAGTGTTGGCACCGGAATGGCACTGACCACAGCTAAAAGGAAAGCAGGAGAGAGAGATTACATGAGTGCTTTTGGAAAATGAAAAAAAAGCCCTTAGAGGGTCAGTCGGGAACCAGAAACAACCACATTTCCAAAGCAAAGTACCCAAATCCTCGGTATAAAACATGCCCCTGCCCACAGAAGCCACCTCTGTATACAGAAACATGCCTCTCTGGTATACATTGGATAATTGCAAGTGCAGTCTGCAATTACTTATCTGTAAAATTAAGTAGCTTTTTGTCTGTGTTCCAGCTATTCAGCCACATTTTGAGGGGTGCTTTATATCCCTTGACAAATAAGTGAGAAGGAACGGAGCAGGCAATTTAAGGGCTTATTTCAGTTGTCTAGGCACACACAGGTCCCCAGTGCCTTTTCTGATGCCTTAGGAGAGCCTGCTGCCCCCAGCCGCTGCTCTGGAGGAGTGTGGGCTCCTGCAACTCCTCCGTCACTTCTCCTTTATTTTCAACAGTCAATGCTTGAAGAGTGGGTGATAATAACGCTATACAAATCATAGATTTCTCTGTAGCTTTTAGGAAAAACTTGGAAACTCTCATTAAAGTTTTGCCCAGCTAAACAATAAGCTGGGATTTTTGGCTCGTTGCTGGTAAGGTTTGGCTTATCTAGCACCTTTCACACGTGAATTATAAACAATGCTGTAAACTTCAAGACAGTCATTACAATTACTTCTAGCTCCTACAACATCCATTACGCAGACTGGCGAATTGGGCTACCTGCCCAAGGTCACACAAGAAGCCATGAGGGTGCCAAGGTTTTACGAGGGTATTTTTAAGCACAGGGCTTTCAGCGAGACAAGGCTGCACTTCCAGAGGTAATGGACAAGTGTGGAGATGAAGAAAACTCATGAAGCCATGCTAACCTGGGTGATTTGAGCTTCAGAGTTGTCTGGGTTCAACTCACCCACCCTTAGAAGAGAATTTCTACTATTCAGACATTTCATTTTGTCTGTATAGGACATTTTTATTGACAATATTTATAACATGGCTGCTACAGTGAAAAATATCACTCTTTATTGAATCCTATTAAAGAACAACTTGTTTTTCAAAGTCCATTCCTTCATTTCTTTTCAGGGTGCAGATACCTAGCACTTTAATTTTTAAAATAAGACAGGATTACTATTCATTGCAGTACTCTATTGTAGAGAAGCTGGAGAAAAGGTAACATCAAACATTTTCAATAAATCTTTGCAATTTCAAGCAGATACGACAACAAATCTGTTCTGCCATAGCCTGTCAGCTATTGAATTTGCACTTAATATTGATATACTAAGACACCGAAAACAGAAATTCCCTGACCAAATCATGGAGCTACCTAAACACTGTTCTACATTTAAAATGTAGTGTATCACGTAAAAAAGGCAGCACCCGAGAACAGCTTACAGAAATGACAAAGTAGGACAGTTTGAATTGTATTCAAGCACCCCAGAGGCTGCCAAAGCAACTGAGTTGACATGTTCCTATTTCCCTGAAAAAAAGAATTGTGGGGATTTTCTGCAATTTTCGGGAGGGGCACACACAGAAAAAAAACCTCCCCACAAAACATAGCAGAAATCTCTCTCCAAACTGATGTACTCTGTCAGCATTTTATTTTCATCTTCCATAAGTAAAGATTACCAAAAGAAAACAGGGGAATTACAGGTGCAATACTTGAATGTGATACCCTGCAAAGACTTTCTCAATTATTTTTCTCTGTAAATACTCCTCTCCATACAACAGCCTTGGCATTTGTGCCTGCCTGTATTTCAGTAGCATTAGAGCCATCAAAGATATCACTAAAACCTTATCAAATTTATCTGGTTTATGCTCCTTCCACTTCAGTAAGCAAAGGCGCATTATGGAGTATATTTGCTCTCACAGACTGCAAATACTGATTATTGAGATGAGCATGAATACTTCCAGATTTGGTATTTAACAATTAAGAGTATGTGTTTTTTACTTCAGAATTACAATGTTGTTTCTTCAATCTATTTAATCACTCACTGCTGACAATTTCTTTCAGTATCAAGCAAACAGAGAGAAATTAATTAAAGCATCTAATCTGACAAAGCCTCAATTTTACCTTCTGGGGAAAAAAAAAACATATTCAGCGTAACTCAGCCTGCACAAATGCACAAATAAGACTTTTATAAATCTGAGTTTAATTCTTTGCAAACAATTATAATATGCTGTCACTGTAGATTAGATTGATACTATCAAAAATATAAATAAATAGAAAAAAGGACATCATTCCCCAAAATGCATCATTTGACTGAAAAAACTAAATAAGTTTAAGAGCACTTTTATCTCTAAGCTGTATGCAGAACAATGTTGACTTGACTTTTACTTAACTACCACTGCTATTGACCCATCGTAATTACAATTGATTCGGTTCTGATTTTGCTTACACCACTCCAAGTCTATCCCTTTTCTTGGACTGCTGCCCTCCTTCAACCCAGGCCAACCCAGCAGGAATCCCACTGAAAAAAAGGGCAAATTGCCTGATTGTGAGATTAGTGTGGTTACAAGACGGGAATATTTCCCAGGACGCAGCCAGGTGGTGTAAGAGCTTTCTCCGCCTCAACCCAGAGATCTTTCTTCCAGATCATAGAGAGGGTGGAGGCTGAAATGTGGTGATACATCCAGCCCAAGGCGTGAAGAACTGGAATTCAGTCTCTCCCTGGGCACCTCTGGTTTATCCTTGTAAGGGCTGGGTACTGAGGCTGAGCAGCAGGACCTGAATCGCACGCATAACGAACACAAATTAAGGGAACCAATGCTAGCTCCTCCTAAGTGATTCACTGCACAAAGCCATGGTAGGTTATTCCCTCTCCTCTCCTTCACTCAGTTCCTTCTATTTTTTTTTTTAATATATCATTTATGATGTGCCCTTCCACAAACCTACAAATAGGCACTTACATTTAACTGCCAGAGCTAGAAAGATGAAATGGATTTCTGTCAGTATATGTTCATTTTTCTTAAGTCAGAGTACTTACACAGATGTACCAATTCCTATAGATTTTTGATCGGATCTATTTTGTGAGGTCAAAGGTAGAACTTCTAGCTAAAAGCTGAGAGCTACCAAGAGATTGATCACAGGGCTGCTCAGAGGAAAGGTGGAGACCCAAAGCCTCATGCTCCACCGGGGACTTGATCAGTGCCAAACCCTCTCTCCGGTGCCTGCGGGCTCTCACTTAGCCTTTTCCTTTGCTCAGATGTGAAACAAGGTCACTTCAGAAATTTTAATCAGTTCTGCAGGATGGGAGAACCTAATGCTCTCCAGCCTTCCTGCCTTTCTTGTGTACTTTGATGCTTTGAAAAAGATTCACTTCATCTATGAAATTTGTTCAATGATAAATGCTCTGTGGTCACTAAAATTGAACACCTATTAAAAATATCTTTTCTCCTTGTTTACTTGGCTTTATGAGAGAGCTGCTCCACATTAAAAATGCATATAGGGGCATGGCCAACTACTATAGACAAAAGAAAATATAGCAGAAACTGCAATAGTGTCCAGCTGATTATAATTATTACTAGTAATAAGACCATCACAATTTACATCTCTGTATTGCAAAGCCTTCTGCTCTGGCAGCTTGAACTCTTACCCCCGTTTTTCAAGTTTTATAGTAGGGAGACAGAGGGATTTATCCATCACTATCCACCTGGTAAAAATAGACACGATGACTCTTTAGGCTTAACCTGGGCTGAGTCTAGCAGAAGTCTGATTTCTGAATTCTTTCCATAGTTTTTCCACTGATGCGTTGTGAAGCCCTGGCAAACTTCCAGGCCTTTTATGGGTTTGGTTTTTTTTAGACGAAGAAAACATTGCTAATGCTATTTAACTTTACGAGGCATAACTAGATCATATTTGAAAGATCGTACGAGATCTTCAGATGGGTGAGCACAGCTTGCGGGGTGCAGAAGGGGGCTCGGGGAAGGTCCCGGTACTCACGAGGGTTGTTTGGTTGTGAATCCATGGGGATCATGAGCTTGGCACGGGTGGCTCTGCGGGCAGCAAGCGAGCGCTCCAACGTGGACATGCTGCTTCCGACATCTTCTGTCTCAGGCCCTACAGAAAAACAACACAATAGCTCAGCTGAAAATGCTGTAAATGAATGTTTCTCTTCACTTTATATCTAGCAGAAAGACCAATAGCGTTTTTTTTTAGAATTCTGTGGGTTTTAACCGATCATTAAATATCACCACCTGCAAAGAGCTGCACAGACTATTTTGGCTGCCTTCTCTGAATAAAATCATTGCATTTTTCTGTAAGAGAATTAAGATAGCGTGTCCCCTTTGACTCTGAAATTATCTTGAAAACCCCATTCACTTCATAAAAATGTGACATTTTTCTTGTAACTTCCCTGCTATAAACATACTTTAAAATTCAAGTATCAAGAGCAGAAAAAGGCTGCATAAATTCAGGTACCCACAAAACCTGGCAGCCAAGAACTGGTCTTTGAAATACATCTGAAGGATGAAAATGACCTTCCTTGTGAGATACCACAAAGTCCTATGTCTTGATTGTCTGGTAATTCACGGTGGCTCTTCCAGTCTGTGCATCTTGTTTTTTCTACAGCAACCATGGCAAGCTGAAGATGTGCCTGGATCTTCCCCTTCTTTAGTCCTGGATCACAACTAGCACATCTACCTAGATCAGAGAGCTGAGATACGCTGCCTGATGTCCAATCCAATCCAAAACTGTCTCAGCAGCTATATATATTAAACTCTCTATTTAGCTACTGAAATATGGATGCTCTAACTTAGTCACATTAGTATAGGATATTTGAAGTATTCAAAGATTCTAGAGAATACACTTGTCAGAAGGAAAGTGTGCTTGGAACTGGATGTTTAGTGGAGTGAATTGCAATGAAATAAAAGCTGTATTTCTCTCTTCATACCTTGTCTCACATGAACCTTATATTTATGTTACTTTTGCTATTTTAATAAATCATGGATTTAATCAGTTTAATACTGTCATACAGGTAAGCTTAATACCCACTCAGACTATTCATCTCTGATGAACCCAAGTGAAAACATATTCCTTGAAAAAGAAGAAAAAAAAAGATTTGCATGAAAAGACTTTTTTTTTTTTCCCAAATCACTCTTCTCTGAATTGCAGGACTGAAATGCCAAGTCTTCTATCAACGGCCATTCAGAGACCTAATTGCTAGTGAAAAGCCAGGGACAATATTACTGAACTGCGTATTACAAGGGAAGAAAGATAAAGGCGTTTATTTACGGTCCAAGGCATTTACACATAAAATACCTAGCCCAGCCTTTGTCATTAACTTGCTCATATGCTGTGATGACTTCCTACCATGCACTCGCTTGCAAGCCTATTGCAATCAATGGAGCTCTCCCACTGACCTTTCTGGGCCCTGGATCAGCTCTCCTGATCATCAGCAATAACTGTTTAGGCAAAGGGAATCTTCTGGTTATGTTTTCCAAATATCTAATATAACAAGGACCTTTGCGTTTAAAACAACAGAAATCATTGTCACAATTATCTTCTAAACAGTAAACTATCAGCCCAAAACACAATGTCAGAGAAAGAAAATTCGATCCATTTAGAAAATTGAAAACTGTTCCTTAACTTTTCTTTCCCTGCAAGAACAAGAGCTATGGAAAAGGGATAAAAACAGCAGAGGTATCTGAAAAAGTCACCTTCATTATTTACAGCCCCAACCGATATTCTGGAATTATTTCACTCTGTCACCCACAAGCAATGCGTTCACGATGAACTCAAGACAAATATGTTTATGCTTTCAACTTCCGTGCTGTGTTTCGCCCTCCGTCCCCCTCTGTACATACCACCTGCCTCTCCCAAGACTTTCTGTTATTATGGTGGGAAAAATGTTATCAGCTAAAGTGAAACCTGGGGTGTGCTGTGTGCACTAAGGTTAAAAAAGGGGGAGAAACCTTGCTGAAACCACATTTTTCTTACAGAATTTCTTTCTTCATATCTCAGTCTCCCTGGCCCAAATTCTGCTCCTGGTGATGCTGCTGACCTTCTTCCTGATCATGTTCTCCCTTTGCTCCATTTTCCATTTCTTTTTTCCCCCCACTTCTCCATGCCCCCTTTTTCCTCCCTGTTTTTCCTAGCATGGTACGCAAATTTAACAACATTTGACTTCCAGTTGAATTCCTGAACTTAAAAAATTAGAATGGTGTAAAAATCAAAACTGATGGCTTTTCCCCTAGTCTGAAACCACTGCAAAAATCATCTAGGAACGTCTCTCCCAGCACCCATACCAGAGCTGGCAATTCTCCCAATCTCCTCCTGGATCTTGCCAGGTTTCACCCTCTCCTAGAGACTCCACGTGCTGGGCTAAGGTCACTAACCACCAATACCAAATTAATTTAAAGAAAATTTACATGCTGGTGATGGAGAAAAAAAAAAAATTGGAGTATATGGAATGGGGTTGGACTAGATGACCTTCAAAGGTCCCTTCCAACCCAAACCATACTATGACTCTATGATTCCAATTTCCCCAAATCTCCAAGTGAAACCCAAGCAATTCCTGTCTCTCCTGCCCTCGGAGCCCCTCACCGGGCTGCGGGGTGCTCTTGCTGCCCAGCTGCGTTTCCGACTGGCTGTGGCTGACGGGGGTGATATCCTGGCAGCTCTGCATCGGCGAGTCCCTTCCTGCGGGATCCGAGCCCGTCGGCTTCTCGATGTTCTTCATTTCCATCTCCTCGTGGTGTATCCACAGATCCGGGGGTCTCAGGTCCTTCTGGCTGCCCTTCCTTTTACCAGCGCTATGGGTTGCACGTTTCCTGCAGCAAAAAAAAGATCAAAACTGTCACGTAAGGACGTTTTTCCCCTCCATAAGACCAAAAGAGTGATGTCTCCTCATCGGTGTCTTCCTAAGGAACCCCTCTGGTTGTGTCCTTCAAAGGACAGCACTTCTCTTGGTGTGGTCCTATGCTTCCTGCAGTTTGCTCCAGGGGATGGGCCTGGGGCTCAGCAGGGTGGGTCATTTTTTTGCACCCCCTGATGTAGAAATTGGGGAAACCCACTCTTCCTGGAAGAGAAGGGAAGCAGCCAGTTTCATCTCAAGAAGAGCAGCACTTGTGGAGTGCCTGCATTTAAAAACAGCGACTGAAAACTGCTGAGCCCACTTCTGCCAAGTTATGTGCATCTTACACCTTCCATAACTGCGTACGGCATAGGTTATATTTCTTTAAATACACATTAAAGCAGTATTTTTATTGCAGAAAAGCTCAGAGATCTGGAGTAGCATTTCCCAGAGCAACATTAACTCTCCTCTCTCTATGCACACATATTACAATAAGCTCTCGCACGTCAGAGGACCACCTCCTCCGGGGAGCACACCGCGCCACGAGGGGATGGCACTGCTCCGCTGCTCTCCGACTTTCACCTCCCCTCGACTACGCAGGCTATTTATAACAAAATACGCATGTTTTTCTATGCTAAAGAAAAGATACGCTCCTTAAATATGGAGCACAATGTCTAATTTACAGCTGTAGAGAAAGTCTTATCAGAAATCTATCAATTTAAATAACTGGAAGAATAGTTTTTCTGGCTTACTGTTAAGGTTTTTTTGCTCAATAATCCAAAAGTACTCTTGCCCCTGCTTTTTTTCCTCAAAGTACTTCGTGAAAGGAAAGTCATATTATTGTCCCAAGTGGAAAAGTAGAAATACTTGTGATATACACAAAGCTGCAGGCAAATATTTTCAAATTCATGTGCACTTTTAGGTAACAAAAAAAGAAAACCTTGATTTCCAGGGGCACTGAGTGCTCTCAGTCACACATTACCCCCGTTGTACGCTCACGTGAAGGGAAGGCTCTTTCCCGAATCCATGGAAAGCAATGCAAAACCTCTCACTGGCATCCCTAGGACTCGCGCCGTGTGTGTTATTTGTGTAGGTGTGCTCAGATAACTGCCCTTCCCATCACACGCTGCAGGCAGTATTGTGGAAGGTGACATGGGGTTATTTTACCAGAAAAAAGCTTGAGGAAATTTTAAACTAAAAGAAACTCCAATTGTTTGAATCTATTTCTGTTCTTTGCTAAAGTTTCTCAGCCTGGTCTAGAAAGCAAGAGATGAGCGTTACAACTACGTGCATCACCAAACATTTTACTTTCAAGAGAAGGAACAAACACGTCTTATAATTTAAAATGTCACCAAGGGCACAGCCCTGTCTCATCCCCAGGAGCTGACGGCAATGACATTTTACTTCAGCAGAAATATCCCAGTCCTCAAACTGCCACCCTTAAAGGCAGAAATTGTTCTAGGCCCTTTGACTGGTTGGTACCCCAAAACCTCTTCAAGGGTCAAAAGATTAATTTTAAAAAGTGATCAGGAAAGTTAGCGGTGGAGGCGAGGCTGGGGTTGTTCAGAGGTTTTTGTTTATAGCCCACAAGAAATGAGAGTGTTGGCTTCTGGTCATAATGACTTCCTATGTTTAGTCTGTTACTTGCTAATTGCCAAAACTTAATAATTAAAACGGTAATATTTCAAGAAACAGGAATAAAGAACATGGAATAAAGGCAGTTCTTTAACACCTTCTTGTACAGACCCTAGTACCATCCTGATTAACACCTACAAGAATAATTATGAGCACTTTCATTCAAACCTTAACGTATGACCCGCCTAAAGGTAAAAAGTAAAGTTGTCTTTTCTGTCTCATTCAAAAAAAGACCATAATTTTGGTTCTAAACAAGGAATTACTTTCTTCACTTCAGAATACAGCAGCTTTTTTGTCACTTTCCATCGAAAATAATTCATTTCTCCAGGCTTGAGCTAGGCAAGAGAAATTTCAGCCCCAAAGTAATTTTATACACAACTCAAAATAGGTGGTTATAATGAATGTGTCATTCCAACCACAAGTACAAAACCGCTACAGCAATGATATCATTTAAAAATATATGCAATGATCTAGCTTGGTTTGCATTGTTTTTTCTCACAAATTATTGATGTTCTGACAGCCCATGAGTAGCAAATTGAATCAGAGCCAGGAGTGCATACAAGAAGGTCATCAATAACAAACGAAAATAAATCTTTCCCTGGAATGTTTTGTTTCTGCAATGCAGAAGTTGAGATTCAGCTTCTGAAAATGCATCTACTCTCATTTTCAGGGGGAGGCAGGGTCTTTGCTGCACCAGGCAAGTACATTTTATCTATAGAAGACAGTCATAAAAGCTTCAACATCAGCTTCAAAGCTCAGCTGCAGCAATGGAAGCCGACGCTTCAGAAGTTTGTGTTGAGATTTACAGTGGGTTCAAATTTAGTCCGTTACCCATTTTATAACTGGAGCAGGGGTTAGGAAGACAAGAGTTTGGAATTGAAAAAATGATCTCAGACGGCAGCGTTTCTGTTGTTGTTCAATTGTTTTACAACATGAAATGCATCCAGCTTGCATACCATAATGATATATATTTTTTTCCTAAGGATGGATATAAAAACAGAATTCAGCTCTGCCCTTAAAATATATATTATGGTCATGCAATCTTGAATAATGACAGCAGAACTTAAGCTGTACCTTCAAAATAAATAAACTCTCTGGAGAGGACACTCTTCACTCTTTCACATTGTCTGCTTCTAACCTTTCCAGCACACCACCGCCTGGGCAGTGACTTCAGCCATTATACAGCACACCCATAAAGCTCCTAACAATATACACATGCTACATAGGATAATTTTTCAAATACTCCAGAGTGAGATTACTCTTCATTGCCTTCATTTTACAGTTACATCACCCCAGAGAAAACATTTAAGGTTATAACAACTCAGCCTAGTTTCTTTTTTTAACAACAATTGAAGATGTCTCTATCTGAAGATCTCAGAAATAAACTGTTCTCCTGGGCAAAACAAGTTTTTGCTTGTAAAAAAACCATGGGTAACCATCCAGTCCTGGGCCGATCGGACGTCTTTTCTCACGGAGCAGGGACAGTTTCAAGGCAGGACACAAGCAACGGCCCCATAAGCCGTAACCACCTCCCGCACGAATCCCGAGCCTCCTGCACTGCTGTTTGCAAAGCACTTTGAAGATACTCAACAATGAATGCAAATATTACTTCACCTTAATTATCCTTCCAATGCATGAGTTGTTATTTTGTATTTTCTGCTCTTTACTCTTAACCTGGCAAAAATGTGCACTGTGCCTTTTGGGCTATATTAAAGGAAATTCAACCGGTATAGAGGTCCTGTCCAAAAAAACAACAAAAAAAGAGAAGAGTACAAAACAATTCTTCCTCCAGAAAATCTCCCCCAGTGTTTACAGACGAAAAATTATTTCAGGTTGGCCTCTTTATTTCCTGCCAGCCGTCCTGAAAAGCTGAAACCAGTACCTGCCTCTCCCATCATCTGGCTTCATGGGCCTCTCCCCCGTGGTAAGATCCAGCCTCACACCATCGTAGAAGAGATGGGGCAGAGGCCACCGCTAACGAGCTTCCCTGGCGTGGAGGACACGCAGAAAACCAGGAGCGTCTCCAGGGAACGCAGCAGTGAAATACGGAGGCTCTTCAGCGGCTGCCAACTCATTCCCCGTTAGTTTGAGTTTGATTACGCTTTGGTTAATGCCTCCCCCGAGCCTTCCCAAATGTATACTGACACATCCCTGTTACTTATATGGGACTTAAACTAGTCTTAGCTCGTTTTTTGCAGCCTCTTTTTACACCGCTCCCCCACCCAGCATACTAATTGCTCGGGCACTTGTTCAAGACCATGCTTCATTTTTAATGGCTTAAATATGCACTGTTTACCTACCAGGCTCAGACTACATGTCCACCCTCACCTTTTCTCCTGTGGAAATCACAACTTTGTGTTACTAGTCCATAGGCTAATTGTTCTGGCACGTTACAAATTTTTGTTACGCCTCGAAGCCTTAAAAAAATTCCTGGAAGAAGCAGGTCCTGCAGTGTATGCTGTACAAAGTGGTATTTTCCCTTATTTTCAGATTCAACTGGGATTCATATTCTCTAAGCTTAAGCTCTGAACTGACCTGCCCGGACCAGGAGTGCCCTGAAGGACGGAGCTGATGGGTGACCCCATCGCCCACCCTCCCTGGCACCACATCAGCCGACACTGCCAGTGCAGGACGGCGAGCATCTCGGGCTGCGGAAGACGTAATTACGGTGAGGGTATGAATCTCAATTACTGCAGGAGCCGTACGTTCCCCTTATGCGCGACTGGGTAAGTTATTGCACCTGAATCTTTACTCACATTTTTCTCCCCTATTTTTTACTGGTGTCAAATTGTCACAGGATTTGTATGGCTGATATTTCATTCTGCCCTAGATGGCAGAGACAGAAAATACCTACTAAGCCACCTAGGTCAGTACCAGGTTGTTCTGTATAATATGCTTTATTGTGCTTTGTTCAGCCAAGTTTTAATTAACTTAAGAAATATGACTTTCCTCCACTGAAGGCTTACAGGAGATTATTCCATCACCTGCAAGTTTTTGCTCTGGGGAAGGACACATGCATTATCCAACAAGACTTGGCCTTTACCCTCACTGCAGTCCTTTTGTTCAGTAGTTCATCGGTGATTTTAAACTAAGAACCAGCTGCCAATAAAAGCCTGAATCTAAACTCTTTGTGTCATAGTGTGCATCTCTCCAGGCAGGTCAGAAACAAAGTCATTCCCACCAACAACTTCTGTTTTGAGGAAATTCAGGATTTTTCCTGTTGTGCTAAACTTAAGATCCGTTGTTTAATTTTTATTGCCCTGTTTTTTCCCCACTTTCAGTGCAGAAATGGTTCGTTTGGGGCAACTTGGGTGAGATTCACCTGTCCATAGTATAGACATTTAGAAGTTAAACAGCAAATCCAAATCCACCAGCTTCACATTTTTTTAATCACTGGACAGCAATAAGCATCGTCAGATGGCAAGTCTTCCGATGTCTAAGGCTAAGACGAATGATTCTTTGAACGTTCCTGCTCCTCCCCAGGGGCTACAGAGGAGGTCAAGGTTGATTAATTCAAACTTGGATATTTAAGTTTTAGACACCTAATTCTGGACAGATGAATCTGTTTCTCTCTCTTGTAATTCCCTTTTTCCCTGTCAGAAACTTAAGAGAGCTTTAGCCTTGATTCACCAAACTCTACGCAACAGAAGAATTTCCATTGCCTTCAGACGATGGCCTGATTTTCAGGTGCTAAGACTCACAATAGAAGCAGATTTTCGTATCAGTTCATCATTCGACTACTCCAGCACTCCTAAAAACATAGGCCCTTACTTTTCTGCCTAAACGAGAGCCTTCTTATTTAAAAAAAATCTACCCTCAAATATCCATCCTTAGAGAAAGCGCTTGCCCCAGTGACTGTAAGACACTACAAGCTGCCATCTGCCCGTGCTTGAGCAGCTCAAAGCTGATTTCAGGAAACCTGGGGGCTGTTTGGTTCCCTGACCATCCCTTCTTTTATCGTGCCGCCCTTTTTTAAGCATCAGTACCAATCAACATAATAATGCCTGGCCTGTGCAAGCATTTATCATTCTTGTGGGCAAACTATGATTAAACTTTACTTTCTCAGGTCCAGTCTTTCATACTAGCATAATAATACAATGAATTAATAGTAAAATGATAGTATAATAATTTTCAATGCATTAAATACATCAAACCCAGCTCTGTTTCAAACCCATTGACCCCACTCCTAATTTCTCATAAAAACTGAAAAGAAGCTTTGTGCTTTACGCTGCTGCCCTTTTACAGCCTTTCAGAGGAATCTTAAAGATTTTTCTTCCCTGTAATTTTCTATAGACTGGGTGGTTTGTTTTTTTCAAATATACGAGAATTATCTGGAGAACAGTTCTGGATGCTTTTTACTGGAAGACTTTTGGAGACAGACTGTCTGGAGAGGATAACGTCCTCCCAAAGGTTAGCAAGTGAGCAGGACTGTCTGTGTTTCTTGGCCGTGCAGGTGCAGGGCTGCAGACTCAGAAATTCTCACAGCATCACCTGGCACAGACAAATACTTTTTTTTTTTTCCCCTTTAAATCAATGGAATTGATTCTTTCCTGTGTCTGAATTATACTTGGCAATATAAACAACAGAGAGCTGTGCAGGGCAGACTTATTTTTCAAGGTTCGCCACGTCAGAAGGTACTTATTCTCCATGGTTTACTCCGGAGCCTGGGGATATTCTCCACTCACCAGCAATGAGTAACACCTCCAAACCCAAGAGATCGAGGCCCAAAATGCAGTTCAGCCCCAGAACCCACGACTCCGCAGCACGAACGCTATTGCCCGTATCTATTTTGAAGCTGAGCGTCACTGCCTTTTCCTTCCATCCCCCGCGCTGAGAACGTACTTTCTCTGCTGTGCCGAGGAGCGCCTGGTGCAGATGACGGCCACCACCACCACCACCACCACCGTGATGACACCGACGGTGACGACGATGATGACAAGGAGGTTGCTGTTCTTCTGGGGGGTGACGCTGCCGTGGGGAGGGTGCATCTGCCCGATGGGGGGCTCTGAAAAAAGAGAAGACAACGAGGGGATGGTTAGCGCTGGATTTGCTCCCCTCCCTCTGTCACCTGTAAAATAAAACACATAGAGCCTGTCAGGTGGCATGAATTCCTCTGAAAAAGCAGACGGAGGGTGCAGAAGGGTGCCATAAAGAGCCAAAATTTATGTCTCGCTGCCTTTCAGTGGTATAGCGAACAGCAAAATATTTAAGCAGTAACGACTTTGCATTTTCTGGGTGTTAATAACCTGGTGTTGGGAGTCAATAACTCTCAGCTCATTTTTGCTATTATCAGCTGAAAATGGAAATACAGGGACTATGGATTTTTTCTTTACGGCCCATATAGTCTTTCTCGGTATTTACAGGCAAATATATCTCTTGTGTACCAGCCAACCTGAATGCCCGATTCATTTGTCAGTACTGCATTCACCCCACAGTCAGTCTTGCATCACATTATATTTCGTTTATTGCTATGCTGACCAGATCCCTGTGCAACACTTGAGCAGGTTAAGGGCTCAATCTTCTGAAGTGATGAGCTTCTTGGTTTCAATGCAGCAGCAAGACTGGGACTGAAAATCACATCATTTCTGGTGTCGAGTTCCAGTCAAACTGACTTCAAGTACTGGTCCCTTGCTTTCAACAATAGTTTCCCCATTGCACTGGGAATAGGACAATTTATATTTTTATAATCTTGTTTGATAACGCCTCTGTTTACACAGCGTTGGGCCATACGTTACGGACACCTGCACAAAACAGCAAGTAATCCTTTTGCTCTGTCTGCTAAGGCAATCTTCCAGGCATCCTATAAGATTACAAACTCACAAACCCCCAAATATCTTTCCACTTAAGCTTGGAGAAAAACTAAATATTCGGTGCAATGGGATGCAAAAGGAAGAGCTGTGCTATAGCGTGTCCAAGGTTTCACAAGAAAAATAACTCAGGAGTTTTCGTATGGCATCATCCCCACGCACAACCTCCCATGTACAAACTAAACTAGACTTGACTGGGATTTCATTTTGCCTTTAGTACGACTGAATGCGAAAGGAGTAAAGGACAAATCTTTCCAAATAACGGTTTTAGTTAGCAAGAGATGTAATTTAATTGTAATATTCTGCCTTGATTTTCTGCCTTAATATCCTTTCTTTACACAACTAATTATGCTGTTTAAATAATTTGCCCTTTTCTCATTGCCTTTTTCAGGCAACTGAGTAAGATAAGCAGCTGTGAGTGCCATCCTTTCGGCAATACAATGGTCTAGTACAGAAATCCCAAAGACTTTGGGGTTTGGTTTCTTTTTCATTTCCATGCTGAGTAAAAGGCATTGAAGGAACATACCACATAAAATACAGCGACTATCAAGAAAAACAAATTTTTTTTCTCTCCCTACCCTTTATTGCAGGCCCTGGAAGCTCTCTCTACTTCTCGAAAGTCAGTTTTCCTATATTTATGATGAACTACTATGAAGAACAGGAGAAAAGCCTTAAACAGTGGTGTGTTGGCTGCAGCAAAGTAGGACAGAAAGAAGTAACAAAATTTTGCATTCCCTCCTTGTCTTGACTGAGGAGAATAATCAGTGTGAGTTAATCGGCTATGTGCCTTGTAATTATTTTGTACTTTCAAACCTCACTCGATACCACATTTGAGGGAATCTTGTCTGTTGTTTCATTCAATAATGTGAGATGACAATGCTTCATTAAGTAACGGAGATGGGGTCAGGAATAAGAAGTTATTGATGGCGTACCTACTCCCCAGCTGGCACTGATTAGGTTCAGTTAATTTTTGTTAATCCACGGGGTTTCCTCTCATTTCTTCCTATTTTAGGGCAGGATTAATTAATTTTAAAAATGGTATTTTCTGCAGAAAGCTTAAATTGAAATATAATAACGTAAAATGCATTTTACAATTCTTTTTAAGCTGTTATTTTTTCAGAGGCGTTCCCATGGTCTGAGATATATCTAAAACACCTCTTGCGATGGGATGATCATACCCAGCGACGTGCCTTTCAGAGTACTGCGTCAGCTGGAAATCTGATGGGTAGTTTGGGGATCAGCTTTAAGAAAGCCAAAACAGAATATACGGTGACCTGACCCTACTCTTTGTCAACATTTCTGGTTAAAACTACGGTCTGTTTTGCAGCAGATATTTTGCACAATGGATGGGATTTTCAACAGCTAACTCTTCTCTACAAAACAGCCAGCGTGCGACCAGTGGGCACGGTGGGTGGCCTCCAAGCCGTAAGAGAGAGGAAGGAGAGAGCAATAAAGAGAAGAAAAATAGGAGGTTGTCACCAAAACTGTACTTAATTATGGAGCATGGTTGGGTGGAGCCTGTATTTACCGTTCAGACTGCTCCTGTCAATCAGGTTGGTGTCCACCGGCCAGTAGGAGCCATCCCCGTGACGACCTGTTGGCAGAAAAATGCATCAGATACAGCGTGACAGGTAAACCAGCAAAATCAAGTTTGTTGCTTGAGACAGCGCCTATCTGACAACGTTTAAACCATTAAACAGCGCGAGAAAAGTCATCCCGTATGCGCTGGGGAAAATCTGTCATCAAAGTAGGCTTTTGAAAGCAAGCTGAATTTCAGCCCTTTGAGCAGCTTGCCTTGTTCTGTTGGTTTTTTCCCTCCTCCAGATGTGCTCGTTAGAGTGACAAACTAAGGTGTGATGGCAGCATCCGTCTGTGCTCCCTCCACGGGTGTCGGGAATAATTCAGACAGCTGCTTTTGCACACAAGCAGTTGGAACAGCAGCAGAGGGATGGTGCTGTACAGAAAATCGTGGGCACGTTTCTCCACCTGCCAGGTGGCTTTCCACCACTATTAAGCAAGCTTTCTTTAATTTATTTTCCCGCTTTTGGAAATACAACTCCAGAACTGCTTGTTTTTTACAAAAGGATCGCCTCTTTTCTAACCCTGACATAAAAAAAAAAAAAAAAAAGAAAGAAAAAAGAAGGGATATGATTGTTATTCCAAAAATGTTTTGGGTGTTGAGGCAATATTTGCACTCCAAATTAATATAGTAAAATTTCAGGTCTTTGTCTTTTCCCCTGCTTTATTTTGTCCTATTTATCAGCTTTGGGCTAAAGAGCTGTGACGGTATGTCCGTGTTTCTGCCAAGACCAGCATCTCTGCTTCCTCACGTCAAGGTGAATCACAAAGGTTGGTAAAGTCCTACCAAGCTCTTCTTTGACTCTACCGATACGGGATTGAGCAGTCAAAGTCCATGGCAGAAGTGGTTTGGGGTAAAAGGCGCTCTTCTGGCAAAGACCAAGCTTATGCCACCAGCCTGCTGTGGCTATCTCATTCCTCCAAAGCTAATTATTTTTTTCATTAAGTCAAACGAACCTTTCCAGGTGGCACAGTCTCAGCTGATGCCAGTAGTGCTCTGCTGGGACAGTGGTTCAGGGAAAAGACATCTTCCCCCTAGAGAGGCAGAGGCTGCTGGAGCAGAGCATTGACTCCGACTCCAGAAGAGCCCTGGGCACCATCTTTTTTGGCACTGCCATCCCTTAGGTCAGACAAATAGTACCTGAGGGTGGGTTTTGGTTGGCGAAGGGCTTATGTAAAAATTCCGAAAATTTAGTGCAGGGCAGGGAATTACCAGGGCTTACTGCAGATAACTTCTGCAGCAACCAACCACCGCCTACATCAGCTCTCTTGGCAAATTAGCAAAAAACCCCACATTTTCTCACTTTCCTGCAGTTGTTTGTTGCTGCTGTGCACTGTTGAACAACTGCCATATTCCTCTCCAGAGGTACTTGTATTTCTGTGGATTGTGAAGAAATTCACGTGCATAACTTTGTCTACCAATTTGGAAAGTATTTTGTGATGAATGGCCCTAAACAAATGGAAGATGATTATCATCAGAAGAGACTTCAGTGTAATCATCTTTTCAATCAGCGTAATTGCACAGCTACAACAACTTGATCCCAAGAAAGCAAGGTTGCAAAATGTTCAGCTGTAAAAGCAGACAAAATAGAGATAAATGTAAGGTATATAGTAATTCTGTTTACCAAGATGACACTCTAAAGCAGTCCTATTCATAGTACTACACTGCAGCGTGTGAATATGTTGTGACCCTGGGGTTATATTGTGCTTAGGAAATTGGGTATCTCCATGGGAGACTGCTAAATGTTACTATTTTTTATGTTTAGCCCACACTGAAACATCTTAGCGGGAGCCTAATGTATTGGAAAATTTAGTCAGGATATCGGAGACTTAAAAAAACTAACCCTGCATGCCTGACTCTGAAGTTTGGTACTTTCTGAATTAGCATAAGAGCACTTTTCAAGGCATCACACATGACATTTTCCTTGTAAAAATATTTGCGTAAACAGCTGCCCATTTCATTTCTGGCTCTAATACAGTGGCTGGCACCTGGAGATGCCATTTATTTGGGATGGCTGCAACACGGAGCCAGCCAGGCAGCAACTGGGGAAAGGTTTGGGCTACACTGTCCATGTCGGGGGGGTTCTTGGGCTAGAAATGTTTCTGAAATGCTTTAAGTTTTAAAACCATCCCAAGGCAGCAGACTCTCCCAGTTTTACTCACTGAGGGTAACTCCAAAGGCCCAACTTCTAATCAGAGGCAATTTCACTGATAAGAGACAGGAACACAAATAACTCTTAACAAACAGTATTTCAACAACACGGTTTGTCAGGGATAGCCAAGACTGAATTTATGGTAATTCCGCTCTGTTCTGCTCTTAAGACATACAAACATTATTCAATATTTGGATAAACAAGGAAATGTAAGCACGTAGGAGATGGGAGGTAAATCTCATTTGCATTGTAAGGTTTTACATGTTAAAGGGTAGGTAGGGCTTAAACCCCTAAGGATTATCCATGCTCTGTTCCAAGCCAACACACCTCCATGAATCATTTCCATCTCTAGCTTTCACTTGGCAACAGTTTAGGTTATATTTCCCTCTAAAAAACTCAAACGATGTGCGAGAGCACTGCTACTTGGAGGCTATTGCTTCATTCAGTTTCAAGGCCTCAGGTTTCGACTACCTTTACAATAATCTAAGAAGTAAGCTAACCTGTGAGCTTCTACTTCATTTTCAACTTCAGTATCTTTACTGAACTCGTCTGTTTGCACTGTACTATCACTGTTGCTCTCCACCTCCTTCCCAAATCCCCTGGTGGGTTTCTTGTCTTACAGAAGACAAGTACAAAACTCCTGTCCCACTGAGTTTAGATGGAAACCCTCAGTGTCAGCCAGAAAGTCATGTATGAGCTGGGCATAACTCAACAAATATGTCCAGATCTCATTTGGGGTTTTTTGGGGGTCAGACAATAGACTCTCTCTTCAGCTTCCACCAGTTTCCAGTGGAGCTTCTATTCTTTGTATTATTCCACCTTTTGGAACAAACCATTATAAAATCTTGACTCATCAGCTGTTTCTTTGAGAACTGCCTTTTTTAATGGAGGTTAAACAGTCTTTAAACTTGATTTTCCTACTTTGTTAATGAGTTGTATTAAAGGTGGTAACATGCTATCAGAGGTACAAAAAGGTGCATCCATATGAACCTACATATCATTTCTCACCTCTCACTTCTGTGTTTAACTTCTGTTTTCCCCCAGGTCTTTCAAATGTTTCAGTAACTCAAGTTTTTCTCTGAAAAAAAATCACGTTGTCGGTGACAACGGTTCTTCACCCTCTCAGGCCTCCAGCACTTGGAAGTTGGCCAAAGATTCTGTTGTCATTTTGCTGTAAATCTCTTTCCTTTTTCATGCTTTACTCGAGCAGCTTCCTTATTTGCAAACTTCAGGTACTCCTGCACGACACAGGCACGTCGGTAGATGTTGAGGGAATGCTCTCTCCTTGCAAAACGCTCACTGCAAGCCAACCACCTGCGCGGGAGAGCTGGAGGGGGAATGACGCTTGCTGCTGTATCGTCTGGCTCCCCTGAACCAGACACGGCCCTGCACTACCACTGTTGCTGTATTTTGCCTTAAACGGTCCAAAATACGGAGAAAATAAGCTGAGCAATAGTCTCACATGAGACAGCAGAGACTGTAAGTGATATTTCCTGCCCCATGGGGGTCCCCAGGGAGGTTCAAGCATGCGAACTAGGTCACTGGGAGGTCCAAGCTTGCAAACTAAGTCTTTGGCTCTCACCGCCAACACAAGCTGTCAGGTGTACGGTGCCATCAGAAAAGCTGCTCTTCTGTTCCCACAGAAAAGCTGGGCTCCCCGTGTAAGGCAGTTATGGTGCTGAGCACCTGGAAACCTGCTCCAGGATAGAGCAGAAGATAGCAGAAGACAGCAAGCTGCCTTTGGGGGGCAGCTCTAGCTCGCTGCTGACCTGCAGCCCCCCTAGAAACCCAGCGGAATAAGGATGCTCAGACGTAGCAGAGTAAAAGCAGAGTAAGGAGGGTGGCTGAAAAGCAAGGGGCAAAGGGAGCTTCTGCCCAGAGCAGACACATAGACACCTGAGAAAAATGAAAGCATCCCTCTAGCACCTTGTTCCTGTTAGGTACCCTTTTCTGGGAAGGCAGAAATACAAGTCAGAAGAGAGAAAGGTTGATTCATACATGTTATGCAGTTCAGTATCTCTCCAGAGGCTGCTCTTCATCCTGGAAGACGGACGCCAGTTCAGCCTGAGATGGGTAATGCTGTGCGGTCACATCGCGTATTCGCACACCCAGCAGGGACGAGGAGCCACGGGTCACACACGGACTTCAGAGAGCACCGAGGTGAGGATCCATCTCCGTGTGCACAGCCATCGACAAGTTCCCTCTTCAGCCAGTGATGAGAGAAGAAAGCCTCACAACCACGGCTGAATCTGCTTATCTTGGATGGGAAAAGCTGCTTTTTGAAGGCACCCACCTCTCCCCTTTGACCACACTGTCAGGCATTGAGATGTAAAACATTAGCTTTCAGCACTGAGGTTCCGCATCCATCAGCATTTAAACAGGTCAGAGCACGAGGACTTGTGTCTTCTTCCCATCTATGGTCAGCACCTGATAACGAAGGAGCCCACGTTGTCCTGGTGACAGCTGAAGAGCTCAGCGAAGGCAGGGGTGTTTGCAAATTTGCTTATAAGCAAGTATAAACCGGCAGACTTCTTGGAAAGATGCTGGGGCTTGGGGCAGAAATGCAAGATTAGGTGAACAGACACCACATCACCTGTTGACTTTCTAGTCCTTCTTTTTCAAGTGTATCTGGAGGTAGTTGTCTCAACTATGTCTCAGCGCAGCAGGAAACACAACCAATATGCAGGAATAACCCTTCTTAAAATTTCAAGCATGTCTTCTGAGATGCTTTCCATCTTTTGGAACTTAAGAAAGAGTTCCTACACCTGCTTGGTAAACATAGCCAGATGACAGAGTTTAAAAGGCTTTTTTTTTTTTTTTTTTTCCCCCAGAAGGAGTTATTCTGATAAATGGGATACTTCTTATTTCTTTTCTCTAGCAAAGAGCGTTACAGACCACTGCATTATTTGTTTAGGAAGCAGCTCTTTGAAAAAGATCTGAACTGCTCATCCTTTCACTGCTGCTACGCACAGAGTTTGCAAAATAGCTTCGGAACCAAAAGCCCGGAGCCATCAAAAGCTCTAACAGAAAAAAAGAGGCAAACTTGATGCCTTCTGCAGTCACAGTATGAGACGATGCGACTGTTTTGGGGCTGATATCAGGCTGTAGATGTACCGGCAGCTGTTTTCACGCAGGAAGGCATATGCAGAAAAACGAGCACAGGAAGGTTTCAAATGGGCAAACAGCAACACGCCGGCAATAATCCAACATGGCAAAGGTTGAACTGCAGAAAGTCCAATCCCAGGCATGACTAGACTGTGCTTCAAACCCTCTTGCTCTGAAAGCTGAAGCAAATGGTGCACTGTTAACTCACGAGATGCAGAGCATCGAGGTATAAATAGCAGGCGTACGGTCAAGTGCCCAGTGTTCATCCCCCGTTCAGGAGAGGCAAAGTGCCCCAGCATCACTTGGAAACCTTTCCACGTCCCTCCGGACTGGATGCAAAACAATGCAGACCACTGTTTTCCTCAGGATTTGGAAACAAAAGCTGCGGATGTCTGTCGTGGATGATCTTCTCCATGGGCTTTTTGTTGTCCTGGGTATGGTCACTGGCCCTGCTCCAGGCATGGGAACAGGAGACCTCCCACTGGCCTCACCATGGCAGTAAACATTAAATCTGAACTTGTAAATATCCAGTTTATGGTTTCAAAAGAGTAATGCCATATATATATATATATATATAATCGTACCTGTATTCCATATGTAACAATTTTCCATAGTGATATATGAATTTATCTAAATAGTTCATATGACCCATTTCATGGGAGGTATGCTTTCAGAAAACAATTGAGCAATCAAAATGTATTGAAATTTCCTAAGATAAGGAGAAACATTTGTTTAAAATTGTGTACGTTTCCTTTCATCAAAATCTACAGGGGATGTTATAAAACATTTGTAGTCCAAAGGCAGAAATCAGCTTTTTCGCTCTTGCAGAGATCTCATTCTGATGAGAAAGCAAAGCTGTTGACAAGTCCTATATTGACAAAATATGGACTAAAGAATTTAATATTGTTTTATCAAATGGAAACTGGGGCAAGATAAAACACAATGATTAATCTCTTCTTTGCCCAGTTTGCCTCTATATATTTCAGATGAAAATCATAAACAGAGCTTTTTAGACTCCAGGAAGCCTCTACAACAGCTCATCTGAAAGCAGCTGGCCTTGACCCACATACATAAAGTTTGTGACAAAAATTCTCTCTTGAGCATCTGAAAATGTAATTTTTTTCTTACTTTTATACTACCATTTTTAGTACCTTTGCCTATGCCCTGCTCTACCAGTTGCATACATGCAAAATAAAGATCTGAAAAGAAGCTGACACATTTACAGCCTTGGCACCCACTTCAGATTTAAGGGGTCTCCTGTAAAACGTGTGATTTGATCCTCTAGATGCCGATGCTCCTCTTTTTGCCCTTCAGATGATGGTGTTTGCACCCTGGGAGCGTTATTTGCATTTCATCGACAGGATTTCTCATTCTCTGTCAGGCAGCTGTGGACCAAAGCTTCCACGGGACGGGATGGGTTCGACTCTGTCCATCACTCATGGGCAAGAATGAAGGAATGGAGGTGGGGTGCCCCTTGCCTCCTTCCTCTTGTCAGTGGTAGGTCTCTGCTCTCCCAGGGAGTTGCAGCAACAGGGAGCACATCTGCCCTGACCAAGAAACCTTTGAAATTCCCCCTAAACTCTCCTCTTCTCCCTATCTCCTTTTTTGCACCCCAACCCCCTCGCACATCCCTCCAACACTGCTTGGCTGCCACGTACATTAATTTTGCTTCCTGAACTCGGGAACCCTGAGCCGGCATTAGAGACAGATGACCTACCAGAGTTTATTCGTGTCACTCAATAAGAATTGCATTTGTGGCAGAGATGGCCCTCAGGGCCTTGTCCAAAGCACAGAGTAATTTAAAAGGCTCCCACTGACTTCAGCAGGCATTGGTTCAGGATGATTAAAGAATTAGCTTTGATGATTTCTAAGGCAAATCAGCTTCTAGAAACTTTGACTTTGTTTGTCTTAATGCTTGTGCTTGGAGTACAGTTACAGTGAGACCTGGCACCATCCACTTGTCTTCAACAGAGCTGCCTAAAGGCCAAGTAAATGCGAGTGAAGACCTCAGACTTTGTCTTATTAGAATTCATCACTGAGGTCACATAAAAATGGAAACTGAATTCAGGTATCAACAAGCCTATGGAAGATACAATAAAAGGCTGAGAATTTCTCCTCCTCATATGCTACAGTCCTAAAGAACGAAAACGCAGTGTATTTCAACTACCCAGGCAAAAGACAGCATTTATGTACTAGGAATGACTGCGTTTAACTCACACTGTGCATACCTGCTGTCTGCTAAAGACACGCTAACCTCATTTCATTTGGGTAAGCTTTAGACCCAAATCAAACCAAAAAACACCACCATACCCGAAGCAACTGGGAATCCGCAGGCTACGGCTGCAATCCCAACACAGTTATCACCCTGGGGATATGCTTTAGCCAGACATCATGCTGCAAGTAGTTACACGAAACTGGTTGAAATCTTCCCTGTTTTAAAGTCTATACGGAGTATCGTTCACTAACCAGGTTGCAAACACTGTTCAGGCTGCTCAAGAACAATTAATTATTCTGGTGACTGTTTTCCCATAGCAAGGAAAACCCTAGCAAGGGGCACAGCGTTCCCAGAAGAACACGATGCACAAAAGGAAAAGCACCCAGACCTCTCTTTTTCTGTGGTAGTTTGAGGTCCATGAAATAGCACTACAGTATGGTCATACAACCATACAGTTACGCTGAAACAGGGCAACATGCTCAGTGAAGAACTAAGACGCAAACTCTACTTTCCATCCAGCCTTACATTCCCCCCCCCGCCCTTTTGTTTTTTTAAACTGAACTTGACACTTCTTCAGTCCTGCTTACCAGGTGATACCTTGTGCTGAAGCCTCTCCTAGGCTTTCTAAACCTGCCTGAAAACATTTTAAATGCAAATCTGAGAAAAATATACTGACAATTTACTTACAGGCTTCTTTGTAACCTAACACTTTTACCCTTTAAAAATAGTTTTTATCTATTCAAACCTGACATTTTCAATTTGCGTGTGCTGTGGTGCAAAAAATCATACTGAGCAAACCAGCTTTTAATTTTATAATTTGTATACTTCTACTTCTTTCAGCAAATCATACGCTGAAATCAGAGGGTGAATTTCCAAAACTGGCTGAGAGTGGGTCTCTCCAATGTGCTACCTTGCTGTGATACTATATGGGGTACCTGGTACAAAGTAAAATCCTAGTGAAGAAATATGCTCCGGGTAACCGCCAGGGATGCTCCAGGTCAAAGTAAAACCTATAAAAGGGCCTAGAGTTGACTTTGATCTTCTGAATAACGCTTTCTTGACTTCCCTAGGAATTACCTATTGTAAGTTAACTCAACTCACTAAATTGGGGTAAGACGGTAGCTGTTAAGTAAAGCCAGGGATTTGAGGTTTACACCTCACTCTGCCTTTTAAACTAGTGTGAAGTGAGAGTTCGAATCCAAATAAACCTCCCAAGATCAGGTCTGAGTTTTCCAAATGTCACGACTACTGTTTCCTTGGGCAGATGTCACATAAACGTACAATGCTCTAGCTGTAATTGAAAGAAATACTTAGGAATAAGTAGGTCTATAGTAAAAAAAGGAAAAAATATCCTAGCAACAGACTTCACAACTATTCGAAAGGAAACAGGAGCAGAGGAACTGCGACTAATCAGACATATATTCACATTTGGAAAATGTAATGATAATGCCTTGAAAAGTTGACTAAACTTTGCTATTATCAAACAGGAGCTGCTGGTTTGAGAGAAAAGATGATTTGCGATTTCTCACGGTGAGGCTTTTGAACTTTAATCTCTAACCCACGAAAGGGTGCAAGAGGAGCCTGGAAATTATGCTGAGCTTAATTACACTTAATGTGAATTATTCAGAAGTGCAGCAGAGAGACTAAAAATTTATTTCATACAAAGAAGCTTGACATTTTAATTGGTCCTTCAGAAAAGAGACAAAACAATTTCCTCTCCCGAAAATTTACATCTTCCCCGTCAAAGCAGCAGCCGCAGCCGAGCAGAACTTCATTAACAAGATTAATTATCACGCCAGCGTCTGCCTCATCAGGTGTGCAGCCCAGGTGAAAAGCACGGCCCCCTCCCCGGCGCGCCCCCCAGGCTCCGGCAGAAAAGGCGACAGATGGAGGGCACCGTACCTTGGTCATTAGCCATTTTGTCAGGGTGCTCGACTGCAAGAAAGAGACAATGTCATTAGAGGCTGACAGCTCCTCGCAGGCAAGCCGACGCATCGCAGAGCAACTACGGCGTTTAGCGGGTTGGCGCAGCGCGGTGCTGCCTTCCCGCACCGGAGGCGGGAGGTGCGGGAGGACAGGATGAGTTTTACCATTCCCTTTTTCAGAGAGATCCTGGAGAACTGAGAGGACAAACACAGAATCATAGAATCACAGAATATCTCGAGTTGGAAGGGACCCATAAGGACCATCGAGTCCAACTCCCTGCTCCTCGCGGGACTACCTAAAACTAAACCCTATGGCTAAGAGCATCGTCCAGACGCTCCTTGAACCCTGAACACAGGTTGAACCGTGCCTTGTATCAGATATTTTCACCAAGTTCTTCCAAATGCAAAACCTTTACCGCAGCTTTTTTTCATTCGCTTGTTCTTTTTTGGTATGATCTGGCAAGTTTAATCAGGCAAGAAGGGAAAGAGGGAGAGATTCTGCTTCTTTAAATAATTACAGTCAAATCACCTACAAGTTGAAAGCTCAGTCTGACTTATATTATCATTGTTTCAGCTTTTTGCAAAGGGGTTTAAAACTATTTACATGGTTTTGCATAATAACCATAAAAGATAGCGTGATCTGAAGTGCACCAGACAAGACTTCAAAATTCAGTAGATATATTAAAAGCTTTCCTGCACAGCTACAACTTCTGACTATTTATGATATGGCTGAGGGAATTAAACTTTCCTCGGATTCATAAGTAGCTACCATCATAGAGCATTAACCAGTCCTCTGCTTAATAAATTATGCAAGAATCTTAAGCACAGGAAATTGGGGGAAAAAGAAGTGTTTTGGCACATGAATCTGGAAGTCAAATAACCAGTGCCTGCAGGTGCAGAGCATGCTGCTCTCCTCGCTGCTAAAACCACTACAAAACCTCCTCTAGATGATGGCATCGTGCTAGGAGCACGTGGAGGTACCGAACTAGCAGTAATTTACATTTACAGACACGTCTATGAGCTCCATGCCTGTGGCAGAGGGGGAATAGCTGCTTCAATGACCCCCAAACCCTCAGTTAATTTTTTTTTCCCCCCTCTCAGACTTTTTCACATGGATGCAGAGCGGAAGAGGGGTAGATGGAGCACATTGCCTCAAACTTCCTCGAAATCCGTGAGCCTGCGCTTCCCCGCTGAGCCGTACCTGGCTTATCGCCTTTCCCTGAGGACAAATATATTCATGAAAACACGAATCCTTGCTCGCAGCTAAAGTTACCCCCGTCCGAGCGCTGATACCACTTAGACGCTGCCCTGGCACCGCTCGGCGTTTGCTGCCTTCTCCAGGCGATGGAGGAGGCGAAAGCCGTGAGACCTGCGGTGCCAGGCAGGGCTCCAAGCCGGGTGGGTGATATTTACTTTTGGCAGGCGGGGGGGGGTCACGTTTGGTGCCGGTTATGGACTGGGATGCGCTGCTGGACCACACCGCCGAGGCAGCATTAGAGGGCACTGCAGTGCTAGAAATGCTGCCCCACACCTTCCTTGCCAAAAAGGGGGGGGGGATCGGCATCAGCTGCGATTTCGGGTTCTTTTAGAAATGGTACAGTGGCAACTTTTAATCTGGTGTCCTGTAGAAAGCCCACGAATACAGTTTTCCTTGCTGATCTTAGCGCGATGGGAATATCTGAAGCTCAGCCCATGACCTCTTCAACCCTCTCTCTCCCCCTTTCCACTCTTCCCTTTAAAAACACATCTGAGCCAGGGGTTTGTTCGTGCTTGATGTCATGTCTATAGGTTCATTAACAGGCAACTTTTTTCAGTTTATGTAATGTTTTGCGTGATTCTGATAAGCAGAATACTACTCTCTCATCTTCCTTAATTAAAGGAGCTCGGCACTCACAGAAGGTCTGTTTGTAAATGCTGGCTGAAATCCAGAATAGGTACAGCTGAGCAGAAGAAAGCATAAACACATTTACTAAGTACAGTTCTGAGATCTACTTGTTTCTGTAACAGATGAAAAAACAAATCACTGACAAGTTATTTAAAAGATTGAGGAAATCCTCCTTCCTGTCTGTCACCGGTTCATTCCTTCCCTCTTCAGTTGTCATCTTTCATTGGGCAGTTGCAAGTAAATTTCAGACTATTTACTCACTTCTGCAACTTAATGAATTTCTGAAAATGATTCATTTATATGCCATAAAAATAATGTAACATTGAGACTTGGACTTTACCTTCGGGGACAATCTGTGACAGTACACTGTGAAAGGCTGCAAAATGGACATACTATTTGGGCACTCTCTGCTTCTTTCCCATAAACACATATACATATATATGTATATGCAATATTTACTGAAGTCATCCACACTCAACAAGGAGTAAGAAAAACCCTAGTAACGACCTCAAATTTTGGCCCAAATTATATAAGAAAAAAAAAAGATGGGATATTCAATTACATTTTATCCTTCTATTCCAGGACCCTGAGAATGTGTGTATCAGATTCTTCATGCTTTAAGTGATAAATTTAACCAGCCAGAGCATAAAAAAAGCAGATCCTCAACTGATGTAAACTGTTGCAGATTGATTGAAGTTCACAGTGTAACAACAATTTACATAAGCTAAGGATTTGCCCATTTGCCTGTATATTATCATCAGTGGAGCTGAGGTGGAAGAATATAAACTCATTGCTCCGTGGTAGTGTTATTTACTACTAAGCATAACTCTTTCTCACAGATCGCTACATTTTCATTAGTAAAGGAAAGTCAGTACAAATACTCGCATCGCAATTACAACACAAGTAATGGCTTGGTTTCCTTGGAGGAGCTTTATGTGCTATAATATATGAAACGAGACAGTGGGTGACTTAGTGGGTCTTTGATGCTTGTTTAGTTCCTCGTGATTTAAAACTTCCTCTGATCAGGACAGAGATTTGCCATCAGAGCACACATTACCATATGGCACATACACATCTTCTGTTAATAATCATTAAGGGCAGGAAACCAACATTTTTGCATAATTCAGAATGCACTCAAGACTTCAGAAAGTCTTTTCACCTCAAGTGTAGGGATAGATTTGTCAAAAAAACAGTTGAATAGTATTGAACATGACATATTTAGGGTGGATATCATTAAGTATTCACGGCAGAGTATTAGACATAGTCCTTGTAGGCTATTACAAGACGTAACAAATGTATAAATTCATCTTTCTGGTATCTGTTGATGCTGTCTGATCTAGAATTCATTTCCCAAATGAGTTTTATGGTACTTTGTGTAAACATTACAAAGTAAGTGATATCAAGTGCATTAATCTTTTGGTTTAGTTAGATATCTGGGTCTCTATATCTTTTCATATCTCATTAGTCTGCGGCTATTATATTTTGATGCCTTGACTCATTTTAAACTCAGTCTAATAGACTTCTTCTGCTTGGCACAAATTGTGAGCATGAAATTAAGTTGGCACCATCCGCTTGATAGAGATGAAGCACCCGCAAAGTGCTATCTCTTCACATTTCATGGCAGTGGAGAATGAATAATCAGGATCTTACCAATAATTCATTCAAAGTGAAACATGACTTGGACAAGTCAGTCCTGCAAACCTGTGCAGGCGGTGATAAGCTTAGAACAAATTGATACAATTTTTCATTTTTTTTCTGACTCTTGCTAATTCATGAAAACTGTTGTATGAGGCTTTTCACTCCCAGCCTGAATGGTCGATAGCATGCTTTCGAGACACTGATATCAGTGAAGGAAAAAGGGAAAGCTCTCTGCCAGTGCTGCTGAGGACACTGGCTCATTCATCGCAAACCTTCCTTAATGGCTGAAAACGGAGTTTCCCCTCCTTCCCTCAGAGGCAGCGGAAAAATTTGCTATTCACATGAAGGTTTGCGCAAAGACAAATACAAGCGCTCGCCAAACAAACCAACAAATCCCCCAAAGGGAATGATGTGGGGATGGTGTGCCACCCCTCCTCTGCAGTCATTTCGCTTGGCTTTTGTACACCTCGCGTTAAATGAAGTCACTTGCAACTGATTAAAAGAGAGGCTTGAGCGTCAACGCTAATTCCAAGCCTCTCACGCACAGGTTTGGGGCTGAATTTCCCTAATTTCCCTCCAGTCGTGACTTCTCAGGCCCAGCCTGCGTCCAGTTTCAATTACCTTCTGCCGAGATGTTGTTTTTATATACAAATCCCTGGATTTTCTCTAGAGGAGACTCAGCGCTAACGTGCTTTCTCATATGCCATGCTTCTTTCCTGGAATAGGTTTGCTGTTTATGTCATTTGAGTTTTTCATTAATTACACGTCTTTTTAAAAGTAATTTCATACCTTTGTGCAAATGAATGAGTGACAGTTAAAATATAAGGAGCAGAGCTGCAGCAAGAACCCTGCTTCCCACTCACGGTAATATTGCTTACATCTTCATAACTAATAATTTCTGGGTAGATCATGTCAGGCCTTCACACAGACAGGCAGCGGGGAAGAGAAAAGAGGAATATCTCCCATGTTAATTTGAAATGGAGTCTGATACAAGTGCAACCCTTTGCTCTCGTAAACACATTGGTGCTGAAATACCAGCCAAAACCCATACCCCTGATTTGCCTGCTCCTTCTCACTGGTCACTAAGGGAGAGGGGTCAGGTATTAATTAGTCTCTTGTTAATAACAGGTCCTGAAAAATATCTGGAACAACTTTCCCCACACAAAGCCAAGTTGCATCTCAGTTTGCTGAGGTTTTTAATCATAATTTTGCCCGTCTACTCTGTTGATAGGAGTGAGTCATTACGGGTTCCTACAGTCACTGAAAGATCCAAAATGAAAAGGGACCTCCCTAGAGAAATCCAGTCAGATCCAATTAGCTTTATTATTGATGGGAGAAAGTTAGGTGGTGTCAGAGTGCTTTCCCCCAGCTGAATGAATTGAAAAATATAGTTACTGCCTCATTATGTGGTTTACTTTTGTCAACTACTGCATGTAGCGTTTTGCTTTTATCTCTCAATAATAGTTTCAAGCAGTAGGAGCTCTTCTGGCTGACATGGAATTAATTGCAAAGCTCCCATGAAGGCATAAGAAAATTCTATGTATCATTACTATCCAGATGATACAGATCCAAACCTTTCAGTGTCCGGAAGAAAACGGGATCGGAGAGGGGCCCCACTCCCTTGGCGTTGCGAGCTTGGATTCTGAAGTAGTAGACGGTGTCCAGGTTGAGGTCCATGATCTGGTGGGTGAGGCGGTCGCCGCTGATGGACTCCATAATCCAGTCATCAATCGGAGCGTTCTTGTCCAAAGTATAGAAGAGGATGTAAGCTGAATAAACACAGTCTCTCAGTTAGTACTTCAACCAAATTTTAACGTGCTTCTGTTATGAAATACAGGTAAAATTCAGATTTCTTAAAAAGCGGGGTTTTCTTTATAAAAGCAGGGATGGCAGGTCTCCAATCAAAATAGCTTTGAGGAATGCTATGAAAATACACATTTGTCTATTTTTAGACCAAAACCACGATTACAGTATTTACTGTAAGAAATAGAGATTTAACAAATATTAAAATAAGTAGCACACATTAAAAGGCTTACAAGTGCATTTCTCAAATTGAGGTGCACCCTTCAGTCTGATAGCTGCCATAAACCATATGATATAAGTCTTTAGTGTTTCAGTGCTGAAATAAAACTAATTGGTATTAATGACACACATCAATTACTGGGTGCTTATGTGATATTTCTTGGCAACCACAGGGAAAAGTATTTTGGTGAAAAGAATAAAGAATTAAAAATTTTGGTAACTCAGAATTTTGGTAACTTAAGAGTATTACAATAAATATTTATTCAAACAATAGAAGTTCGAATAAAACTTAAAAGTTTTAGAACTTAGAGAATAGAAGCACCAGTGTTAGGAAGCAATAATAGTTTGTAGGAATTACCTTGCCAGCCAATGAAATTTTGGGAAGAAAAAAGCCTGTAAGCAAGGCTGAGAGGTCTAGCACCCCCTGCAACACCAGTCTCTACCTAACTTTGAAAACAGCTTCTTTTTTTTTTCCCCAAAATGCTCCCTGGCAAATTAGTCATAGGCAAAAAACCCACTCCAAGTCTGGTCTTAAATGCTGTGCCGCAGGAGGGAGCTACTGGAGCAGGGAGAGCCCGAGCGGGTCTTCTGGACTTCATCTTTGTGTCTGGACCCAAAGTTACTACAAAGTTGGTATAAGCCTTATTATTAATGCTATTTCCCTATTCTTTTCTGAAAAAAAGATGCTTTTCAAAACTCATTCCACATGATCGGTTACACTGGTCACAGACAAGCGGTGTTAGGATGGAAGTGTTATGGTTTTGTGGGGGGTTTTTTTGGTGCTAGTGTTATATTATGGGATTTTATTTAGAGGCTTGTATTTTGGGGTTACTAAAGCAGTTTCTCTGACCATGACATTTGAATTAATATATTTTAAGCTATGAAAACATATATATGTTTCTCAAATTAAGACAAATACATTCACTCAAGCATTTGTATGGATGAAGATTCGGTTGTTAAGGACGTTTCTACTCTCCACAAGCAGTTGTTTCCTCTGAGACGTCTAAGAAACATTTGACCACATGTGCAGTAAAAAATCCCCATGAGAGTCATTCTTCAACCAAGTGCTACAAGAAAGAAGTTTGTGCATGGATGTCGGGACCCAGTCTGCTCTAAGGTCTGAATGCTGCTGTCGATGGAAAAACTCTACAAAAGTTGCTACCGCAGAGTCATTTCATGCCTTGGAAGTCAGGAAAGCTTTTATTTTATTTTGTCTTTTAGTCACTGAGGAATCAGGACAATTAGCAGTCATTTCATCATCATCATAGAATCATCAGAGAAAGGTTTGGGTTGGAAGGGACCTTAAAGATCATCTAATTCCAATCCCTCTGCAGTGCATTGTCCATCAGAATGATCATTTCTGCTCTCTAATGGCTAAATTAGGTTAGCGTAAACAGAGCCATTTCATCAAAACATCCTCCTTTCAGACATGGTCACGGATTGTCAAGTCCTGATGATAATGTGGAGTGGAATTATACGCAGTTATGCAAGTCTAGCCTAGAAATCGTTATTGCTGGGTGCTGTCCACATGGAAATATATCCTTATTTTATTGGTAACATAAAGTGGGGTACTTTCCTGGTGTAACTCACAACAGCTCATCTGATGCCAGTGAAGCCCTGCTGAGTTACAACTGTTAAAACCTGACCCAGTGCTCTTCACTGCTAATGGCTCACACGGGACATCATTCCCAAGCGTTCTTCTTCCTCTTACATTTATATTTCTCAATGTTTCAGCGGGGTGTAGCTGGGATTGCTAGCAGTAATGGTGACATACGCACACTTTCTCCCACACAAAAATATGTCGTAGAACTGGTCTAACCCAACTGTTTGTAGCAATGTGACCCTAATGTGCACATTTTTGAAGACGAGCAATATTTTTCCTAATAATTATTTGCCTTTAAGATGTCTATTAACAGCCTAAAACGATCATTTAAATGCAAAATCTCAGATAGAACTCCACTATATTTTTCAAACTAAATTAACATTAAAGGTTTGTAATGGATTTCTTAATTAGGCACTAAGGTTATATGCAGTTTTTTGGAAAATAAAATCTGTCAATGTGAAGCATCCATTAAGTTCAGTTCTTGTCAGTCAGTATTAGGGTTTCTTCCCTGATCATCATTGCCTTAAATTGTTATTGTAAAAAGTTAAGCATCTACCAATAAACTCTCCCATGATCTGCTGCACTAAGCAACCTATCATTATGTATATTATGTATGGCATTATTGCCAAACAAAGTACTTATTATTAGTCGTTTCTAATTATCATTGAGCAGCACATACCACAAAACCTTCACTTTGAATGCTGCATTTTTTAACTTATATTACTGCTCTTAGCATTTAAAAATAAGATTTACATCTCCCGAGTTCTAGACTTTGCAGTATCCCTAATACTGCCTTGAATCCTAGACCAAATTGGCTGATAAAAGTAAGAGAAAATAAAATAACGTCAGAGCAAATAGCACCCAAGAAAAAAAAAAAAAACAGAGATAGGGAGTGAAAGCAGCAAATGATCAGAACAGTAAATAAACAGAGAATACAGGATAATGTAAATGTTTACCAGTAATTTTTCCATTGGCTTCCAACGGCGGCTGCCAGCTGACAATGACGGCCCGGGGCTTCCCTTCCCTCGTAATGACTGTCAAATCCTTGGGAGCAGAGGTTGGAGCTGAAAATAATGAATATAATTGAAAACAGAAATTATTCACCTTCTGAATTCCTTACACACCGTAGCAGGCATGAACTACTCAGTAGGCATTTACTGCCTTCTTAGAACCTTTCAAATGCGAGAGTCCTTAGATGCATTTCAAACATGTAGCATATGATTTGTCTGGAAGTGCTATTTTAATAGTGGCAATTGTACAAAACACTGCGTGGGGATACGTTAGGAGTTGGTGGATAGCCCTTATCCTCCTACCGTTAATATTGGTCCTTACAGCTAAACGACCACCGAGGTATCCAAGAACATCTAATATACTGTGGGAGCCCTATCCATTTAATAACAGTAATAATATTGTGTCTTCTCTGTTAGGAATATTTGTAGGTATGTACCAGTATAAAGCAAATATACGCTCAACTTGGGACATTTTAGACATGACAGAAGATTCTTAGCTTTTCTATCTCCACTGCATTAAAGACAGAAGGTTGGATTTCTGAGCCTGCAGTGGCTGCTTTGCACCCTGCTTTACTAATGCTGGCCATGAGGTCTTGCGCAGCATCTCAGATATTTTAAAATCGTATTGTAAAACTGTGGACGAGAAAGGAAAAATGGGCAATTATTAAAAAATAGTTAAGAGAGAGGGAGTAATACATTGGCACTGAGCTCATTGTTCGTTTACTTAGTTTTGATACAGGCTGTAGACGACTTAGAGCATACAGGTAGCGTAAGAGCATGGAGAACACAGTGTACGAGCACCCCATCATCTGTGTCCTACCCATATGGCCACTAAACAACTTTCCTGAATGTTCAAAGAACTGCTCCAAAGTCACTTTAGGAGGTAAAGCTTTAAAAATCTGTTGGATCATGCTGAGCTAAACCAACCCGACCTAAAGCACAGACACAAATCTTCGAAGTGACGAACACTCAGTGATCTTAAACAAGAAGAAGGAAGGGAAGAGCCAGCTGCCGTACAGGCTCTGGTCACAAGGAACTGATCGCTCTGAAATAACACAGAGCAGTTGGTCTCATGGTATTTGCATCAGCCGAACTTTTCACAAGTGGGATCCAGAAAGCAACCATGAAATCTGTACGCAGAAAACAAAAGTTTCCATTACTGTTGTTATATTACTAAGCAGGTGACTACTCGCCAGCTGATGCTCTTTGTGGCAGATTTCTGGTGGATTATCTCTTTGCTATACGTGCTGGAACAACACGTTCACTCTGGTATGTCCAGAGCCAGCACCAATGGGACTCACAGTGTTTCGCTTTAGTCTTGTCACATTAGTTGCTTCTCGCTGGAAGCATCTTTCTTAGCCTGAAGTAGGCAAGCCACAATACAAACTCACAGATCTTTGAGAAGTCTCTTAATCCTTGGCAATGCCCAGCATGATGTGAGCTCCCACACTGCTACGGAAGTTTGCATTACTGTTGTTGTCATTATTATTATTATTATTATTATTTCTCAAGCGGGTTGTGTTGCATTTAAAAGCTACTCGGCTTGTAGCCAGCTTGGGACACTGGCTCATCAGTTTGAAAACAGGGTACTAGAAGAAACATCTCGTACTGTCTTGCTGTTTCAGGGAACTGCAAGAAATAACCCTTTTCATAAACAAATCATACTTGATTTTAAAAGTAGAGTTTTCCTTCTCTTCGCTTTTGCTAAGCCTATCCTACAACATTCTCCAACTTTACATAAAGTTTTTGCACCGAAGTGCATCCATCTCTCTGTATGCAAACAGCATCTTTATCTTAAACACTATTTTCCGTTCTCTGGTATGAACCCTTTTGACATGTTTTCATGAACTAACCCTTTCCTTTCCTAGACTTTCTGTTATTTGTGAGGTTAAACCAACAAAGCTTGTAAGCCCCCTCCTGTAACATAGGCTTGCCATGCTGGTGATTACCACGTGAGTCCCGCTGAGCGGCTGAAGTTGAGCTCTGCTTTCAGCAGATTGTGAACATAAGATATCATGAGAAAAATCAAAGCTTTAGATGTTTCCCTTAGCACTCATTAACACCCCTCATATCAGTAAGACTTGTGTAGGCAGATCTGGGGACAGAACTTGGCTCTGAGAGTTGCTTTTGAATTATGGGCATAACAACTCTCCCCAGCTATGGTAGTAATCTCCAGTGAATTCTGTATCGATGCTGATATGTACGTTTTTTAATATCATTACAGGAAATTCAACATGCGGAATGGGTACAAAATAGGCAATAAAGATCAGCAGTGCAGGATGTCCTTAATTAACAGAGCTGCTCCATCAAGCTCAGATAATTGCATTGCAATCACATGGGAAAATCTAAGGACACATATATTCCCTCTTATTCTCCCTTTGTTAATTAACTGGCATGTACTGTGGTTTTCATTAAAAAAAACCCCAACAAATCAATATTTACCAGCAGACTTCATTTGGTATCTGCTGGTAGAAAGCAATTTGTAATGGCACCTGGAGTGTTTTCAAGGCCACCCGTCACCCTCAGGAAAATATAGCATGTACTACATTGGTGTCCAAATGTACATACTGCTGTCTACAGCGGATGAAGAAGAAAAATATCTTAAGCAAAACCATGGACATTCTTATCTATGGACAAGGGACTATAGCAAGATATACAGGCAATCATAATGAATTTGGAAAATCTAGTAGTTCTGCAGCATCCAGCCTCATGCAGGTCAGTGGGGTTATTTAAAAGCAAATCTACTCAGGAGTTTCAAAAGAGGGGCTCAATATCTTATTCGAAAAGAAATGAAAACTTAATGGAAGACCCCACCCTTGCCATTAACACCTATGTGATAACTAGAAGTAAAGACCAGGCATACTATTTCCCTACTGTGGTTAACTGAAGGCACACAAGAGAGAAAGAAACAATTAAGTTTTGGGGAGGATGTTCTTGCCTGCAGAGATCACTACGTCTCCATCCCTTTTCAAATATTTTTATCCCACTGAACTAGGGTTACATACAATATGTATCTGGTGTCTGTTATCAAAACTGGGTTTCGTCCCCTTCAGAATCTGAAATATCTTTCAGGTCATAGCTTCCTGCTTGGAAAATACCACTCAAACGCTTGAGAATAGCACTAAATTAAGCCTTCCAAGTGTTTATTATAAGCATATTGTTAATATTAACAATGGCTGCTTGCTGGAAATGAAATACAGACATATAAAAACACTGAGCATAGAAGAGATGCCTTACCAAACTGTCAGCAGGGAATTTATGTAAGTCAACATTTTGCACAGGGTAGATAATTGTGTCTTTCCAATAAATAATGAGCAAGCTAAAAAGACGGCTCACTTGACTATTATCTTTTTTTCCTGTTGCTGTCTCTGTCTCTAATTCTGCACACACGGTTTCAGTCACTGTAACTCTGTAGGTCTTGGCTGGACTGCTGCGTTGGTCACCGGCACGGTGCACAGCTAACAGCGAAAATGTGTCCATGTAGTATTATGAACAGAGCTGTGAGTCAAGACCTTGAGTCAAGAAGGATGTGCGTTAGATAGAAGCAGTCATTGAGTCCTTTCTACTAAGCGGGTAAGATGGGAAGTCACGAACTTGAGACAAAACCACACAGAACTTCAGAAGTCAAAATTTTCAAGTAGCAAAATCATTACCTAATGATAAGAGAATAATTGTTCTCACCTGATCGCGGGTTTCTTTGAAAAGTGAAAACTATTTTAAATCATTAGCATTAACAGTCACAGATACTCATTATATTATGGGGCAAAGCATCACACACACACATACTACCATCTCCTAACTTCTTGCAATGCCACCAGAGCTCAGTAGAACGACGGCTCTGCTTCGTGCCCATGAAAAAAAGTGAAGAAATACAGTTAATTTTGTACGTACGCTATTGGTTTATGCGGTTAGGATGAACTTGAACAAGGCTTTTGGTGACAAATAAAAAAACCAAAGAGAGCCTTTCCAGCAGCTCTTGCCGTACCTGCTTCATAGGTGGTGGCATGCGCGGTCATGCTCCAGGTGCTGGACCGCCGACCTTTGGTGACCATGACAGAGAACTCGTACATCGTGTTTGGCTTCAGACCTATCACGGTGTGACTCAGAGCGGTCGTGTCTGCCGACTGCAGAGAGATGGACCCGAGAATGTCTTTTAAAGCCACTGTTTTTGCTGGTAGCCAAGCAAAACACAGTTAGAATGGATTCCTTTTCCAAGCAAAATAGCTCTGTTGCTACTGTGTACCTTAATGGGAGTATTTTTAGTACCATAGGCAGTTAAAGAAATTATTGTGATGCTTTCTCTCTCTCTCTTTTCCCAGACAAAGAAATTTGCCATGCATTTTTTTCAAATGTAAATTGGAAGCTAACCCTACGTCCTTCATCTATGCCCATATGAGGACAAAAAATAGGAACATTTCCATAATTTAAGCACTAATTTCCAGCCTGTTTGTTGGGTTCCTTCTTAAAAAAAAAAAAAAAAACAAAAACAACAAAAAAAACTTTTTAGTCTCCTGATTCTTAACGGCGGCTCAGAAAGCATTTTTACCACTAGAATGGTCCTGACTAAGGCTTCTCAGTTCCTGGGGTTAACATGTATTTATGACAGAGATCGAAATATGACCCAGGACCACTGCATAAAGATGCTTTTTTGTATTCATAAAACACACTTTCGCTTGGTTAAATGTAATTTGTTTATATATTAGGTTATATTTGAAATATATTATTGATCTGCCTCACTGTGATACGTTATGAACAACTACACATATTGATGTTGATGTGAATATTAAATTGTTCATTTATTTTTAGCTGATGTAGCTTTTTACCTCAGCCTGCAGTAAGGAACAATTTGAGGCAAACCGCACTAGTATCAAAGGATACAAGTGAGAAGAAAATTATCGGACAAATTGGTGACAATTGAATAAAATCAATTCCCATGCTTTTCAAGCTACAGAGCCTGGTGTGCAATCCTCCAGCGCCAACAACTTGCAGGCGAGCGCGTAAATGTGGTGTGCCCTTTTACACCTTTCTATACCTATAGACTAAAGTGTACTGAGCGAGGACGACATTTGCATCAGAAGACTACCTTGATGTTCACATTTGGGAAGCGGTTCACAACAAGGCATCTTGCTGGCACGCATCAGTAATGCCATTCTGATGCTAATCATCAGATGATTCAAAAATAAATCGACCTTTACTAAAAATGGGACATCAAGTTTCCAGCACACCACAGAATAAAGCAGTAATATTCAAGGGGGAGTGGGAGAAATTTACTTTGCAGAGACATTAATGAATGGGCTATATATGCCTACACGGTACGCTGTTTTATCACAAGTGCTCTGACAGATGTTTTGCATGCTACTTAATAGGAAGACTTAATGCAATACCAGATTTTATCATCTTCATACTGAATTAAATCTCCTAGTTCTTGGAAATTAGCCATTTTGCAACTTATCTGTACGAGGGGTTTACTCCAGCCAAGAATCTCCCTCTATAAAAAGTCTTATTGAAGCAAAGACATCACTTATAACCTATGTGTTTATAAACTACTCAGCCAAACTACTCAACTACTTGCCTGAGACGGCAAAATCTACCTGCTAGAGTTTATACAAATTATTCTTTGACTAAAGGCTGGATTTCAATATAGGGAATAATAATTTTCTCCCCCAGAAAAGATTTTGGAAGAAATGAAATTATTTACGGCATAAAATACTCCTCAGCATGTCTTAGGGTAACTAAATCTGATAACTATCGCTATGGAAGTTCTCAGATATTACACATGATCAGGAAAAATTCACGTGGAAAAAACAATAGGGTTTGAACCTATTCCTGGACAAAATAGTCTTTAGTGGAACATAAAGACCTTGGGTTCTTTTTTGCACAAAGAAACTTATTTGTCTCCAGCTGAGTGGTTTTCTTTGACTGTTTTGTTCAATACTAAATATTAGCATTTCAATAGTCAAAACATCCTTGAAGTTAATACCGCATTGAGATGAAGGGGGTGTAACTGTAGCAAGTACCTTTAGTAATGCCACACCATGCCTGTTTGGGACAGTTTGTACAAAGTAAAGTTGGTAGGGAAAAATTAAATTTATAAACTTTCAACTTCAATAGGAAAGTCTAAACCCTTCATTATATTAGATTTGATATACAGTTTTGAAGCAATGGGAGACTGTAATGGGAAAATCTCAAAAGACGTGGAAATTCAATGCCAATGCACAAGCAAGTGCTTTGGGAACCTACTCGTGAGCCTGATCCAAACCCCTCTGAAGAAAACAGAAGTTTTCCCCACTGTTTTCAAAGAATAACTTAATAGCTTTTATCTTGTTTCCTTGTAAAAAACGTGGTTATTTCAAGAAAGCAGACCCTCTTGAAAGATTTTTGATTGTTTCTGCTTCTGGGTGATTGAACTGGAATAAATGAATCAGACCGGCTCTTTACATGCTACCCAGAGACTAGTCAAAGTAGAGATGATGGCAAAAAAAGGTAATTTCACTCTCGCTCCTCTCCTCTTCAGTCTCCTGCTCCTCGACGGCTCCCGGAGCCCTGCGTGGTGGCTCTGCGAGAGAGATGTCCACCTGCTCGTGTGAGCAGAAAGCCAACGAGCTCGACACCTCCGAGCAGGACGTGCTTCTCCTGCACAGCGGATTAATAGGGCTGGGTTTGATCATTTTTGCTTATAACCCACCATCTTCCACTGCAGGCAGCTCAGTACATGCACTGGGAAACTAGAGAAAATGTTATGATTGACTGTGAGTGGCAAAACACAATGCTGTCTTTTCTGGAGCTTTGATTTCATCACTAGAGCTGCAAAGTGGGACTCGCTGTGCTTCCCTGTGCTATACTCCGCATTTTGTTGGGCACGGAAATCCATCTCTAAAGAGGAGTCGGATCAAGGTAGGGCATTCAAAGCATTACAGTGCATCGTTTTGGCACCCTTAATTACCTCGGAGCTTGTTACAACTGCATGAACATACAAAATTTGCATCTAACATTGCAGATCACCATGTCAGCATCTGAGGTCGCCACAAGTACGGCAGCAGATGTAAAAGCAAGGTATGTCCTTTTACACCTTGTAAAGATGTGCTATTATTTAAAAGCTTTACAGTGGGTCAGCACCTGCAGCAAAAAGCCAGCTGACCTGAGTCTCCTCTCAGCTGGCATGAACACAAATCAGGAGTAAGGCAACTGAAATGGATAGTTTTGTGACAGCACATGGACCGAGCCGAGTGCCAGCGAGCCAAATTCTGACGGAGACGTGCAAGGGGGAGAGCTGAAAAATCACACTCGGAAAAGGGATTGAAGGCAAGAGCTTCTCCACCATCATTTCCACGTCTTCTGAAAATTGCCTGGGAAAGATCTTGAGATTAGCGTCTGTAGGACAGGGGTACCCCAAACCTGAGAGGGGATGGAGAGCTATTCTCTGGGGTTTGGAAAGGCCAACCTATATTCAGACACATCACTCAGGCTCTAGTCAGAGGAGCCTCAGTGCTGGATAGAGCATGGCCTATTCCACAGTCCTTGTAAAAATGACTTGTATGAGGCTGCTTTTGTTAGGACAGAGAACAGTAAAAAAGGGGGCATCCACCTGCAGTATAAAAATACACCCATAGCAAACAACTCACTATGGATCAATACGATCCTTTAGGCAAGTGAAAACAACTATTATGGCAGGGCACAGGAGGAAGGACATTCTCATCATGGGGAAGGTGGATGTTATATGAGATGCAATATATAAGCTGACGATAGTAGGGAAAGATAGCTTATTGTTCAAAAACAAGCAAACAAAAAAGCCTAAAGGCTGTGCTTGTTCCTTCCCATTCCCTGTCCCACCGTACCTCTTTAACGTACCGCACGTGTTTTGGTACTGCTTTCATTAGGACTGGGAAAGAAATTCTCATACAGAAAATAGCATGCTGCTGTCCCATCCATTCAAGTGGAGTTTTCTCATAAACTAGCCTTCATTTTTTGCCATTTGGGAATATGTAATATGGGTGGGTGGAATTGCCATACGGTGTGGGTGGGTTTGCAACTGGCATTTCTTCCTAGTCACGCTACACTATTGTGCTACCAAATCTGTGACTGATTTATATCTGATTGGTAAAGACTGAAGATCAAAACTTTCAACAATTGGCATGTGGAATTAAAATAATGGCATTTTCATCCAAGTAAACACATAGGTTTCTAGGAAGCAGTAGTTACTCAGGCAAGTTTCCTTTTGATTGAAATGCAAATTTTGGTTGAGGGAAGTTCATAAAAGCCAAATCAGAGTCTTTGCAAATAAGATATGAACAGATGAAATAGCTCATAAATTCATAACGCGTTAAAATTTCACCTTGTACTTAGCACTTGTCGAATAGCTTGTTCTCCATCGGACCGTGTAGAAGCGAACCTCCGTAGTCTTTTGGTTCTTTGGGACAGAGTTGTCTGCCCAGATGACCCTCACTGCATCATGCGTAAGTGCAACAGCCTGGACACCTACTGGTGGGAGCATGGGGGTGGAGATATCTGGGACTGAGGTAGGGAAATCATCAAGCAAAGGATAAAAATCAACTTCTAATGGATCAATGGGGTCTGGGTCCATACATCACCAAATGAGCATTCCAAAATAAATGAATAGGTAAGTTAAACAGAAAAACAAAACAAAACAAAACAAACCACAAACAGCCACCAAGGGGCACACATCACAATGGGTTAAATGCATGGCATTAATGAGGAGGAGGAACATGAGGAGAACAGAAAGAAAGGCATTAATGCAAAATGAGAACGCATCAGCAACATCTCAGTTACATCACAACAAACCTAACCATCGCTAACTGCTATTTTCCATGACTTGTTTAAATACTGCCAGGTACGCTGTGTTTTCTTCACACAAGATGAAGTCAATGCACAGTGTCTCTCCTTAAAATGATTTACGTTTTCTTAAAAAAATGAATCACTTAGATGATACATTATTGGAAACACCTACAAAGTGGAGAGTGTGCCATCTTCCAACCTCATTTACAGACGTGACTTACTCTCACATGTGTAGGAGTTACCTATGCTTTTCTCTCTTGGCAGCCTCTTTCAGGCTCTTTTGTTGTTTTAGGCTCCTGAAAGGAATATATTCTGCATCTGCTTAAACGTTTGTTAGGCAAAACAGCACGCAACAATTTCACTGCTGAAGTGAAGATCTTGCAATTGCTGGTTCAATACTGTCAGCGTGCTAAATGCGCACATCCAGGCGTGGAGACGTGGATTATCTTCAAGGGGGCTTCTTCCTCGAGGAACAAGCACAGTTCCTCTCCTGTGCATCCGTGACCGGGCAGTCTTTGGGGAGCAAGACGCTGAGCACCATCTGCACGCCACGGCGGTGCGCTATGCAATGGCCGAGGAAAATTCTGGCTGTCTTAATTATCGAGACAGTGGCACATTTCATCTCATTTCCAAAAGTTCAGATCTGAGTGGCGTGCTGACACATCCAGTTAACTGAGGCTGCCGAGATGACTGCGGCCGTGCTTCTCCTTCCACTCTGTTGCAGAGGAGGTTTCTCTAAGTTACGGTGGCACGAGAGAGGGACCAGGCGTTGGGTGGGCAGCAGATTACTGCTGTTAGAGTCAGGGGAAAAAAAAACACCAACCACCCGCGTACAGAATTCCTGATCGGCGTTTGGTTCGGCCCCGATGACATTCACGCTCTTGGCTTCTCCGGGGGTCTGTCTCTGCCCTCTGGGGCTGCACAGCGATGGCACCCACGCGGGAACCAGAGATCGTTTCTACTCGGTTTAAATACCTCTGTCCTTGATGAAGCATCCAGCCAACTTCTGGCCTATCTTTTAAAACTCCTTCCTGACTCATTATTTACCAGTTGTGATTTTTCTACATAGAATTTCAAAATGCAGTGGGTAAAGTGCAGCACAAGCACGCCGAAAGGTTGCTTGGGTTTTTTTTTTTCCCCCTAAAATAATGTGCTAATTAATTAATCAAAGCATAAATGACTCTACTATTTCCTCACTGACAGCTGCTACAGTTTGCCTGCTCCATGTACAATTCCAGCTCCTGACACTCTTTGATCACTCCTGTTTTACAGTTTTTGTAATTCTTACTCAGAACTTCAGGGGGTCACAGCCCTCAGAAGGAAAAACAGAGGAGACAAAGATGTTTAAAATGTATGATAAGCCATTAGGTTCAACCTGCTTCTTGTGTTGCTTCTTTCATCAAAAGCTGCTTTATAAGAAGCTTGAATATACGTGTTGAAGGAGATGAAGCAAGTCAGTGGCTGTTGTTGTAGCGATCCAAAACTCAAACACATGATCCACACAGGGAGAAATGGGCAGCTGAATCTCTTTTTTGCCCCAACCTGGTGAATCGAGCTTCTGCAAGTTGAAAGTTAACAGTTTCTTTTCCTGAACTGAAGTTTTCCAAAAGAACTGGCTGTAAACTTTGGAAAGTGAGCAATACCTGTTTCTGTTGGGGTTTTTTACAAACTTATGATGGAAGTTGATGTGATTGGAGCCGAGTTGATATTTTAGCAAATACTGCACTTCCTTTCTCTTTTTCTTTCCCATACTGAAAACTGAAGTCCTGCTGTAGAGGAGATTACGAAGAGAGGCTGGGTTTAGCAAAAATAATGGTCAGACTTGATCAATCAAGATAATTCAGTTTCTGAAACAAATCACCACTGACCTGGGGAAGAGGGAAATGTCTATAATCCACTGGTGGCTGAAAATAGGTCCCTAAATACTGCCTCCATTTTCCACCAAAGTTTCATTTGCTATTATTTACGCGTGGACATCTGTCATTTGGAAATTGCAATCTCTTGACAGAAAATAGTTTCTTGCTCTCTTCGGAGCTGTTTTGTGAATATTGCACGTCACGTAACTTTAGTTTGCACTCCCTATCCACACAAGCAGACACCAAAGCATGCCTATGTATATGCTAAACGGACACACGAAGACACAGGTTTTGGTTTTCTTTGGTGCCCAGAGCGCGTCAGCTCATCCGCTGCTTGGGGGGCACGGTTCTGTGCTTTCCTGCTTTGCTAAAAGCCTTTTTGGAGATGTTCCTCCACAAACAACCCAGGCCACTGGCTCCTTCCAAAAGCTGCATCCCACGGGTGGGAGGTGGTGGGAAGCTCCGGGTACGGACGTCTCAGCAATGAGAGAAGCACTGGGGTGGACTGCTCGCAGATGATCATTGGGTCAGTTCACCAAAACAAGAGCCCAAGCCTGAATTACCGTTTTCACACCTGGATATCATTTTGTTTATGAGAGGTTATATACAGACATAAAATCAAATTGCACAGGCCAGCCGGGTGATTTTTAAATAGAACCAACAGGGAACAAAACACTTAAAAATAAAGGAATATACAGATCCTGAGGCAAACTCACTGGAAAAAGATTTCACAAGACACGTACTTAGCAAGAATGACCTCTGTAGATTCCAGACAAGAAGAAAGATTAATAATTTTGAGCCAAAATTTTTCTGACACTTATTATATCTAATGTAGCTTGTTACAGTTGCCCTTGATTGTGTAATTAATCTTTTTTTTTTTCCTCCTTCTGACTTTCCAAGATTTTTTATGGGAATACTTCACAAAACCATATGGTAAAAGCTGTTTTTCCTTGTAGAGCCACAGAAGTACAATTTGGTTGATTTATTCCTCGTGGTCCACCCAAGCCAGCGTCAGTGATGGGGTTTGCTCTCAGTGACACAGCTCCCTTTCCAGGCAGCTCTGAACACCATGGGTGAAACACGAGAAAAAACTTCACCAAATGATGGTGTTGCTCCAGAGGAAAAACACTTTTTTTTTTTTTTTTTCAGTTTTGTTCTTTTAACCCCTCGTCAGTCCCATCCACCCACCAGTGATTGCAGAAAAACCACGAGGCAGTCTGGAAGACAGTGCTACATGAGAGTAATTCTGATTTTAGAACTTTGCTAGCGTCCCAACAATGCATCTGTGAAAAACAGCTGCCTAAAATCACCCTGCTCCATTACTGCCGGGTAATCCCTTCTGCGAGCCTTATCCTGCCAGGAAAATCTCATCAGTACGTTCCTTCACCTTTTGCAACCCCTCTACATGCTCTTGTAGATGTGCATGATGAGAGTGTGTTCTTAACTAATTCATTTTAATTTAAACTGCTTTAAAAATGAAGGAAACAAAAATAATTTCATCTGGGCTTAAATCAACAAAGCTATTCACCCCTATTCTGCCCTGATTTTTAAATATTTAAATTGTTTGGGAGCCATGCTTCTCCCAAGCCAACCCGCACCAAAGAGCAAGCGCTTGTGAGCATCCCGTTAAATTCATACAGCCAATTTCTGGAAAGGGTAAATAATTCATTCTATCTGTGTAGTTAGAATAAAGTAGAAAATGAAGCTGATTTATTCTAGCAGGGACCTGGAGGTTGCAGAGCTCTTTTCTTCCATTGCCTTGACCAAAATGTTTTGCCTAGCGTGCACCTTTGTAAGGCTAATGTTCACTGACGGGGAGCAGATTACGAACCGGCATTTGCAACTCACCTGTCATCGACCTGGTGGTCGCACTTTCGTACAGAGGCACCCCTTCGCCTGCGTTGTTAAAGGCCTTTAAGGAAATCACGTAATGGGAACTCGGCTCTGCAGGAGGAAACAAATAAGGCAAAACAAAGCACGCATCGTTAAAGTCAGATTTGGGATGCAGAATGGACGAGTGCTTTCCTGAAAAGCAAGAAAAAAAAAATATAAAGTTAAACAAATGCCTGTGCAAAGTGACGAGCATGACTGCTGCCCATCGTTTTCATTTCCCTTCCAAAGGCTTTATTGATCTCAATCCCCTGGTGCCATCTTCACCAACAGCGAGCTGACGTTCTCCTTTAAGTCACCTGCAGCTTTGCCTGCGTAACGAACCTGGAACCCGCTTCGCGCATCGGCCCTAACTCCTGACCCATCGCTCCGAGCAGACGAAGCCGCAGACGCGGTGCTACACGGCGGCGAGGGATGCTGCGGGGTACCGGCGCCTTCCCCCCGGCTGCCGGATGGAGCTGGGGCAGCCGGGGCCGTGGTGCTGAGCTCCGGCGGGCAGGGAAGCATCCAGCCCCACGCGGCCCTCCGCGAGGACACGTTGCCGTCTGGGGGATGACGTGGGAAGAGACGGTTGAGGGTCGCCAGCGATGCGTTGCCTCGGGATCCTGAAGTCCGTACCGGCGAACCGCAGGCGTCCGGCTCTCCAGCGCAGCTCGGGTGGAAGTCGTGCTCCCGAACCCAGCCCAGAACAGGTCACGCACCCCTGGGATCGATTCCTGGACGCTGAGCAAAAAGCCTCCCTCCCTCCCTCATTTCTTGATGTCAGAGTGACGTGGGTAATAAGCCGTTTTACCTCTACTGAGAACTGCTCACGCTATGTTGTAAAGGTGAAGGATGGGGCAGACAAGAAATAACACACGGGAATTAACTTCAGGGTTGCACGGACGTGCGGCGCTGGTTTGTGTGTCCTAGTTTACCACGGGGCTACTCTAAATATGTCCCTAAATAAAAACAAAGTGAAATGAGCGCACCAGTTCCATGTTGGTTTTTTCTACTGTTTTCTGAGCAAAACAAGGCGATTCGTTTTCCTGATTTTTTTTCCAGGTGAATTACTTCGTTCCCCCCCACTTTTTTTTTTTTTTTTTAGCTGTTAATTCTATTTGTACAGAAGAAGATTGCACCTGAATACATTGGGCGTTCATACACCTGCCAAAGATGGGAACCACCTTCTCAAAGTTCTTCAGCAAGAAATAACAAATGTTTGCACATGAGGACGCATTTATTAACATGACATTGCAAAAGACCTGCTGCAGAATTACATATTTCATCTACTTTAACATCAAATCAGCTCAGTATGATTAATACCATTACAGTGAATCTGAAATGAGTAAATAATCTTTAAGTACTTATTGCATATTGTTACTAATATCCTTTCTACCCACATATTTTGTACTTAATTTTATGTCCAGAAGAAACAGTGACATATTTGTTTAATATTCAGGTGACTTCTGTGCTTCTATCACAAAAGAGCTAAACTTTAAAAATTGCCAGATGAATGACTGGTGCATTAATAACTCCCTGTGCTAAGTATTGTACGGTTATTAATTCAGTTGGTACTCACTGTAATATCATTAGTCATAAGGAAATTATTTTGTATTCAGAGAGACGTAGTATATATTTTCATATGATTTCCACCATGTATTAGCATACTACTTTTAATTTCTAATTTAACTAAGTGTTGTAACTCTCCAGATTCCACACAAAGATTTATTTATTGAGACAAGAAGTCATTATTTAGCTGAGACTTTAATAATGTCACATTCAGTAGTTTCAGCAGAAGAAAAAGAAATTCACATGCACAGTCTAGACCGACTCCATCTCTTCCTTCTACCCACGTCCCAGCTGCTGTGCCTATTTAGGAGTTTTGAAAGATGTCTGGCAGAGTGACGCAAGGGGTTAATACAGACCATTCGCTAGGGCAGACTTTGGGAAATACAGGGAAGAATACCAAAAGATGAAGTTTTAGGACTTTGAGATGTACCAGGTGTTTGCTGTTACCAGCAGTGAACTCAGTGCCTAGACTGAAGAGGACAGATAGAGACAGACAGCGGATTAATCTCACTGCTTTCTGTAAGTTAGGCACGTGGTTTAGTTTATAAGGGCTGTCCCTACAGTGACTGAAGAGACAAGCACCTCTGTATGACAATTCATCCCATACTAAGATAGGTATTTAAGAAATATAAGATAAATCAGCCTCTAAGGATTGGTATGTATCTCCACTGATGACGGCCACAGCACAGATGTCTGGACTTCGCTTGGCTTAAATTTTAAATAACAAGACATTAGTCAGAAAAGAATGTCACCCTGACCACTGACTTTGCGAATGTGGAAGATTACTGGAGAAACCCGATTCTAGAAATTGCTGTCAAAACCCCCACAACCCCATAGAACTGTCACGTCTAATCAAAATACATTGTGAATTCCCAACAATGAATACGCAAAATGAGTGATTTACTATTAATTTGATCATGAAAAATACACTCACGGAAATTGATAAATTAGGCGGAAAAATGTGATAAGTTCATGGAAAATTTAAAAATGGAGACTATATAGCACATACTTCATTACAACTGCCCATATAGCACAATATATAGTCCATCAAATTTTATAAATTGAACAGGCTGACATATGATTCATGTTTATAACTAGGCTGGGTAAGGTTACATTTGCAAAAATGAGCTAAGATTGGGATGAGGATGCGATCTGTAGCTTTCTGTTAAAAACATGAAAAATTCAGGTGGTTAATTTGAGCTGCTGCTAACTGGAGCAATAAATAATTGCTTGAGTCTCCTTTAGATAAGAGGGAAAAAGGCAATTTGCCATGGTACAGTGTTTGAACACAGTATTAGAGTTCGGTTTAGTCCAATACAATGAAAAAATGAAAAAGCATTAATATTATCATGTGACAGACAGTTGCTTTTTAAACTGCATTGTATACTAATAATAATTACGGGGTCATTCTGGTGCTCTTTTTGGTAAAGTGCCCCTGGCTGGAGTGGGAGTTCAAATGAGGAAAGCTTTTTAGTGTAAACCTGATAATAAGTGCAGCTGCTAATGGAACAGAAGGGTTGTTAGCGCTCCTGGCAGAAACAACACAAAGAAACAAAGAAACGGGGGCTTTAGAGATGACGATTGCAGTGCAGTTGCAAGAATTCAGAGGTAAATTCTGAATTTTTCTCCACCGACTCCTATTCATCACAGCGAGGAACACAACCCTATAACAATGATGTTACCATTTGTATTTGCTATTCTGAAGCAGGAGTGGGAGACAATTATATGCTTTTTTTCTGGCAGAAGAAATCTCTTCTTGCCTTTGAAGAAGCTGAGCAAAGAATTCAGCTTTAATTAGAGCATCAACCAAGAATCCCCATGTCAGTGTTGGTGAGGAACATGCTCTGGAAATAAAGTTGTGTTCTGCAGTTCAACTAAAAAAAAAAAAAAAAAAAAAAGGACAAGAAGTTCAAACTAAGCATGAACAAAATCGATTTCTTCTACTGACAGATGTTGTTACTGGAAAGAAAATAATCAACAAATACCAACTCATTCAAGATACCACAGTTATCTTCTTCTTCAAGAGGGTAAAATTGTGACATCTCTACAGCCATTACATGGCATCTTTTGACAAATGTTGACTTTTCATGTATAATTTGATTTTGTCTTTAAACTATAAATATAAAATAAATGCTTGACAACTAGATATGAACTCCAATCTGAGGAAAGCTCCTCACTTTAAACTACAGGGTTGGGAAGAGGGTAGTGCACTCAGCTGATTTTCCAGATCAGCTCCTTTCTCTCTCAAATAAAAATTCATTCTCAAGTCCTCTTCTCATCTCCCATTTTAACAATTCCCTGACACGAGGGACCTGTAGAGTGCTCTACAGATTGGTACCCTGGGAGAGCCGAAGCTAAGATGGGGTCTCCTGCTCATCACGAAAACGTTGCTCAATCCCATCATACTACTCAGAGCTACTGCCTTACACTTAAAAACATCTGAATTTCTTCTAATGCAATGTAGCCAATGAAATAGCAATAAAGATAAGTTACATGTTCAATAATCTTCTCCCAACACCTTTGTCAGTGCCTTTCCTGATCCTAACCAAAAGTGAAGTAGAACTTCATTGAGGTCTAATCCCTTTTACTCTGCTTGAGCATCAGTGTGAATCTATAAGTACAGTATAATAATGTGCTCACGCTGCCACAGGTTGCTGAGGAGGAAAAGCTGCCATCTTTTGCACTTTTTTTTTTTCCCCCCATTACTAAGCTGTTTTTAACTGTAGGCTACAGAAGTCTACCCTTGGGATGGCAGAGACAGTAGTAAGGTATCTGTCATGAGAAGCTACAGCCTCCCTGTAGACAAAGTAGAAACAAAGATATCTTGTCAAAACAGATGGGGTCTGACAATATCCTGCAGTAAAAAGACAGGGTGGAAATCGCAGCAAGAGACATTCCTATTAGTTATTAGGAAAAAAATAAATATGAGGGCTGTCAAGCACTGCAGCAGGGGCCCAGAGAGGCTGTGGAACACCCATCCCTGGAGGTGCTCAGAAGTCAGCTGCAGAGGACGCTGGTGTGGCCCAGAGCTCCCTCTGAAGCTGGCTCTGCTTGAACAAAGACTTGGACCGTATGACTTGAGGGATCCCTTCCAACCTAAGTCATTCTGTGGTAATTAATACCTGCTCCCACAACCACGATGAGAGCAGGAACCTGGCCTTGATATCAATCTGAGGAGGAAGTTCTAAGCCAGCTGCTGACATAGGACCCTTCTGCCTTCTCTGTTGCTCTCACCGTTTGCTTTGCCAAAAGCATGCTGACTCCACTTTATCAGCAAAGAAAGGAGCAGAAACACAAATGCTAGCATTTGTTGCAAGCAGAGTAACTCCTACAGGAAATGCCCTGTTAAAAGAGAAAAAGTCTTCAAGAGAATTATGTCTATGCCCTGTGTGTCCTGCCATTGCCACTGATGCTGAAAGACCCTCCAAAGGGTAGAAAAGCCATCGCTACAATTATCTCAAAAAGCAACCAGAGAACTGTCTCATTTACTGCTGTTTGGGTTTGTGAAAACATTACACCTAGTAATCAGTAGTACCAGTGTCAGTTCCTAGACCTAGTCACACTAGTTTATTGCCAGGAAAAGGTAATCTATCTATAGGACGAATGTCAAATTGAAGTATAAACTCTTGCAGACAAGGGTTACCGCATTCTGAGAAATCGAGAGGGTAAAGCACTTCCAACGACGCAGTCAAATGTAGTGTACTTCTGTACCCTGGACCTGAAACGGAGGGTTGCAGCCAGGGCTGGGGTTGAACGCTCCCAGGGAATTGGAAACCACCCTACGTGCATTAAGGAGCCCAAAGCACAGTTTACGCTCCAGTTTTCAACTAGAAGTGCCACAACAAACAAGCCCAAAGCAGGAGGGGTTCCTGCTGTGTGAGACGGCTCAGAGGGAATCGGAGGCGTTCCTCTGGAGGCAAATTCCAAGGGAATCTCTTCACACCTGGGTCAGACCTTGGAGGAAACATTCTGCATTCAGCAGGCTACTGAATAAATCCGTGCTTTGAGCGCTGCGGTGTCAGGCTAGTCAGGCATCCAGGCATAACAAACCGTGCCACGTATGCCGTTAGAGCATCAGCAGCGTCTTGCCCGGGGGGTGGAAGCCCAAGGGGTGATTTGGCCTCCTCTGTGCAGAAATTACCCTCAAGCAATGGACTGTACACCGTCACCCAAAAAGAAAGGTGCCTTGACTCTGATTTTACAAATATCCACTGGGCACCTAATGGCCAGCAGATTAAAGTGCATTAAAAGAAACAGTAAGTGATGTATTCCACCTCTTGGACAGCATACGCTTGCCCTGGAGAGCAAAGCTTAGAAGCAAATTTTAGCACAATGTAGGGAAATGGTATCCACATTAAAAAAACCAAACCCCAACCCCAAACTATTAATCATATTAGCAAATTTAACTATAAATATTCCACTAGAATAGACTAGCATGGTGAAATTCTGCAAATGAGTTTCTCCTATGTTGTCAGCTAGAGAAAAACAGTTTTATTTTATTCCTTCTAGGCACTTCTTGTACATCAGCAACAGCTGCATTTCAGTGGTGGACGAGGAGATAATTTCTGTGATGTTATTTCATCGAATGTATTAGGTAATTTAGAAAGAAGTCACTACCAGAAAGGCTAAAATGGGTAATAAAGAGCTCATGTATTGCTTTCAAGAAAATAAGAGAACTACCAATGAATTATCCTTTTTCTAACACAACTGAACTAGCATATATTTACATCTTCTGGTAAACTGAACAATCCATAATAACAGAGAAGAACTTTGTTCAATTAAGTTAAACTTACCAGATGCTGGAAAATTCAAGAATGCATTTTCCATGGTTACAGAGGATGGGCCTGGTATCTTCTTTGTGAATGGAAAGCACAAAATGTAAGTTTTGGAAATTGGGCACATTATTTCCATGCCAAAGGTTTCATCCAACATTTAAACAAAGTCAGCTAACTAACATGATATTTGAAGCATCAGGAGTACTAGTATCTCCTGAAAATCAATTCTTTCTGTTTAGGATCTGAAAGAGCAATGTAGATTGCTGATTGAGGCATCAAAACGTGAAACTATTGGCCTGGGAAAATTCCCACCTAAGTGTTAAAGCCCTTTTTAGACAAAAACATTTGGTTTTGAGAGGGAATACAGGGAACAGTGGAAACTTGGATTCATGTCTGCAGTACGTCACAAATTTCTCAAGAAATGATGGATAAGTCACTGGTTTTTGTATGTCTTCAGTCCCTACAGTATTAACTTTTCTTTTTTTTCTATTTCCTTTAATCTTTTGACTATAAGCTCCTTGAAGTGGAGTCTTACATTGTGTTTCTACGTTAACTACGCAACAAAACCCCGATCTCACCTCGAACCTCTGGGCCCTACTGTAACACAAATAACAAAGAAACGTTAATACGTAGCCATGCTTAAAATATTTCCTATATTTAACTGAAAGTTGTCCCTGAGGAGCACAGTTCTGCCCATCTGCTTCCCAGAGATGCGAGGGACGGGGGACAGAGGGAGGTCCTACACGTCTACATTTCAACCGAATACAACCTAACCTGTAATTTTTAATCCAGTCTCACCGTTGACTCTGTTACAACTGTTGAACGCACGTCCTAGCTCTCTGGATGATAAACTAGGACTCCAGTCATCTTCCAAAAATTTGGTTAGGCAGCAATACCCAGGGTTTTGCCTTACTCTGCTGCAGCGTGAGCTCCAGCAGCATCCTTCAGCAACTGGACCTCCTTGTCTTCTCACAGGCTGTCCCCCTTGGCAAAACATCTCTCAGCGAATCACCCCAAAGAAGTCAACATCGACCTACCTGGAGCCCCGGCGCCTTTGGGGGAGCGCACCGTGCAGCGCGGGGAGGACACGACCCTGCAGGGAACCAGTGAAGGTCACGGCATCAAAACACGTCGCTGCAGCTGGGCGACAATGATGTGCCTCACTATTCTGGGGGTGCCTGTGTATTTATAGGTACTCAGGCTGATTCTGGAAACATTTAACTTCTAAAACGCTAGAGAAAGTGTTTAACGGAGCAAAGAGAATTCATAATGAGAACCTGTTAAGTGCTTTTATTTTAATGTAGTTCAAGAGACGAACAACAAATCCATATTTACAGTTGTTTTTAAGATGTCACCTCATCATATATTATGCCTGCTTGCTGATTTCTCTTGCGAGCTATGTCCTCTGTGCATTATAACAAAGTGTGCAGGGCTTTTTTTTTTTTTGAGGAAAGACTGTAATTTGAACATGCTTAGAAATAGGTCTTGTCTCCTGCGGAGATGTGAACCTTTACAACTCCCATGGTGCATTGCAAGCTCAGTGCACTCTGTGTCGGTAGGGATGCGAAACAACAAAAAAATCCCTATGCGTATCACATACATTTGTTATTGATGTTACAAATGCAGACAAACTCAGGAAGAGTAAAGTAGTGTAGCAGAAATGAAGTGTAAGACATATGGACAAATGAATAAAAAATGAATAGATGTGACTCGAGATGCTTCCTGACATCAGAGGAAACGCCATTAACGTACCAGGAAGGTTAACCTGTGTGGGGGCAAGGTTTCTTCAGGCACTCATACACAAAAAATAACGATGAAAGTTGAACCATGAGGAGAGGTTGTGCTTTCCTTTGCAAAAAATAAGTCTTACATCCAAGCAAACGTGCATCCATAAGCCTGCGTCACTTAGCTGTTTTGATCTCCTTAGCATCCACGACAGAGACCAGTAACAATCCAGAAGGCATAGTGTTGTATCTGTCCTTTTCCCTGAAAACTAAGCCTTGCAACAAAGCTTCCTTTTTTTGTGGTTGATGAATGAGTATAAAGAAAAAAAATATTCTTGGCTATCTGCATTATTTATATTATAATTGGGGATTAAGAGTTATTCTTCGGCATTCTGGTTTTTACCAACGAAGAAGGGAAATATTCAGCTCTTCTGTTCCATCTGTTGTCAATAGATCCTAAACACTTTGTCAGAGAAGCCCGTTTAGCTGTTTTTTACAGCTGGAGAACAGAGGCATAAACAAACTAAAAAGCCTTACAGAAAGTCAGCCAGAGTGAAGCGTATGAGCGGATTCCTACACACAGGTATATGGGCAGGCTAAAATTCACTTTAACACGAGGACACTGTTAAAATCCACACAACATCTGATTTGGGGGAGTTACGCAAGATCTGTTTGTAATATAAATAATGCATGGATCACACACTGACCCTTTGCTTGGGAGCAATTTCTCCATACTCTGTAAGAAAGCAAAGTCAGGGAGAAATGAAAGAAAATTGTTGCATGAAGTATTTGCAGAAATAGCAACATTCTTTAAATGACAGTCAGTTTTCAAAGGCAAGAAAGAAAATGAACAGTCCCTGGAGTCTCGAAGTGCCTTTACTTGTTAGTGTTGTGCTTTAATGTGATCTATGAGGGAAACAGTGAGATGCATAAAATTTAACATATTTTTGTTTGATTTTTGCTGCTCCATTTTGTATTAAAAATGCAAAGGGAAGAAAACAACCCAAAACTACATTAAAAAGCTTTTTTGTTCCCTTTCATGTCTTTGTTACAATCCACAACTGTCATCTGCAAAGATTAAAGAAAATGAAGAACCTTCTTTCTCTCCCTGATTCGCAGTTAAGATTGAAGGTGAATTTGATGGAACCCTTTTGTATTCCTACCGGTATGTTTGTTAAAATATAAATTCAGATCTAAAAGCTTTATCTTCATTTCTTGTCACTTGTAATTGTCGATTTTTTTTAAAGTTTTTTTCCTTGAATAATGCAGGGATCTGTAAAGTTGAACATCTGTGCCATCCAAAATGCTCGCACGTCAGCTGAACAGTAACACTTGCATCAAGGCGCACAAAGACAAGACCACCCCGGCTGCCAAGCTCCCACCATGCCGCATAGAGTCCCTTGCACCAGTCCGTATAGACCAGGGGAGACCGTGCAACCCCCTCCAGCATTATAAAATGACTTACCGGTGTGAGCTGTTAATACGTTCTTATTATTCATATGGTAGCTCTAATCTCCAAACTACTAATTAAGCAGAAATTGCTCACATCCATTAGATTTTCTCTTCAGAGCTTAAAATTTTCAGATGTGCGTAGCTTCAGGCTTTATGGGAGGAGAGGGAGTAACTTTGAAAAGTCTTTGCTAGATTTTGCTGCATATTATGCACTTTGCTTTCATTGCTGGGCCAGGAGGATCAAAGGTTCAAGTTAAAAAGAGACATGAAAATAATATTTCAAGATGTGCACTCCAGCTTCCCAATCAAACTCTTTCAAGAGGGTGCATACGAATTCCTACACACTCGGGGAGATGAATGTAGCTTTTTCTTAGATCACATAAAGGCAACTGTACTTAAAAACTCTTTCTAAAATTACGCCTTGTTCTTCTCTTCTTACATACGTAAGGGGGGAGGAAGGGATGTGCTCTTAAGAAGAAAGTCCACATTTCTGTAAGACTCTAGAATTTGGTGCAGCTTTCCCATCACGTTTAGTTTTCAAATGGTTTGAATAGCTGTAAAATAATAATTTTTATACACATTTTCTCATGGAAAGACCTAGGGCGTTTTACAGATGGAAGTATTATTATGGACGCCAGAGGAACTACCTTTTGTGATCAGCTTAAAACTGAGTCTCAGGTTTTCAAACCTGCATCTCTCTGCTTTCTCTCACGTGGTGCAAACACCCTGTCGTCAGCTGCGGAATTATTCTATTGTTACTATTCAAATGCTTTTTTAAAGCATTTTTGCTGTTGGGATGTCACTAACATAAAGCAAAGGCAGAGGCCACACCGTGCAGCACTGGGAGGCTAACGGTCATCCGCCGGGTCTCCTTACGCCCAGCCTACCACCCTTCTCATGTCAGCCTCCTACCTTTTCCCACTATCCCAGTAAGTTGTTAAAATATCCCAGAATGAGTTATCCAAATATCCCGGCATGATATGATAATGTTATAATGTACCGGAATATGCTATGATAAAGTTACCACGTTTCATTTTTCCAATACATTAATTAAAAATACAGCTTTATGATCTATACTAAAAGTTTTATGCAAATTATTACAGCTAGTGTGGTGTTTCAGATATTTGGGGGTTTATGTTTGCAGAATCAGTAAACAGAAATCTCCTTGGCTTACTTCTTCCCTTTTCTTTTAAACTTTTATTTCATGAGTAAGCTTTAATACGAAGCTCCATGGACATGAGCCCAGTCAGTTCATTACTACGCTTAATGCCTTCTGAGCTGGATCAGTACAGAAATCATTACTTCTTAGGCGTAAAAGATCAGAATTGGCATCTGTGAATTCTTCCGATATTGTTAAAACCACCATTACTCAGTCAATAACCTTGCCATTTATAATCACAAGCAAAGAAGTAAAAAATATTAAAAGAAACAGAAAGAAAACAAACTGAAGTGGCTCACTAGAAGTGGGTCTCCTTGTTAGAATTATTCATTGCAGAGTCAGTCAAGCACTGATCTCTGTCACAGAAAAAGCTGAATGAGAGCAGGGGATGCTTGCTCCTGAAATTTATGAGACTGACATCAAATATCTTTCATACACTACAAAAAGAAAATACAACAAATTCTTCACTGACAAAGCTGAAGTCTCTGGATATTCTTATATTCTTCTGCACCTGCGGAGGTCTCTCCAAGCAATATGACCACTCAGTCATAAGAAAATCACTCTAATTCATTCTAGAGCACAAGTGTTACCTCTATATAGTTGTATTCAAGATGATCATCACACAGAATAAAGTTCTCAATCACTATTATGAAAGACTGAGTACTTTTCTTCATGTTTTTGAAGTGATTTATTCAGTCGCTGAAGTGTACTACTCAGACAAGTGCTGTAACAGCTCGGGTACAGGCTCATTCAGGCATTAAAAAAGTTTTGCTTGAAGGCAGTAACCAATTAAGTACCTGAAAATGTGATGCAAAGCTGCCATACAACTTGCGCATACTGGTGTTACACTTGCATTAGCAAGAGGGAAGGAATTAAAAAGCAGACCACTCCGTGAGCGTGTAGGTCTCCATCCTTCCCCTATGGGTGATCTCCTTAAGGAGACTGTCCATTGCTCCCAAGCCTTGTACTTTCAAGCAGAGTTTTAAAAGTATTTAGGATTATAAAGGTGCAGTGAAGTGTCCGATAGGATTTCTAAAGAGACTTCGGTATCTGACTCCCATCCAAAACCAGTAAGTACTACACAGACAGCATTTTTAGTTGATCAATAGCAGCAGATTGAAGGTGCAAAGATCTTTGGAATTTCATCGTCAGCTCTTGAATGACAAATCCTGATGCGTAACAACGCACACCACGGCTAAGTTACCATTACGGGCATCCGCCGTGGTCAACAGGGAGAAAAAGTCAGATGATGGAGCTGTTGAATGGGCTGAACTATCCTTGCTGTTCTTTTCTTGCTTGAGGGACTAGAGAAGTAACATGGGCCGATACAGCTCAAACTCAGGTGACTCAGTTAAACATCTGAAGTCGGGTAAAATAAATAACCAGTCTAGAGAGTAGGTCAGAGAGTTTATCATTAGTTCTGATCACAAAGGTTTCACCACCAAACGCTGACGTACCACGTCCACAAGTGAAGTAACCCATCTTCTTTACAGCCTGGCTGCAGAGAACATCAACAGGCCTGAGCTTAAAGCATGGACTAAGTTTTGTTTCTGACTCTGCCTCAACTTTTATGATAGTAGTAAGTCATTTAGGATTAGATTTTAGAATTACAGAATTTCACATAAAAATGCAAATTACATCAAATTACTGTATTTCCAGACATTTATAACAATGGTACCCAACCATCCGTATTCATAGGATGTGCGTGCAGGTGGCCAACAGTGACCCGTGGCTGCACAAACAAATTAGGGAAGGAGGAACAAAACCTACACAAATACCAGCACGAGGAACTGCAGCCTTACATATCCAACAAGCAGGAATTGCCACAGCAACCCTATTGCACATCTACGGCAGGAACCGCCAAACAAAGGGGGATCACGAAGGCAGGAATTTCCAGGGCAACCGTATCGCAGATGCTGGGAAGGGAATAAAGCCAGTGAGCCAGCCTGGGGGCTGACAGCTTCAACTTTCAATACCTACGTGCATCCCTCTTGTCAATCTCTCAACTGTAAGGTCTTTGGAAAGATGTCCAGGAGGTGCTTTTGTGTGGGTCTGAACACAGACAGAAGAAAATCGTTCCCAGGAAAAAGATCAGGCGTGCACGTATGCGCACACGTATGGTGTCAGGGTGTTTCACGTCCCTGTTCAACCTGGCACGGCACTACTTTTAACAGAGCAGTTCTTCCCCATCGTTTCTCTCAGCACTACAGCACGAGTTTATAGCAGTAAAATAATGCCTGACACGGACCTGGATTGCTGGGTTTGGGCATCTGTGGGTGAAAACGGTGACTATAAGTGAGAGTCAGGCAGGATTTCTGAAAGGCAGCTGATGTCAAACAAATCTGATTGCTCTTTAATGAAAGTATCTACGACTCCAGAATCTAAATGATACGTAGGTTTGCGCTGTGCTTCAAAATAGCATACAAAGCAACAATAAAAAGAAAAACTGCAGTGAACCTCAGGAAGCTGCAAAACCCCAATTTTTCAGCTACACACATCACAGACTGGATTGAGGCGAAGTGGGGTGACCTCTCTGCAGTCTCTGTCTAACGAGACAAAGGAGAGCTGGGGAGCCAAGAGGAAGTAATCGCTGAAAGCCACGAGCATCAAAAGGGATGAGGTCTTTGGAAGGGAGAGAAAAACTCACTGAAGTTCATCATTTATTTAGACATCAGACTTCATTGTCGCTTTCACATAGTACATTTATGACAATGAATACCATACTCATGCACAGGTTTCATAGGAAATTTTACAACAGGTGGGGTGAGTCCACATAACATCTAGGAAGTATTTTTTCCCCTCATTTCACCTAGGAAGTACTTTTCCCCCTTATTTCTGCCAGCAGCACATTTTGATTCATAACCTTATTGAAAACAGTACTTTTATTAGGAAAAGAATTCTGTCTCATCATTTTGTGTAATTTTCTCGTAATGGCTTCTAATAAAGTGGGTGAATAATGTAGGAAGTGTTGGCAACTGTTCTAATTTTTTAAAAGCTTTCTCTGGGCCCTTGGTCACATCCCTCTGGGGTTCATTTTCTGTGGATATTTAAATGATGGAATTTAATTAATGCAATTATTCATGGAATTGATTTCCGAAGTTGTACACGTGAACATTTGGAGAAGTCGAATTTAAAATGCACACATCAGGATTTGCGACCAAAGAGCTTGCATCCTTACCCAGTTCGAGACCAGATGCATGCAGCTTATCTGGACACTGACAATTAAGTTACAGTGCTCACATTTTGAATATTTGCAATCAAACCAAAAAATGTACAATGAAAAAGATACTTTCCATCTGAATAATTAATAATGTTCATGAAACCTCAGTCTGTTGGAGGATATTCAGCAAAAAAAACCAACCCTGATTTCAGTGACTGAATTATTTATAACTAAATATTTAATACACTCAATAGTTTCTTGACATTTTCTAGATGTCTGGGTGTTACTTCTGTATATTAGTAAAGTACATTAGTGAAACACCCTTCCTGACTTGCTGGACTTTGTATGTACTTCTGCCTGTTGGCAGGGCCAAGAATATAGGAAAACCCTTTTAATCCACAGAAACAGTTCTAATACCCGAAGTACACCATCAACTTTCCACAGATACCAAGAGTTTTGTATCTGCAAGCTGTTCCTAGCATAACTTCCACCTGACGGTAGTGGCTATCAGAGGTCCTATGAGCGAATATATTCACTGGTCATTTAATACATGAAGGAAAACAAACACTAAAGCTTCACAAAACCCAAGACGTTTCTCCAGTTGTTAATCAAGACACTTTTAGTGGGAGCTGGGCATTCGGAACTCTGTAAAACTTTGATAGCTCTGTCCATCTCCCTTTCTTTTCTAGTACTTCTGGGTCAACAATGGTGGAAGACTCAACTGAAAACTCATTAGAGATATGAAACAACTTAAAATAGGCTTAGGAGAATTTAAATCCCTTTTGGAATTAAAAAAAATACTTTGCACTTAATCCTGACCATTAGTTATTAGACACACACATTCATTAGTAATAGCTTTTATCTTTATATTCCACAAAATTTCTGCCATAGTCCAGTCAGATATCTTTCCATTTTGCATAGTAACTTCGCACTTGCACAAAACATTATCAAATCTGCCTTTTTCTGTAGAACTCACTGAGTATTTGGGAGCGTTTATGCACGGCTCTTTGCGAATACCTCCATCATGAAATATACACCTGGACATAGAGAAGCTGTTTGATGAAGTAACAGTAAAAACAGTTTACGCTACTCTCCAGGTTTCCCCCAAGGAAACGGCAAAAAGGTTGGACGATGCAGTTTCACGGTGCTATAAAACACAAATTCCAAAGAAAAGCGTCTCCAGCTACCAAAGAGTTTTGGCCCTCTAGAACTGAGATAACTAGTCTAGCTGTGCACCCCTAATGCACCAAGTTAATGAATTTTCCTGTAACAGCTGATCATTCCCAGATTACTAAGCAGAAAACTTACCATTTTTACCTGGAATAGAAGTGCTAAAGCAGAAACTGCAAGGAAACCATTAAACTTTTTGACTTCCTTTAAACTTTGAACTGTTTTCCCAGTGCTAGGAGAACGGTCCGTCACCACTGGAAGAATCCAGGTCCCTGTGTACCATGCTGAGAATTTAGATGAACTGTCACAGAGGCTGTGCCATGAATAATGAATAACCACCTCTCTCTGGGCACCATTTTGACAGACACAAAATAGGAGTTTTGCGATTGCCATTAAATTCAAACATGGGGGGGGGCAGCCCAGGGAATAACATCTTTAGGTCCAGCTCTCTGCACAAGTGAGAGTCAGTATTAGGAGCACACGACTTAATAAGGTCTACTGAATTAAATGAGCATTTGATCAAAGAAATTTGACATATTTGAGACTGTCCAGAGTTTTGAAGGTAGAACCAAATGTAAAATGGACTGCAGAAACAGCCTAAGAAAGCAACATATAAAGGAAGCACCAGTGATTGCCTGAAAATAAACCTGCAAAAATAGCATAATCTCAGAGGAACATCTTTTCATGAAATGAAATGAATGAAAATAATTACTTACCCAAATTTTCAATGGAATAATAACGCTGTTTACTGTCCACCCGCACAGTCTCAGCATACGGACTGCCTACGCCGTAGCCGATGATGTACCCGCGGACGACAATGTTTGGGTTCAGCGGCGGAGTCCAACTCATGACGATACTTGTTGTCAAGGGCCTGACATGAAGAGAGCTTGGCTGGTCAGGAACCTGAGATTCTGGGATTAAAAAAAGAAAGAAAGATAGAAGTATAAATTAATATTCTACTCAAGGTTTGAGTTTAGATTAAAATATTTGCACAAAAACCCCCAACCAGGTGCCCCAGAGTTACATGCAGCGCTTACATGCAATTTGATTTCTGAGCTACATCCTTCCCTTCCAAGAGCACCGAGCTGCCTCATCCTGTTTTAAACCGAGTATCTCCTGGTGCTTCCCACCTTTAGCATAAGGCTACAAGAGATATTTAAAATGATGCAGGAAAATGAAAGATGACCTGCAAAAGAATTTCCAGGAGGACAACTTTTCTCTTCCCTAGTCTATTTGCAAGTTCAGCAGGATCCTAACAGCTGATTGCATGAGTCGTCCTGCGCTCGCAGATTATTTAACAAAAAGGTTTACTTTGTTAGCAATATACTAGTATATTCTGGCAATAGTGTCTTTCCTTCCCATGAAAACAAGAATTTAACTCTTGGGCATGCATCTCTTGCTTTGAAGCTGCTTTAAATAATACACCAGCATTTCAAAAAATGAAATAATAGAATGAGATATTTTATTTACAGGTGTTCCCAGGTAATATTCATTACTTTAAGTAGTAATTAATCACTTGGAGTCTATGTGCCTTCTACAAGCCTAATTTTAGCGTAAAGGTTAGATGAGTAAATGCCTTTTGTTTGAGTTTACCCGGTAACTACCATATCACAAGTCTCTTCAGAGGAGCTGCACAGTAGCTTGTCTGTTTGAGAGCAGAAAGAGACAAGTTACTATTTTTCCCCAATAAAAAGGCTTGCAATATAATAGATGAAAGCTTATATGGAAGGCAACAAGGACAAGATGATGTAAACTCCAACAAAAGACACTTCACAGTTGTGAAGCATTCCCACTGTAAACCTTGGAAAAGGCAATAAAAAGAAGAATTAACACTTTTCAATAACCAGTCCCATGCATGTGTCCTTGGTATTTTATGAGCTTTCAGTTGAATTCTTATGAACACATTAGAGTAGTCTGAAAACCTGCTGCACCTTCAGGGAAGGCTGATTAGTACATTACCAGTCTGAACCACCTAGCAACTTTGCAAGTCCTTTGCATTCAACTCCTTAAAATTGCAAAGCATGGGTCTTGTTTAAAAGTTGAAGAAAATTCACTGAAAAGTTGCTACTCACAAAAAGAAGAAACAGATTGCACCCGTAGTGCCACTGTAAGTCAGGTTAAGTTGCCATTTACCCCCACTCCACTCCCAAACTTTGTTTTAATGCAGAAGCAAAAGTTATTTGAGCAGCTATTCCTCAACAGTGCTGTTTGAAAAACAAATGACAGAAGCATTTCTTACAAGCCCCAAAGATAAAATAACAATTTGATGCCTTGAAATGACAAGCTGGATAACATAGCAATACTGAAAATTCCTCAAAATTCCTAAAAGCAGCAATTCTCAGGCAGCAGAGGAGATCAGAGCATTCAAAGAACCAATTGCCCTCAAATGATAATTTTTACATCTGACACAACACAGAGATTTCAACTGCAGTACAGATACCTCTAGGCAGCTGTTTAGGTTAAAACTGCTTTATTCAAACATTTCATATTCTTTATTCCAAACAATTCAAATATGCGATTCACGCATTTCAGAGCTAAATCATGACTTCTTATTTCAAAAAGTTAAAGGCGGTTTAACTTCTGGTACCCTTCTTGTGAATTAAGTCTCTAAAATGAAGCTGGGCTGAACAACATTTTTGAACTATTCTTTGATACTGACATTTCATAATCACAGCTATTTTTTGAAGATGCATTTTTTTGCTTCAGCTTTCTGTATAAAGCAATTTTAGTTACATTTTCATTAGCTTTACTTTCAAACATTTTCTGGAAAAAACACTTTTCTTATTCTGAAACAGAACTTTAGAAATTGTGTCGTGTAGCTCACATCCCAAATACAAAGTTAAATGTTAGAATCAACTATTTTTTTTTTCCCCTCAAACAAAATACTTTTTGGTTCTCTTTACAACGAAGCATGCTTTCCACAGTAAGGACTTCTGTCAGACATAATGTACAGCCAAACATCTAAATCCATCAATTCTTCAGGAAACATGACCATCCAGCCTTTGCATGGCTCTGCTGATTTCAGTGTTCCAGCACTCAGACATCCAGGAGTCAAATTCTCATTGAAACACGTATCTCATATTTCTGCTTTCTTTGTCAGACCGTTCCCTTGCGGTTCTAGATCGATACATTTACTTTTGTATCTCCTGGGCTTGAACGTGATGCCGGAACTACTTTTGAGAAGCAACCATGAGATCCCATTCTCCTACACGTAGTGCCAAATGAGTTCTTCATCCTAAGTCCCAACTGAGACAAATTTACAGTCCCTCTCTTAACTGCACCAAGAGTTTCTCGCTTTCCTCTCAGGTGAGGAAATCTGTGGGTACCTGCAAGGAAACGCTGTGCTCAGACCCACCAGCCGTGGATGTCAGCCAGCCCCACAGACCAGCGGCTGGCACGCAAGAGGAGAGCTCCTCAGTAGACGTGCCCATGAAGCCAGATTTCTCGGTGCTGCATTTCTCACGCTCTTCCCTTACGGACGGTTAGGTCCGCAGCAAATGGAAGCCGGAGTCCTGCGTCGCTGCCTGCCGTGACTTCTCCTCCTGGGACGCCACGTCCGCTCACACGTGCCTCTGAGTCCTTCGCTGTGTTTCTGCGTGATGGCTTGAGCACCTACGTCTTCCATCCAGGCAATACTGCACTTAGTGCTACTTAAAGGTCCCTAATTCCACTGTCAAGCTTGAAAAATGCTTTACATTTGGGTCACTTTAGCAATTCTCTTAGACATTCAAAGATGTATGTTTTACAAAGTCCGGGTACTTTTTACTCATCCCATTTTGTTCACAGATTTCCCCCTTCACTTTTCAGTATAAATTACAATATAATAGCAGTGTAGCTTGTCATGCTCTTAGAGCACTAATTTAAAGCTGAAGCTAAACTATATCACTATCTAATATGTATAACAGCTTCCATCTGTTCAATGCAGTAATCAGAAACGAAGCATCCTAAACCCATTTTCCTGGAGGATACCTTTGCTAAGTTGATCAGAGATTCTTTTGCATCCTTGCTCAAGCTATTTAAAACAGACCCTTTGGGGAAAGCACTGCTTTCAATTTCTATTTTTTTTCTTTTTAAAGCACAAAATTTGAGGCTTAAAATAAATATTTAAAACCTTCCCAGCTGTCAGTAAAGGCATTCGAGCTTTCTAGGGAACCTTGAAGAAGCAGCTATGTTTGGATTTCTAATCACTTTAAAAAAAGACAGTAATTAAAATGACTATCCATTGGGAGTTGATGCCGTTCGCCAGGATACTGTTTGTCTTTGTGCTGCTGATGCCAACCAAGCTTCCAGAGAAAGGAAGAGAAACTGCATTAGCCAGAGCAGCAGAGAGGGAATTGCAGTTACCAGCCTGTGCTCCAGCCCTTCCCTGGTTAGCTGGCACTTGCAGGACTCTGCGTAACTACAGTAATAAGTAGGTTCTTCCCCAGGGTTCATCGGACCATTTGTACCTAGTATGCAACAGGGTGCATTCCCAGCATCAGGCTGCTGCAGCTTCACGAGGATAATGCATCACTACTGCAAATGCAAATGCATGTAAATACAATACATGAACAAGATGGCTTTGCGTGAATTTATCGGCATGCACCCACTTCCATCGCGTGTCTCCTGTGATTACTCGATTAACGTCTTTGCATGCACACGTGTATTTGGGCACAAAAACTTCAAAGGAGTGCCGTGTGTACTAAATGCAAATCAAAACGAAAATTTGCTCACATGTATTACTTTCTTTTTACATACTGCGGTGTGTTCAGAATTTATCTTTTACTCTCGCCAGTGAAAAGTCAGCTGTTTACACCTTAACAACATCACTTCTCAAACTGCTGTCTAGCCAAAGCATAATTAGAAAGATATCATCATGCACCACGGCATGTTGTGATCCGTTGGTATAGTTACGCCGCGTCTAGTAGCATCACCTCTTCTTTAAAACCTTGATGAGAAACCACAGGTAGTGGTTCTCCCATTTTGCGTGCCATGCACTGCAGTCACTCCCAGTCTGCTGGAAAATTGCATTTGGACATAGAGAAAGGCAGAAATTCTTCAATTTGCAAGGCTTGATTTTGAAATCATAAGGAAATCCAGCCAGTCAAAAGAAAGGCAACATCACGTACTATGGTGCATTTAAATTGATTATTTATTTATTCTTTCATCCAGTTTGCCTTTGATCCTTTTTAGGTGACTTATTTTGTTTTAAAAATCATAGCAATTTTCATCAGTTTCCTTTTATTTTCTATTCATCTCCTTTCAACTACGTATTTGCTTCTTATGGATTGTCTGTAGTTTTGCCGTGACTTCCATCTGTCAGATTCTTTGTTCCATTTGATTTGCAGTCTGTTTAATTTTTTTAGGTAGACTTTTTCATTACTCTCCTTTTATTCCTTTACTACTTCAAATATTCCAGTCATTTTATCTAACCCTTTCATTTCAGTGTTTTTCTTCCCTTTTGTGTCAGCATCTGCACTGATTTATACAGCCCACAGTTTTCAGGTATCTGCATCCCATCATCTTTCACTAATTATTCAGCTCTGTTGCCAACCTGCATTTCTAACATCTGCAAACAAAGGCTGGGAAACAGGATTTGACCTATTTGAATATTTGCTTAGTGAACTGTTAGGATTGTTGGCATCATTTCCATTGTTTCTTTGATTGATTACATTTATCATTTATGAAGTTACAGATTCACTGCACCGTATTATGGCAAACGGCCATGATGCTCAGGAGCTAAATTCTGTCACAGAATTATTTTAACAAAGGTTTCCGACTCCTTGGTCCTGGTGACGACAGAGAAACGCAACCCAGGGCATACGGGACCCAGGAGAATAAGAAATCATCTGCTGGTGGGTGTTCAGAGCCCAGGTATCTCACCCTAACCTCGGCTTGGGTGACAACTGCAGTGCCACCCCTCGGCTAGAAGGCTTTAGGAGACAACAGCTTTTAAAAGAGATGCATTTACCATCGAGATCATTCTCGGGTGTTTCCGCTGTGTACCAGTCCGAGGGGGGGCCTGTCCCATTCACTGTCATGGCAGCCACCTGGAAACTGTACTGGCTTCCTTTCTCAAGTCCTGTTTAAAAAAAAAAAAAAAAAAAAAGGCAAACAAAAATCATACAGAAAGAAGAAAAACAAATTAATGAAAATAGCAGAGTTTGCAATAGACTTTGCATAAAATGAAATCTCTAGTAATAGTCCACTGGATGTGCCATATGTAAAGAAATACATAGAAATGCATATATATATGTATATATACAAAAAACATATTCAAATACATAAAAGCGTGTTCCCCCAGCACACCGCAGCCCCACGCAGTGTCTCGCTGCCCGGTTTGCAGACTGTGCTATATGGCTCACGTACGCGGGAATGTCGTATGGGCAGCACCCACCCAGCAATGCCTGGGCAGGGGTGTAGCAGAACGGCTCCAGGGGGGAGGTCGTTAGACACGTGGGAAAAGAGATTTTTGACCACAAGAAAAGGCTTCAAAAATTGACTGAGGGCTGCACCGGCCCAGGACTAGTTTGGTTCGTAATTCCCATCGGTTGCGCTCATACATACAAAATTAATAGAAGTCCAAATAGCAGAAAAATGAAGATTTGTTTTACAGAGCTAATCACTTAATTGCACACTTCACAAAAACAGCTCACTGCTTTTAACACGCAGGGTACTGCAGGTACACTCTCCTTATCCATAAAATTTGCAGGCTAGGAACTAGGTTAGCAAGCGACGAGTGTTTTGCTTTCCGGTGCTCCTGATTAACTTCAGAGCACACAGTTCAGGCAAAAAATATAAAGTCTTACCAATATTATGAAATAAGCACGAATTCAGAAATAGACGTTTTCCTCTGTGGCTAAAGCCATCAGAAAACAATTACTGCAGCGTTCCTGAATGTGCCACAGGAATTCCAAGTCCCTGAGGTGGGGATATAGGTTTATCTTTTTGCTCAGTCTATACTGACCACAAAGCACAGGAAAAAAATGTTTCATTTAATTGCAAACATTCTCTGGAGAAGAACACTCATAATTAAAAAGAGCAGTTTAACATTTAGCTGACATGGAAGGCTACTCTAAAATTGATAGCAGCTATTTAAAAACCTGCACTGTAACTCTAAACTCCTTTGCTATTGCAGATGTTCTTATTATCCCGTAAAGCACCTGCCTACCAAATAGGATTGCAGCAAAGATGTGAAGTGCCTACATGTTAATATTTAAAATGTCCATTTAGAAGAGCCACACAGCTCGGTCTCCAGCAATCACAAAATATGCATGCAGCAGGTAATAACGAGATCTGGATATTTTGCTGAATTGCTTTCTAAAACACGTATTCCCAAGCTCCGTAAAACAAAGCACTTCCCTTCGGGCTGCACGGAGGCATCGGCAGCCGGGGCAGGCAGGAGGGCTGGGGCTGCCTGCAGCCCACACTCCCACCAGGACTCCCACAGCTCTTCAAGCCCGGAATAATTCACGTGAAAGAAAGTTTGCTCAGGACGTGGGGATCTACCGCAATAGAGATTAACCTGCTCTGCTCCCCAGGCGGCAGACCGAGGCTTTAACCTCCCGCAGCCTTTCCCCCTCGCCGAGGGGGCGATCCGCAGGGATGGGATCCGCGGGGACGGTGGTAGCGGAGCTACGGAGGTACGTGCCTTCGCTCTGGGACTCGGACTGCATCGCGATGTTTTCTTCTCTAAGCTGTCACAGCAGCAGCAACTCCAACATCTGAGCAGCTTTCATCATTATTTCTACTTTATCTGCCAGATAATAGATCCTTTCCAACTTGTCTAACGTGCTATCGCTCCCCAGAAAGTACTCGTTTGTTGTGCAGCCATCAGTTACGTAGCCTTCACAACAGGTCCCATGGGGACTTCGGTCAAGAGCCTAGGTTAGATGACCAAGTTGAGATTTCAGTATTTAAGGTTTTCCTCGTAAAAATGTTCTACTTTTGCTGTTGTTTAATTTTGAAATAAAATACCGCTTTTCCTTCCGAAACAGAAAAATGATATTGTTTATTCTGAAATATACAATTCAAAATGACTTCTGATTCTCACAGATTATGTTTACTTCCACATGTAAAGTGTAAAGCAGGTCATGTGAGGTGAAATCACGGTTATACTGAATTCAGTGGCAAAGGTGCCATTGACTTTGTCAAAGTTTAATTTTCTCCCTTGATGCTTTGCTGCTTTCTCAGTTATGTCTTGGGCACAATGCAAGAACCCAGGTGAAATTCATTTTCACCCACTAGAATTCACTGTAACCCTTTTACAATACTCATCTGGCTACTTTCATTCGTTGCAATTATAGTTTTTCTATGATCTACTGTTGCACTTTTTATCCTGTGAGGAGATATTTTCCACTGAAAATCTTGGAAAAGAAACTAGGCAAATCGATTATTTTTGCACCCACGAGAAAATACGAGATGTTGACTGAGTGCTCTAAAAAACTATCCAAGTCTTAAGATATTGGACACCAGAAATGGGGCTTCAAATTCATTAATGATAAAATCCAGGAGACAAACATATGATAAAAGCATTAAGGAAAAGATTGGTTTAAAAGAAACACCATAAAGACTGTCTTCGTACAACACAATAAATGCTACCTGCCAGCAAAGAAATCAATGTTCCCTTGAAGTGAAAGTATATTTTATTCCCAAAGCATTTAATTCATCAAAACCTTGCAAGGCTGTACCATGTGAACACTGACCTGTGAACAAGTACCAGAGGTTGTTTGGCTCCAGTGTTTCAATCTCACCCCTGCGGGTAGTCTTTCTATGTCGGATTTTATAGCCCGTAATAAATCCATTTTGAGTACCTGGTGGTGGAGGCAACCAGCTAACTTTGATGCTCTGTAAAAGAAGAGATATTATTGTTGATTTTTTTTTTCAAAGAAAAGACAGAAATAAAGCACATAAAGTGAATTTTAAAAAAGGAAAAAAGAAAAAAGGCTATGTTTTTCTAATAACAACATGTATTCAACTAAGTTGTTACTTTGAGAACAAAACCATATCAAATCTAAAAAGATTCACATTGGGATAAAGAAAACCGTGCATTCTCTAGCAGTGGATGGCTATATAGACAATGGATTTATATAGTAAATTTTCTCCCTTTTCAGGAATTTTTCATTTCAACAGGCTACTAGAATACCTATGGTACTAGAAACATCAGCTCTGGGGTTGAGTAGACACTGCAACTCATTTTGCTTTTCAGCCCAAAGTGCCGAAGTCACCTCTTTCTGACCGTAGGATACAAATATCAACCCGAGCAGCCCTAACAATTCTGTGCCATTTTAATTCCACGGACATTCACAGAGACGTTACATTGATATAACGAGGGTGCAGTAAAGAGAGTCAAACCTTTTGGGAATAAACTTATTGCCGATCCCAACACGTAAGAGAATTTTTGTTGAGCCAGTCGTCAGAGTCAGCAGCAATGCAATTAACCAAGACCAATCACTTACTTTTTCTAAATACTGCTTGTCTAGCCTAGATTGTATGAGGGATTTTAGCTCAGCCTAATAGCCCAAACTGAAACTCTCCCTTCCTGATGCATCCCAACACATCCCTACACGGCCAGACACCCGTCTCTGCCACCTCTCTCCTCGGAGAAAGGTCTGAAGGAATTTTGTCACCGCGATACAGAAGCCAGTCCATGTCCTTGGCCATTCCTGTCACCTTCTCTTGTACCTTTTCTTCCTTCCCGTCTTTGGCGGAGGGTGCATGGCAGGTCTGTGCAGCGCTGCAGCGATCGTTTTCTTTTCAACCCTGTTCATTTTCCAATAAACCCCAACACTCAGCGGTGCTTTTACCGCTGCAGACCATTGCGCTTCCAGACTTCTAACAGCAAGACCTCCTTCCCGACCAGCAGCAGCTACTTCAGCGCACAGCAGCGGGTACGCACGTGTTCTCTGCATTGCTTTATATTTAACCACATGGAATTTCGTTTACTCTTTTACCTCCCACTCACTCAGCGTTCTAAGGATTTTTAGCAATCAGCTTTCACTTTTGCTACCCTAAATTGTTAACCCTTGTTTCCTCACTCTCCATCCTGTGCACTAGCCAGCGTGGACTCCAGCATGAATCGCTGGGCAACTCCACCGCCGGTGGTCCTCAGCTGAGACAAGCCAACACCTCTCTCCGTCCTTTGTTTGGTTGCTTATCACAAAGGGATCTTTTTCCTTACGCTGCAGCAACTGCATTTCTTCAGGAGCCTTTTGTGAGGGATCTTATCAAAAGGCTTTAGGAAACCCAAGCCAATGATATCAACTGGATCTCCTTGCCCAGGTGCTCGATGATTCCTTCAAAGGACTTTAATAGGCACGTGAAGCAGGACTTCCCTCCACAAAAGCTGTATTGATCCCTCTTCGTCATATCATGTTCATCCATATGTCTATTCATTCTATTCTTTATTACAGTTTCTATCAATTTGTCCAGGAGAAACCACCAGATTTAGTGGGCTGGACTGATAAGAGACCTGATATCGTACATTAACATTTCTTTGCCAAAACAATCTGGGTACCAGCTGTTCCTTACAAGTCTCCAATCATTCTAGTGTTTTCACTCAGCCCAATACAAGGTATTAAGGGTTTCTCATGGAGCAAGGCCTCACAATTGCACAATTCTATCTATACTATCTCTTGCAGCACTGTATTGCAAATTTTTAGACAAAGAGAAAAGTCAAGCACATCACAGTGGATGGTTTTTGACAAAACACAATTTATTACCATTATTGAGTTGCTTAGTCCCTGCATAAATACGTTATAGCACATATCAAATTAATTATTGCAATAGAAAAATCAATTTTGCACATATACTGCCCAGTGATTTATTGTTACAATCAATTATACATTTCAAAATCAATACTTCAGGTTTTCATTGCTGAGTGAAATAATGCTGAGTTTTCTGCATTAGGGCAGAACAAACTCCATTCTTCAAACCAGAGAGTGATTGTTTTAAAAACAGATTTGGTCACTTTGCATATTGAAATTGCCTACATATAAAATGTTTATGGAAGAATGCAAACACCCAGAGAGCAGCTTTAAAACATATTTCTGTTGACAGCTCTGAGGACGTCTACAGGTAACTCATTGCTCGATACCGGTGCACTCCCAACTCTTCTGATTTCTGCACAACATTGAGCCACGCTCCCATCGTGGAGCCCTCAGCATCTCTGTGTATTCCAGCCCAGCTACAAGGAGAAGACACTTTGACTGCCCCATTGCCCAGGTAGAGAAGAAAGCAGAGCATTTGGATATTTTCTCAGAGGAGAGTAAGAAAGAACAACTCCAGCTTTCCCCTACCCTTTCCAAGAGCAACAAGAAAAGCGCTTCTGAAATCCCAGCTGCCCCCATCCAGGGGAAAAAAAAAAAAATATATGGAGAAGAAACCATAAAGGGAGGGAGGGACAGGAATGCTTTCAGGGACCTGTCACATAGCTCATGCAGGTAGATGGTTACAGGAATGATTTCTGGATTGAAAAATCCCACCAGAAGGGACAAATCACACTGGTGTCTCAGTTTAGAAAGTGCAGTAACACAAACTTTTACCCAAAGGTGCCGCTTACAGAAAATTTAGAACTGAGTCAGCTGATAGAAACCACAAGTGAATTTTGAAAGAAATCCCATAATTTGGAAGACCTTCTAATAACCCAGAATTTTGAGCGGATCTTTGGGTGGTCCACCATCATTTCCAAACCACAGGCTCCATTTTGTCAATTTATTTCAAACAAAAAAGATTGCTGAGCTACATGTGAGCTAAACCAGCTCGAGGCCCCAAGACAATCTGTTGCCTTCCAGGAGAGGCAGCCGTAGCGTTGGTTCTGCTCCTTCAGAGGAAGGGCTCTCCAGGCCAGCGTCCACCCACACAAAGAAAAGAGTTTCTGGCAAATAGAACAATACTCGAGCAACGGATCTGCCACTGGGGTGGTTCAACCCCTCGATGGGGCCAGTCAGCAACCATTTAACAGACCTATAGATGTGAGATTTATACACGCGTAGTCTTTAGGGATATAAGGAACTATTGCAGCCATACTACTTCTAGACTGAACTTGACACCAATTTGATTTAAAAAAGACAAACAAGAGTTCCAGCAGAAGCATCCAAGCACTTGGAGCTGCAACACCTGCGAGCACTGCACAGTTTTTATGAGACCCCAAATATCCCTTCCTCTACCTTGAAGTCAACACGGACTGCATCTCCCCGCACAGCAGGTCTCACAGAAGCAATGGGTTTGATCTAATGCTCAAGGTAGAATAAATAAGATCTTCCTTATGATCAGAGGAAAAAGCAGGTTCTTTACAGATCCACCTAAAGCTGTCACTGTAACGGTAACAGTTCACTTTCACCTCAACCTGGTCTCCATGGACACCGCAACGATGCTTTTTATCAATAGTACTTAACATGTGACCCTTTGCACCAGGAAAATCAATGACTAAGGTTCTGACAGGCTTCTTGTCCTTTCTTCTGCTTAAGAGAGAACAGTAATGACTAGTGCTCTAATCCTTCACGCTCTGTCCGAAAGGTAACCAACAGAAAGAAAGTATTTCCTTTCTGTTATACCAGCATTCCTAAGGAAACCATAAAACGAAGCCAGCTTCAAGAGGATTTTAAGAACCTGTTAGTCCTGGTTGGAACGCAACGTGGAAAAGTACTGTAAAAGGTTACTGGCCTTTTTTGTATCTTAAATACTCCTACTGGTGGTGTTTAGCTTTTATTAGTAATAGCAACGGGCACTGAAGATACCCGAGGTCTGTCAAATGCTGTAGCGACACACATTAAATATTCTTAAGAACAGCAATAAATAAAAAAATAAACCAACACCACAGCACCTCTGAAGTATCAGTGGTTTCAATACACCCAGACGGCAAGCGTTCCCCACTTAAGGTTGCAAGCTGAAATAGGACTATAGGCTTGAAGAAATTAAAATTTAAAAACTAGCATAAATAAGCTGGACCTGTCAGAAGCAAGGCTTATAGCCAAAACCACAATATACTGCCCGAGATGCAGTTGCAAATAATTACAAGCCCCCAGGATGCTGAATAGAAAGTTTCATGACCAGTTTGACTCATCTTTCATCCTTAAAAAACCCCCCTTGGGACCTGGGTATATAAGTCAGACTGGTCACCACCGAACACAACGATACATCCCCCAGAAGGGCTCCTAAAGATCTGCTAGGAGCATTCAGAAGTTGTCCTGTGCCTCTGAGAACGAGCCTTTCTGTGCTTGCCAAAATTCATATCTAACTGTGGCTTTTTTAACTGCTATTAATCTTGGCCTCAATAATCTCCTCTGGGTGAAGTGTGCATTCAGAGGCATTCAGGCTCTGGTTTTGCTAACAATTAAATCAAAACTACCTGAACAGCTCATAGAAAACATGTATTATCTCCCAAATCAGGTACCTTTTGAAAAACAGGCAGGACTCAAGAAGGGACTTAAAAAAGACAGTATTTAAAAAATATGTCTAACCCTCAGGTGTACTTTAAAGGAGGCTAGCGCTTGAGAAAATGTGAAAATCAATGTGTCATTTGTGCAATAAGATGCGCTAAGCTGACATAACTGCAAAATAATAGTTTACACCATGAAATTAAGCATCCCAAGGTGAAGTAAAGGGTACTGTACTGTTTTTTTGCTATGTGTGAGTTCTCTCCCGAAAGAGAAGACGAATTCCAAGGAAATACTTATTCTATACTATGCATGTGGCACAGAAGCTTATTACCCTAGCGCTGTAAGCTGTGCTGGTGCATTTCTTTGCCCCTCTCCGGGCTGATGTACGAACTCGGGAAGGCTCGCTAGCCCTTCGCTTCAGTGCAAGGAGCCGGGCAGCGAAGCGACCCTTGGCTGTGCCAGGAACTCTTACCCAGCTGAGACAGGGAGAGATGCTGTGCGTCTCAAGGACTCCTGCTGCCCGGCGGAGGCAGGCGGGGGACGGGAGTAGAGATAGCCACTTCTCATAACAACCTGCAGCCAGTTCTCTCTCCTAACGACCTGCAGACCTTGTTATTGCAGTCCTCCCCTCACACGCTGCGAGCAGCCCCTATCTGTGTTTGGAGTTCTTCTCAGTCTCGGAGTTTCCCTTATCTGCGTGTGAAATGGGACCAGCGCAGCTGGCATCCCAGCCATTTGTTGATGGCAAAAGTCAATCGCCTCCCCAACCTACAAGCAGCGGTACTACGGGAGGCCCTCGGAGCTCTCCCGGACCGCAGCGGGCTGGGACCAGCATCTCCCCCCGAGCGGGACGGGACGCCTCTCCGAGCTCCCAAACTCTCCTGTTTGTTTGCGAAAATCGGAGGTCTGTCGCCGAAAGCCGACACGGCCGGGGCTGGTTCTCTCCGCTCCTTGAGGCTCAACCCTTCGCCCATTGAGACAAATGCCAAAGCATTCGAATTGAATATTTTCACCGAACTCAAGGGGAATTTTTAACAGGCATACCTCTTTTTCCTCTCTCTTTTACCCTCTTATATGTATATATCTTAGTGTCTTTATGCACATGTGTGTACTAACCTGAATAGTCTATAGTAAGTAAGTTATAGCAAGTATATTATAGGATGTAAGTTAATACTTTCAAATTTATACTTAAATTACTGTTGTGATTTTTATTCAACCGTGAATGAATCTCAGGCTACTATTGCACTCATAATCCCTTTAGATATAAACCGTTGCCCAAGTCTGGGACTAGGAGTCGATCCCGCCGCACCTAGACTCCGACAGGAGTTTAGAAAGCAAGGGGGTCTTCTCTGAACCTCGTGACTCAACGGCAGGGTCTCCCTTACCCTTTTTACATTCTCAATCTCTGTACAAATCACGAGCAATCAATTCTAACTCAATTTTTTGCTGTATGTTTCTCTTTTACCCTATTGCATTTTCGGTCTCTGTATACCTAATTTTAGTCTGATTCTAACTTAGTCTTCCTTTGTGGGTTTCATCCATGTATTAGGTAATAGAGTGAACCTTGCCATCAAATTCTGTGAAGTCATGCTTTTATATAAATTCCTATTAAATCATTTTTGCTAATACCATTGGAAGTGATTCTTTAAGCGGTCCAAACCACTCCTTTTTGTGACATAAGGAAAGTCAAAACTACTTAGAAGACAGACCTATGGAACCTACAGAGATCCTGTATGATGTTTTTTCACGAAATAAGGGTGTCTTATTTTGAAAGGCTTTAAGTCAGTATTTTCAATGCTCTGGGAGAACAAATTAGATCTGTTATCTGTTAATGGTATCTTGACCATCAACAGTTTAACGTGTGTTTGTGTACAATGTTGTTCAGGCTCCCAGCTGTGGACGTGTCAGCTTAGACCCATGTGGGACACAGAAGTGCCTTGCAAAAATACAGGAGGCCTAGGGCAAAGAAAGGAAAAGGAGAGCATTTCACGCTATGTGCTGTGAACGCCCAAAGTCCTGCTGGAAACATCTGAAAGCATCAGTAGTCAAAACGACAGGATTTTTCACGTGCTGAGTTGCAAGTGTAGGAGCAGAAGGGGTGAGGTTTGGATCCATTTTTTTCCAACCGGTTCTGCTCTTTTATGACCCTCGCTGAATTACCTTCCAGTAACGCGAGTCTCGGACTTGGGTCCCACGCCTTCGGGCACAGCCCTGGACTTAATTTCCTGCTTTATTTCCTGGGCTTGCAGCAGGACTAAAGCTGTAGTCACCGGAGAGGCTCTTTTCTCAAGCATCCAAACCTGTTACGGTACGTGTATGAGTGACAGAGGAAGGCGCTTAATGCAAAAGCTGAATTTCTCCCAGCCTCTCCTGGTGCCCTCGGACCCCCTCCCCTCCCACCGCCCCGCAGGCAAGGGGCTCTCCTTCTACAACCAACATGTAAGCTGCAAATTAATTTACAAATACATGTGGAGCCTGTTGGCAGTTGCCTTGGATACAAGCAATTTTAAAGTCCCCAAGCATGGTGTTTCATAAAACCACTTTTTTCACCCCAAGAGAAGATAAGAAGAAGAAAAAAACTGGGAGGATTGTTAAGGTATGAAGACCTTTTCAGCCAGTATTATCTCCTCAGGGTATTTCTCTTCTGAGCTACGTCTCCAAACGGCTCTTATATTAAAATTGCATGATCAAATACTTAAACCATTTGATCACCACGGTCTTAAAAAAAAAAAAAAGAAAGCAATAGTAATGATATACTGGGGAAAAAAACTTAAGGATAAAAAATGCCTCTGGGTGTCTTCGCTAACTTGAAAAGAAGAGAAGATGAAACATAACCAAATACAAGGCTTAAAAGAGTCAGGAACCTCAGGCAAATACTTGGTTATGGTGGCAAAGGAACAAAACAAACAGAAAATAGTGAGGTTTGAAAACAAATAATGAAAAAAGTAATAATTTCCTCTCTCTCTGCAAATGTAGAAACTTCTAAGGCACAACTGCTTCCAAAACTTTGTTCTATATATTTAAAAAAGACTTTGGAAATAATCATGGACAGTGCAACTAAGTGCTTTTTAGCTGGGTGACATATGGACATTTCAAAATAGTATGCTTAGAGCAACACTTAAAACAATTTTAATGTTTCAAAACTGGTGGAGATTCCTCTGAGCTATGTTTAGACACTTAACGCATCAGGCTCTTTTTATAGTTGCTGGTAAGAAAAAGGAATGTCCAAAGAAATTCACCTCCAGTGCCTGCCCCTAGAATTGCCCATTTTCCCCCCGACTGCACGGGACAGCTGGCCTAGCCACGGATATCTGACTTTTAGAAGTCAAAGTTAGGACAGGTGAATCTTGCTTTCAGTTTCTCATTTTATTAAGTGAAAAAAGTCATTGCTTACTGGGTTGTTTAGGCATTTTTAGACATTTCATTACACAACTAAAACTAACTCGTACTAATTTTGTAAGTACATTTGAAAACGATACCTTTTGAAGTAACTAAGACACACCATTAACTTGAAAAGATCTTTTTTTTTTAAAGAACATCATATTCACGAAGATTTTCAAAGCTTTGACATCACCTTCAGAGTTGGGCTAGAAAGTTTTCATTAAGAAAATCAACCCCTGTAGTAGGAAAACCCATCTACAAAATATTTCCACAGCTGTAGCGATATATTTCTTTTCATTTTAACTCTTCCTTCTGCCAATGACAGAATTACTCACAACAAACGGTTGCTCTCAGCTCTTCCTCCCTCCGCTGAGGATGCTCTGGGTTGGAGTCACCAGGGCACACGGAGTTGTGAACCCCTGGAATGCCGACCGGCAAACGGACGGGGATGCTGCTGGCAGCACCCTGGCCAGGCAGGAGTCCCGTCCCTGCTCAGGGGCTGCCACGCTGCCTCTGCGGCACGCAACGTCGCCTCTACGGCGTTTGCCAACATCAGATGGACCGAGGCAGCAAACCCACACGCCTGTCGACATGCAAACAAACTCAAAGTCGTTCAACAGCTGGCAAAACCGTTTCTGATCCACAGTGCAATTTTTATTCATATCAGGCAAGGAAAGGTTGAATTTCACCTCCTTCCTTTGCAACACCTGCTAAATATTGCAAGCTCGTAAAGGGCTTCAGTCAACTATAAGAAAACGAACTGGAACTTTACTGGCCCAGGGATCAAAGCAACTATCAATACTTCAATCAAGTTTTCAATTACAAACGCATTTAATTGATTAGCACTTAGCAGCACCTGTAGTTGGCTATCACTTTAATTACTGATTATACCAATACTGATTACTTAAACGATATCTGCCTGAGAGCCTCGTGATTAAGAGTTTATAAAGCAAAGGGCACAATAATTTCAAAATAATTAGGCTATTAAGATTCAGATTAAAATAAAATTGCAAGAATATTTAAAAAAATATATTCCATTTCCAATGTTAGTGCACGTGCCCTTATTATGCTGTGCTGGTATCAGGAGCTGCCCAGAGATCCCTCAAAGGCAGCTAACTCCCTCTTTCTCTGGAGGAAGGTGTTAGCTGCCCATCAGCACAACCCACCCAACACCATCACTGCCACAAACAACAAAAGGAGGAAATGAAAAAAGCGCAATAAAATAATGCATCCCTAAACTTGTTTACTAAATATTTATGCTCCCGCAGCAGTAAAGGAGGTTCCTCCTGTTACAACGTATGCAACGGAGAGATGCACACTGCATTTGGAGACTGACAGAGTTCCTGTGTCCATCGCCTGAGTGCCAGAGCCTGTCTTAGCTTCGATGCCAATTCTCTGTACGATTTTTTTATAAAGCCACTGACGCTTTCCTTTTTGCAAATTACACATTTTCATAACAACACTACTGAAATACTAACTGCGACAGAGGTTTGCGAGTCTCAAGGTGCGTGAAGGTTCCTGTGGTAAGGTAACGCAGGAGCGCAAAGCATACCAGCTTCTCATGACGTACTGTCAACCTGGAGAGCATCTCTTTGGGCCTCTTATGGAAAAAGCATAAAGAGAGTTTCCCAGCAGAAATGCTCAGATTTAAAGGCCTAATTCGGACGCTATTTTGGGTATAGAGGTTAGTTAGTGAGTTTCGGAAAAGAAAGGAACCATCTGGTGCTATTCAGTGTGCATCGTGCGCTGGAACAGCTCCCTGAGCCCAATTGCGGGCATTGAGAGAGGGCTGGGAAAGGATTTGGACAGGATCACGAGCGAACAGCTAAAACGAGGTAAATTCCACAAACGAGTATAAAGCTTTTGTTGAATTGCTCAAAGATGGAAGATGATTATGAATAATCCTATTAAAAAGACCAGGGAAACAAGACATCAGAAGATGCAGGGACAATTAGCCAGGCTGTAGATCTTAAAAATAAACACTTCTGCCCCTGTAAATTTTCAGGTTAGGCTAGGACATGTCCTATCCCTCTTCTCAGGACCGCAGAGCATTGCAGAGCAGTATCCAAGGGAAGGAAAGCCCCCTCTCAAGAAATGCAGATAGCAGCTATGGGGATGGACACTGCTGCCTCTCTGTGTAAAACTCAGTTTCTTCTGTTTCTTTTCTTTCTGTAACAAAAAGCACACCCTGTGAAATACCTGCTTAAGTTCTGCTGACAAAACTTTATTTCTTTGACAACATCCCCGAATTGCATGCATTTTCTGTGCCCTGTTCAAAATTGGCACTCTGAAGTACTTCTAAGCTTTGTTACATCCATTTATTCACAGAAGCATGTTACTTTTCCTTTTGATTATAGGAATATATCTCCTATCACTAAGTTTGGGGCTGAATGCTAATAAAATGTGGGTTTGTAAAACTGTATTTTAATGATCGCATACCGGTGAAGTTTAGGACTATGAGAAGACCTGAAATACGAATGTGCACTGACCTTGTCTCCAATTAAGTCCCTGGGAGAAGTTCAAATGAAACGAGAAGGGAAGGTTCTGGCCCTGTTCTTAAGTTAGTTATCAAAGAAGTGGCTGGGTCCTGGTGACTGTAAAGCTTAACTGAAAACAAAAATGGAGCGTGAAGACCTACAGGTAGACTTTCAAATTTAAACAAATACTCATCAAAACTAATTTGTGATTCTCTACTCTCACCTCTTGCGTGCCATGACTACACACTGCCTTCAGACTGTATATATGTACTTCTGTGGCAGCTATAAAAAAACCTTTAATTTCCTCGTTTATTCAGTATAACGCATCCAGAACTTGCATCTTACAGGACGGCGACTCCCCCAATGTCCCAGGTGCCGGTGGAAGGCTCAAATGCAGCCTTAAAATAAGGGGCTTCTCACACATATGGCTAGGTTATCTAAACAGACACAGAGGCACTTCTCATGGCTCACACCTCCGATGAAAAAGTAAAATGTGGCATTTCATGAGAAATTAAGGCGCTCTGCCATTTTCCCCTGGGTTAATCTGTCCCAGAGACCAAGGGCAATCCCACTCCAGGGCCCCATTCCTCAGCCTATGTTTATTGTATTAGCATTTTAAAACCTGCCCACTGCTTAATTCCTTCCCATTTTGTACCCCAAGGCTGATCTTATTCATTAATTCTAATTGAACATTATCTGTGCTTCTGCTTTCGGCTTTCCAAGTCTCTAAAACACTGGCAGAAATATAAGGGTAGTCCAGGTATCACACGTTGCCTTAAATAACTCTAGCTCCAGCCAGCTGTGAAAATACATAATCTTCAGTAATTATTTCTGTTTTTATCTCTACGTTTTTTTGTTTAATTATGTTTTTCTTTAAAATTTGAAGTGCTGGAGGTCCCTGAAATTATCATGGGACCCAGATGCCAAATTCATCTGGGAAAGGTAAATGACTAGAAGTCACTAGACAACCAAACACATTATATCGATTTTTAGGATTAATGACAAGGGTCATTTAGGATAGGCCTTTAAATTTTGTACCCATTGGCATCTGTTTAATTAAAGACGTTTCATTCCCTACAGACACTCAATAACATTAAGCAAGACTCCAGAAAACATAATCTCAGACATAAAAATGTATTTTCTATTTTCTAGTTGTTCTAACAAGCACTTTTGCTTTAGGGACCTGCAGCTAGGCTTTTTGAATCAGCATCAGAGCAGCTGTGGGACACTTTCGGTATAATTTTTCTCCGCCCCCAAATCAGCCTGAATTTGCAGAATTCAATGGGATTTGCCTAATTCTCTGCACTCCCAGAAATTATACCAGTCAGTGATAAGCTCAAGGCAAATCTCTGAGGCTTGAAAGTCTTGTCCTGAAGACCTCCTATGAGATGTATTTATAATTGGCACCTCAGTTGATATACAGACCTGCAGAAGGATATTCTTCTACAGTGAAGGACACTGGATCCAGTCCAGCCTCAACTATTGTTTACTACTGGAGCTGAAAAGTTCAACTTTGTTATAAATCTGCTGCTGGACATTCAAGGTTGGGTTCATCCCAATTAATTTATGCACATAGCTGAAGCATCCCAGTACTTGGTCAGAGAAGGATGTATCATCTATCTGAACCACCCTTCGGGAGCTGCCTGCCACCTTATCACTAAACCAAGCAGCACTTAGGGTGCTGCACTTCAGATAAATAAATTAAGTGCCTAAGTTCAGGTGGAATGATCAGTCAGGTACTCCATTAATGTGGATGGCATCTGAGCCGTGTTGGAAGAGAAGTTAATATCAAAATGACAACGGAAAGCAGCAGAAATGTCACTGAAGTACAGAATGGTGTAAGTTGGAAGGGACCTCTGGGGGTCATCTACTCCAACCCCCAAGTATTTGTTTAACACTTGTTCAGAGACAACCCATCATGGTCAACATTTCCAAAAGCAACCTGCACTTCTGACATTTCCCCCGTGTTTCACAGGGACCCGGCCGACTTGGTGTCCTGCTGCGGATTTTCTAGAGGATGCTTCCCAGAATGAGACACCTCAGCCCACACTGTGCTTTAAAGAGCGCCAGTCCTCATTAGCAGCCTCGTTATCTTGAATTAAGAGCATGAACACGATTATTTAGTTCGGTTTTCTGGGGGCAATGCAGCCCTCCCATCCAGCAGCTCCTGTCCTTAGGCTCAGCACCACATGGGCCAGGCAACACTGCACCCTCCAGCCCTCCCAAAGGAAGAGACTGAGCCTTTTAGCCATTATTTTAGCCATTATTTCCTTGGAAGCAGAGCCCAGATTCGTAGCTTCACAGGCCAGAAGGGATCTTTGCAACCATTCCCTGCCCGGTGTAACAGAGTCTGTGAGACTCCTCTGGATTAATTCTTGTCTGAACGGGATAAAGAAGAAATCTGGTTTTGCCTGACCTTGGGAGAGGGGACAGATCTGTTCAGTTAAACACACAAAAATGGCTTATGTTGGTATATTTTGGAAGTTTTGTCGTATTTTCAAGGAAGAGATAGACTTGCACAATGTCGCCAGAATGAGCGACTGGCCAAACTTTGATTACAGCCCTGCTGCCCAGTGCCGCTACATTAAAAAAGTTATTTTCCTTTCAGAAGATTTAATGTCATAATGTTACCAATAAAGGAAGGCACAATAGAGTTGTCAAGAAAAATGAGAAATAATCCCAGCTACAGTCCTGAACAAAGCCCTCCGAAGTAAAGCGTGCAGTGATCTAAATAGCCCAGCACCTGGTTGTTATTCTTTGACTAGGTAATAAATACAGCAACCTTTACAAATGGATTTTAGAAAATAACCTGTTACGTTAACAATGGGGTGGATTCCCACCTAATGATCACAATTAACCACCCCAGTCAGAAATATCGCTGAAAAGAAACGTCTCAGAATAGCAGAGGTAGCGTTTCTGGCACTTTTGACCCTTAGGGCTACATCCCATTCAAAGAAAAAGTTGCAGTGTAAGAATTTATAAAGACAGTGATCTGAGTCCCACCTGCTCTCATTATCATGGGCACAACGTTTAGGCCCTCGAGGGAGAACAACTGTCAAAATCCTAAAAAATTCAAAGTTTTCAGAATTCACCAAGTAACTTTACGGTGCTGTGCACGACATACTGGTTCACTAAGTAAACTAAGTGACTGGTTTCAAAGCAAGTACTTTTCGTTACATCAGACTGACATAACATCCTCCCTTCACAGGAGGAGATGCTGGAAGAAGCTGCTCTATGCCTTTACTCATGTCATTTAAGAGCTTAGGGCTGGGCGGTGGAAAGCCATCGCAGCGGTGGGACCGGAGCCTGCCTCCAGCAGCCTTCACTGGAGTTTGTCTGAATGGAGTGCAGGATCAAGCGCCTTCCAGCAAAATATCTATAAATACAGAGAAATGGTGCACGGCGAGTCCTATTCAGCTGCTTTCACCTCTACTCAGCAAAGCGTTGCTCCATAAACACTACCATCGTATCTCATCCTGTACGATTTTCCTCTTAGGAAAGACACAGGACCAGCGCCTGCACATCCTGACCTCTGGTAGTGTTACTAAAAGGCAGAGCAAAGAAGCAGATATTGCAGTCATGATAAATAAAGATCACATTTGATGTTAGTGTCTTCTTTTGAGTGAAGATGATTGGGGTTTTTTTTTTCTTTCCTTTCCCATATCATTTTATTTGCAAGTGGCACACGATTACTTGGGTACCATCCAGTAGAGAAAGAGGGAAATTTTCACTTCGCAACACCATATCATATTGCTAATTTGCCTTAACTTTACAGGAAGAAGAAAGCAACCATTAAAATATTGGAAACCTTTGTCACACACTGCTTGTGGAAAAAAAATTTCAAACATTTTTCCAGTTTGAGTAAATTACACCAGAGGTCAACTCTTAGAAATTCCAGGCTGCCATTACTACGTCAGAAATAAGTATGTTGGTCCTGTTTTTATCTGATGGGAAAACAAGCTATACAGCAAAGATAAACAGTCAAAATAAAGTATTATTCCCAAAATCCTGAAAATTTCACTCAAGAGCACAGCTCAGTCTTGCCATGCGGGTGAAGTCATTCACACCCTACAGATGAACCAACAGAGATGCAACAAGAGCAGTCAGCAGTTGGGCTTAATATAAGACTTTACAAACACAGATTTCAGGATTTCAGCAGACTTAAAAACCTCATCAACTGGCAAAACTGTCTCTCGTGCAGAGAGGTCCAAACTGCAAAATCTGTAGCTGTATTTCACCTCCTCGGTGCTTACAAATGCTTGGGCCGGGACCAAACCTTAACTTCACATATGTGAAGGCACAGCGTAATGCAGAATATGTACCAGAATGATAAAGCTTTGCCAAAGGTTGGTAATTCTGGTTAAACGGCTTTATCTCCTATTTATAGCTACTGAACAGCACTGAGAGCAAATATTGCTAAATCCAACTATGCATTATGCCAGCATGCATATATTTCCTGATGAGAAAAAGTTTGTGAAAATAGCAGGCATTTGATATAATTAATACATATGCACCCAGAAAAACACCACTGAAAACTAAACCAAATAAACACCAATGCCCTAATAATATCTACCGAGGAGTAGTCTTTGTGTAGGGTCAACACTTTTTCTGCTACTGCATGAGTTTTTCTTTTAAAATACCCATGTCATCCATCAGCACTGTTCATCCAAACCCCACACTCCTTATCCTTGTGCCTCTGGCATGCGCAAGATGCCAACGCTTGTGCTGGAAACGCTCAGGATTTACATGAGGGTGTGCAGCATATGTCCTGGTCCACAGAAATGCTTTTTCTCCTGGTGAATGCTCTATAAACTCTATTTCAATAACTAACTTGGACAAAAGAGGCAAGGTGAAGAGTATTGCTGTGTGTAAATTAAGTCCTTATTAAGGAGAAAATAAAAAGGCAGCAGAGAAAGAACACTGGAGACTAAGCATTCACAGAAAAGATCAGAAGTAAATATATTAAAGTGTACACAGAAACATAGGAAACAGTTTAATAAATCAATACAAAGGATGTGAGCAGATTTGGAGATATTTAGTTAGCCAAACAGCATTTAATACACAGTTCAGAAGGGACTTATTGAATCAAAGTGCTTCAACTGTTGCTGCAGATGATGATGGAGTCTCCTCCTTGCTCCAGGTGAGGCAGGAGATACCCAGCATCATTTGCCTTCACTATTCAAACAATAACATAGTATTGATCTCTTTATTTAGTAAATTTTATGATTCCTGCAAACTGCTACAGCTTCAAAAAAGTGGTTCTATGTAAGTATCAGATTTTATGTACCGCATTTTTCTTCACCATCTAAAGAAAAACCGTGGCTAATAAACACTACACAGCACTCTGCTTCACATATCTTGAACCAAAGTTCCGTAAAGCCAAGAAGACTTTTTTCTCTTTTAGTTTCAACAGGTGCTGGATCGGGCCCATAAACTGCATAATTAGGCACACAATCAGCATCATTTATTCTTCCATCAAATCCTATACTTGCGTATAGATGTAATCATCAGCATCTCAAAGATCACTTAGAAGGCAGGTGACAAACCTGTTCCTTACAAGTTTTATTAGACAATCTATTCAGTGGAGACTACTCAGAGGAATGCTTCTCAAATAGATACTGTTAGGACAACTTCAGCCCCAATGAATGGAAAAAAATATATATAAACTAATTCTTTCCTACCACCACCTAGTTTAAAAACAAACAAAACAAAACACCAAAATAATCTGAAAAGCACTGGAGAATACTATTAGACCATAAATAGAAATTTTCATCACATGCTTTCTCAATTCTCTGTGAAAGATAACATTAAGCTTGTGAAAAGAGTTAATACTGCATTAAAAGGGTACTCTGGGAGTTAAGGCTACTTTCAAAATTCTGAAGCAAAGCTAATTCTGGCGTGAATGATTCCATAAATATCATGTAATTTAAGCCCAGAAATAGGCTGGTTTATAATTGTTTTATTCTCTAGAGACTGTTTTGTGGATTTTAAAGATGGGAGGACATAAACTTTTGGCTTTAGTAGATCTGTGGGATCCAAACTTTGATTTTAGGGAGCCAATTTTGGTCTTAGTTTTTTGTTTCCAATCCGCCGCCCCCCCCCAATCTTATTAGGCAAGGCTATTTTTATAACATAAAAAAAATCTTTTATGGCTTCCCTTTTCATTGGTTCTGCAACATAAATTAACAAGAAACATTATTCTCACTGCTATATACACATTACCAACAAGGAGTAAGAAAAACAGCAACAGAAAAGCAAAAAAACCCCTTAGGTTATATATAATTAAGACAAAAAGTCGTAAAAATCATTAAATGGAAAAAGAAAGAAACCTCAGGTCCTGATTTTCATTTAGACCGAGAAATCTTCCAACCATTCTGGCTGCGCAAAAACACCTCAAGGAGGCAAGAGTAAATTTACAACTCTTTTCAGGTACTATCATCCTTCCAGAATGGCATAAGCAGGCGTTGCATAAATAGAAACCAGATAATAAATCTACTGGAAACAGTTTTATTTTATTTTCCAAATCTTTGGCAGTCTTATAGGACCCTCCAGCAAGTCAGGCTGAGTCAGCGCTACGAGGGAAGGCTCCATGATGCAGGAGGTGCTGGGATGCCTTTGCTCCCACCCTGTGGGTGCGGGACCCCCGTGCTGCTGGGCACCCCAAAATGGGGACAGGCCACCCCCTCTCCCATCCTTGTGCCAGAAACAAGGGGCTTTCCGGCCCAGGGGTTTGATTAGCACTTCGCAAGGTTTAAAACTTTACGAGACACCCGTGTTGGTTTTGGGGGATGCAAGGATGAAATCCAGACAGTGTATTCAGATTTACAGACTGCGACGGATGCGCTCGACCCCCTTAACCAAACCAGCCTGAGCCGTAGCCGGGCCAAGAACTCCTCTAGGAAACCCGCAAAGGAGCAGAGTGAGCACCGACGCCTACGAGCTTGGATCACCGACCACGCGATTAACACGTGAAAAGCGGGTGGTTTTTCCAAGACTCATTTATCAAGGACTAAAGAAAGTCGTGGGTACAAGGAGTCTCGTGCATACCTCTCCCATTGTATGCAATTTGACTACGAGCCAACCGCTTTACCCCATAAATACGACAGCCTAAGCGAGCCTCCTTTGAGCTCCCCTTCTAGACAGCGTGGCTGCACGGCGGCGATCTCCCCTTGAGCTGGGATGTCTCTCAAGGTTTGAGATTCCTTACCTCAGACTAAGAGATCCTTCCTTACCCTTATTCACAACAGATCCTCGCTAAGTGACTGATAGCATGCTGAATTCATACTAATGGAATCCACATAGCTAATTCCATCAGACATAACCCATTGACCAAGTCTGGGACTAAGTCTGGATCCAGCCGCACTTAAGACTCCTCTCTGACAAGGAGTTTAGAAAGCAAGGGGGTCCACTCTGAACATCGTGACTCAACGGGAGGTTTTCCTTACTCTTTGTATTAATTCCATTAGACATAAACCATAGTCCAAGTCTGAGACTAAGTTTGGACCTAGCCACCCCTAAGCTCCATCAGGAGTTCAGAAAACAAGGGGGTCCACTCTGAACATCGTGACTCAACGGGAGGGTCTCCCTTACCGTTTTGCATCTCCGGTCTCTGTGTAAATCATTCTAAATCGATTCTAACTTGATTTTCCTTTGTATGTTTCCTCCATGTAGTAAGTAATAGAGCAAACCTTGCCATCAAACTTTGTTAAGTCACACTTTTACATCATATTAAAATCACTCTCGCTAATGCCTTCGATGGTGATTCTTTAAGCGATCTAAATGACTCATTCTGGGACACACACCCACTGAAAAAAACCCAAACAAAACCCCAAAACATATTCCATGTCTGTCAAGATGGCCAAAAACACATCAAAAAGTCTGCCCTACAGTTCTTGACTGCCCTCAAGATCCAGGCCAAATTTCATAACTATTCACTAAAAAGCGTAATGCCTTTCGCTGCTGAACCAAGTGAAGTATGATGACCCCAGCAGGTCCTGCCAGTAAAAGGAGACGCCGGCAGCATCCCCAGGCTGCACAGGGCGAGGGGACAGCCGGGGCGGTGCTGGGGCCCCGGTCTGCTCCCCACGTGGGCACCCACACCAGCAGATCAGAGAGACGGGGGTTGCAGGAGGGATGGAGCTATGAAAGAATAAATGAGATGATGGGTCTCATCTCGCTTTGACTGGTCATCACAAACAGCAAAACCCCAATGCTTGAGTCAGGACAGGCGAAGGGAAAATGTCTTAACAGCGATATCAACAGTCGCGCTACTACCAAATGTTTTCTCCATCTGGGAGATAATTCCATTATCTTAACATTGCGACCACAGAGACAAAGCCGTAAATGTTTTAGGCACCTAAAATGGAATTTCAGACAAAGTAAGCGAAAACGTCAGTCGACTCCGAGGTCGGGCTTGGGAACCCCAGCACCCGCGACATCCTATCACCTCCTCACCAGCGCCTAGCTGAACCCCAAAGCACAGCAGCAAACCCTCCTCTGCCCACGTCCCAGTGCCCCGGGCTTTGGGAGAGGCATTGCTGCACCCTGGGAACCCGCCGAGGGGGACAGATCCCAGCTCCGTTTCATCTGTGTCCGACAAAATCTTCTGGCTCTGTTTTGCTGACTGTTTTCATCCCATTTCTGGAGCTAGCTTTGCAGCCACACCATAGCCATTGCTTCTTACTGGATATGGCCCCAAATCAGTAAGAGCAGCAGCAATATTTTTTTCCTTCCAACATCCCATCCCAGCTGAAGCCTGTCCTGCAGATGACATTTCTGCTGAGACCAACTCTTCATTAATGGAGTCTATTCTTTTATATTTTGTCCCCAAAACTGCATTTCTAGTGGAAATTACTTGAAGAACAGTCCATAAAGGGTAATTGCCCTATTTTTCCAAAGGTGATCCACACAGCCTGCTCATTCATCCTCATTTCACCGGGATCCTAAGACCAGAGAAATGTTCGGCTTGCTTTTTGCTGCTATACGATGTCAGCTAATGCTGCTGTTAGGATCCCTGTGAATGTCATTTTAAAGTCTCAGTGATAACACAGGAAGAACGGTGCATCCTAAATTAAAGTGACTACCCAGGTTTCCTCGGTAGCGACGCTCCTTTTTGCTATTCAGGTGACAGAAGCAGTACCCAGACACGAACGTTGCTGCATTCTACAGAAAGCAAGGGGGAAGTTTTGTAAGTGAAAATCCTGAAGGACAGACGAAGTAAATGAATGCGATCAAGTTTGATAAGAAGGGACAAGAAACCAGCTGATCCCCATAACTGGAGGCATATAAGGTATTATTACACCAACAATTATATTTCTTTCTATTTATACAAAAAAGATGTAAGCTGATATTTTTATTAAAAAAATCAAATAAATGCTGCTAGGGAAACATTAAATCTGAACAGATAAGATCTCACGGAATAAAGAAAGGCAAAAATTAAGTTCCTGAGAGTAATCACAAAGCCTCACTACTCTGCAGCGCAAAGGCTTTTTTCCCGGCTAATTTATTTATGCCTCAAATGCTTCTTTTAAAGTGTACATTATATGCTGTTTAGCCAAGCTAACTGAAGTCTTAAACACACTTCTCTTTCCCCCTCTGTGACTTTGACTGCACATGTTTAACAACGAAATCATACAGGTTTTGGCACCTATTGTTTTTACTTTTAATAAGAAAGTTTTGTGTTGGTTTTTTTCTTTTCTAAGTTCTGGTTTAGCATGTGTGTATAATGAGATAGTGACAAATGCAGGGAAAATTTAAATAATTTTTAGTGTTTACCCTGGCTCCTTTAAAAACTTTATGTTCCATAACATACGGGGAAACAGACACCTCATCCTTATGATCTGACTGGTTGCTAGAAGAGATGCGATGGGAAGGGAAGAAAAGACCTCAGTGTTTACAGCTGCAGAGCAATCATACCCAAATATGCCATATTAATGAATATGGCTCAATCTCTCTCTAAATGATCCTTGAACAGAAGGATAAAACTGAAAGAAATCAGGGAGAAGCCCCATCTGCCCTGAGGACTGCAGGGACTTGATAAAAAATGAAAAAAATTAAAATATTCAAAGTGAAATGTTGTCCAAAATAGTCCAACTGAAGTCTTTTACAGGACAGCAAAACCAACAGTCACTAACATCATGGGATAACAGATTTTTTCCCACACCTGCGATTTCATTCCTGTTCCTGGCACTCTGGAGCTTCTTCAGAAGACACTAGGGTCAGTTGCATTGCCCTGTAAACTCTAAAAACTAAGAGTTTTCCCTGGGTAACTCTTTCGACTAATTTCATTATATTGCTTTTTCTAGAGATGAGCTTTCTCCATCCCTTAGGAGCCTCCATACTCAGCATTTAGTCTCTGAAATATGAGGTTGAATGAAAAACTGGATGGTGTTAGAAATTTCACCCCATGCGGAAAAATGGAGTCCCACAAAGAATATCCCACAAGCTCTCTAACAAAACCTGTTGCCTAATAATAAACCAATAATAAATTCAGATGCCAATAAATAATTTCATAAAATTCAGTTGGTGGCAGTGTGGTATTGACTGTTCTCTGTACTATCTTCTATTGCCTCTAAATGAAATTAAGGCCTGACCGTGGTGAACGCAGAGCCGGAGCCGCAGGCGCTGCCCCAGAGGACTTTCTGTCTCGACAGACAGCACAAGCACCTCAGGGCGAGAGGGCACCAGGAGAAATGAAGTACAACACACGAGGCAAGCAGGACGGTCCAGCAGCCTTGCGGCTCCCCGCTTCAGCATCACCTCTGCCCCGCGGAGTCAAGTCACACCAAGGCTTGCTACGCGCCCTCTGTCTGCATGGGAATCCATCCATCCCTCTCTCATTTTTAGCATAAACCCGATTTTCCTTTTCAAAATAAACTCTATGACTCTTGCCTATATGTTCCAGAACTTAAACGAGTAGGAAATAAAGTTTCATTTTTCACTTTCCCACAATAATCGTCTTGAAGAAAGCTACAGACAGTGCTTAATATAAATCTTGTTCCCGGGTAAATTTACCTTAGAGACCTTTTGGGTGCTTATTTAAGTTGCCTGTGTTCAAGAAGAAATCAGTTTTTACAGATACAGCAGGAGCTCTTAGCCAGGCCAAAACAACGAGGCTGCTATAGCTCTTCTCACAGGGGAACCGGAGCTCCAGGTACCTCCTTTTCATAACTTGGAAACAATTATTGCTGTGGCTGAAGCACAAAGGAGTCTTCTCCAAATGAAACAAATCTCTTCAAGATTCAGGCACCTCTAACAGAGGTGCCATTAGAGCATCGTCTCTTGAAATACTGCCAAGCGAGCGTGGAAATATCTCAATTTGCATGTCATCGGATTTGATAAGCCAAGACACATATGGCAGCATCACCTTCATACGTGTTTTCAGGGGTTCCCTCCCCATAACTGGAGGATTTGGTCTAAGCCAGAAGTCAAGGTTAAAATCAGATTTTGGAAACCAGAAATCCAAACGATAATACTCATTTTAGGCCAGACAGGTAGTATCTCGAGGTGGGTCACGTAGGACGAACAGCTCCAGTGCATGGCAGTGACCCTTGCAGCCCATCTTCTCAGCGCGGTGGCGGTGGGTTGTCCCGCTTTGAGTGAAGAGCAGCGAAGCTCTGAGAAAACGCTGTGTCCGAGGCACACGCCGCGAGCATCGATACGGGGAAAGGCGCATTCCCCTCTCGGGATCCCGTGCCAGCCCACCCGCTGCAGGACCGGGAATCACGGCTTCTGCAGGCAGCTCCGTCTTCGAGCTGTTGGCTCGCAGACCCCATCAGCGTCGTCAGAAAACAGCGGGTTTTGTCGCGTCTAAAACCTTGGGCAGAACCTCTGATGAGCACCCCAGAGGGCACTTAGGAAGAGGCTTGGCTTCGACAACTTGGCCTCCGTTCCTGCTGCCTGCGAGGCAGAGATGCACTTCTGATCCATCTCCTCTGGCACCAAACCAGTAGCTTTTTTCCCCAGAATGCTGCGCGTGCCCCATCGTGTTTCCTCTTCCCTGCTCCCTTCCACCGCGCCGGTTGAACCCGAGCTGGACTTCGTTGCCTGTGCCGCTCTGACAGAGCTGTATGCTCTGCGAGATCGTCAGTGAAATCACCTCCCTGACCGACTTGCTCGCTAGCTGGAGACTGTATGTAAAGTTCAAGCACTGGTGATGCTATTTACTGAGCTATATAACAGAAGAAAGTGTATAATATTGTGTATTATTCAAGATGCGGAAAGGCTGGGAAGTAGCAAATTCAACAGAGAACGACTATGGCAGTAATTACTAGTGAACTGTGTGCTTATTTCCAAATATCTTAATAGCAGCCATGCAGAAAGGTATTCTGAACCACCAGAAATACCTCCGACTAATTTTGGGGGCAAAGGCTGTTATTTTGTTGTTTTGTCATGCTGTCTAGCACAGTGAGGTCTTGAGCCTGTATTTGTACATGCCTAGAGTGCACATATACCACATTAATACAAGTAATAATAACAGCAACTGCAGTAATTGCGTGCAGTAATGTAATTTTTTTCTTTTTTTTCCCCTTGCCCATTTTAATGAAAATCTGTCCCTCAGGGAAGTTGGCACATGAGTACTGGGGGGAAGAGAAGAGCATAAAGTGTATACAAACTATAAATGTCAACGGCAAGGCATCGCTCACGATGGTACCCAGGGGCATAACTAGAAGCAGCAGAAAAACATTAAGAAAGGGAAAATTTAGGGTGTTTCAGGAAAGACAAATAGTGATATCCAGTGAGACGTATGACAGTGACACAATCCCCCCGCAAATGTGGTGGGAAAACACCAGCACTTAAATGCTTTGCCAATACATGGGGAAGAGAGGTAGGAAAAAGAAAAATAAAAAAACCAAACCCATAAAACTGACTGCTGGGACTAGCAGTGCATTAACCGTGGTACCAGAGGACACAACAACTCCTTCCAACTCTCATTTCAGTCATTTTGTAGGGGAAATCTTGACCCAGAAATTATCTGCTGGTTCACCACATGCACTTGGTTAACCTCAGATACAAGTTCCCTTATCCTCTGTTACAGCCAGGTTCAGATGAGCATATAACGTCATCAGCAAAATGACAAATAAAAATTTCCCTGCCAAGTTCATTCCGAATTTTTCTGTATTACCAGAGATTACAATTTTCTTCCTTTAAAGGCCAATATAAATGGAAAAATTATCTTGGATACTAGCAATTAAAATGCTACAGTGAAAATACATGAAGACAGTAAACCAATATGGCCACATTTTTACTGACACTGCCCAATCTCTTCCAATGGTTTGAGAAATGTTCCTATTTCGTTAACTGTCCTGGGCACATATTGCGCTGCAAGATGCGATCATTTCATTTCTGGCCTTCTGGTCCGTGCTGAAAAACTAATAAAATTATTGAGCTTATAGGCAGAGCCACACGACAATTAGTTTATTACCGAGGGGGCAGGGGGGGAGCGCACCTCCTTCACCCCAGCCCAACACGGTGGCTATCACCATCTCTCTTAAATTAATAGCAGCAGCTGAGTCAGGTCACCACTGACCCCAGCTGCGAGCTGGGAACACGCACCATTCGTTACAGTTACACGTGCAGCCAAGGGTGAATGAGACAATATTTTTACTCGGTGTTTTCTACTGTACCATCAGAACTAAGCTATAACTTTTAATCACGGGCACAAAACCTGGCAGAGGAACTGGGCTGGAATAGAGACATAAAACATGCAAAATGCAGCTTATGCGAGCGGACAGAAGACCCGTACCTCCGCATAGAAACTCTCCGTAATTACAGTTCTCTTCTTGAATGCAAAATCAATATGGAGTTAACGGTGTTGTGATACTACCCATGGTGGAGAGGGCAGGCGGAGCCGCGGCCGTGCCTGGCGTGCACCCCGCAGCCGAGCAGGAGAAGTGCCGGAGTTACCTCCCGGTGCCACCGAGGAGCCGCGGCCGCCCCCGTCCTCCCAAACATTTTGTCCATCCAAGGGAAAGCCAAGGCAGGCACGACACAAAGCGGGCAACCGAGGCCAGCGCTTGAGCTGCCCCTGCTCCAGGGCCAGCCCTCTTCTGGGTATAGAAGATTGTCTTGCACTAATCTACGGTTTTTCCGTCTTTGCACCAATTCTTGCCTCGCTTCTTGCCTTTTTACTTTAACTCGTTATCAGATAGTTGAAAGTCTTCCTACAGATCTTACTGACCTCTCTCATCAAAGGTAAGACACGTAATCATCACAGGCTGATTGTACCTGCCTGAAGGCACAAATACACATAAGAGAGAAATAATGCTTAAATTGCCAAGCCCAATATTACCCAAAAATGCAATAGGAATGTCCCAACTTCAGTCTGAACGGCAACACCAGCAAATAGAAGAGTTACGAAGGAACTCAGCTTACCTCGCAACGCACATTCTCAGCTGCGTTTAAGCAGCTCTTCATTCTGTGCGGTATACTAAAATTTTGCCAAATACTAAACGCTCCTAAACTTGTTTGGTTTATAAATTAAAGAACAACAACATACAAAACAGCAAAGAACAAGTCTCTGCGAACACAGATCTATTTTTCAAGAATTACTCACTTTTGGTGAGTAAAACCGACTAGTCAGATGGTTGTGCATGTGTAACCATGTCCTGTGGCTACACTGCACTCTCCCCAGGCTCAGAGCTCAGCGGAAAATGTGATGGGAAGCATTCAAATGTAATTATAAAAAAAAGAAGCACAGTTAAACCAGGGTATTTGTAAGCTTCAGAGTTCTAATTTCAATTTCACCACCGCCTGTTGGCTTGTATGTTGCTATAAGCTAAGAGCCAGTTATTTAATGCAACCACTAGTTATTGCTTCAGTATTTCAACCATCTTTATAGCGTCTTTACAAAATGCTCTCCAAGGAGCTCAGCCGGAGAACTGGAGCTATGGGTGAAGTCAATGCAACCAGGAAATTGGAAGTTCTTCTGGTTTGGTTTTCTATTAGGGTATTGCATTTTTCAGTTTTATTTTGCATCAGCCATTTCTACTGCCAAGCACTGAGGGAGAGTTGGGGTGTGCACAAGGCACCCAAGGCCACCTCAAACCTCGGAGAAGCAACCCGACTCCTAGGACTAGACCTTTTTTATTCCCTTAATTCAGTTTCTAGAAAAAAAATGGCAGTTTTAGCAGGCTTTTTACAAACAGACTTCCAGGGCTCGCTCTTTTTAGGTGGAAGGAACACATGAAAAAGCAAAACTAACAAATAAAGCAGACAACTCCCACTTTTACACGCACTTGCAGCTCATTTTTCCTAGGACATCAGAGCGCCCAGGCATTCCCTACCAGCCTGGATGCTGCAGCCTGACGAAGTTTGCTCCTGGTTGCCTAATGACTCGCTGCGTGTCCTGCCCTGCTTTTCAGTCCTTGCTTCCTTGGCTGCAAATAACTTGAATCGGTGAATCCGTAGCTTTCTGAACCCAACATCTACCTGCTCTTTTTGCGACTCAGGCAGATACAGCCACTACTCTGCAGTCGCGTAATTCGGTACGAGACGCCTGCCAAAACCCACAGCTTCCCGCATCGTTCCCTCTTCCAAAATGCGCCAAATATTTTTGAAGGAGGGTATACGAAACAATTTCCATTAAAAGTTATAAAGCACGCAGCCGTCCTCTGCTCTCATTTCGCGACACCGCTCAATTCCCCCGTGCCCCCAGGCTCACTGCTGTGACGATCCCCCCCCAGGCTTTGGGCGGGCGGGCGGGCAGCGAAAAGGCAGCGAGAGCCCTGCCTGCAGCAGTGGGGACTTCTGGTGGCACTTAGATTTTGACAGCAGAGATTCGCTTTGTACATCCACTAGCTCTAGGGAAAATAAGTAGTAACAGACGGGTTTCGACTGTCTTACCCATTCGGAGTTGTTGACATTAATGACACGCCACACCTCTGCATCCACCCGTCCCTCCCCGACTGCTTTTATCACTAAAATAATTTTGTCCGCTTCTATGAGCGCCTCAGACTCTGAGAAATGGAAACTCAGGTCAACAAATATGCCTGTCCATCCCTGGAAAGGTGTGCAGGACACATGCGATGTCCTACTTACCAGACCGGTACCTTCTGTTCAGCAGTTTGTTCTATATTGCATCTCAAGAGTGTCCAGTGTTCGCGAGAGATGAGGATTGCCAGCATTCAAGGCATTGCTAAAAGAATTTTCTCTTATATTACCATACCATTTGCTATTAATCGCTGATGATACAGGCATTATCTCATGACCTTGTATCATTATGCACTTTTAAGCAAATAAATTACATGTAAGGAACTGAAGACAAAAGAGAACATGAAGGGTAAATTGTATCAAGCACTCCTAAGTGCCTCTAACAATGATATTCCCATCCTGAAGGACAGGAAGAATTTCACCACTATGAAGCAGCTTTTATTTTTTTTTGATTTTGCATGCATTCTTCTTTACAGTAATAAAAAAATAATTACGGAAAATGTCAAAAATCATATAAATCTGTACACTCTACTGTCAAACTGCAGAAGAGAAATTTTCTTTTATAAATGGCACCAGGCCAATATATTTGAGGATGATAAAAGAACATATTGCCAGTGTGTATTTCTGCATAAAAGGCAATTAAAATATGATGTTAAGAAATGCTAAAGAAAATGAGGGAAGCACAAGCACTTGCTGTCTCTTTTTTTATATACTAAATAATACAATAAAAATAAAATCCAATTAAAAAACTCTGCCAATGCTGCAGAAATCTTATGACTCATTACAAGCCATCGGAAATCAAAGGAAGACAGACACCCAAATTATCTCACATCTTGAACCACGAGTGCTCAGACCGAGCCCCAGAATGAATTACTTCTGTGTTTATTCGATCATACAGCAGGATCCTGACTCAGTAAACTTTTATGACAAGCCATTCCCAAATTTCTGATGGCTCATTTTATTGTGTTTCGGTGAGAACAAAAGATCCTTGTCCTAACGAGTGAAGAAATAGCTGTTCGTAATAAACACTGAGGCGGCAGTACACAGCCAGTTATTTGAAAGGACACATCGTTTAGGCTGAGCTTCTTCCATATGCTTCATCTCCTGATATGAATAGGGAAAAAGCAGGAATTTGCAAGCGCTGTAGCGCAGGAGTTAGCGCCAGGAATACATATTTGTGCTGTGCCACCCTCTCGCCGTGGTACGCAGGCTCATCGCAGATCCTCCCGTCTAACCCTTGCAAACAGGGTACGTTTGCTCCCAGATCTAAAGAGCTTCGGGGAACACGGAGATGTGCAAAATTCAGCTTTAAATGGAACTTCCCCCAAATGAAATACGATTTTCTGCTTCTATTTCTGTACCTTTTTTTCTTATCGCAAATAGTTTTTAACTCTAAGTCAATCAAACCATCCCAACTTCCACAGTTTGGATGCAAAAATCGTAAAATATCGAGCTCAGTCAAAAGAAATTAATGAGCATTTTTTCAAAGGTATTCTCTGCTGAATAACAGCAGCTAACCAACTCTGCGCTGGGCAAATTGCTTGCTGGTGTGATTAAATCACAGTTACTCAGAAGCAACATGCCTGTCAGTCTTCATTGAATTTGGCTGTATTAATACAGTTTTACTTTTTTAATGTAATTAGCAATAAATTCAATAAGAAGCTTAGATAACATCTTTCAAAGTAAATAGGAAATGAGAAAATGCCGGGAGGAATAATCCAGCGCTGCCTTTCTAAACCGCGCTCGCAGTGCCCTGTGTGCCGGGCTGGCGGTGCAGAGCATCTGCAGAGCCAAACACCACGGGCAGCGGAGTTACTGATCTGGGGGAGGAGTGCCAGAGGAAATCACAACCACGCGACAGCCTGCGTTCGTTTTTCATTTGTAAAAAAAACCCAGACACCTTATATTAAGATGTTTATAATTCTAAGGAAGAGCCATGTAAGGTTTTTCCAAAATGTCCTTTCCTTTAACCCTTGCAGGCCAAGGAGTGCACGAGCTCTGCTTGTCTTCTGGGTGTGTAAATCCAGGCTGCCACCAGTTGCTGGAGATGGCCTTCCCCCTCAGCCCTTGTAAATACAAACCTATAAATAAAACCGTTATTGCCCCTTTGCATCCTGGTTTACGCCAACTGCCGGCTACCTCTGAGCAGGCAAAAGTAAGGGATTTCCATAAAAGTACCCTTCACCAAAGCGATATTTCTGGAAAACACCTTTCTAGAAACAATACTCTTTCTGTCAGCAGGACTGATATCCTTCAATAGCAAAAAAAGTTACAATCCCTAAAACTTCCCAAATTTTCAGGTCCACGTGATTATTGTTCTACCTCGGTGGCCAACAAAGAGCATTTGCAAACAGTGACATGCTGAAACCAGCAGCAATTGCTGCAGCGATCCATGGGGGGCAAGCGGTGCTCGCTGAAGCCAGGGAAGCTCTCCCAGTGTCCTGGGAGAACTTTGGAGAAGACCTGAAGGAAGAAAATACCTAACTTACTCATCAGCTTCCAACCAGTCTTGGGGTTACAGGTCCCCATATTTGACAGAGTCAACTTAATTCCCTCATGTCTGAAAGAAAATATTCTCCCACTGTCCAAGAGGTTTGCTTCCTACAATTAATCCTGATTCTCAATTAATTCTAAAAACTTATTAAGCTCAAATGATGAGAAGGGTGAAAGCTGCTGGGCATGATGAGCTGCAGAGATGGGCCCCTCCGTGCCCGCGGGGTATTCCCAGCCCCTGCCTTAGCGCTGCGCAGAGCGGCACAGGGTGGAAAACGAAGCATCCCTTTACTGCCTCCAGCATGCTCCATTACAGCAAACCCATCTCAAAAAATAAATAGGAACAAAAGACGTGGCACACCTATTCATTTTAAGGCAGCATTAATCCTTACCTGGGTCGTACAGACAGCCCTGACCAATAACTTAGAAAATAACCTTTTTCTAATATATTTTTCAGCACAGCAGCTGCTCTGGCAAGCTCCTTATTTTGCTGTGCTCTCACTCTGGTTTGGGTTCTGTTCTTCTTTATGGCAAATAACGAACAGGAAACGTTATGTTGGTACTTCACTGCAATGATGTTTTGACTCTTTTATACAACACTGAAAGCATACTTAGGCTCTGCACTCAACTGTGGCACACAGCAGCTATGACGAGGTTTTTAAACAGCTGGAAACTTCTGAGAACTTCTATAGAGATTCTGGATATAATTAACACATAAGAGCTGCAGAACAGCCGTGCTGAAAATAAACTTATGAATATGCATGAGACTTACCAAAGTTTGTTCCAGGATATTGGAGGGGAGCAGTAATGTTCAAATGGAAGGTAAAGAAACAGACAACAAGCAGAAAAATGTGACTTTTTAGATTAAAAGAAATCTGTTTGGTGATGGAATAATTGGAGGAGCAATGACTCCCTTAGACAAGGCAGTGAAACCTCTGTAACAGCAAATTTTTGAAGCAGGTGAAACCTGTAGGACTGAATTACCTTCATTACTGGTGAAGATAACTGCCTCAGGCTGAACTGCTCCAGAAAATTTCAATTAAAAATTTCAACTGCTGCTAAGACCAAAGTATAGAAAACATCACTTTGTTCTAGTTAAAAACATATGTATATTCTGGTATGAGGGTTTTTTCTCTCCACCTGAAGATCCTGTGAGCACCTGGAAACACTGCAGGAGATTTTGTTTGTACCAGGGATGTGCCTTTGTTGTTCCCACTCAACTTCATCCACGCTGGATGGAAAGCCATCCAACATTTATACCAACCTAGAAATCTTCAAAAACAACCCAACCCATTTATAACTCTGGTGGCAATTACAACCATATATATATACACATATACATGCATATTCTTTTCTTCCATGAGATTTCAGCCACACTGAATGTGTTCATGCCTGATCTCTTCTCTGGACCACCATGAGAAATGGCTCCAGGCACTCACCACGGAGCAGGTTGGATCCTATCACAGTCGATTTCTGCTCTAAGCAATGTTGTTATTATTAGCTGAAATACCAGAGATCTGCAGAATGGGGCTAAAAACTTTTGTCCTGTTTACAGAACACAAATTTTGTCCTGTGATACCCATATGGAGTTATCTTTTTCTCCATTTATTTTCTCAATAAGCTAGGAAATCTTTGCAGAAAACATATTGAAATGTCATCATCCTGCAAAGTCAAGACGTAGCAGTAAGGAAGTGCCTTTCCTATGTCTGACTCATTGCACAGAATCTGATTTGTTTAACTAAAAGATACTCATTAGTTTGGTTTCACTCTGCTCACTGAACTTACTTTTCAGTCCCAGTCAGGAGAGAGAGTTACTAAGTTCCTCCTAGGATTTCTATAGCATAAGCACTTTGCAAACACTATCAAATTTAACTTATATGTTCATTTATGAGTTTATTTTCACAGCATTCCTGTGGAAAGGATGACATTATCCCCTTCTTCCATTATTCTGGGAAAGATTAAGCTTCACTACTTTAGGGTGCTTTATGATGTCTACTATGCAATTCTTTAACAATTTTGCTCCCATTTTAGCTGTATCGGAGTCCTTTATTTATTCAAACCACCACTTCTATTGACTTCGCAATTGTGTCTGCTCAATACTTGAAAATGAGAGCTCCCAGCCCAAGCTGGTCATCAGAAGACGAAGGCGGCAACTACTGCGGTCACATCTGAAAGACTGACCAGCCTGGTACAAAACCAGGGGCAGGAATAAAACCAGCTTCTAACCACAAGGTCAAACTCTGCAACGGTCCCTGCTGTTCACGTGCAGGCAAACTCTACGTGATCAACCACCTCCACACAAGCTGACCACAGCCTTGCAAGATGTGGAGGCAACTAGTAATCCTTATTATTAATATTATTATTATTAACATAATAATATTAATACATCTTAAAGATGTGTGACAGCAGGAGGAAAGTCTAGGCCATTGCATCAGGGATGGAGGACTTGACTTTTTAAGGTATTATCACATAGTTCTGGCTCCATTTATTTAGGCATGTGTGTGCATGACTGAGCAAAGGATGATATTTGATAGCCACTGGCAAACGGGTACGGCGGTTCCCAAACCCGATGGCACGCTCTGCACCAAGCACAAGGCAGGCGCCCATGGGAAAACATGTGAACGAGCGTAGGCTGAACCTCTGCGTCCTAAGACATGTGCAGAGGGAATCAATAAAGGTTTCACCATGAAGTCATGTCCCACACTTTGCCTTTGATTATTCAAACTCTTATTTACTCCGCCTGCAGCAGAGCTGCATGTACATCTAATTTTATACAGATTGCTATACAGACAGCATATATAGTGCCTTGAAGGGGGTGCTCAGCAGCATAGACAGCTTTGGGCTAGGGAAGCAAATCAAAAAGTTTTTCATGCTTTTCCTTAAAATCAGCCCTCTGAGACCAGCAGCGGGACGGCAGCCATCGGCCGCCGCCTTGTTCAGCCTCAGTTGGTGTCTGCAGAAGCAGATAGCATCGTCTTCCTAAAGGGGTTCAGTGTTGAGGCAGCACTTTTCCAAAGCTAATTGCTTCCCATGCATGAAACCATGCTAACATCCCATGAGGGAACTGCGGGGATTAATTAGTCCACATTTGTTAAGCACTTTGAAGATGAAAAACACTTTATGAAAGTTAATTGTTACTACTCGGTTATTTTTCCCCACCAAGCCAGCGTGTTCCTCCAGCAGAGCTTTCTTTCCTTTGCACTTCAACCACCACACTGCTCCAATATACACGTAGACACGTCCAAAGAGGAAACTTGTTTTATACTGCAGAAAATCTCTCCTGTTGTTCACATTTTTGCAGATGATTATCTGCCAGAAGTCATGCTGTAGCCTCGAGAAGCTGTTTCGACAGCATCTCTACCCTCGCTTCCCATACAGTCCCATACAGGATCACCATTCCGTTTTTTCTGTTTTATATTCCAGTCGTCCCTTCAGAAATAAAGTGGCAAATTGTGCCAATTTGTTTCACCACGTTTGCTATCTGCCTAGAGAAACCATGTGCGCGCCCGTGACCGCGGCAGACAGCTGAAACAGTACCCGCAGCGCAGGGCTGGAAAAATGCCTTCGTTCCAGATTTACCACAGTTATCAGCCAAATGTCGCACAGCCCATCATCACACCACTTGGACCAATTTGCTTCAATCTGGTCTCCTGGATATTGCATGCCACATCGTTAAAGGCAAGTGCGCTCCCCACTCTCAAAGAATCACAGAATGGTTTGGGTGGGAAGGGACCTTTGAAGGTCACCTCGTCCAACTAGTCCTCCTGCCACGAGCAGGGACATCTTCCACTAGATCAGGTTGCTCAGAGCCCCGTCCAACCTGACCTGGAATGTTCCCAGGGATGGGGCATCCACCACCTCTCTGGGCAACCTCTTCCAGTGCCTCACCACCCTCATCGTAAAACATTTCTTCCTTCCATCTCGTCTGAATGTCCCCTCTTTTAGTTTAAAACCATTACCCCTTGTCCTATCGCTACAGGCCCTACTAAAAACTCTGTCCCCATCTTTCTTCTAAACCCCCTTTAAGTACTGAAAGGTCGCAGTAAGACCGAGCGCATCTCCTGTGGTCCTGAATGCTGCCAAACCTGACCCTCCCAATTGTGAACCCTCTTGCCCCAGCCTTAAAGCATTCCTTCACAGGCTTTTTCGTACCTATTTATTACTTATTAAAACTTTAAAACCAACACTGCGGTCAAGGCAGAAATCTTGTGGACAACGCAAACGAAGATTTCCCTTTTTTTCCCCCTCATCGCTTCTCATCCTCCACTAACGTCCGCAAATGCCGTAGCTCAAAGAGCATCCCTTCCGTCCGACCCGCAGGCGCTCACCGCTGCAGAAGAGGGAACGGCGTCACTGCGGGGACCAGCCCGTCCCCGAGCTGCCCCTCGGCAGAGATGTCCACGTTCTGCACGTCTATTCGAAGGGAGGTGCCGAGATTCAGACGGGAAGCCTGGCTCTTTTATGGGAGTTCATCAAAGGTCAGCTGCTAGATTACATAATCAAATTGAAATAATTCAGGAGTCCTTCCCATGAATAACAATTTTAGAAGATTATAGTAATTTCTCCCACAAACCAGTCACTCTGAGTAAGAGACTGCATTTTTTTTTTTTTTTAAATAGGGTCATTCAAGGCCACTGATTCTACTCACTGGACTTTAGCCAAAGAAATATACATAAATATATGTGATTATAAAAAATCACGTTAATTTGCATGTTATGTGTTCCCCCTTTAAAAAAACCCAGAGGGCTAAACATAAAAGCGGCATAGGAAGGTAAGGCAAGTTAACCCCGGCTGGCTGTTAAAAGGAAACGTGCAGAATAGGTGTTTACGGACATGGGGATGAAAGGGAAGCCTTGCACGCTAAAGCAGCTTAAGAAGATCTAGATTACATCTGAAATATTATCAATAATTTCTGGCTACATTTATTTCTTCACAGCAATTGATTGAACTAGTGTATGACCGAGCAGAGAATAATATCCGTGATGCTGGGAAAGCGTCAGGCTCTCAAGCTCTGCTGACGTTCGGTACTAAAGAGCTGCGGGGAAGCAGCTCTTGACAGCCTTTAGGGTGGTGTTAGCTGCGGGATGAGATGCTGAAGACAGGCAGCAGTGCTCAGGGACCCTCTAACATGGAAATAACAATAATAAAAGCGACAATGTACAGACACGACTGCAAACTGTTATTGCCCATCAGCTGGTAGGGGATGGGAAGAGCACGGAGCTGAGGGGGTGAGTTTGGTCCTACTTCATGGGTCTGAACATCGTCATAAAAAAATGTCATTCCCCCACTCTAGCGCCTGGAAGATGAAAATCTATTTAGGAAAGGAGAGACCGCTTTAGCAACCACAGGCTGCTTTTTGTGGTTTGACAACAGAAGAAAGTAAAAGGAATTATTTTAAGGAGTGAAGTTAACACCCATAAATTAAAGAGCATCAAACTCTGGCATGGACGTCCTCCTTCAGAAATAAATTGGCCCTCATTTTCCGGTGTTTCAAGGAGGCTCACGCTTCACTGAAACCACAACTTTACATCCGACTGAGAGCATCTGTATGGGGTTTTAATGTCCTTTAATTTACGTCCATTAACCTTACAGCTTTCATTAACGTCTCTCTGCTCCTTTAAATGGGCAATACCCTTGATTCATTTAAAAAAGGAGCAAATCAAGTTGCAACACTGACAAGCGGGACCAGCCCCAGGTTAGCGAGCGTGCTGCCGGCACCGGCCAGCTCTCGGGGCTGCTGTCTCTACCAGGGCTCCGGGATTAGGCCGACTTGCTCCTGAAATTATATCTCAAAGTCTTCAGCACAGCCCACGGGACCTTCAAATCCACAACCGCACAGTGCCCTTAATTTGCTGTCGGGTAGTCGGAGCAGCACTGGATGCCAAAAGCAAGTCCGACTCCCGTCATGGTTGTGTTCTGGTATGTTGTTTCCATTTGGCCTTGCCTGTGTTAGGATACTCGGTCTTATTTGTCTCTTCAGCTGTAATAGTAGTGTTACGCTCTTTTACAACCCTGCTGTTCCTTTTTTCTTTTAATTGCAAGATGTTCCCTAGTCAAAACAATTACAGAAAAGGCATTAGAGCACAGAGGACTAAATAACAAAGAAAACTAAAGAAAGCAATGTGGAATAAAATCTGGCAGTATTACAAAATTAAACCAGAGCGAACCAGAATTAGAGACGAGTGAATTATTTACAGTGAGTAATTTGTCTTCCTGTCTGCTCGCAAACGAGGAAAAGTTTGTTGTTTCCTCCAACTCATTCAAGAAACCCGAACAAAACACGTTTCCCAATGATTTCCCTTAAATGCAATACATAGGCTGACGGAAATTCTCTCTATAGGTCACCTAGCATTACGTCTGCTGCTTAAGCAGCGAGCGTGGAAGCGTTTCAATGATGGCAACTTGGATGCCTACATTTAGAGTCTGGCTTCTACCAGATAATGCCTGCGCTCAAATGCTGTGGCCCTGGAACGGGGTGAAAGCACAGTGCACACCGTAGGGCTGTACTGGGAAGAGCAAACCACTCACCGGATCACGGTAAATAATAGAAATAACACTGTGCTCCAAGACAGAACGAGCACTTTGAAAGATCAATGCAATTCCGGAAGGTGCTTAAATCCCTAATTCAAGGCCAAATTGTAACGGGGGTCAGAAAGCTCACACTGAGAAAAATATTTTGAAGATGCTTACATAACTTCCAAACGCAAGAGGACTTTATCAAGCTCCGAATTTTGGAAAGAGAAAGTAGGGCACTGCCACAGACAGATGGAACCGACCCACAGAATAAAACCTTTTCTCCTAAACCAGCTGGGATTAAAACACAGACCTACCAGCTCCCAGTTCTCAACTAAAAGCATGGCTTCTTTTTATATATATATATATCTCAAAATAAATTTTGCTGGGAAGAGAGGCAGCTGTGCTAAGTCCAGTCACTTTGTCTAATATTAAAAACAATGTTGTGCTTCTCAGGACTAATGTTACGCCAGTAATTTTCAAGGAACATATTTATAAATGAATAAACTGTTCACCACAACACATCATATTAAGGAGAAATATATTTAGGAACAGATTTGCACTGCTTTGTTTGTTATGATTATAAATTATTTTGTTAGTCTAACTGCCTAATTGCAAAAGGATAAGGATCTCTTAAGGGAGCAAAAGTAAATATTAGAACAACTGAATGATGTGCAGCATCCAAACGCGTCTCCTGGCAGGGACGGAGCCATTTGTACCAACCTGCTTATGGATTTTGAGGGACTTCTGACAACACAAAACGCCTTGTGAAGTCAAGGTTTTCTTTAGGAGGATCTGAATCCTTCTATGCCTGTGCGAAGCAGAGAGCCGAGCCGGAGCTGACAACCGCATGCTCTTGGAAGAGCATGAGAGAGACAGATCGCCATGGGACAGACTGAACGCTGGCCAGAGCACCAGAAGAATTCTTTATTGTCCCAGCAGTTTTCTAAGGTACCTTTTTTTCTGCTCCTTCTTTCCAGCCCAAGCAGTAACCGGCTGAGTGAACTCAGAGGTTTTTACAACGAGAAGAATTGGGAGAGCCCTGCTCAAGGCTGGAGTTTTACTGACTGTGTAAATATTAGACTTTGAAGAAAACCATCATTCAATTGCTCAGAGAAAATAGTGCAGGTCAAAAATATTTTTTCCGGATAGAAATGCAAAGCAGAGAGCTTTCCCAGTTCAATGGGCATTAAACTCCCTCTCTATTTTCACTTTGGATGGAGCCTGTGATGGCCAAGCACATGGTCATGGTATATCAGTGCCCACGGGTGAAAATTACTTTTTGGCATCATCCTAAACCAAAGATAAACTTCTAGCCTCTCATTAGTATTACAAGGCTCATAATGAAAAAATACTGCTGTATACATCTCAAACAAAAACCCAAATCTGCTCTGACTGAAACCATTGCCCTGTGTACGTCATATGCCAAAGGGAGAGTTTTCAACCAGACAAGCTGCATTAACATTAGGTGCAACTGCACGGAGCGCTGGAAATAGCTGTCTTTAGTCCCTTGCCACACTGTGCAAAGGTTTGAAAAAAAAAAATTCAAATTAATTTTTTGTGATTGAGGAAAATCACTGCATTTTTTTTTTTTTTTTAATATCCTGAAACTTATTTTTTACTCATTATCTAGAATTGAAGTCTATTCTTTGGCATATATTCATTTGTGGGTTTTTTTCTAATATTTAGTGCCTTCTTGATACCATGACTCTTAGCTACATCTAATCCATAGATGTAAAATTAACATATAAAAACATAAAACACAATATAAAGATATTGTGCACTTCAGTATATATGGATTGTATCGAAACAGCCTCCTCCCCCGGAAAAGATTCAAAAGTTGCACAGGAGGAAGAGTAAAGAATTCCCAAAATAATACTGGAAACCGTGATGGCTGGGATTCCAGAGGGAAACACCAGAAGCTGCCAAAATACTGGTTGGGCATGCCCCAGATGCCTCTGGCTGCCCGGCGGTACAGCCCTCCGCTGCGGCCAGGGACAACTGCCTAGAGGCACGCCAGATGACAATTTTAAGAGGGTTTTTTTCCTGATATCAAGCTTCTAGGTAGAGCAGTTACAATCATTTCCCAGGGTCAGTAGGCTGAATATTTTTGCTACCATTAAAATCCCTTCACGATCAGTAAAGTTTGACTCAGAAGCTTCCCATGTTGCTCACATTAGAAGGGATATTGGTACTTTAACCTGGCATGTTTGTTTATTTCCAAAGACACACAGCGATCACGTTGTCCTGAGCATGGAAAATATAATCCCAGCATTTAGGCCGGCATCTCCTTCCTCTTGGCTTTGGGTCGGAGAGAGGGGCAGAGCAGCACGCGCTATCTGCTCCCCTGCCCGTTCCTCCTGACCTTGTCTTTCTCCTTCCCTAGTCTTTTTATTGTTTCTCTCAGAGATACCCAGGAACATATAGCTCTACTAATCAGTGTCATAGCTCATTAATTTGCTTTATTGGTCTCTGGGTAAACCTCTCGTGCTACACTGTTCAGAAGCTCCCGAGTCTTTATCATTAAGAAATAACTGCCCAGAGCTCCTACTCTGTGTGTTGCCTGGGTGCATTAAGTGGCTTAATAGTATCTCTAAATTTATCTTAAATGGAAAGGTGGCCAGAACATTCATCACCTTGAACAAGGTTTAATCAAATCCCATAACAAAATGAATCTGTCCAGTTTTGACACCATAACCTCTGAGACTTTATATGTACTCAGCACTGAGGTGTCAGACGTGGACGATACCCTTAAAGTGCAACAAAAAAATTATCGTTCTATTCAAGATAAATACATCAATGCACTTTGAAGTGCACAGTTATAATGCTTTCTTGATTACGACACATCTTCCAGCAGGATTAGTTCAAGGGATGTTTTCTAAGAGAGTCACCCACAAACAGTTTTGGTCTCAGAAATGTGTATAATTAAAAGTAAGAATTGGAAGGTATTGATCTACAAGTTTCAGCAAATTTTCTCCTTTTAAAGGTTAAGCTCAATGCTTGTTACTATCCTTTTCTACGCGTAATAGATTTAAAGGTTAAAGAGCTCTTTCTCTGTGGTCTTCTCCATAAATAATATATTTAAAGGTTACGTAAATTGTCTCTAGAGGACACAACTCTAAATAGTGGTGACAGTCATTTTGATTTTACTTTTTGGTTCTTTTAAACTACTTATTTGATATCGATTCCTTTATGAGGAATCCAATCTCAATTTCCAGTTCACAGCTCATCTTCTCCTACAGCCACAACACTTATGTATATCTGAGAGCTTCAGCCTCCACAATGCTTTACAAACATTAGCTACTTAAAGAAAGGACCATGTTTTTCACACTTTGCAAATACCACGTTAAAATCCAGCTCAACTACCCCGTTGTTCCCTCAACCTTGCCATGAAATGCCAGATGGAAATATCACAGGGCAGCCTTGTGCACAGGGTTAGCCCAAGTAAGCACTTAAACTTACTGCTCAGCTGTCACTGTTGCCGAGCTCTCGTGGCTTTTTTGTACTTACTGACTCACCATCCCCGCTGGAAGGTGGGTTGTGGCGAACGCTACTGAAGGTGCAGTTTGTTTGACAGTATAACCCACCAGCTCAGTTTTCCCCAAAATAAACTGTACTGCCAGAACTGTTTCATTATGTGTAAGCATCGCATCGCTTAGTAATTTTGTTAGTACTTCGCACTTCGAAAAAGTATTTCAGGTCTCAGTCTTTCTGTCTGTAAAATGGGGTGACTGCTCCCACCAGCAGGCTCTGGCCAACTGCTGCGTTTCAGGACCAGAACGGGCTCTGCTCCTAGCCAGTCTGTAGCTGCGAAACTCAGCGCCCGACACGACTGGAGCTGAAGGATGGATCGGTGCTTTGCAAACCTCACCCGTGGGGCCGGAGGGGAGGCACGGAGGGGCTCCCCAGCAGCCCCCTCACTGGGATGGGAGACAGCTCCTCTACCCCGGGCCAGATCATTGCTGCTTTCTTAGGCAGTTTTAAACTTCACTGGCGAGATAAGGGATAATTATAGAATAGAATTAGAATAGAAATAGAATTAGAATGGAATTAGAACAGAATTAGAATTACAATAGAAATAGAATAGAAATAGAATATTTCCAGTTGGAAGGGACCTACAACGATCACCTAGTCCAACGGCCTGACCCCTTCAGGGCTGACCAAAAGTTAAAACATATTATTAAGGGCATCGTCCAAATGCCTCTTAAACACTGACAGGCTTGGGGCACCAACCACCTCTCTAGGAAGCCTGTTCCACAGTTTGACCGCCCTCTCGGTAAAGAAATGCTTCCTAACGTCAATTCTAAGCATTATAAATAATGCTCGTTCGGGGGAAAAATACTTCCCATGCCAACCAAATGTTTCAGATGCAATAAAAGACACTAAAGAGAATATATCGCACCTACTTTAAGCAGTCTGTCCAGCCTTAAAAGAAACATTCTCTCTTGATATTGCTTTATCATAAAGGGCCCAATCCATCCTCATCCTCCAGTGAGCCAGTGGCACTACACAGCAATGATATACAGCTCAGCAACAATTCCTCTGAAGGTTTAGGATGCATTTATAGCACATTTTAATGTACATTTAGTAGCAGAGCAATTTTAAGCAGCTGAGCTAAATGCAATCTGACAGAATGGTTGATCTCTTTGGCTGTGCTGGAGTGTATCACTTGCCGTCAGTGCAAAGCAGCCTCCAGACCCAGATGCCAAGCAATGAAAAAAATATTTTTTGCAGTGGCAACATCTGGCTCCTGCATGCCTCACGTCTGTCATGGAGCATCCCAAGGCACGTCTCCTCGTGTCTGCATCCTTCTCAACAGCAGAAATCAATGCGGGGACCAAAATCAGAGGGGGAGGAGGAGAAACTTAATAACGTTTCACTTTGACAGCTTAAAAATCGTCAAGACTTTTTTCCACGGACTGTCAAAGAGCCAATAGTTTGGTGATGACTTTAATTTGGAGACGGCTAAATGTTTTCCAGCTGAGTGGCAGACCTATGTGTAGATGATGTAAAACTCCTGACAAGAGGCTTGTTTCCTTTAGGTCCCATCAGCAGAGCCTCTCTGGCCACAGACTGGCAAATATGGGTTAATGTAAAATGTCCCACAGGTGAGTGCCTAGGAAAGCAGGCAGCCAGATGCCTAACTTCAAGTGCCTAAACCCTTTGGATAAAATAATTTAGAAAAAGGACAGAGAAACAACATAAAAATATCAATGTGATTTTAAAAAGTATAGCTAGCTCCGAAGTACCTATCTACCCTAAGATACTCTGCAGCACTCGTCACCTCAGGTGCCGTTCTCCATTACAAAACGTTAAAATTTTTGAACATAATTAAAAACGGAGTTAGCCGCTTTGCCGCTGACCACAGTCTGCCCTTGTCTGGGCCGATCCCGAAGTCAAGCTCAGCGTTACGCCAGCCAGCTGCGATTGAACATCCAGCAGCCGGGCTCGGGCTTGATTAGCTTCTCTGCCGCTGAATTTTGGTCCGACGGCAGAAACACCTTGCAGCCCTGAGCAGGTCAAAGTTGCCATGAATATGGAGCATCTCCAGAAGGCACATATCTGTGTGTTTAAGTAGTGTGAAATTAAGTGATTTGTTAGGGCTGGAGGTCCTGATACCCACTAGCCTAGCTCTTCTGACAGTAAAATAAGCTCTCCATAGCTGCCGAGGTTTTGCTAGGAATAATTGACCACATGAGGCAAAAAGAAGGGGAGTTTTGCTCAGCGAATGTTAAACAATACAATTATTCACACTGGAAAGAGCTACGGATAATACTCAGCAAAGTGTTACAAGTGTGGAATTCGAGTCTACAATCCACGGCTATTGCTAGCTTAGGCCACCTTCTCCTTCGTTAAATTTGATACAAACCCCCATATTTTATTAATGTGAACTAATGATAGAGATAACTCTTCCTGCAGTTTATTTATTGGTACTTTTAAAATCTCATAAACAGCACAAATTTTGATTTGTGGTATGATTCTGCAAACATTATGGGGCATAATGACTGTGAAGTTTTTCTTAAGCGTAGATACAAACAGACGCACAGAAAAGAAATGACAAACCCCCCCCAGATTCATTACATGTCTTTTAACTTTCCCCAGGAGAACATTACCAGTTATGTTCTCAGAGCTCTAACTACCCTATGAAAAATCTTACCCTAGAAGCAATCCCTATTCATCTAAGTGGAACTACATCCCGGGATTAAATTGCTACTAAATATGACCAAAGGAATTCTGCTTCTACAGTTAGTTCCAATTATTTCTTCACTTTTCTCTGTATTTTAACATGGGAAGAAGAAATAAAGTTGCATACACTTTTAATTAGATAAATCTATAGCTATTTATGCATTTCAGATTTGCTAATTAGTATTTAAAAAATTACAAAAAGTAAAAACGCACCAATATTTAAAGCAAGGAGGTAAAGAAGTAAACAAATACATAAATAACCACAAACAGTTGCCTTCACGCTGGTTCTTGAAAAGGGTGGAAGAAACGAGCTCAAAGGAAGAATAAGATCTCCTCAAATAAAAGACAAAAGGAGCAAAGGAGCAAATTCTCAGCCTTCCAGCTCACGGCCCCCAGCTAAAGCAACGGTTGGGCTGTCGCAGAAATTGTATGCCAGCTCAAAAGAGTTCAGATCTGTTGGATCTCCCTCAGAATAAGAATTCTTTTTTTCTTTTGTTGCCCCAGATACAGCAAAGTGCAGATCTCCTTGTTCTACAGATTGAAGTTTTAAAAAAAAGTTCTCTTTTAAAAGATAAAACTTTCAACAATTAGTTCAGCTTAGAATTGCAGGTCTTACACTTTTTTGTTTTCTAAAAGCCTGCTATAAAAATGTTTCCCTTTTTTGACCTCCTCTGCTGACCAAAATTTGGCCATTGCCACGTTGTTTCTGCCAGAAACAGAAGCTGTTGATGCAGGTATTCCTTGGGAAAACCCCTTTGTACATTGTACATGTCCTTTTCCTTAAGCAAAACAGGGTATTTTGAAACAAAAGACGTCCAAAATAAATCTCTCCTCTCTTATTAGATCACCTAGCTCTAATTAAAAGTCCATGCAAGCACCCTATGCACTTTGCCAGCTTCGATATTGAGTTACCCCCTTACTTGTCTCAGCCATTTCTGTGTTGCATTTTACGGTGAAATCTCTTTTAGGCAGGGAACTGTATTTCTGTCACAGTCCTCACCATTATCAATTCTGATCTGACCGAGGTCTCCAGTCACAGAACACCATCAATATTAAGCAATAATCATGATAATAGTAATTCATATCAAGCATCTCCCATTTGCTTGGCCATCTCCGTTATGTTATTAAATTAATAGATCTGCCACTGCCAAAGAAAAATAGCATAAAGAGAGAAATCTTATTAAACTACAGATAAAATTTTAAACAATTCTGGGAACTGCCAAGGCCAGCCTTTGGGCTCTTCTGCGCACCACTCAAATCCAGTTAGCAAACTATGAGGGTTATTTAGTTGTTTGTTTTGATTTAATCAGTTTGTGAATGGTAAGTGTTTAGTCAAATTAATTCTGACTGCTGCCAAGAGAGAAGAAAAGCAAGAACGTGATAAAAAATGGACTGCAAAAGTACAATATTCTGGGTTATTGCAGCCTTTTACAAGAGTGGGAGACTGCATACAGCCCTTTACAACATTAGCAGTTTAGTTGTGCCTCGACCACAAATGCCACAGGAGTTGTACTGCAAAAGAATGGGCAAGGGGTTTTTTGGGCATGGTCTCTGAAGCTGATTCTTCTACTTGAAAAACTTTTTTATTCCTTAAGATTTAGTGAGTCTAGTTCATTTCTGTATTTGTTGTTCCAAATTACCTAGATGTCAATATTTAAATTCTATTCATGCTTTCTCAAGATTTGCTGGAATATATTGGTATCTGTTCTTTCCTATGTCCACATGACCCAAAAGAGTCCCAGCTGGTTCCACATCTCTTCTTTCTCTCTGATAAAGATCCCCATTTCATACATACACCCTTAAGATACCTTTTTACACAGTTATTATGTCACACAGCGGCCTCATTCTAGGGGCGATGGAAAAGCCCTCGCGTTACCACCGGCGTAGTTCTCCAACACACACACTTGGTCATGCAGAGAAGGACTGCGACCCATTTCTTCTGCCTATCACGAAACAGCAGTCCTGCACAGTACAGTCCAGCCAAACACTCAGGTTAACGCCAAAGTCTGCCTTTGTCCAATACAGCACTTGTATCTGCAAATGAATATCCCGTCAAGACTCCCAACGTTTAGTGCTCTGCGACTGGGAACATACCGACGACCTCTGATGACGGTGGATAAGGGCGAGATGGACGCACAGCCCATCCTCCCTCACCCCATCCCTACAAACTATCTCCATCTCTAAGTACCAATAACGCAATAACACATCGTAGGGTAGGAGCATCCGCACACCATCCTGTGCAGCACTGCACCCCACAGCTTCTTTTCTATTTTTGTTCCAAGTACTTTAAATGTAAATGATCACCACAAAAGGTCACGAAACGTGATCAATTGCTCTGTGACATTTTACCTTGAGAATAAGCAAGAAAAAGTAAACACATACATTTGGAACAAGATGTGCCAAGACACCAATGCCCTTTGGGCACTACGTGTAAGAGGAATTTAAAAGTAACTGGAGCTGGGTGCATTAAAAAAAATAAAAATAAAACAGAATATACATTTGATGTCATGAAAATGAGCAGTGGAAGAGAAAGATCAAACTGACAGGTACTCAGTGTTCCCAGCAAATCAGAGATTATATAAATATCCTCTAAACTGGAGTTTATCCTCGTCGGTGATCTTGGGGCTCCTACCCCTTGGTAGCTGTGCAAACGGAAATCTCCAAAGATCATGTCCAAGAGGACATCCTGACAAGATACGAGTGGGCTTTTTGTGCCTTTCTTCCACGCTCTGAAGCGCGAGCTTTTCCATGTCCAAATGGGCCAATCATTGAAATCGGCTACAGAATAAAAGCTTATGTAGGTCCGGTAAATGGAAGGAATGAATAAAAAGAAAGGGAATAATCTCAAACATTTTTCAAAATATATCCAAAAATAGCACTCAACAAGCAGTAAGCATAATTAACACCTATAATGTCCAATATTATCTTATGAAATGAAATCAACCCACTTTATCAGTGATATGGAAATGTTAGACTTTTTTAAGGAAGCAAGTACTGGATTTAAGAGAAAGAAACGCACCATTCAGAAAACAAATATATTTGTTGGAATAAGCAAGATGACAACAGACCTACCTGCATGCATGTGGTGCATATAACCTACCAAGAAAATATTTCTTTCCCACACCACCTCTTCCCCAGGAACAGCTCTGCTGCTCATTATTCCCTGAGATTGTTCCATTTAATCAAAGCGCAGTTAGGTTTATTGCAGATATTAATCTGCAATCAGGGAACAGTTTCTGCTTGTTCACCTAAGTTTAAGTGATACTACCGTTGCTGAAGCCTCTCTGGAAAAATCACTGTTTCTCTCTAAAACATTTTTTGGGTGTTTCAGTTCTTATTTTAATATGATCTCCCAGACATGCAGGGGCAGATTAGGTCTCTTTGTATATGAAGAAGCTACACAAAGTAGGAATAGCTACACAAAGTAGGAATAGCTACACAAAGTAGGAATAGCTACACAAATACCTGTGATCACCGGCCATGAGGTGCTGAGCACATGGCAGACTTACCCTGGAGTTAACCACTTCCAAGGAGACGTTCTGAGGCATGGCACTGGGCACTGAAAGGGAAGAAAAGCAAAAAGAAATGGGAAATATTGCCATTAGCATCAAAGGCAGGGGAGGTTACATCGAGTATTTCTCTTGTTGGAAAGAAAAGAGTGCAGCTTTTACAGCTAGTTTATAATCTGATCACAACCATGCAGCTAATCCAGGTGGCACTTCAGAGGTCCCCTAGGGAGAGGAAAAACAAATGCATCTGTTCATTTCTTCCCATTTTTGATAGACCTATTAGTAAGCCTTTTAAACAGCCAGTCAGCGGGCTCCCTACAGTGAGCCCAACTACTTGCATTCAGTTATTTGTTACAAACTTGGTCAGAAATAAACAAGAACATGCCACAATTTCTCTGGCTTTTATGTATTAAAGTGCATTTCAGAACAGATATTATATACAGACAGAGCAGGGTATTCCTCTCTCAGCGGCAGCAGTGCGCCTCTTTCTACAACGACGCCTAAGGGGGAAAGAGAAAAGAAACTTTGTCTTTAGGTATTATTTAAAAACAGTGTTGTACACTAAGGCTTTGCTTGTCGTACATAATATAACCCATACCTGGTTTTATACAACTAAACTTTGTTATATCCATTCCGGTAAATATACTTTAATTCTTAAATGGGGCTAATAGCTATTCAACACGTGGTCTTATACAGATGCCTCACGAGGCATTAACGAGAAGGTCTGGCACCCACAGCTTTAAATAAAACAAATGGTTCTGACACAAGGGGGTTTTTCCATCTTAAAAGTTCCTTTAATCTCACACTCGCTCTAGCTATAGCTGCAGGAAAAACCTGGACGGTGAAGATTCATGTATCCCATCCATCCTGCCAGCTCCCTCCCCATGAAGGATCAGGCTCACACCACCGAGACGCGGCACGGATACTGGGGAATGCCCAGCATCTGCGCGGTTGGACAGGCCATTAGCAACTAACTACTGACACATTTCTGCCTGTTTTCCACTCCCTATCTGCTGTACATTTATTTCCAATATATTTGTGCAACAATGGTTCAAATATATATGCCTCCAGCTGATGGCAAGTATTAATTCAACCGCTGAGGAGCCAAGAGCTTTAAAAATAAGTTCATAGCTGGTGACACATCAACTGCCTGACACGAACCCGAAGCTTTATGTTCCTTTCAGAGAAATAATGCCTGCCTGCTAACCTGGGCTACCGAACAGTTGAAAAGCAGAGATATAGTTTAAGCTTACAGGAAGGTGGCCCTGAATTTGGAAAGAAAGAGCTGAAAAAGGATCATGGTGAATACCCAGTTTAAGAATAGTTTGCAATGGGATTGATTAGGGAAAAAGAGAGCCAAAGAAGAGCCGTTTAACACATTTTTAGATGATATTAACAAGAACACTAGGGCAAAATCATTCTCATTGCAGTTGTCCACCCATTTGAATTGATACAGCAAAGATCTACAAGAATGATCTGAGACCTGAAACATTTTAGAGATCAAATAAGTTGATTTTATTTAAACAAGTGTAGTGTTAAGAAGTGCTTGAATTATTATCTGTTGTTACCTGAATGGGGAAAGGACTTCTGGCTGTAGAGAATAATTTAATAGGCAAAGAGCTATGAGCTGGAATCCATCTACATTAGAAATCAGGCATACCTTTCTTTTCACCTTCTTCAGTATTCACTAAAAATTGCTGTCTAGGAGCATGGGACATAGGTCACCAAGCAAAATGTATACGTAAATATTTCTGCAAATCACTTATGTTGGCCAAAACTTTCACCAGAATGAACTGGTGAAATTCTATGTGCTGTATAGAGGTGGACTTAATGGGGGCTGTTGTCTATATTGTCTCTTTCTATAGTCTATATTGTCCATATAAGCTGCCAGCTGTGGCACACAGAGATGAGCAGACTGGCTCGAGATCCGCGCTCCGGGAGAGGCAGGCTGCATCTGTAGTGAGAAGTTGCCTCTGACCTTAACATCTGTGACTCTCTAAAGAATGTAATGGCCACTAATACGATAAGAAACACCCCTGTACAGTCATTAAAGGAAAGGATCACAGCAAGTCGTATAAATGCTACTTTCCCCAGATCATTTTAAGCAGTGCTGGTCAGACAGCTCCTCCGCTGGACTCTGTCTAGTCACGTCTATGTTCAATAAAAAAAATTCCCAAAGCGTAGCACTTTGGAGCATCCTCAGTGCATGCTGCTATTTAGGGATTTAAGTCAGTCAGAGCTAAGTCATTTGTCAGTGCTAATAAGAAAATAATATTTTAAATACAGGCTACAAAAGAGCAGAAGTAATAACAGCTAACCAGGAGGGACCTGGTGGCAGCAAAGTCCCACATTAATACTGCTGTCCTTCACAAAGGCTCTGTGGATCATAAAAAGGAAAAAAAAAAAAAAAAAGAGACAAGAGGAAAAAAAAAAGATGCATTTGAATCATAGTGATCTGAAAACTCAAATTGCTTGGAGAGAGAGGTACAGCAAAGTGAGCGGCAAGGAATATTGAAACTCTTCCTCACTGTGAGGATCCCAAGTCACAGAGATTTGCTATTGGAAAAGGTCCAGGGTAAGCAATAGCCTGACTCAGCTGGGAGTTCCTGAAAAGAGCAGCTAAGTCTCTGGACCGTTTTGCTTATCCTGCCACAGTTTGATGTGAAGATACACGTTCAAGGAACATACAAAACTAACTTGACATCATGCATTTTAACCACCCAGACCTGCCTCTCCATCGGAGCAGAGGGTCCAGGCTGGGGGACCCGAGCCCCCTTCTGAGCTCTGCCCCGACCTGCCGGGGCTCCGCACGCAAAGTGGTTCCCTGTTCAGGCTCTTTTTTTCCTCTCTCCAGATTAGCAGCTTTAGAAACTGGTTGGTTTCTCTAGTGCAGGGACCATTCTTTATTTGTTTCCATACTGCCCACGACAGTGCAAAATTGATCTAAGGCATTGCTGCGGCAACAGTTCCAGCAGCAGCAAACAGTACGTGAAACATTTCATCTCCCTTAACACAGAGGAGACATCACTGCTCGCACTCCCCTCATTTTGAAAAATATCAGACAGAAAACCGTCTCTGATGTACTCCGTATTGCAAGGAAAAAGAAAAGTGAGATATTTTTGGACATTTCTGAATGAGCCGGATCTGGCAAATGCCACTATCTCCCAGAAAAGCCTGTTCTCACTGGAGAATATTTGCCCTTCTTTGTGAGCAAGGCAGAACTGCTCAGAGCCCCAGTTTCTCAAACGTGATTCCTCTTTTCTCCCCCCTCTCTTGTGGGCAGCGAAGGCTCATTGCGACGTTTAGCCATTGCCACCTTAAACCTTTCCCTCTCATTACTGACTTTCAAGTTTTATTGTTACTACATATTATTCCCCTACTGGACAAACTTGTCTTAATTTTTCTTTTTTTTACTATTTGTTTGTCTTTCTATTATCTTGTTTATTTCTCTTCAGTGAACGCTTGTCACATTTCCCAGTTCTGTTGCATACATGAACATAACTGATGCGCTCCTCTTTTATTCCAGATCTTCAATCAAAATGAGAAATAAATCCAGACCTGACCCAGCATCGAACTCAATCACTTCCACAGCAATACTGGGTGTCTTTATTCCTTGCTCACTGTTCAGTCAAGGAGAAGTTTTGCGTTACCAAATCAGAGACTCTGATTTAATCTCTCAGGTCGCATAACAATCAGAGCGCTCCCCTGGCAAACCCAGCGCCTGCGAGATTACAATTACTTCCTCTGGTTTTATATCTTGATCAAAGAAATTGGATGCACCTGGTAAAATTTGTTTTTTGTTTATTATTCACGTCTTAATTATACCATTAGAAATTACAGCAGAACTCATTTTACCTAGCATTAGCTATGCAATACACAATGAACAGAGATAGATGCATCCAGGGATAAGTCGGCCGCTCTGTCTCTGCACAGGGTGACTCAGCAGTGGAAGAAGCCTCGAATGCACTGGAGGAGCCTTGCTGCCTGTGTTGGACGAGGTGGCTAGAGGTACGTGAGATGAGCCTCACTGCTGGAGACTTACTGATGGGAAGAAGGTTCATGTGGCAAGGTACTCAGATTTGTTCTTTTCACAGAATCACAGAACGGTTTGGGTGGGAAGGGACCTTTAAAGGTCACCTCGTCCAACCCCCCTGCCATGAGCAGGGACATCTTCCACTAGATCAGGTTGCTCAGAGCCCCGTCCAACCTGACCTGGAATGTTCCCAGGGATGGGGCATCCACCACCTCTCTGGGCAACCTCTTCCAGTGCCTCACCACCCTCATCGTAAAACATTTCTTCTTTATATCTAGTCTGAACCTCCTCTCTTTTAGTTTATAACCATTACCCCTTGTCCTATCACTACAGGCCCTACTAAAAAGTCTGTCCCCATCTTTCTTCTTTAAGTTTTTATAAGGTCTCCCCAGCGCCTTCTCTTCTCCAGGCTGAACAACCCCAACTCTCTCAGCCTGTCCTCACAGGAGAGGTGCTCCAGCCCCCTGATCACCTTCGTGTCCCTCCTCTGGACCCGCTCCAACAGGTCCGTGTCCTTCTCATGTTGCGGACCCCAGAGCTGGACGCAGTACTGCAGGTGGGCTCTCACCAGAGCGGAGCAGAGGGGCAGAATCCCCTCCCTCGACCTGCTGGTCACGCTTCTTGTGACGCAGCCCAGGATACGGTTGGCTTTCTGGGCTGCAAACGCACATTGCTGGCTCATATTCAGTTTTTCATCCATTAATACCCCCAAGTCCTTCTCTGCAGGGCTGCTCTCAGTTTCTATCTGGTAAAATTAAAAAAATATTTTTTCAGTTGCCCATCAGATGAACCCATGTCCTTTGCAGTTTTGCTGGTGGTTTGTTGTTCTTCAGTCGTAGAGCAGAATGATCCAGAATGAATGAGATGGCCGAGCAAGCCCCCCGTGTATTTCGCTGCAGCGCAGAGAGCACCCAGGTCCCCAGGCTGCTCTTTTGGGAGAGACACGGGAGGGACAGCGGCACTAACTGGGGACAGCGAGCCAGGAGGCAAGAGGGCCAGATCCCGACTCGATAAAGACTGAAACAAGCACACCATGTCACCGAGCCTTGCTGGTGCTGGCACGATCTCCAGCCACCAAACCTTCCCATGGACGTTTCATTACAGCCTGCACCTTTCCCCCAAACTAAAAAAAGTTTTGCATCAGGAAACTCCTGTGTAATTCTTGCAGGGGAAAAAAGAGGAGGGAAACAGCTCAGTACTTCTCCCAAACAGATAAAGATGGAGTGAGTAATTTTCGGGGAATTCACTGTACCAAGAGGTTGGGCTACTGGGGTGGCACAATGAGGGACTCGGTCCCCGGCAGGGTCACAGCCACGACACCGTTCACCTCCGGTAAATCCATGCTTGTGGCTCCGAGTGACGGGCTCCGCTCACGCTCCCGTAAACACCCTCGCAGTCCGTTCCTCCTCACCCTGCTCTCAGCTCTCGTGCAAACACAGGAAAGGCTACCGACATCTGAAAAACTTCATAGGCTGTCTCCTGTGTCAATCTGAACTTCAATCTTCAATTTTTACTTTAAAAAAAAGCATTCATATTATAATTATGGAAATAAATTACATTTAAATCAGGTACTGAGGAAGCATGAAATAATACTGTCTGCCAATTGCTGGGATTAAATGAATTTTGATAAATTCACGAGCATGATAGCTCAAAGCATTTCTGAAATGGCACGCAGCTTCGCCAAATATTATCTGAGCTGTATTTTAAACTGAAAATGAAGCATTAAAGATACAGTGTGTTCCTTGATCTGGTGAATGCTGTCTGGGGTCTGTAGCTCCTGCAGCTGGAGATGCCACACTAAATCCCTTTGATTGGGGTGCATTTCTCCAACTATAGATTACATCCCAGAGCCTCATAGAAAATTTCTGCCTACAGAACTGCAGGAACTAACACTACACGCTTTTTTTTTTTTAATAAAACTATATACCCTGTCGTATGCTATACAGCAAAGGGTTGACGTGGAAAAAATAACCTGCTCAAGCACACGCACGCTCTCAAGAGAAAGGCAGACTTAAAAACGATCCTGTCATTTTCACAAGAGGAAAGGCAAGGCAGACCAATCTTCAGGACTTTTCTCCCATTTTTAATTTTTACTTCTGTTTCAAACCAGCTTTCAGAAAAGCAGCGCAGGAGTCGCTGCCCTTCGAGAGCATCCCGGCTCCTTGCCCGGGGGCTGCCCTCCGGGTTTGGCTACCGATGCGAAAATAAACTGCCAGAGACTACACGGACCGAGCTGCAAAGACAACGTGAAGCAAAGACCAAAGGCAGCCGGTCGTGACAAGCAAGGTGCTCCTCATTTTGGTTTTGTCCGGTGGCAAAAGCACCGGGCAGGAGCAGGGAAAGGTGGCCAGCTCCTGTCCCTCCAACAGCAGCAGTCCCTGACTGATGAGGCTACTAAATCTAAATTTAAACCAGAGCACGGGTTGCAATTCAAAAAGCAGAGCGGGGCAGCATGGGGAGGAGGTTGGTGGTAGGGGATGTAGGAACAAAACCTGCCCAAATCCCAAATGTGTATATGGACAACTACAGGCTTTCTCCTTCCTTTATCTCTCACCTATAAAACAGGACAGATTAAATGTCTTTGTCCCTCCTCTATGTAGGCTGTTAGCTTGCCCATGCAGGAGTTATTTCTTGCTGTTTTATTGCGCAGCCTTCTAGCAGAAGGGACCTTAACCCTGGGAAAGGTCTCTGTGTGGTGCCATAAAAGAAGAAATTGCAGAAAGTTTTGGCGCTGCAGACGTGCTCTCTCAGTTCCGTCCTTTCCTTCTCGGGACAGCTAGGACCGTGCTACCGCCTTCGCTCAGGCTTGGCTAAAGCCAGGCTCTCGCTGTGGCCCTTTGGCTGCTCTTCTTTGGGCAAGAGACCAAAGTGGTTTCAGGCAGACCCAGAATGAGGAGGATGAACAGATATCCTAAAGGGATTTTCTCTTCTTTTACACCTGCTCCAAACAAACAGAGGAAGGCTGGGAAGGCTGCAGCCAACTGACTTCTTTACAGAACAGACTTCTGCTTAAATAAAGAGAAAAATAAATACCCTCTTTTTCCAGATTCCTGAAACAAGGGCACCTAGGCACACTCCTGTTTTCTGGAATAGTCCCATGCAAACCTTCTCGTTAGCAATGATTTTTGTTCACAGACAGGTGAAGCATTTGAAACACTTGCAGAGGATAATTTTCAGACTCATGAATAACAATCTTTCCCTTTCTCACTTACGGTGACATTTAAAACCAAAGTGGAGTACAGGGCTGCAGTTCTACACTTCACAGTGTGAATTAAATCTACATACATTATGCAAAATATTCATTTTCACTTGTTTTCCTTTTGTTTTTATAATTATAAGTGTGAAGTAATTTATTCTGCCAAGATCCAGCCTGTATTACAAGGGAAAACTGAATTTGCTGGGTAGACGTAAGTAGCACTCGAAAAAAATATTCCAGAGGTGTCAAACGTACAATAACAGTGCCAACCAAGCCGGGGGTCTCACGGATGAATCCCACTGAAGCTCCAGCCCAGAATAACGCAGATTAAACCAGAGCTGGGGTTCACCAGCTCCCTGGCTCGGGGTTCCCCACACCCCCGGCCCCCTCCATGTCGCTCTTCACAAGGTCTATTTTAGAGGCTCCCAACAGCTCTCCTCCAGCACCCTTTATCGAGGTGCCTATTTATTTCTGAATTAAACTTAGGGCAGACTGGCTCAGCCTTTTTAAAATGAAAGCACTGCCCCTCCTGATCCCCACACAGCCTCACCGCCTGACTGAAGCCCCCCCCTTTTAGACCATGCCTTCTCCATCGCCGCTCTTCCAGAGGTCAAGGAGACCTGGGGGGGGACCTGCGGACCACAGGGTAATTTAGAGTGGCAGCAACCCTACCGGGAGCGGGTGGATGTGAGACAGGAGCATCGCTTCCATCGGGGATGTCACCAACCCACCCGTGACCCAGGGACACCTGCAGAAGGGCTCTATGCTGTAGATACACTAAACAAATACAAGAGCTTCTCCAGTGCATGATCCCCCCTCTGCTGATTTGCTCCAGGTTCTATACAGCTTCTACTAACGCTGCCCAGAAATTGGTATTTTTAGTTGATCTGGTGTAGTATTCAGAAGCAATGGGTTACCAGACAGAAAATTGTCATTCTTAACCTCATGCAAATTTTCAGCTCTTTTGGTAGAATAACAAGGGAGAGTTATCAACTTTGTAATGAAATTAGATAAATATTTGTAATTATAAAGGGATATATATCAGTCACCCTGGTTCCGCATTCAATTTTTTTTTGCTAGCATCAATCTACAGCATGGAAAGGAACAACAGTGAAATTTTTATGCGACTGAGGTGCATGCCAGGCACTGTTTCCAAATGTGCTCATTAGCACAGGTTAGCTGCTACATTTCTGAGGGGAGAAAATCCCAGCAAGCTTAACATACCTAGCTGAAGCCCACGGCAAGGTATTTCTTGCCTATTCCCTGATTTTAAACTCTCATGTAAAAGCAAACATTTTTTCCCCATGAAAATGACCTTAAATTAGTAATCCAAACCCAGGCCAGGGCCAGCTGAACTCACATACCTTGCTTTATTAGCATGAATGAGAAAGAGATTGCCTGAATTTTTACCAGAAGGAAAATTACCTGTTTATAAATCTCACTTTAAAAGCTTAGTTGACACCTCTTATATCATCTTTAAACAAAACGTTGGTACGGAAAAAGCCCCTCCGGCTGTGGGGCTCCGTCAGGAGCTGGCACATCCCTGAAGCCTCTGGAGCCTGTCTCTGGTCTGGCTTCTGCTTTATGAACTCTTACCAGCCCCGCCGAAAGAATTTTTCCTTCGTTTTTATGGGTTTTACACTTTTGTAGCCCAAATGACTCCAATGAAGTTATTCCTGTTTTAGCCAGGTGTGGGGATCAGGCTCAGTGACTTCAACAGGAGTCAGCCGTGCGTAGGTTTTGTGATATCAGACACAACTAAGTGATTCTGAATGCAAACTAAAATTCAATTTATCTCCCGGAGCCTGTGAGCCACGGGAGCACAGCACTAGCTCGGGGAAGGATGCTGGTGCATCTGCTGTGACGAGCAGAGATTGAAGCCCTGGCACATTTGCTACCCCTGTGTCTAAAAAGCACAAGGAAAACCCAGGCAGTTGGCTCTCCAGATGCAGCTGTAATAAAATATAGTGTCTGTTGAAAAGCTGAAAGGATACACCTGTGCCTAAGTCAAAGAGAAAATAATGAGAGAAATAGACTATCCTTATTACTAAGCATAGGAATAATGAACCAAACCAATTATGCTTGGAGACAAACACCAGCTCAGAGGGTACTGAACCTCTGATTTCTGTCCTCCACATTCAATAACCAACTCGCTTCATCGCTGCCTCTTCCGAAATACGGTGGCAGAAGAAAAAGTCTGATGAAGGCAACCGATACACGCAACCTGCCCGTCCCGGGGTCCCTCCATCCCCACTCACCATCCGAAAGCGTGGTGACCGTCACATCCTCGGTGGAGACGCCGGGGCCGTAGCGGTTGTAGGCGAGGAAGCGCAGGGTGTACTCGGTGAACTTCTTCAGCCCCTCCAGCCGGTAGGAGAGCCCGTCCACCTCCACGTTCTAGCACACAGAGACGATAAACCAAGGGGAAACGTGACCGCCAGCACCACGGCCGTGCCGAGGGATGAGCGGATTAGAGGCGAGCTTTTCACTCTTTGAGAAGTAGAGCTAAATCCTTATTTAAGTTGATATAAAAGGCAATTTGTAACAGGGCGGCTTGTTACAGCTCGGTTCTCCAAACTCGTCCACAGCCCTGCCCGCAGCTTCAGCACGGAGGGGATTTCAGCGCCTCAGAGCGGTGTTTAGTTACTTAAGGTGCAGGAGAAAAGGGGGGCTTTTGGGGGTTAAGCCAGTCGCTGCCACTTCACAGGTACGTGATAGGGAAAGAAAATAAAGGCAAAGAGTCTACGGGGAATTTTGGAGAAAAGGAGGAAGTAAAATAAAGCAAGCACAGAAAAAATGGGGACAGTATAAAAGTTCCCGTAAGACTACTGAAGCACCTGCCACAAGACTGCTGATGCCTGTGATTAACACGTGCTATCAGGTGAGAAAAAAAAGACGTCTCCGCTTTCTACCCTGCCCTATTCTTTGCTAAAAACCTATTCAGGCCATACTCTACCTACAGAGCTCATCTCCACTGCCACTGCTGCACTCCTATCAAATATTGGTTATTAAATGGCCAGCGGGAAGTGTCTGAGCAGTTTGTAATCTGCAGAAATCAAGGCTGCTGCTTTGCCACTCGAAAGCATGTGTTCACGGCAGAGTTAGGAGCACAATTAAGTGCACAGCATCAACACCAATTTTTGCTATGAGCATCTGTCAGCCTGGAGACAAAAAGTATCATTTCTAGCCTGGATTCATATTATTTTATCCTCCTACTTGAAAGAAGTTACAAGAAGCAACTAAAAATATATATTCTACAAAGATCACATGTACAACCTGCCATTAACGTGTTGATGGTTTTGCACAATGTAAAGGAGGAGTCTAAAGGGTCTTTAAATGCTCTTTGGCATTATTCTGAAATTTCAGCATAAATCCGAGGAATGGTTAATATATAACAGGCTGCCGCCTTCTACCTCCTGAACCCATTTTATACTAGCAGAAATTTATTTTGCTTGATTTGCTCTTTTATCACTGGTCTGTGCAACGTTTACCTAACCTGGAGGATTAATCCATAAAACCCTCACTCTTGAGCCTTTACAGCGCTCTAAAGACCTGCAGATTCCTACAGCAAATATGTCCTTTTCACATGGAGAGCAGTCACCGCTCACCTGCTCTCTTCCAGTCGCCATCTCCGTACAGAAGAGCCTGTAGCCTTGAACCGGGCCGTTTGCATAGGCAGGAGGATCCCAGGAGACGAGAATCGAGGTAGGTGAGGTAGACACAGCCCGCAGATTTTCCACTGGCCCAGGAACTTGCACTGCATGGAAAGGAAAGGACGGTGTGAAAATCCCGTTCCCGCATCGCCCACCGCTGCGCCCGGGTCCCTGACGCGTGGCATGGCCCAGCCCAGCACACATCTCCGAGGGACGCCTGCAACGGCACTGCTTCAGCACCGTACACCTCAGAAACTCCAGAAAAAATACAAAAGGGATGATAAACCCATGGAAAATACACTGCCGAAAGACTATTGCAGATTTAGCGCCATGAATACATGAAATACTGAAAAGGATTGTTCCATCTAGGCTACATCTCTGTGCCTTTGGCTCAGAGGACGGACTTCATCTTAAAATGAATTTCTGGGAAATAATTAGCACAAATATCTAATGCATGCAATAGATGCGTTTACCTTGCGGTAGCAGGAAATCGGAGACACGCAAATCTGATCATCCAAGACCAGTTCGAGCAAAGGACTGCCATTAGAGGAGCCATTAGAAACACCCGCAGGCAAGCACCAACACAGCACCCGACACAACCAAAGTCATCTCGTAAACATACTAACTGCGAGCTTAAAGCTGCTTTCCAGCGAGGCACCGCTTAGCTGTGTGTGTTTCTGTCCCAGCTCTGTACATACCAGCTTGATGCTATTAAATTATAAATCGATTTGGTGCACTGCAGCAGGCTTTGGTTTCTTTTAGCAAGCAATTAGCCTTCAAAATCCCTCTATTAGCTTCTACTTACACCATTTGTACGTATTGGGCACGCATACCTGTTTATGCTATCTGTTTAAACTCCTTTACGAGCTACTCACTCCCTTTTAGCTGCCCGAGGGATCACAGACGACGGCTGAGATGAAGCATTAAGGGCGATCCTTGGCACGCTCTAATGAACAAGGGAGCCCACAAAGGCTGGGCTCTAGGCTGGTATCCCTCCATTTAGCAGCGGTATGAGACCGCTCCTGCAAAGCCACAGAAGCCTGGGAGCGCGGAGCAAGGCGATGGATTTGCTCCGAAGACATCACACAGCTCTTCGCGTAAAGCCCTGCGTGAGTGGGCTGATCTCGGAGCTGACCTGCTTTGAGCAGGGGCTGGACCAGAGACCTCTCCTCATCTGCAAACCCTCATTTGCCCTTAAAAGTTAGGCCAATATTAATGTCTAGCCCCAGTTCCGCTCCTAACTAATATTCCTGTGTTTGCACGGTGCCCAGCGCTTACAGAAATTGCAGGGCTGTAACAAGCTCGTCTGAGAAGCCACATAATGACAACAAAAGTGTTAAAATAGCCCACCCTTGAAACTATTCCCTGGTTTGATTAGTTCTGAAAATACAGAGGTTTGCAATAGGTTTAGCCTTAAGTAGAGATCATTTGAAATGCAAACTTTTGATTGCCTTGACCAGATCACGGTGGTGGGTGAAGAAGCACACAACTCCTCCTCAAATGGCAACACAAAACAATCCCTTGTAATTTTTAAAGAAACCATACTTGATCACCTTTTGTTACATAGCCTGTATCTTCAAATGCTCCAATTTTACCCTGAATGCAAATTATCACACATCGACTACATCACGCTTTTAGATGTCAGCTTAAATCAGTTATTAAAATAAAAGAGCTAAAAAAGCTTAATAAACTCCTCTACCAGCAGTACCAGAAAATCACTCCCTGCAAGTCTCAGCTGGACCTAACCCTAACTCCAGATGTTTGGAGATGAAGCTATCTATAAGCTTATCTGTGCCTTCATCTCGAACTCAAGCAAAATTGGAAGAAAAAACCAACAAATTATGATTGTGGCAAAAATATAAAGGTCAACCAGAATGTTATTTCTGAGAATCTTCAACACCAAATAGTATCTTTCTACTTTCAATAGGGAGTGTGCTGTGGCATAAAACAAACTCACAAGCTATTGTGCAACCGGCAGATAACAGAATTACAGCTCCTAGAACAGGCTTTCCACAAAGTTACATCCCCATTACAAGGCAGTTTCACACTAACAGCTCTCTTTTGTAAATCTGGAAGCGTGCGGCGAGCAGCGATACCTGAGGAGCGCCTGACCCTGCGCTCCCTCGATCCGTCCCTCTCCGGAAAAACAGGGATGGCAGAGCTGGGCACTGGGGAAAGGTGCCCAGAAACGTCATCAACAAAACACAGATAGCCTTTGATCACAAGTAATTTCAGGTTTCGATGCAGTGTAGATATATTTAATATATTTTTATTTCCTTCGGCCAGCCTTCCTTTTCATCCTATTTCAGTATTTCTGACAGGCACTCTAATGTGCTTAAGGTCTCAGTATTTTCAGCACACACAAAGCATTTAATAATCTCTCCTGATCCCTTCTGTCAAATAACAATCTCGTGAAAATTAGCATTACGTTTTAAATCTTTTCCTAAATTCTTCTTTTTCTAAATAGCAGAGAGGCCCTAGAACTGCTTTACATTCCATTAAAACAAGATATTAAATCATGTTTCTTCTAAAGTCAGTCTTTTACAACTACCAGCATCCTTTTTCTAAGAAAAAAGGATAAAGGAAAGAGGGCAGGCAGATGACTGATGCATTTTCTTTTACCACAGGCTCCACATAATGCTTCAATATATTCAAAAAATCACTGTTCCTCTGAGAATGCCCTTCCGCTCCCATAAAAGACCAGTTCAGCGCCTCAGACTGTTTCATAAATACAAGCTACAACAACTGCTTGCAAAGAGTTTGATGCTGCTCTCACAACTGCCAGTTTTGCGGTTATTTGGTGGAATTACTCCTATTCAGTAGCAGTAAAAGCAATCAGGTCCAAAGCCAGAAATGGTCAAATGCTTTGCTTTTTTTTTTTTTTTTTTTTTTCCCCCAATGCTGATTTTAGGAATATGAATTAACTGCCTTTCTGTTATTGCTAACGTTAGCTGTCAGCGTGGCTGATTTACGGGGGTGAATAGCTGTATCCACGCTGCCCCGAAAGCCAACGTTCCTGGGGCTGAAAGATGATACTTACCATAAGCACCCGATACATGCCTTGATTTTAGGTATATACTCTTGCAGAAAGAAGTAACCGTGTTCTTATCATATTCACTGCAGAGGAGTACTGTTGTGCTTCTAATCTGAGCTGGCCCCAGCAAAGAGGGCTGTCCTCCATGTAAATGGTACGTCTTGCTTTTCATCTTCCAGCACTTCTCCAGTCTTACAGCCTATGGGCTATTTTTGGAGCTCACCTCCAGCCAGCGGTCCCTATAAACCCAAAGATGTCACGTCCAGTTGGCAAGAGGCGAAGCGCCTGCAGAGAACGTCCATAACTCATTCCCTCCATCCATCTTACGGAGCAGTGCCGCGCATCCGCGTCCAGTCCCGGCTGCAGATGCACCACACACACGGGGCAAGCTGGGAGCCTCCGGCACGAGAAACCAAACTCCAATTCCTGCCTCCAGAGTACAAGTTGAGTCAATGCAGCTTGACTTGAGGGTCAGCAGACCCGGAGGAGCTCAGCAGGAGGGCTTCGCAGCTTAAAGCGGGCAAGAGCTGCTGGGAAGACCTGGCCACTTGTAGGGTATGAGGGCTTTAAGACTTCTAGTAACCCTGCAAGTTTGATTTGTTGTAGGAGCAGAAAGGGCAGGCATCGTGCTCCTCAAAACCTGCAAGAACACAATTTCTACTCTCATGAGCCTTCACTGTTCTTCCATAGAGACTTCCTCTTTGCTGCTGTTCAGTTAAACTTCTGATAATAGTAGTTAATAAGATACAAGAAAGATACAAGTGCCTAAAATAGGAATGTAGGCAACTACGTCAAAAATTGCTTGGCAATTGCCTAAACATGCTAAATATCTCTCTCAAATCTCACCTTTTTGTAAGTTTCTGAAGCTCTGCCTTCTGCACCTCAGGCCACCCTGCCTGCGCCGGTGGGAACCCGGCTCATACCGAAGCCCCGCTGGAGACCAGGGAGAGGAGCATCTGAACTCCTTGAGCACAGCTCTGGCACCTAAACAGTTAGTTACCCCAAGGCCGTTGCCTTAAGCTCTATCACAAGACACTGACCTTCTTTTCAGGGGTATTGACGGGCTCCAGCCTCGGGGCTCTAAGGTGTATCGATGCAGAATTGTGCACGGCAGCCTTTGGACAAGAAAGCAGAGCCATAAATACCATCTTGAAGTTGAATGCCCAAATAGGAGGTGAAAGGATCACAGTCCTACTTCTTTTCTCTCTCCTTCTGGTCCCAGGGGTCTTGACTTTGGCTGCCTGTAGTCCAAACCGACCTCCTGCCTAATGGCCATGAGGCTCCTGCACCAAGTGTGCCATTCAAAGCATTCATGCTCTGAATCCTTTCAGGTAGAAGACAGCATTAAAACTTTGCATTAAACCTTCCCAGGAGAGAGCGCGTACCACCGAGCACATACCACCACCATGCTTTCATAAGGAAAACAAAACCACTTATCCCAACTCAATTTTTTTAAAGGAATATGCCTGTTAATTCTGAGTTAGGCTTCCTTGGTCTCCAGCTCTGTGTCAGGCTAGCCATCTCCATCATGAAAGCTGGTTTTTTAAAACATTTTTCCTAGTGATTCATTCTTCTCTATAATGAGATGCAATGATTAAAATGTTCTTGTTATTACATTTCACTTTTCGTTTAAACAGCTGGTTCTGTGCTGATCTGCACTGAAAACATTTCAAACATAAAACATTTATGAAGCTACTTGCAGTTATTGATAATAGAGTGCATGCTTTGATTGCGCCTTTGATTTCCACCCCCCCCCCTTCTTTCTCTGTAGTTAACAGCTTTAACGATATTTCATTAAAATCTGGTTCCATGCTGCACGGAAAGATGCAACTTCAGAGAGCCTGCAGGCAGTGTAATTATTAACACAGCAAAACCCACCTCCCCGTGCCGGACACGCTCTGAAGACATGACAGTTGTTTGGCAGGACTGCCCCGGACGCCTCCAGCGCTATCCACAAGAGCTGGCATTGGAGTCAGCTTTTGGAAGTAGCTGTCGTTTATATTTTCACAGAGTCTTCTGGTTTTCATTAGTTTGCCCTTTAACTCCTCACGCGGTGCCCAGCTGCGCACCACAGATGGGCGCGTGGATCTAATATTCTTGGATTTGTTAAGGAACACAGGACCGGGGATGGTACCACCAAGTGATGTGATGGAGGTGGCTCAGCTCCGAACTCCGCGGTGAAGGGGAAAGAGCCTCCGTGGAGCTGCCTTTACCAAAGGAGGTTTGGAAACGCGTCCTCCTCCGTCCTCCTGCTGCGGAGGGGCAGAGGATCTGGGGCTCGGGGGAAGGACGGCGAACTCAGGGGACCTGTGCATCACCAGAGACCCCGAACGTGCCAGTGGGGCACCATACCACAATACAAATTCTAGAAAGTCCGGACCAAGAAGCAGGTGGGAGTATGGTGTTATCTTCTTACCCTGGGATCCAGTGATAGGATGGCGTGGGAACGGTTCCAAGCTGTGCCGGCGGGGTTTAGACTGGACATGAGGAAGCATTTCTTTACCAAGAGGGTGGTCAAACCCTGGAACAGGCTTCCTAGAGAGGTGGTCGATGCCCAAAGCCTGCCAGTGCTCAAGAGGCATTTGGCCAATGCTTTAACTTTTGGTCAGCCCTGAAGGGGTCAGGCAGTTGGACTAGATGATCGTTGTAGGTCCCTTCCAACTGAAAATCTATTCTATTCTTGCCAAATAAATCCTTCGCCAGAAATGGGTAAAATAGTGGCAGCAGAAGCAGCTCAACGCCTAATACAGGTGTTTCATTAATAAAGAAACTTTAAAAAGCGTCTTCACTACCCAGCGTTTTCACTCCCGTGCTTATTTTGCCTGACTTTCAAACTTTTAAGCATATATCGCAGTGCACAGTTCTAGGAACTGAACCACAGTAACCAAACTGTTAGCCCTGCTACTAAACTCAGAAAGGGAACAACATTTTAAATGGTCTCCTACTATTATTTTTACACCGTAACAATGGGCTGTATTTGTGGCAGGAAAGCCACAAGATTGCGGATGGAGGAAGAAGTACTCTGTTGTAACAGTTTCCACTGGGGAGCAAAATTTATGATGATTTCACTAATGTCAATAAGCTACTTGAAAGCAAATACGGGGTGCAAACACAAACACTAAAATAATGCCATCAAAGAAGAAATATTCTGCAGTCAGTGAGATAAATTCATTTAGAAAACAAGCTTTTGTTACGAATTCCATCTGCTTCTGGGCGTCCAAACATACCCTGCATTTGTTTGAGGTCTGAAAAATGGAAGGAAAGCCTTTCTGAATGGAAGAGCATTTACAACGGCTGGAGGCCTCGCTATGCACTTACGTAAAATGATAGCATCCGCAGAACTAAAAAGCAACTCCTATTGACTTCGATAGGGACAGAAATTCAACCTTTTATTTTGAGAAACAGTGCACAGAAAGATAGGTTACAGCAATCCTGGCTCTGGCTCAGGCTTCCAGAGGGAGCTTGGATAAATAATTTAATGCTTTTATGCTTCAATTTCCTTCCCATAAAATGGCATAATAATATATCTCCTACCCATTCTTTATCTTACCTATTTATATTGCAAGATTTCTGGGGTAGGAAGAAAGGTCCAGATAAAACAAAGATGAATGTATGTCAAACGGAACTGAGACAGAATTTCAATTCCTACACCCAAAGCTATTTTAGAAATACTCAGCAGCAGCCCATTTTATAGGATACCTTCTCTTCGACCTTCTCCTTCTCCCGGTGCTGTGCTACTGCTCCTGCAGAGGACCGGAGCGGTTACGGCTGAGCACCTCGTACCCTGCCAACCCCTGGTACGGCAGGACTAGTGACGGCAGCACCCAGGTCCCCGATGGGAGCTGAGCAGGATGGGTGAACAAACGCCGCTGCGGCAAAGCGATGCACTCGGATATCCCGCAGAGTCAACCGATATGGAAGGGGTCAACGGACCGGGCTGAACTGTTTAAATGATTTGGCACCTCCCAGGAATAGTAAGCTGGAGTGCATCCCTTCCTCAGCTGCAGAGGTTCAAGAGTCTGTCTTCTGTCTCAAATCTAGTCCCTCCGTTAAATTAGGAGAAATCATAGCACAAACAGCCTCCATCATAATTTAGGTCTCTAGACACGGCCATCCTACAAAGAAAACCTGTCTCTCTACAGAGATAGCTTTGTTTCTGATCAAAAGGTTTGAGAAAAGCTTTGTACCACCATTCAGTAAAATGTGGTGGCATTGGATCAGCTGGCGGCACTGGGCAGGTCTCTTCCCGGTGCCCAAATTGGGCTCGGTGAAGTTTATTTCATTTCCAGCTCATTACCAGTGCCCCAGTCGCCATTGTTTTAGGAAAGCTATAGGGAGACAAATACATCCCAGCGGTCTACGGCTCAGCAGAGATTTTTGGATGCATCTCAGCAAATCGACACACCGGTGCTCTTGTCCAGAGAAAGATCAGACGGTGCCAAAGCCAACTGCCGAATCTGGCTGGTGAAACACTGCCCGGTGTCTCACCAACAGCGAGCGGAAAGGACGGCGGCATCGAAACGCTCCCTTGAGGGACGTAAGGGCGAAGGCAACGGACCCTAGTGCAAAAGAGCTTCCAACTGCAATGTCTTTCATACTGGTAAGGTGACATCTTCATCACTGTCATCTGCCTCTCAGTGCTCACCCACAGCCCGAACCGCCATCTCCTCGGCACGCAGGGTCAATCCTGCCTTGGCGAGGGGTGCCAAGCGTGGTCCGTCTGTCCTACACCGCTCCCGGCTGAGGGGCATCCAGGCAAGGGCCACTGTGCCGCTGCATTACTGTTTGCATCAGCGACCTATAAATATGGAGATTTCATGCAAATGGTGCAATGCCTTGATTTGCATAGCTGATTAAGATACGCTCATCTGTTCTGCAGTTTTCTTTTTTCAGGTAAAAGTGGTTTTAATTTTCTGCTCCTTCTCGGCAAGTCAGTCAAAGCAAGTATTTTACTTCGCATAATGGTGCCTTTGCATCTCAGCAAACCTGGAGCAGAATTACAACACACTTCTAGCCAGCAAAGCTTATTATTTATAAAAGGCAATGATTAGGTGACAAGCACTGAATTCTTCATATCAACCACCTCCATGAACCACTAAAAGGCAGGAGTGTGCAGCGTAGACAAGCCTCAGAAATGGAAAATTCCTCTTCTCGTTTAGAGCATTTGGTATATTTTCACTGAAGCAGATTATTTCTGGTAAACATGGTCTTCACAGACATCAAAACATTTGGAAAGAATAGTGACAACTTTTGCTTAGCAAGAAAAATGAAGCAAAGTAATTCCATAATGCTGAAACATCCAGTAATGCCATTTTCAAACCGAAGTATTTATTTTCTAAATAATTTTTAAATTACTTGCACCGATTTTGGTGTAAGCTTTTCACAAGTTTTACAACACTGGATGACAGAATGGGATGTATTGTTTCATTAAAGCAAAAAAAAAAAAAAAAAAAAGGAAAGCAATCAAGAATTGTTTTCACTGTACTTCAAAATACAAGAGCCTCCACCATCATCATTTCCCGTGAACCCCAGACCTCTGGTCCTTGCCCTACTCTTGCTATCCTCAACCCATATTTAAAGAGTCTGATGGAAAACACAAAATAGTTTTAAAGAAGAAATAAGCAGAGAGGAATGTTTTTAATAAAATATACTATCACTATTCTTTCACAAGTAAATTTTAAGTTCATGAAAAACAGGCAGAGATTATTGTGAGGAGAGGAGAAGATCTGTTAAAAACAATAGGAAAAAAATATTTAACACTATTTAAAATCCTTGGGAAATACCTGGAAGGCCAGTCTCCCAGAGAAAAAGCGGCTCCCCGCAGCGGGATGTGCAGCAGGGTTGTCCGTCAGACTGGCCAAGGCTCAGCAGACGGGAGGAGAAGGTCTCCCCTGCGTGTCGCAGCAAGACCACGCCAAGAGCGAGGGCTACGGCCGAGCTGGGGCTTTGTAGCAGGGAACAGGACCAGATCTGTCTCAGCATCTCACTCAGGCCAACTCCTCTGGAGCCCCAGGAAATAAAACGCAACGGCTTTTACCGCTTTTGTTCTCTCACCGAGGAGGCGGTAGCTGGTGCTGAGATTTTCAGAGACCTCTGAAAGAATATCTCAAAACCTCTCAGGAATGACGAGGGTCAGAGGTATTTTCAAACCCAGCAAAGCCAAAGAATTTTTTAAAATTTTTTCTAGAAGGCATAAAAAGATGAGTATGTGTCTCAGAAGGGAAAGTCTTTCTGGTATAGTGCCAACCTCAGTAATCAGAAGGAAAACAACACTTGAGCCTGGCGCTGATTCGCCACGTGTCGAACGTACCAGCAATTCTGCCCTACGCGAGAAGCCACAGAGATACCAACTCACAATTTCAAGAGGAAGGATTCGGTATACACATCCCTCATCTACGGGGTTTCTTCCTCTGTACAACAGAGGACACCAAGAAGGTCTCATAAAGGGGATGCAAAGGCATTTGAATTCTGTTTTAACTAGAGTATTTCATATAGCAATGCAACTTTCTGATGAGACTGACACTTTTCAAATGAGGCAGAAGAGCTGGTCAGAAAACAATTCAACAAAACCAAACCCCCGAAAGAAAAGACTCTGACTGCGTTATTTCAGTTAATTAAGATGAACGATGAACAGCAAGGAATTTGTGGTTCTTTAAATTGAACCCGAGACAATTAGAAAATGAACAATTTTACTTTCTGGGTTTGATTTGTTTTTCACTTTAACTCTTAGTCTACCAAGGTGGTAACAAATCCTCCCACTATTAATAAGCTGAATCTGCCCTCCTAACTCACAGAAAAGAAGAGCTTGCACGATGTCTTCAAAGGATTAAGATTCCAGCATGTCGTCACCACTTCGCCCATTTTGGAAACAACGGGATGACGATGCACAGGAACGAAACACCTTTTTCAGTGTCATTGCACGAGTCAGCTGGAAACTTCAACTTCAGAGAGCTTGTGGAGTTAGCACTGTCGATCAGTAAGAATTGAGTATTTCATCGGGTCCCCTTACAGCTTCAGAGGCACACGGCTGCAGAAGGAACAGAGCTGGGGCAGAAAGGCAATGGGGTGGCACCACCGCGGCGAGGTGCAGGGTGGAAATGCACTCAGTGATGGAGACGATTTGGAAAGATGGAAATTTTTCAACTGAGTAAATATCTTCAAGAATCTGATCACGATGGGTTTTGTAGAAATACTGGAAGAACTGACCACACGCTCACCTGATCACTTTTTTTGCTGCTTGAACAGGAGGTGACAATCAATCTAAGCTTCAAGAAAGGTGTGCAGAATATTTTCCTCTCCTTTGCAACTTTTTTTCCACAGTCTCTAGGAAGCAGTACAAAATAAATTTCCATTTCTCTCTTACTTAATCCCTCCTCATTGTAAACGGCCTTTACAAAAGTCTTAATCAAGCTCCCCATGACGCACAGGGAACCATACATCCAGCAGGTAAGTGCAGATGGAGTCACTGAATCTGGCTTAAGGTACTGCATTTTTTTCAACACAAGAAACTAGAAATTCAATGGGAAATAGAAAGAAAAAAGAAAAGAAAAAGGCCACAGCACTAAAACTAGCCAGAGTCTGAAGAATAAAACAGCATGAGGTGATCTTTAATCTCAATTATCAATGCTAACAGCCTTTATTAACCAACCCTGACTCCAGTTTAAACATATCTAAAAAGCAACAAGCTGGCCCGACCGCCCCTGCGGCATGTACAGACCCAGCCTCGATACAGCAGAGGTGGCCGGGGAGCACAGGAGCTGGGAACGGGAGCGGGCAGATCGCTTGCCATGGGAAAATGGCTCAGATTCCCCACAAAATAAGATAAATTTCTACTTGATTTGAAATTATACCTGGTGTAAAAACAAAAACGCAGGAAACAAAAAGACAAAATTCCTACCGCAGATGTGTTCAGGGGATCTGAGTTCATATTTTCCATTGAGAAAATACAAATTAATTCCACAAGAGAACAGTAAGGATACCAGGGCCAGGGCAGACGCATTACCCAGTCCCATGCTGGGGACACCACCAGTGTCCCATCCTGCTTCTGCAGCAACCTTCTGCAAAGTGAAGCACCTTCCAAGAGTTGAGACTGAAGCAACTCTTCTCTCTCAAGAAAAAGACAAACCCCCCCCCCCCGCAAAATACCAGGAAAGAAAAAGTGGATGGGAAGCCAAAAGCAGGACAGAAAACCAGACATCACCATCTTTCCCTTTAGGTCTGCCCAACTTTTAGAAAGGAAGATACGTTTCATTAAAATTTAAAGCAATTGAAAACCTCCCCCCCCCGCCAATGCTCCACATAAATTACTCATAAAATTAAAGAACCATGCAAGAATGGCATAAAGTTACCCCAGGGTGTATTTTACTGAGCCATTATGGAAGAATACACACAAATGAGGAGGATATTAATGACTCCACAGAACACATTTTTCAGTACTGCTTCACCCTTTCATCAAATGACAAGAAAAATTCACTACCGAGGCACTACACTGGAGATGCTTATGTTTTCTGCCTGCCCCAGCTCCCTCTTAGAGATTGATGAATGTATGAAATATATATAAATACCCCTGCACCTTGCAAAACGGACACTGTCCAAACACAAAGTGGCCATTCATTATTCTGGGGATCTTTCCGTACACACAAAATTTGGCAGAGTGAGAATGCAGACTCGGACTGAGACTTTTTTCTACTTTAAAAAAATATATGTAATGCTGTTGTAAACAGATGGATGGAGAGCAGGAGCGCCATGTCCTCAGTTCATCACTGTGACAGACGATGCAGGACAGGCTGCAGCAGAGAAGGCTCCTGATGGAGCCCACGGCTCCCTCATTAGATGGGATTAGCTGCAGGTCTGTTAAAAACTAGTAATTTTTCTTACATCAGTACATGATGGAAAGGGAAATCCCTGCCACGAAGGATATCGTTTAAGCAGCATTGATAGACCTATACCTGGGCGTGAGGAAGGAGAGAGGAAAAGCCATAGACTCAACAAATAGCCCAAGTTGGAAGGGACCTTGGAAGATCATCTGGTCCAACCTCGTGTCAACATTGCTTATTTATACTCTCCCGATGGAGAAACCAAGAGGCTTCAATGATCTGCCCAAAGCCACAGAGCCTCGGCTTCAGC